>NW_028324178.1:6409285-7085357 GCF_054372755.1 Phalangium opilio
AAATTCATTCTAACTTTGCTGTCGTAGAGAGCTGTACTAGACTTGTTCGTTACGATTTGAATATAAAGTTGACACGAATTTGTTGCTGTTTTTATAATTTTTGGTTACATTTATTATAATTTTCATAACATAATTTAAGAATTAATAGTACTAGTAACTGAAATATGAGAAAAAATTTTGTAGTTTAGGAAAATATCACAGTGAAAGATACGTTTGTTTTGACCAAAGCTTAGGAAACTTGGAAATTTTGGCTTTGGAAATTGATTTATAACATATATATAAGAAAACTTACTATGGCGACTAAAGGTAAAAAATTTAACTAAACCAATTACTGTCTGACAAATTAGAAATCCATTATGTTTTGCAGAACCTATCCATAGAATAAAGCTTAGTAAAGCAGTTTTTGAAAGATGGACAACGGAGAAGAATCGGTGGGGTATGGGAATAGGATCACAAAATGATAAATTTGTGACATTCCTACTTGACAAACTGCAGTAAGTTTTTGAGGCCCCCAACCCTCTTTTTCACAGTAATTATTATGCTGTTAGCTAATATATATTTCTATGTTTATTGAAAACAAGCCAGGGGGAAATGTGTCATAAATGGACCCAAAGTGTGTTTGATACCACTGAGAAAATTACTCAAACTGACCCCATTACCACATTTGAGATGATGAAATCTCCAGGGTTTCCTCCTCAAAGACATTATCGGCGCGTGACACCAAAAGGTAGATATTCAATGCTTTATTTACCTAACTAAGCCCGGGAGTTTATTTTTTCTTTTATTTGCAGATAAACCAGAGACTCCTACCTATAAGAGGCTAGGTTTGGCGTATTAGCCTGTTAAAAGAACTCCAACAAAACGGGCAAAACGTACTTTATTTGAAGTGGAAATGGAAGAGGAGGAAGAGCTTGAAAAGTAAACATGCCCTTTTCATTTGTGTTAAACTTAAAACAATCCTACAGTCTTGGTTCTTTCTAATTTGGGGAACCTTAATTCAGGGAGGAAGATGGAGATGAAATGGAAAGAGACGCTGATGAACTAGAGCAGGAGGCATTGGGAGACGAACTTGAAAATCTAGAGTAATATTTTTTGGAATATTGTTTAATTAATTTGTTAGAAATTTTCCTAAATCTCCGCAAACACTTATAGTAATGAAGGAGAATGTGATGATCTCAATTTTGAAAATGATTTTACGGAAGATGACGATAAAGATGCTGATTATGAAGAATTAATAATTGAGTACAATGAAGTAAGTTCTCCCACTTTAATTCTTCAATCTTCTTATAATTTCAAATTAATACTTATATGTTACTCTTTTAAGCCTGTGCCGCAAAAACCTAAACATCTAACGGCTGAAGAAATAATAAGGGAACCTATGTGTTTTGTGTTTACTCCTTTTCTGACATCTCTTGTTCAAAAAGCTTTTGGAACAAAGTGCCAATATTGCAAATCAGCCATCACCTACAAAGTTCATAGGCGAGCTACCGCCTTCATTTATACGTGGAATTGTTGCGAAGGATCAGGTGGAAAACATGCAAAGGTAATTAGTAGATTTCCATTGTTTTCTTTCAATCACAAATGCCTAAGGTATATCTCACCTCTTATAGGGCAAATGGGAAAGCCAACCGAATTTTCACGGCCTCTATGCTGGAAATTTATCACTTGCAAGTTCTATAGTTCTCTCTGGTAACCAGGCAATTTGTTTTCACTCTACAGGATAGGCAACTCCCTATCTCCGACGGCAGCTTATAGGGTGTTTCCGCGAGAGTAAAAAGGGAGAAGAAATAGGGGGCGAAAACCGGTTTTCAGGGGATGTCAACATGGCGTCCTAACGTGGCCAGAGCGGGCAGCCGGCAAGGGTAGAGGAAAGGGGGAAGGTAACTTGACGTCACGCGCAAAGACCCTATTCTGTATATACTCTGTTACAACATCGGTTGTCAGCACGCGCAAACCCACGTCTGTATGTGACGTAGCTTTGTACGTGCTGTCAAGAGAAAAAAACTTCAGGATCTAAAATATCCGCCAGTTTTTTTAGCTCCAGTGCACTCTAGGCCCTAGTTTCAAATACGTGTGAAATTGCCTACAGCCTATTACACGTATTTGAAACTACGGCCTAGATGTCCGTGCACTCGTGCTAAAAAAACTCGCGCTTATATTAAATCCTGAAGATCCTCAAGTTTTTTGTCTATTGTCAGCACGCATAAACCTAGGTTGCATAGAGACCTAGGTTTGCGCGTGCTGACAACCGATGTTGTAACAGAGTATATACAGAATAAGCTGCCGTCCGAGATAGGGTGTTGCCTATCCTATAGCGTGAAAACAAATTTCCTCAAGCGCATGCTATTACTACCGTGAATTGATAGAAGGCCGGAGACCTAGGAGACTGTATAATAGGCGATTTAAAAAATGACGTTTCACATGGGGCGCGCGCAGAAACGCCGGAGGGAAAAATGCCATCCATCTCCGCTTTCCTCCCCCATTATATCGTTTGTACTAGGGCTGTTCGATACTACTCGATGCCAACTTGGTATCGAGTACTTCAATCTTTCGATACCGGTATCGAGTACTTCAATCTTTCGATACCGGTATCGAGTACTTCAATCTTTCGATACCGGTATCGAGTACTTCAATCTTTCGATACCGGTATCGAGTACCGTTTCTGAGATCCGATACAGGTATCGAGTATTTTAAAAAAATCCGAAGCATCGAGTACTTTTTTCCCTATCTTCCCCCCCCCCTGCGATCTAAGGAAGGTTTCATTTTTATAACTTGTGGCCAATCATTTGCTATATATTTTATCACGTGAATGTTTCCCTCATCGACATAGTCCCAAGAGGGTCCATCGTCTGTTCCTTGAGTTGACTCTTGACTGACGTCACTCGTTCCTGTCTAGGCTTGTTCAACATGCGGCACCCGCGTGTTGCATGACGTCACTGTCATCCGATGCGCAATTTGCGAAGTGATTGGCCACCGTGGCCACGGCGCATGCGCTCAGGGGCGGGCCTCCCCTAATTTCTCGCGGATCCGGGTGAGGGTGACGGACGAGTCAGTCAGTCAGTCTGCAGGACTATTACGCCGTAAATTGCCGCCATTAATTATCTGCGATCATGCGATGATGACTCGATGAGGTTCTACTTCTTCTCTTCTTCTGTTCTTCTTTCAACTTCTTTGTTTAAATCGTCTGTCGCTGTTGTAAGTTTAAACTCCCAAGTGCCAACCCCTAATCGGAATTAATCTTAATAATTTAACAATGTTAAACGAGTATAACTAAAAATAAGTGACACGGAAAACCACATTTAGTCATAATAAGCTATGGCGGCTAGCTATTATTTTTTAAAAACTTTAAGCCTTTGCGCTTAGCGGGAAAACGCGACGTCGCGCGGCGGCGTGAGAACGACTTAACGAAATCAAGCAATAGTAAGCTAAGCATGGCGGCTACTCGTTTTTTATGACGGATAGAGACATTCCGCGTTGGGTTTCGTCCCAGTTCTTCAATTTGTCGATTGTCAGTAACCAATCGTTGGTTTAATTAAAAGTAAGTATTGAAATACTATGTATCAAGCTTGTGAGTTAAATAATTTAATGTATTGATTTTTATTTTATTTATAATGCAGTTTAGTTACAAATTCTTAGAGCCTGACAATCTTAAGATGACATCGCTATTTTTGCATTGAATTTACGAATCTACTAGTTAACTACAATTACTACTTAGTCAAAGGGAGTCAATATTCAAGGTCCTCTTTTGTGTAATGGTATGAAGTGAAATAATTGCAATATTGTGTCCTTTCCGCTGTATGTAATTAGTAACCACTATTTGTTTTCAGTAGTTTAGGCATTCACATACAATGCAGTTTAGTTACAAATTTTTAGAGCCTGATGATGGCATCACTATTTTTGCATTGAATTTATGAATCTACTAGTTAACTACAATTACTACTTAGTCAAAGGGAGTCAATATTCAAGGTCCTCTTTTGTGTAATGGTATGAAGTGAAATAATTGCAATATTTTGTCCTTACTGCTGTATATAATTAGTAACCAATATTTATTTTCAGTATTTTAGGCATTCACATACAATGCAGTTTAATTACAAATTCTTGGAGCCTGACAATCCTAGGATGCCATCGCTATTTTTGCATTATAATTACTACTTAGTCAAGCGGAGTCAATATTCAGTTCTGTCTTTTGTGTAATGGTATGAACTGAAATAATTGCAATATTTTGTCCTTTCCGCTGTATGTAATTACCACTAATTATTTTCAGTAGGCATTCACCATTTTCTTGAATGCAATTTGACCATCTATTATTTGAAGTCCATCCAAAATTCCACTTTTGGTTCATTTACTTTTGGTCCATTTATGTACATTTGAAGACTTCTACGTTTACATCTCTAAAGCAAAGAAATATGTGATTATGAAAAGTCCGCTTGAAAATCTGTAAGTTCGAAACTTGGATATTGACCAGTATTGAACCTGGGAAAGCTGCAACTGCCCTTGGAAATCTAAAAGTCATCCCACACCTAAATTCCCTTAAAGAAGTTCGTTATTTTGTTATTTGAGAAAGTCAATTTTGTTATTTCTAAAATTTATAGTGGAAGTTTTATAGTCCATTTTAGGTTAGATTCATTTTACACTTGTTTCATTGCAAAGACAAGAGTGATGTAGACCCTCTTCATAGTTAATAATGTGGTTGAGAAGTATTTAGTATTTTTATTGTATAACCAACCATAAATTATTGGTATACCAAAATGGCCCCCATTAAGAGAAAAAGTGCAGCATGGGATCATTTCACTAAACGAACTAAAAATATTGCGGCATGTAATTATTGTGACAAACTTATTTCGACATCTGGTAACACGAGTAATTTACTTAAACATTTACGAACTAATCATCATCTAAACGTTGAATCCAAGGCAGACCAACCTGACCTTTTAGTACCAAAAGCCCCTACTGCACTTTCAATCGAAAATGAAAACCCCACTATACAGGGTGTATCTGAAATGGACGTAGGAGCGGAAGTATTTGGGTTCCTGGGGCCAATATAAGGCGAAACTGTTCTATGACATTTTGTCGTACGCCAAGCCATTTGGAAGTAACTTGAACCTAACACTTGCTAGTTTGCATAAATCACAGCATGTTGACTTTGTCTAAAACAGTAGGAATTAAGTTCAAGATAGGATGATTATTGCAAATTAGTGGTTTCCAGCTAAAACAAAAAAAAGCCTCATAGCCATAGAGTAAATTTTTAAGGAGTAGAAAGTTGTACAGTTGGTGAATCTTAACGAATCTCATTGTAAAACAACATGTTACGATTAGTTTGTTGAAACAACTGACCGATACTAACGGGAAACTAACAGCGATAACTAGCCGAAACTAATAAGGAACACCGACATTTTGCATCATTCTTCAAACAATCGAAAGGTTTTAAAAGCGTTCATTTTGGTTTGTGTACATGACTACATATCCGGCGACGTCTTGTTTCCATTAAATTAGTAAATTATTTTTTACATGCTTTACAACACTTTGAACCGTTAAAAGAAGTAGCTTTTTTACCGTTTTTAATGGCAATTTTCATAGAATAATTCTAAGGAGTAAGAATGTACATTTTCTTATGGGTACATTACATTGCATCTCGCATTGCACGTATGTCTCCTGTCGTTCTCAACGCTGGCGGATTGCTACCAGTTAGTAAACGTCATAAGTCTAAAGTTTTAGGGTGGTCTGCAAATTTACTAAGGTTTATTCGTTTATTAATTTATTTGCGAAGTTTTTTCTTAGTTATAAGTTAACCCTCCACTTTTGGTTTTTTCTCAAATTATCTTTAGTTTTATTTGCGGTCATCCGTTCGGTTCCGAGGTGAAGAACGAAAATTTCTTCTTAAAATGTTTTCTCTCCTATTACCTATGCTAATACTTTTGGTGGTACCTCGTAATCAGTGTAGGCCAATCACGAGCCTTTCAACCCTTTCTTGAACAAGTTAGTAGTGTGTGACCTTGAGAAGGAATGCTAGGTTTTATGAAGCCCACTCCTAAGTACGCTATTCAACATAGCGTTACGGGTGAGGCACCAAGAAAAATGCCATTACTCCCTCACTGTAATTTTTTGGAGAAAGGAGAATGTTCCCTTTTTTGGCCACTTTGAACCATAAAAAGTTTTAATTCATTTTCAACATTAATCAAAACGCGTCTTGGATTTAACCAAGACCTAAAAAGTATCGATAAGAACAAGGTTAATCACTTGACTGAATGCGCAGATATTGAAACTTTTTTTTTAATTAAAACTTACATGCTTAAGAAAGTATGTTCCATCACCCTATTCCATTGAATAAACTTACTTTACTGGTAGTAAATTTTTTCCCTCTCAATAATTTGAAAAATTTACTTATCTCGGGTTTTCGAGCACAATTCCATTCCCCGAAAACATTTTATAACTACATTTATTATCACTTTTAAGAGAGTACGTGTATGACATTGTGTCGTTAATAGCTTGCTAACATATCCCCTTTCATGCCCTGAACGCTCCATAGTGAAACCTTTTGTTAATTTTAGTGCAAATTTCAACAATGGCAGCACATTCAACATGGACGTTATGATTTTTACTCTTGGTTAAACTGACTTATGTTAATAGACCACTTCGACATGGAAAGACACGGGGGTAAAACTTTGCCTTCCATCTCGCTCGAGTGAGTCGAGTCGATGGAAATATCATAAATAGAGCAGAGACGGCGAGGGGTCAAACCCCCCCCCTCCCATATGTCCCGATACTAAGGATTGACATCTCTTTTTTACGTAAAAAGGGTCTATAGCAACGGTACGACAGACAATGGTCAAACGGTTCTGCCATGGCGTTTCTATGGTTCGCAAGCAGTAGGGGCGTGCATGATATTCGTTATTTTTTTGATTTTCTTTGTTGTAATTGTTAACTTAAGCGTGGTCGTAGCCTGAAAATTATGACTTGGTTATTTTGAAAAATAGCCCGCGTTCACCGAGTCGCGTGATCAACGACGCTGTGGCTCGACTCTGCTACTTAGTCTGTATATCTTCAGGAACAAGGATAATGCATTAACGGTTTTTAAAGGAATATGGGATTTTTAAACTTGTCGCTGCGAATCTTCCTATGGTAAATGTTGTATTTCTAGTAGCCCCAGAGACTTCTGGTAGCACTCTTTATGCATTTGGTAGAACAGTTTTATAGAAATTGAAATGGTAGAAGATATTTATAAAATAACATTTGTTCGAATATTTAAACTTCAATTTGGTCTAATTATTTCGTAGTTGTCCTATTTCAAGGCGAGGAGTGCTCTCAAAAACAATTACTATTTGCTGACGAATACCTTAAAAAGTAATTCACACAGAATTCTCGAGCAGCTTAACGCGTAATTGAGTGGGCTACTGCCTTGGTGACGAGGCCAGCGAAAGACAAGGCATGAGAATGGCACAAGGCGTACTTCTATCAAGGGGGGCATACAACTATACATCCTCCTTGTTCGTATCGGGCGCAGCAGAAGCTAAAGCAGACTACCCTAAATCGTTTTGTCATTGTTACGTGTAGTTACTAGTTATAAGGTATTTTTCCACACGAAAACTCTTAAAAGTGATAATAAATGTAGTTATAAAATGTTTTCGGGGAATGGAATTGTGCTCGAAAACCCGAGATAAGTAAATTTTTCAAATTATTGAGAGGGAAAAAATTTACTACCAGTAAAGTAAGTTTATTCAATGGAATAGGGTGATGGAACATACTTTCTTAAGCATGTAAGTTTTAATTAAAAAAAAAGTTTCAATATCTGCGCATTCAGTCAAGTGATTAACCTTGTTCTTATCGATACTTTTTAGGTCTTGGTTAAATCCAAGACGCGTTTTGATTAATATCTGTTACTTCGGTCTTAATTTTTATTAATTTTGCGTACAAGTGGTGGTAAATTTATTTCAGTGCTCATTCCCGCATGCTGCAGAAAAGGAAATAGTTTGTCATTCAATAGTAGCTAATAGGACGTCACATCAATATTTTTAATCTTAATTTGAGCTGATGAAGTAAGATATACGAGGGTGTGATGTCATGACAAAGATTGACTATTTGTGATGAACCCAGACCAGAATATACCAGTTGCTTTCAGGCAAATTTTGAACCCCATTTCCAATGTCATTGTGTCAACAACATCTTATTCAGAACGGATATTTCTCTTAACCTTTACACAAGATTCAACATATAGAATACCATCTTTTGTGGTGCTCTAACTTTAACCTAATTTAAGAAAATAAAATGGTAAATTTTTTTGTTAAAAATGACATGATTAAATAAGACAACTAGCAATAATTTGGCAATATAATATTTTGTAGTATTTTGGAAAAGATGGCAATTTCATAATAACTTGATATACAATAACAGGAATACATTTAGCCATTCAGTTTTAATGCAAAGGGCCCCTCCTTTGGCGCGTCTTAAAAAGATTTTCTCTTCTGTATAGTGTGGTAGTTTGGCATATTTTAATTTTAGCTATGTCCTTAAGTACAATCTTAATTGGATTTAGCCATTGGGATAGATGATAAATGATTAGCCAGCGTACTAGGGGAGTCTGGCAATGGAACTGTGCTTAGATTTATCATTGAATATAGGAAATACCAGGACCAACAAATTATTTACTAGTATTTATGAAACTAATGGTAACTATTTTACCTTTGATAAATAAAGTCAAATGAGAGTTACAGTAGTTTATTGATGACAAAAGTTAGGGTTAATAATATTATTTATTTTATATAATAGTTAAAATATAAATTGTAATTTTTTAAAGTTATGGCTGTTCAGTAATTGCTTTAAGAATATTTTGGTTCAACTTTTTGTCAAGGTTTAAACACGCATGATTATTTTATTGGAATGTGCTAAAGATTTATTTTAAAAACACATTTGGATTGATAATTGCTACGTTTATTTATAGCACGCAATTTGGAATTGAATTTCCCTGGTTGTTATTTATTTATGGTATTCATTATAATTATTTTCCAGTAAATAAAAATTTTGTTTTCACGTTCAAAGCTAATAGTTGCGTTTTTTTTTTAAGGGTTTCATTCATAACTTTAGAAAGAAAATTATTTTTGACACCAGAAAGGCTTTTGAGAATAATTAGTGATTGCGTCCTGGCTGGCAAAAAATAGACCTTAACAGGGAAAAGCTATGAATAGCTATAATTAATTTTAACTGAATCTAAAATGTAAGCTTCACTATGAATACATGAGAGGGATTAAAAAAATGTTCAAAGACAGTCATACGTGAAGGTTGGACTTAAAAAGTGTGAAAAGTTCAACATTAACGTTAGAGCACCAATAATCATTTTGTTAATCTCTCAAGTGAATAATTCAATGATGAAAAAATATTTATACACATTTAATCCTAGGACTGTAAAATTGAGAATATATAATAGCCAGAAAAATAGTAAGCATGGGTTTTAATGTTAAATTATTTTAGGTATAAAAAAGGGAAGGGGGAGTTTGTTAAAATACTGCTAATATACTCAAAGATGCTTTTTAAAAAGGGTAGTGATTTGTTGGTGTAGAATCTGCAGTTTAGCTCAGAGAGTTAATGAAGCGTCTTGTATTTCGTTAGTGACATCTTCAATCCAGTTGATTTTTATTTTTTCAATATTTAATACTATTGAACTAAGATGGCGTTAGTGGTTAATGTCATAAATTGGTAGCTTTTTTTGCTGGTTCCATCATGCTTGGTTTTGTTTTATTGATGTAGAGTCTGCAGTTTAGTTCACAGTTAATGAGGAGCCTTGTGCTTCACTATTGAACTAAGATGGCGTTAGTGGTTAATGTCATTAATCGGTAGCTTTTTACTAGCTCCATCGCGCGTGATTTTGTTTTGTTAGCGACGTCTCCAGTCCATTTTATTTTTTTATATATTTTTTACTTTTGAACTCAGATAGCATTACTGCTTAACGTCATTAATTGGCAGCTTTATTTTACTAATTCCATCCAGCTTGTTTTGTTTGGTAAACGTCCGTAAAATAACGTTCATAAGGCGTTTCGATGGAGTCCAAGATGATTATGCGGTTAATCACAGTTGGGTTTTTTAGAGTTACGAGTGAAGTACTTGAGGTTTAATCGGGTGGTGAAGGAGGGGGGATTTGGGGTATTTCACCACCCGCGGACACGGGGTAGTCAGTTCCTGTAGGGTAGGCATGCTGACAAGTCCCTTATTCCCTCAAAACTTTGTCGCCCAGAAGCTTCGCTTACAGGAGTGCGCCCAAACTCCCAACATAGTAAAGTACATAATTTTAGTAACAAACCATTGCTGTTCTAAATTTTAATAACGTTGAAGCAACTTTTGTTCAAAAAAGTTTTTTTTAGCGAATTCATATCTGTTATGAACTTCTATTGTGTTGATGAACTTGAAGGCAAGGCTTGCCAAGCCGTTGTATAATTATGCAGGGAAACCAAATAATTGACATGTATTGTTTGGCCTTGGTACAGCTTGACGTTCTATAGACACTCGCTCAACCAATACGAAGGTTATTTCTTTGATATCTTTGCTTTTTTAATCCAAAGTCGCTCTCATTCTTTGAACACGCCAGTCTAAAGTGTCTGTTGTTTCGGCATAGAAGTTGAATATTTATATTTCTTGATCTGTCTATCGAAGCCTTGTGGTGTTGTTTTTTATAATGATGATGATCATATTTTTAGCTGTGTAGTTTTAACCTTTTATTATACTGGTAAAGGCTATGATGAATTATCTTTCTGTTGAAGCTTAGCAGCTGGCACGTGTTGATACAATACGCTTATAATTGTACGAAAATAGTCTTTAAATTGCATGTTTCAAAGTTGAAAATATGCACTGCTTGTAGCATTTATGTCGAAATAATTTTGTTCTTCGTTATATTAGTTATGTAAAGGGGGGAGGGGGAGGAGGCGAAAGAAAACTTTACTATTTACTGGCTATTATATGTTAATTTAAAAATAGATTTTGAGGGTCAATTTTTTAAAATTTTGTTAGGCAACTCTTAGCTTTAAGATTGGAAACAGTGCTGCTAGGACATGAGAATTATTGTTTTGCGCGTGGGTTACCAAAGGGACAATGAAAAGGTTATTAAATTTTGAAGAAAAAAAGGTATTCCAGAAAGCTTTGCACATTCTACCCCTGTTGGTTTTACTCAATGCCACCCGTCACTCAGACTACTCCAGCTGGTGAGAAACACATAGAGAATATGCAAAACTTCCTGGAATATTAATTGTAAAAAAAAATGGTTTAGTTATTTATTTACAAGGGTAATGTAATATATATATATATTGGTAAACGCAATTGGGGAAATAATTCTCAAACTTTATAAAAACAAATTCTCCAACAATAGTAGGATATTAGTTAGTGGGACAAATTAATTAGTTCATATGGCCATTAAATAGTTTAAAAATGGATTTTTGTAAGTGGTATTAGATTGGGTCGGGTACACATTATTGATAAGTTATACAAAGAAAAGGTTATATTAATAAATAATATTTAAACACAAAATCTTCGCTACAGGGGGTTGAAATTAAAACAGTATAATATTAGATTAAATTAATTTAGTTTATAAAATCTCGTGGAATTTTTGGAACGGTTTGAAATTGTTAATGCAAAAAAATTTATAAGCGTCTTAATGTAAAAAAAATATAGCGCGCTTAAAAGAGAAAATATGGTAGTTGCGAAACTGATATTTAGAGAACTCTTCGAATATATTAATTTTAATCAGTATTTATTTAATATTTGGTTACGAGTGTCTAAATCTCAGTTCCAAAAATCTGTTCAATGTTAACTAATAATATGAGTTTGTCTCAATAGTTTCACCAGCTTATTAAAGAATTATATTTAATCACATAGCATTACCAACAGGGGCTACGTTTTTAACTTGTTTTTACATAAAATACCATTGGGGCAAAACTAACACAGAGTATTAAAAACCCTTCACTAGAAAATTTAAAAATTAATGCAAGAATCATCGCCTTTTTTCATAACAATAGCATGGCCCTACAATCCTCCCTCCTCTCCCATTCACGGTTATTATAGTCTGGGCAACATCAAAATTAATCTCTAATCATTGTAAACCTTAAACATGCTCGAGGGCCAACAATCTTACCCAAGCATAAATTACTTAAAAGGGAATATGAAACTATTAGAATATCTTCGACAGATATGATGCTCCTCTCTGGTACGATTATTGAAATTTTAGGCTTTACTCGGGGTAAATTTAATATGGACTTCAGGCACGTTAGTTCCCCTTTAAAGTGTTTAGACTCTTTCCAAGAGCAAAACAGTGACGTCAGTCAAGCTACTGACGAATCTCTCCTTTTTTCTGATCATTGCATCGCTGACCTCGTACCAGCCGTTGTCTTTTCTCACAAAGTTCACATAATGTCCCTCGGCCAACGATTGACCTTTATGAATAATCACCCCTTTAGTTTTAAAGAGAATCTTGCTCAAAGTGACATTTTGATTTTCAAAATTTGATATTTTAGTCGAAATCTTAATTGGTCGACCATCTCTGTAATCGCCCCGTAGAAGGCACAGAAAAACGTACTTTCCGCTGGATATCAATACATCACGCTCTTGTATTGTTGGATTATTACAATAAACGCACCGCATCTCTGTTAATCTCATCCTTTTTTCTAGAGATTTCCAATCAATTTTATCTCGGTTTTCTAGTGGAAGATTGAAAATGTTGCTTTCAACAATATTTTCCGAATTTTGTTCAACTTGACATTTGGGGCATTTGGTAACGTTTCGCGACTTTGACCAAAAAAGTTCTTTTAGAACCTTAGAGTAATCGGCTTCCATTTCTTGGCTTAGTGTCGTCAAGAGGACCATCAAAAATTCACTGGCGTCCTGTTGATCGTTTTGCGTAAAATGATTTCCAACAGCCATTCTCAGTTCCAACCCTTTACGACTGAAACTTCCTTGAGAACTCTCGATGTCGTTTATCGTGTTATGAAGGCACCGTAAAACTGGTTTTTCAACGAACGATCCATTGTAAGACTTAACCAATTCTCTTAATTCCGGCACTAATAAGAGCAGTTGCAAAACGCTATTAGAATAGCACGTTACTTGATCATCGTTAGCTAAACCCTTCAAGGGAAAACTATCCAAACTCTGTTGGGCTTTCCTTTTCTTCTTCGGTGTTTCTTCACATCTCTCTTCCTCGCCTTCTAAAAGGCTTTTAGATAGTGTAGGCGCACTTCTTTTCCCACCTGGCCTTTCTTTCGACTCCGTTATTTTCAAAACAGGCAGATCTGGCCTATATTTTTTGCGAAGCCTGTTATACTCCATTATGGCTCGTCCATCCGCCTTAATTTTAGTCGGATCGAACTGTAATAGATGAAGTCCGGCTAAGGACGTCACTCTCGATAAAGCGACGTACGCCATGCCCGTTCCAAATAAATTCGGACCCAAATCCATAATGGCGCATTTTAAACTCATTCCTTGGCTTTTGTGTATCGTGATAGCGTACGCCAGGATGACGGGAAACTGCGAGCGCTTAACGTAAATGTTTGTCATGAGCAAAAATTTGACGCAAATTTTCTCAACTAAAAAGTCAGTGTTAGCGTCGTCGTTATTCGGTTCGCGATCTACTCTGAGAAAAATGCCAACAACGTTTCCTTGTTCGTCCTTCTTGAATCCAGTTACGAAACCCATCGTACCATTTACAACGCCTTTTTCAAAACTAATATTCCTTCTGACCATTATACGGCAGCCAACGCAAAGAATTAACTCGCTCTCCAAACCGCCAGTTTTGGACGGTTCGTTTTGTAGGCTTTGCAGTCTCCTGAGAATGTTTTTATTCATTTTTTTGCCGTAGTCAGCGAGTCTATCCTGGCAAGGAATGACTTCAACTTTCTCGCCGTTTTTTCGCAGCATTTCACAGTTGAATTTTTCGCACATCGCTAATTTTGGCATCAAACAAATTGGGTGAAACCCTTCATTGGACAGCTTAATGAAAAGATCCATAGCCACCTCGATGTGTTGTCCGTCAGCAACCAATCTACTTTTTAAGGTTGCAACATCAGCTTCGGAAATATTTCCAATTCTAACTCTGCTTAAAATGTCGCCGTAACTTTGGTCGTTGGCTTGTCTAACATTTTGCGTTAGTTCATCGTATTTAAAAAACTTCCAAAGATCACTTCCTCCGATGCAATTGAATCTAAGTCTGGCTTCTTCGGAAGTGATTTTGATAAACGCGGGATTCCCTTGAACCGGAGGCAATTGGAAAAAGTCTCCCAAAACAAGGATAGAGACCACTCCACCAAATGGTTGGTTCATTTCCCAAAATTCGTTCAGTCTCAAGTGAACGTGAGTCAGTAAAACCGATGAGACCATAGAAATTTCATCAATAATTAACAGTTTTAAGTTTCCCAAAGTTTCTTTCATAATGCTCATATTGTCTGAACTCAGGGAATGGTATTCGGCGATACGCCCATGATCTACCGGTAGCATTAGTAATCTGTGTAACGTTACGCCATTAACATTCAGAGCTGCCAAACCCGTTGGCGCGGCAATGGCTACGCTAGCAGGATTTTGAAAGCGACGCCTTACGGCATTGGCGAGAGTGTCTATGAGAAACGATTTCCCAGTGCCACCAGGTCCTGACACAAAAAGGCACTTGTTTCCAGATTTTTCTCCCTTTTGGGAGAAGTGATCCATGATGTTATCATAAATTCTCTTTTGATCCGAGTTTAGTGACGCCACATTGTCAACATCAGCCTCGAAATTCATTTCCATGGCAGCTTCCACATCAGCCATTGCATGCTCGGTTTCGATAACAATTTCTTTCCCTTGCAGAGCATTTTCATCGTCGTCGCTTTCCACATCCGAAATGATGGTTTCTGACTCTTTCGCCTTTTTAGAAGCCTTCCGTTTCTTTTCAACTTCTTTGGAAACAGAGAGCTTCGCGTGATATTCTCTCATTTCTTTTAACACTGAAAGAGAGTTTTCGAAAGCATCGGCGTAGGTTTCAAACTCGCCCAATAACTCAGTTTCGTCACGCCACGGTTTGAACAGGATCAGTAGGGCGTGACAATACTGTTCTTTCTCCTCTATCGGGTCGTGAATAAAGTGCTCTATTATGTACGGCTTAATTCTCTTTCTCATGAAACCCAGATTGTTTTTCAACTGGATTACATTCGCATTTTTCTCGACACCCTCAGAGCGCATCGCATAATCGTAAAACTGACCAAATTCCCGCAAACTTAGATTTTCCAAGCTGTCAGGACGATTCGGATATTTGTCGTCGACGAACCCTTTTAGGCAAGTGTCCTTGCTTTCGGGGTCAGTTTCCCTCAAACGAGCGAGTTCCTTGAAACCTTTCAAAATTCTCGATCGGTTTTCTTTCAAGTTAGTGTTTATAAATTTAGTGCTGTCAGACTTGTTGTAAAGGTCTTGGCCCAGCATCATATCGAGAGCTTCATAAATTCCTATTTGCTTGCACGTCAAAGATTTCAATCTATAGGCAAATAATTTTTTGGACAAACTTTCGTTGCCTAACTCGGCAAAAGTTTGGTCCATGTCAGCCCGGTCTCCCTTTGTCACGTAAGCCGTGACATAGTTTGCCACTATTTCCGATTTGTCAGCGACAAATTGCAAATCCATGTTGGCTTTGGAAGCCAAAAGTAGCGTGGGATTGTAATCATTGATTAAAACTTCGTGCTGTTTTCTCGGCAAGTCGTACAGTCGTTTCTGCACCTTTTTCATTTTACGGTGACGAGTAACTGATCTAACAGAATTCATAGTGGCAATGTTTGTTACGTTTCGAGGGAAACCGTAACGACACACTTTCAATCCTTTTTTAGAATTTTTCACCTTCTTATAACAACTGGAGGTGCATTTGTGAGTTTGGAATTTTTTTACCAGCCGGTGTAGTTCCGGACTTACCGATGCTCTTGGCATCGAACACGTGACGTGTTTTTGCACGTAATCCAAAATAGTCTCGGTCGAAGAAGTTCCAATCTTTGGAGCGTCCTTGGCCCACAAAAGCATATGGTAGTGAGGTAAACCTCGAGATTGGTATTCAACCCTCCAAAAATGATGTTCTATCATGCCAAGAACTGGATTTTGCTTACACAAGACAAAGTTGTTTAACAGCGACCGCACTTTGTTGTGAAAGTGCAAATTGACGCTAAGTGGGTCTAAATTCAACAATTCAGCCACCGTCATCGACTCTACTCCTGGAACGTCTGAATTCACTTTTCTCAAGTGATCGTGCAGTTCCATATCATCGTACTCGGCCGGATTAAAAGTTAAAAGCCAGGTTGGAGGACCGAATTCCCGAATCATCGCTAGAACGTCCCTAAGAACTTTATACCAGTAGTCCTTCGTTCCTCGAATATGACCCAAGAAAGTAGCTAAATTACTCTCAAGTTCTTTATCGCCAGATTCAACTCGATTGAGCAAATTTTCAACACCAATTGGCATGGGTTTTTTAACACGAAGAACGTAGTTCAAACTGCTAGAAATCGCTTTCATTTCGCATTCTTGATAAGAATGGAACAAATACGCGTAATCTCGTCTAAAAATTGGACTTTTGTTCAAAAGACGGGATAAACGATACTCGGTTTCCGTTATTTTCCCAAATGGTCTATCATCGTGCTTGCCAAAGCGACCCCGAGGGAACAAATGAACGAAGCTCATGTATTCCAGTTTTTTGTCCCAAGTGCTAACCGGCTCGGCCTCGACGCGCTTCATTTGGTAAGCACCCAATAAATCCTTCGGTGGTTGAACGTTCACTGGATGAATAGAGTAATGATCGTACAGATCATTGGCTTCACCCTCAGATAGTTTTCGCAACAAAGCCTCGGGCTGTGTTAGGATTTTGTAGGCGTCGCCTGGTGCAAGACTAGACTGATTTTCATCCTGCTTCTGCATGTTCGAAGCGTTTTGGTCAACTTGGACGTCGTGACTACTATCCGCTGGTCCTTCTGTTGGAAGCGCAGCGGAAGCACGTGTCAACGCATCAGATCCATCATTAATTAACGCAAGTGGATCTGTTACGCTCAGTAATTCTTCGGGAGTCAATGAATTTTCATTTCCATCAATTTCTTGCGTGCCACAAATATATTCCTCATTCATTGTCGAAATATCAATGTCTTTGTAAAAAGGGTTTATCTTTTTCAGCACACTGAACGCTTTCAACACTTTTTCCAGGCAAACAACCTGCTGCCAAACCTTTTTGTCCGCTGTGGGAACGCCATTCACCAAGATATGCAGTTCGTGGTTTTTAGGCAACGTCTTGGGAATCATTTTCAAATTTTTTTCCACTGGTATTGGAAGATAAATTACTCTTCCCTTTAAAGCTTTAACAGTACCAAACTTCACGTTCGAATTGGTTTTAGTGCCTAACCGCACCACAGTGTGGAAGGGCTTCACAAGTTGAATTAAAACTTTCTCGAACATGTTTAAATTAGTGACATCTGGCGGAGGATTGTCAACCGCCAAGTTGTTCAAAAAACATCTAATGGGAACTTTACCCTTTCTCAAATCCGTAGCGCAGTAACGACATAGAAGCATGTCCGCTTCTCTAGCGTCCGAATTATTCATTATCCAGCCAGCTCTTAAAATCAGATAGGCCTCGTTATCAAAAACAGCACTGTTAACTAGTTTTTCTACAGCTCTTAAATCAGTTTTTTTCAGTAATCTAAAACAGCAGTCGCAGGGCGTGTCGTGAAACTCGTTGGTGTTTAGCATTGCCCGAGCGAATTGATTCTCGTAAAGACTCAAGATTTCACTTTCATCGAGAGTCGGTCGAGGAGCGTTAATGCTTCCTGTGGGAGCATTATTTTGTTCGTTATTTAAATTTTTCCCACGTGTGGCCAAGATTTTTCTCGACTTCGCCATGACAGTTGTCAGAGAATCGTAATCACCACTTTCAATTTCAGTTGAAATTTTAGTTAACGCGTTGAGCAACGCTTTGATTTGATAGATCTTATTCAGAATACTTCTAATTCCCGAATAATGTGGAGCCAATTCAGCGAAAGAACGCAAATTACTTTGGCACTCTTCGCTATCAGCGCAGTAAGAGGTGTGTCCTAGGAACGGAACTATTCTCACCACTATTTCGTCTCCATCTGGTGGTATAAACACGTTTGATTTTTTGCAAAATTCTTTTCTTAATTCGCAAAGGTCCAAATCAGACTCAAAAATTTTAGTCAAAGATTTTTCATTAGCATTGGCAACTGTGTTTATGAAAGCTAGTACTTTTGCAATGGCTCGAGTTCGAACATTACAAATATCACTGCATTCCCAATAAACTGTTTTGGGTTGGGTTTCAATGAACCCATCTTCGTTGATAACTAAATTTGCTTTGGGGTTCTTCTCCTCATTCTCAACAACGTTGAAAAGATTCGTAACAACCCCCGACTCATTAATTTGTAAGACTCGTTCAATGACATGAGTTTTGTCATTGTTTCTTATTTCAACGAAATTTCCCATTTCATCAACAAACAGTTCTTTAGTCGAATTGGAAGCACGGTCTCTCAGAACCTTCCGTACACTACCATCAGAATTCAATTGAAAAATTTTGGTATAGCGTGACTCTTCGTCATTTTTCAGTATTCTGCCATTATTCCCAATTGCATAATAGGTAATTTCATGAAAATAGGCTTCTTTTAGGCTACTGTGAAGCCTTTTCCCACCCACAACTTCCGTCAAATTGTCACAAGTGACTGACCCAATTTCTTTGATTTTTTTGACAAAATCCTTAAATTCGCTAACCATCCCTGATAGTTGGGCGTGGTATGCCGAATACATTTGCCTTTTCAAATGCAATATTTTACCAGCTAACAATTGGCATTTTAGCTTGTAAGAGACAAATTTGGTGCATCTTTTACTAGTCTCACCGTCAAAAGACTTCAATACTGCCAGCCTTTCAGTTAAACGTGTGACTAGAAACCGTTTGTAACTTTCGGCTATAAATTTCTTGTTTTTCGTCTTGAAAATCCCCGCATTAAGGAGTCTTTTCGCAAAGACAAATTTATCCCGTTTATTTGGTTTTCTATTTTTTGAGCGCAAATTAGCGTCTCCACCTGGCGGCTTAGTTCTCTTTGGTTTTTTCCCTGTCTCAAGTAGAGATTTACGCTCCACATAGTTTTTTGCACTATTTCTCTTAAACAACGCCTTGTTTTTAAGATAGTACTGTTTACACTTAAGTTTGTTAGTTTTATCATGTTTCAATGATTTACTCTGAACTTGCGATTTTAACTTGGCTTCCGCTCTTTTCTTTTGCATCACTAAGCGCATATATATTTTCTTTTGTTCTTCTCGAGAAACCATTTCGAATATTCGTAAAGAAATATAACACAGTTCTGTATTTTTGAAACAGATCTTAATTCCACACAGCAATTTTCAACTTGTGTTTGCAAAGAACCCAAATTAGGTATTGCACAAAGAACACCTTTGAACCACAAAGCTATCCAATAAAGCGTTGCACAAACAACGCTTTGGAACCACAAAGCTATCCAATAAAGCGTTGCACAAACAACGCTTTGGAACCACAAAGCTATCCAATAAAGCGTTGCACAAAGAACACTTTGGAACCACAAAGAAGTACAATTATATACACTCTTAAATAAAAATAACATACAGTGAAATGTAATAAAAAGTATTAGGCTTAACGTGAAGGGAAAAAAGAATAAAAATTAAACAAGAGAAAAAATGTAAATAATTTAATACAGACGTTGTAAAGTAATGGAACTAATAAAAGTTATTAGCCATTAAAAGATTAATTAGAAATTAAATTAATTGTAAGTCTTAGTAGTAGCAGAGAAAATCGAGTAGGAGAATTCAATACGTACCAAAAGGCGTCCGAAAACGAGGCGCTTAACATAAAAATAGGCTTATAGCGAATTCCACTGACTGCTCTCGGAGCGCTCCCATGGAGCAATAAATATAGGAGACCCTGATTTAGCAAAAACAGTCTTTAACGAAGCCGAGAGCTACTTCTCCCATTTATATGGCTCCATGGGAGCGCTCCGCGAGCAGTCAGTGGAAATCGCTATTAGTTAAAGAGATAAAGTTTTGTACAGTACAGGGCCGAAAATAAGCACAGGAACATTTATGGGCCATTGTCCACTGGAGTGTGCAAAGTTGGTTACAGGTTTAATTTTTGTCATATGTATACACCCTTTAGAAACAGGGCGGCTCCTTTATGTAGCTCAGCATTTACATAAATATTTAAAATTTTATATATTATGATTTTTATTATTCCTCTCTTTTATTTTACACTATCAGTGCATAGCCCACTCGAATGACTCGATCACGCGCTCCACGACCGTGAAGTGCGTGATTGAGTGGGCTATAGTTACAGTACCAATTTCAAACTTGAAGAAACGAAAGTGAGTTCTATGTCAAAATTTATTAAGAATTAATTTCCTTTTATTTGTTTTTAAGCTAAGTCATATATTTAACAACCTGAAGGTTTATTTATATGAATTAGTTTGAAAATTGATAGTGAGCACTTTCTAACGTTAATTGTGATTTTTTTTTTAATTCCTTGTTAACCGGCCAAGGCTTAACAAAATGGACAGCTGGCATATAACAGGAAACGTGTATGTTACAAATAATAGTGATGGTCGCGGCGGCCGTGGTGGTCGCGGTGGTCGAGGCGGCCGAGGCGGTCGCGGTAAACGTGGGGGGCGGCGTCCGCGCGTTTGTTATTCATGCAAAAAAGCAGGGCATTTCATTATGAATTGCCCTGCCCTCAAAGGTAGGGATCCTTTTTTTAGAAGCTGTTAGCATGGATGAAGGATGCGCGTGAAAAACATTCGACGCTCAACAGGATGTGCAACTCCCTATACTAAAAAGTAGACAAGTCGATACTAGCGCCGCCTGGCTACCAGCGCTGGAAACCCTCGCGGGAAAAATAAAAAATACTGGACATAAGAAAAAAAACACTGTTTTGGTTCTAGCAGACGACGCTAAGAAAAAAAAACGACGGTAGCGCGTGACGTGTCCAGTATATTTTATTTTTCCCGCGAGGGTTTCCAGCGCTGGTAGCCAGGCGGCGCTAGTGTCGACTTGTCTACTTTTTAGTATAGGGAGTTGCACATCCTGTAGAGCGTCGAATGTTTTTCACGCGCATCCTTCATCCATGCTGTTAGTTTGACCATGGATAAAGAATGCGCGTGAGGAAATTTCTTTTCACTTTACAGGATCGGCAACTCCCTATCTCGAGCGACAGCTTATTCTGTATATATACTGTTACAACATCGGTTGTCAGCAAGCCCAAAGCTAGGTCTCAATATGTAACGTAGCTTTTTACGCGTTGACAAGAGACGAGGAAAATAAGGATCTTCAGTATTTAAAATATCCGCGAATTTTTTAGCTCGAGTGCAATGCATGGACCTCTAGGCCTTAGGCAATTTCACACGTATTTGAAACTAAGGCCTAAAGGTCCGTGCAGGCGTGCATTGGAGGTAAGAAATTCTCGTCTCGCGCATATTTCAAACCTGAAGATACTGAAGTTTTTCGTCTCTTAACATTACGTACAAAGCTACGTTACATAGAGATCTAGCTTTGAGCGTGCTGATAACCGTTGCTGTAACAGAGTATAATACAGAATAAGCTGTCGTCCGGGCATATAGTTAATTAATTGCTCTGTATGTGGCATTTAAATATTATAACAAGTTACAGCCAATTAATCAATAAGATCAACTCACTCTTGTTACTACCAGCACGGAGATGTATTTTAAGAAATGATACAACTCCGTGGTTTCAAGACTGGCAGCACAACACTTTTTATTCTGTCCTCTATCTCTCATGACTAGTGTAGTCCCTAAACTATATTTAGTTTTCACATATAGGGCATACATACCATTTACGCCAGGAGGGCAGGCTACCTGGAAGACAAAAACCCATTTTACATTTTTTCCTCCAAGCGCCTCCTGGCCTTCAGGTGTAAATGGTATGAATCCTCCTTGTGTGTAATAATTGTGAGACCAAATGAATGGTTTAGCAAACAAACATATACTCTAAATTCAATAAAGATAAAGATAGTTAATAGCCTATTTAAATTATTGGAAAAGAAAAAAAGGAGGAGGGCAAGGAGAAAGGAGAGGGGGCGTCCCAGAAGGCCCCTGAGGATGTAGTCATCCAAATGGAGGAGGAGGCCGTCGCCGAGGAGGGTGTCGCTAAGCAGACCGTTTAATTTTTTTTTGTAAGTAAAATAAATAATTAAAGTTCTTAGAAATAATGTGAAGAATTGTATTAAACTGGGGCACTGGAAAAAATGTTAACAGTTTTTAATGTGTTAGACATGAATATCATATAACATATTAAAAAATTTAGGTACAAATATAATCAATGACGAAATATAGTTCCTTAAGCCCTAAAACTCTGAGCATATTTCTCTAGAATAGGCAAAACTTTGGTTAGGGCTAAAATGTATTATTATGAGTAAAGTCTCATAGTTATGGATTAGCCAGGACGTTGTCGGTGACAATGAAGGGACCTGTTGATAACATGCGTGAAAATTTAAACTTCAAACTAGCCTTATAATTAGTTGTTACAGGCTTTTCTACCAGTATTACATGGATTTACTAACGCGTTAGTTAATCCATGAGTATTATATGGTTAATTTAATTTCCTGTGTTCCAATAAAATTCTTCTTAGAGTATAATTTTTCTTCTGGTTTTATAATATAGGATCATTATTCACCATTTTTTTTTTTTAATTTCATTTTGTAAAAATCATTAAAATTTCATTGTTTTAAAATTACATTGTTTTAAAAGTATTAAAATATCCGTTTTCTATTAATCATTTAAATTTGGTCTATTATTCCAATTTTTTAATTTATACGCGGGGGGGGGGGAATGGTGTGCAGTTTTACAATGATTTAATCCAATTTTATATATTAATTCAACATTAGTTAATCATTGTAATATTTAATAAAACATGTTCTTAAATATAATGTATTTCTAATGATTAATTAGAAAACTACAATATCTTTGATATTCAACACCAAAATTTGAGTAGAAATGTTCTATTTGTTTTTATCGTTAAGCTTACTTAACGCTTATAGGAAAACCATCATTAACGTCATGCGTAATTTCCAAGCTATAATGTGCTTTTTACTACTGTTAAAAACTTAAAATTGTATTTAAAATAAAAATTTATTTACTTGATTTTATTCCGTGTGGTGGCACTGAGTATAAAACTAACTGGGAACTCAATAAACCGCAATAATTTTTACATTTAATGAAGAATTTTAATGTAAATAATGCAAATTTAAAATGTTATTAAATGAAATAATGTATACAGTTCTGTTTGCCATAATTTCCCTTGAAAAGTTATCGCCAAAGTTTCGGTAGCGGAGGTGTAACCTTTACAGATTATAGTAATGTGTCCTAGCTGTCACAGAAAACAATGTAGTAATTGATTCATCTACCAGTAAGATTAATAATTAATTTGTTTATAATTTATTTTAACCTACCTACAGTAATCTTAATGACTGGCTTTTACCCCAAATAAGTGAAGTTGATGTTGCCTATCGTATAACAACAACATTAACATGATTATCATTATCATAACGCTATTTTGACCGAGGCTAAGCGAAATTCCTTAAACAGCGTTATAAAATAAAAAGCCTGAGAATGGCATTCTCTTAAAAACCAGAATCAAGACCCATAAGCGTAAGGTAACAAATTGGACAAATCGCTATCATCCTTATTCTACAACGAAACCAAGAGTTAAGAGAACAGTGAATAATAAACACGAAAAATCATAATTTTGTTTACAAAAGTGTTCTCACATATGCGTTGCTTCCCAGTATGAGTGAAAAACTACTATACAGACAGTCGTCGAGAGCAATCTGGGAAATAGCACACTTTCTCTGGTCCAAAACCAGTTTGTTAATTGCTTTGACTAGTTTTTTAATTCAAAAAGTGGGGGTTACAGGTCCTCGGGACCAGTTTATTAATTGCAAATCTGTAGGAGAACAAAGGCTGGGACCAGTTCGGAGACCAGTTTATTATTTAGGACACTAGGGGAGACACTGGTCCCAAGGACTAGTTTAAGAATTATCCCTACTTCCCAGACTGGTGGAGAGTTCCCTAAATTCTCCTATTACCAAACAACCAATCAAAAAAGAATTTAAGTCCCCTTTACGTCGTAACTGGGAAAACAAGATTGCTGGTATCAGGGTGGGAAATAAGGATTTTTTTAAACTGGACATTGGGCCAGCGATCGCTCTAGCCTGGAATAAATAAACTGATCCATGACCAATGACCAGGGTGCGTCGTCTGCTAAATTGAAGAAGTGGATAATTACAATATATTAGCTAATGTCTGGACTCTGGAAACCTTTGAATTTTCTTAGTGGTCTTGTGGACCACTGACCCCCCTGCGATTTAATTTTTAAACTGATCCACGCAATTTTTAAACTGGTCATTTGCCCTGTGCCAACGCCTTATTTCCCACGCTGGCTGGTATTTCGCGGTTGGTTTTCACTCTACAGGATAGGCAAATCCCTATCTCGAACGAGAGCTTAATCTGTATATACTCTGTTACAGCACCGGTTGTCAGCACTCGCAAAGCTAGATTACATAGAGACTAAGATTTGTACGTGCTGTCAAGAGGCGAAAAACTTCTGATCTTCAGGATTTAAAATATCCGGGAGTTTTTTGCTCGAGTGCACAGACCTCTAGGCCCTTTAGTTTCAAATACGTGTAGTAGGCTGTAGGTAAATTAACACGCATTTGAGACTAAGGCCTAGAGGTCCGTGCACTCGAGCTACGAAACTAATTTTATATAATTAGTTTTTGATATTATACATAACCTAGACAAACGTAGGGTGCCAAGTACATTCGGACAAACACACTTTGCATGTGCTGTAGCCTGTCTGAATCATGTCGTCATTGTAACTAATAAATTCCATTTTCGTCCTAAAATATTAGACATTTTTTGTATTAAATTGTAAGCATTATACTTCTTTCACCCTTCAACCTAAATGATTACTTTAAAAAATTACATTAATGTGCAGGGAATTCCTAATTAACTGACATTGTTTTTATACATAGTTTACAGGCGTGGAGGATTCCTAGCATTAACACCAGGAGACCAAGCGACTTAGAGTGTAAAATCGGCTGCTATTTTACACTCTATGTTGCCAGGTCTACTTGTGCAAATGGTATGAATCCTCCACGCCTGTAAACTATGTATTGTTATTATTTTTTTAAATTACATTATCCATTTTTGTTCTCGTATTACTCTACTCCTTTATTGTCTTTCCGCAAATTGCCTAATGTATTGAATTCCGATGTTCACACATACGTCATATTGTTGACTTTGTGAACAACACATTCAATAAATAAATAAATAAATTATTAACACTGACATAAACGAATTATTTACACTGACATAAATGAATCATTTATACTGAAAATAATGAACAAACATGTATACTGACATAAATGAATCATGTCATGAATGAATGAATGGAGTCATTTAGCTACTGTTGTCTAATATTAATAATATCTATTAAAAATTGTCAATTTATTTATAAATTAGCGTTAACAATTTTGTCCACATAACAAATTTCCACACATCTCAAAGCAAAAAAAAAATTTCTGTTAGAGCACTAGATGCTCCGCTAACCTTGGCAAAATAAACTGTTTTTCTGCAATTTTACAACATTAGGAACATTGGGTTTTTTAAACTGAGTTATGGACAGTGACTGGACACGCAAATAATTTATTTATAATTAAATTTTTACCTAATAACAAATGTTGGGCATTAAATACTGATTTCAACATTCCAGTATTCGTTGTTGAGAAAACTATGTTAACGCTAACGCAGAATTTTCTCCACCAAACTGATGGAAATATTTTGTTGAAATAAAAGAAAAATACTAGCAGCATTCTAGGAAATTATTTACTATTTTTGATTTACTCACAATAGTCTATTTGGTTAGAAACCATTGTTCGTTGGGTGGCTCGCGTTAAGTGGCGTCGTACCAAACTGAACTTCATCCATCAAGTGTTACATTCATACAATCACAATTAATAAAACTTGTTAAAAGCGTGTCAATTAAAGCACTTTGAGCTAAAATTATAATAAATGAGGATTATTAGTTAACAAAATAAGGTCTGCAGTCATTACTTATAAGGTGTGCAGTCAAAGCAGATGTGTACTAAAGAACACGACTACATGGTTTTTTCTACCCTGATTTGAGCAAATTAGATAACGGTATCCTGAATTAACTAGCGCTACTGTTACCTATATTGACGAAATAAACAAAGCATAAAATCATAGCATAATACGACTTCGAAGTTAGGAACAGAGGAGGATTGCCTATCCTATGCCCTAGGTGCTACGGAGATTGTTTTGACCAAGGCTTAGTGAAATGAAATAGATTAATTTACAATAATTTACAAGTTTAATGATAATTTTTACCTTAAGCGTTTTATATTTAAATAATATTAAGTTTTAGCAACTAAAAATACTAAAATTAGACCAAATTACTTTCCTAAAGCTTCACAAAGTTCATAAACGCTATTTAAGGCGACGATTTAGACTCTAGTATTTTGATGGCGTCGCCGACTAAAGCTATCGCCGTTTCAACGTCACGGCGGCTGCGCGGCATTATTAAAGCCGTTTTATCCCGCTCTCTATAGGCCATTTCATCCAAAAAGCATTATGAAGAAACTCTCAAATTATTATGAGGCAACTAAACGTTAAAATACGCTAATTTTGGTCGCGCTGATATTTTCTAGTAAATTAGTGTATCCATGATATAAAATCGCAAATCGAGTTATGTTCTAAATGTTATCAAAATTAATACTTAAACATAATTATTTTCCATGAAAATCGCTTAGCGGAATGAGAAGTGTTCTACCTTTCATTTAAGACCGTTCCCAAAACTAACAAACGTATAGATTTTCTAACATCGGATTAACCGGACGGTTCTTTTTCAAAAATTTCCCATGTTATTTCTATGGGAAAAATTCCTGTTTTTCATAAAAAGGTGTGATGAATTTTATGGAAATGAAAACCACCCTTGGCAACTTTATTTTTTATAAGAAAAACTAATGAATGGATCTTTTTGAAATTTTAACCACATATTAAGGGCCCGAACTGTAGTTCTGTGGATTTTTTTCAAAACAGTAAACTAAATCCAAAAAAAGTTACATCCAATCAAAAAACCACCCTTATACATTAAGGGCAGTATGAAGTCTTATCTAAGAGAGCTACCGCTCTCTCAGAATTTAGGTTTCTACAGTATTTGTTGATTTTTATAAGGGTTTAATTCATTTTCAACATTTAGGTTTCATCATTATTTGTTGATTTTTATAAGGGTTAATTTTTGCAAATTATGCATTTTACTGCTCAGTTTTAACAGACGTTGCCCAGCATCCCATCCCAAACATTCGCCCACTAACATTTATTCACGAATACCGATTTCGATAAGTTGCAACATTAACCTAATCTTTAAACTAAATGCAACCTTTCGATTGTTTGAAGAATGAAGCAAAATGTCGGTGTTCCATATTAGTTTGCGCTACTTATCGCTGTCAGTTTACCGTTAGTATCGGTCAGTAGTTTCAACACACTAAATCGTAACATGTTGTTTTACATTGATGTTCCTTTATGAGTCACCAACTGTACAACTTTCTACTCCTTAAAAATTTACGATAAACTCTATGGCTATGAGGCTTTTTTTCATTTAGCTGGCAACCACTAATTTGCAATAATCATCATTCTTGAACTTAATTCCTACTGTTTTAGACGATGTCAACATGCTGTGATTTATGCAAACTAGCAAGTGTTAGGTTCAAGTAACTTCCAAATGGCTTGGCGTACGACAAAATGTCATAGAACAGTTTCGTCTTATATTGGCCCCAGGAACCCAAATACTTCCGCTCCTACGTCCATTTCAGATACACTCTGTATTATTGGGAACCGCGACTTCAATCGAAAATGAAAACCCTACCGCGACTTCGTTACCAAGTACAAGTACATCTTCAACTGAATCAGTAGCGTTAAAAAATACCTAGCATCCAAGTAGCTTCAGAAACTCACAACCAGCTAACTTTAACCGAAAGTTTTCATAGAGCAGCAGCATTTAATTCGGGAGGCAATAAGAATTTTGAACTCACTGATGCTATTCAGTTCATGGTTGCTCGAGACATATTGCCCCTTAGTGTGGTTGACGGAGAGGGCTTTCGTTATTTAATGAAAGTTGCAGTCCCCCGTTATAAACTCCCATGTAGGAAAACAGTAACGGCTGGTTTAGATTTAAAATACACAAAATTAGTTGAAACTCTTAAATCTGTAATAAATTCTGTAGAACATGTTTCATTAACTTCCGATATATGGTCGGAAAGTTGTTCTAACACCTCTTTTATTGGGGTTACGGTTCATAACATTTTTGAGGAAGAACATAGATCGCATAATTTGACTGTAGAGGAGTTCCCAGGTAGCCACACTTCGGAGGCCATTGCAACGAAATTATCTGAAATTTTAGCTGATTGGAATATATCAGTTATGAAAGTGGTAGGCTGTGTCACAGACAATGGAGCCAATATTGTTAGGGCAGTAAAAGACACCTTTGGTGAATTTAAACATTTACCGTGTTTTGCTCATACGTTAAATCTGGTGGCCCTAGAATCGTTTATCTCTCGACAAACCAAAGACTTTAGTTAAAAAAGTCAAAACCCTTGTACATTTTTTTAAATCTAGTCCTTTAGCTACTTCCCAATTAAATGATGCACAGACCAAAACAGGGAAATCAATTTTAAAACTTATTCAAGAGGTACCAACTCTTTGGAATTCTTGTTATTTAATGATGAAACGTTACGTTGTTGTAGCTTTGTCTAAAAGTAGGCAAGCACCGCCAATAATTTCGGCATCCGAACTTGATGAACTACTAGAACTGAAATCTTTGTTGATACCTTTATTTGAGGTAACTACAGGGACTTCTTCAGAAAAGCATACTACTCTTTCAAAATTAATTCCATTAAGTAGATGTTTAAAAATTTCCATTTCGCAACAAGACTGTAAAACGGAGTGTGGTATTTCATTAAGAGCAAAACTATTGGAACAAATTTCCAAGCGCTTTTGTTTTCTAGAGCAAAATGAACTAAATGCTTGTTCAACAATTCTTGACCCTAGATTTAAGAAAACACATTTTGAGTCGCCATTGGCTTTTTCCAAAATGGAAAAATTGACAGGAAAATGAAAATTAATACTCTTGTAACTGAAACAGAACAATTAGCTGCACGTAAACCTCCGTCTACTACTGAACCTCAAAGCGTTTGGGGTGTTCATGAAACTTTAATTAAAAGTTCGAAAGTTAATTTAGATCGCTCTTACTCTGATGGTGAAATTGATCCATCATTGAAACAATATTTGAGCCTTCCATTAATAGAAAGAACAGAATGCCCAATTAAGTTTTGGTCTAAGTATGAACTAATATTCCCAGAGTTAGCTGCGGTAGCTTTAAATTATTTAGTAATTCCGGGTACTTCCGTTTCAGCTGAACGTTTATTTTCAAGAGCTGGAAATGTTATTTCCGAAAAACGCAAAAGTTTAAGTGGCAAGCATTTGAAAAATCTAACATTCACGTCCCCTACGGCTGCTCCACTAGGTGGCAACGGTGCTCCCGTAGTCTTGTTCGTCGCGGTCTTCGTCCTGTTGTCTAGGACGTATGATGCCCTACCTCTTCCTTGGTATGGGTTTCCGCGGGGATTGCGACCTCGTCCACGGTACCCGTTTGGTTGGGGACCGTGGACTGGTGTTGCCGCGGCTTTCTGGCCTCCGGGGCGATGGTCGAGGGAATATGGATTCCGGCCTGTGGTCCCAGACCACCGTTGCCAGATCGGGAGATAATCCCCGTGACGGGGTTCGGGTTTACTTTGGTGTCGGTTGATATTCATGACTGTTCTATGGAATTCGTATAGAAAAGAATGATGGAAGATCATAGTGTTCAATTGGACTTAAATAGATAAATGGTCTACAATCGCCACGCCCCCTTTTTTCTAATGGTCCAATAAGAACGATGCTTTACTTACGAAGATGGGTTTTTACCAGGAATAGTAAATAGTGGTCGAAGGTCAAGTTGTTTTCGGTTATAGGTACTTCCCCCCCCTTTAACCGGACCTGGGCTCGAGACAATTGCATTGTTTTCAGTATCGGGTCACTCGCTCCCTTATCTTTTATGGAAGAAAGGGTTGCTGCAGTGCTATCGGACCAAGTTCAACTTTGACCTGCATTGAGAAATTGAGATCTTAATGTTTTAATTGTTTTCCTTTTTACAAAAGAACGTAAAAGCAAAGCAACACTTGGGAATTACTTGTGCAGAAAAACATGTGTTTATGTAAACCCCCCCTTTACGTTCTGAGTAAGAGGCAGCGCTAAGGGCAACATCCTGCAGGTGTTACCTTGGCCTAGGCCTACCACGTGGACTTTTGAAATTATTAGCAAATTCTTGAAATGCGTTTCTAAATGGTTTGGTTTAATAAGCCTTTTTCTGTGTAAAAAAGGGGTAAATAACCTTCAGTATAGAGAGAGGCCCTTGACCATATATGAGATGAGGTGACCTTTGAACTGACTTATCTAATTATCTTAATTATAGTTTTCACTAAGGGGTTGCATAAAATTCCTTACCCTATCTAGGCTTAAACTTCAGTGCAGTGTTGTCAGGCCTTCTGTGAGTTAAGTTGCGGTCATGTACCGAATGAAACCATAAGTTTATAAGATATGTTCCATAAGTGTGTCACTGATTAATGAGAGCTTGTCATGAAGTGACGTAGGTTAAACGTCATAGATTCTCGTAAAGCGACGCCTGGTGAGGCGCTGTCAAAGGCTTAGTAAAGACTAAGTAGGAAGATGGACTGCAAAACTGAGTGTAGTCAATTCTCGCGTCGTTCTCGAACTAGCTCTCAGTAAGCCTATAGAATTACAACGTATAGCTAGTGTCATACTTATGGAACACATCTTATAAACTTATGGTGAAACTAAACTGCTAGCCTTTATCTATGCATTCTTTTGACTCACCAATGGCCTGGCAACACTGGGAAACTGCCTTTAATAGCCATTAATATGAACTATCTATGAAAAAATAATTATGAAAATTGGTCATCTCTGAAAATGTTTTTACCCCAGCTTACCCCATTTAAATACCTTTATTTGGTCATTTGTTTAATCACTTCTTATTAAAATTGTTAATCACTTTTTTCACTATTAATTAAGTGCAGGGAGGAGAGACTTGAGAGGGAGTGTTAAAGTGAATAGGCGCGTTCTTTCGCTTCGTGGCTAAAATCGTCTCTCTTTGGCGCTGACTCAGGGACTCATGGCGGTGTCCGCGCGCATGCGTCAAATTTAAAAACCGGCTTTGAACTAGAAGGGGAAGGTCGTGTTTGAATTTCTGCCATGGTTAACTATAAGAAGTGTTGTTTTTTAATTATTCAAGTAACCCTAAGTATTTAACAAGGCCCGACATGGTAAATTTCGTTTTCAAACCATTTCTCAAACCAAAAACAAAGCTTGAAATTTATTGAAAGTGAATAGAAGCTAGTGGAAATCGGTCTTCCACTAGCTAATATCCATCTTTTACATTTTTTATCTGGGTTTTTGGCTTTGGAAACGCGTGGAAAGATATTCCTTTCATACTTTTTCAAGCGAATACCTTGAATCATTCCTACAACCGTTACAAAAACCGAGGGGCTAGTCACTTGAGTAATCAGGTGTACAAAACCGCCGAAATCGATTACTTGATTTCTAGAATTCTAAGAAAATCATAAGTAATCATAATCAATTTTGTGAGTAATCAGAAATCTCCGATAATCACTGGAAATCACATGGAATATTGAGAGAATCAGAAATAATCACATGATTTCCTAGTAATCTTTTGTAATCATCTCGGTAATCACATATTTCGTCAAATAATCACGCATAATCAATCGAGGAATTCGAAAATCCAAAATAAAAATCGTAATCAGTTGAAATGGAGTAATCAGTGGAATTCAAATAGAAATCACGAGTAATCAGTGGAATTCAAATAGTAATCACGAGTAATCAGTGGAATTCAAATAGTAATCACGAGTAATCAGTGGAATTCAAATAGTAATCACGAGTAATCAGTGGAATTCAAATAGTAATCACGAGTAATCAGTGGAATTCAAATAGTAATCACGAGTAATCAGTGGAATTCAAATAGTAATCACGAGTAATCAGTGGAATTCAAATAGCAATCACGAGTAATCAGTGGAATTCAAATAGCAATCACGAGTAATCAGTGGAATTCAAATAGTAATCACGAGTAATCAGTGGAATTCAAATAGTAATCACGAGTAATCTGCGGCAATAACGGGAAATCATTGTAAAGATTATGGAAATCACCTAAAATAATCGTAATCACGGAAATCAAGAAATTCATTCAGTAATCAACGGAATTCACATAAAAATTCAGAAATCAGAAATCAGGTGTACAAAAGTTTGGAGAATGACTAACCCCTCGACAAAAACAATTTGGCATTTTTATTAAGCCTCGGTTTCCTCCCAACAGACGTTGATTTTTGGTTGAACCTAGGTTGAACAGAGTGAGTGGGGCAACAGTCGATAGAAGCGGAAGCTGGCGGCAGAGAGAGAATGACGGTTTTTTTAGCATTAGATCAAAACTCCCTCTAACGTTCCTTACTCCCTGCCCCTACTGTCAGGAAATATTTTTTTTCAAATTTTCCCTTGTTTCTTGTGCTTCTTTTGTGCTATTGACCCCAAACTTGGATAAGGGCTGTAGGCTTCTAGTCGAAACAATTTCATAACTATTGTTTGGTGCATAATCATGAACTGTGGCTCTTAGGAAATTGTGCATGGTACATGCCGCAAGAACTATCGTCACAACGTTGTCCGGTAGAGCTTGAATTGGCTTTAAAAATATTCTAAATCGATTATTTAGGATGCCAAAAAAATTTTCAGACACACGTCTAGCACGAGAGTGGCTGTAAATAAAATTATAAATTATTGCATTAATCCTTACAGTGATAAATTTAGTATGGGCGATGCTTCAGCTATAACAAAGAACATGATCCAATATATCGAGCTGAATAATCGTCTCCGTATTTGTTTGGCATGTTTTTAGATATTCAAGCGAATATCAAATAGTGATTTTATTATTCGCGGTTTACAATTCGATAAATATTCGACTACTTAATCGTTATTGCTTATGATAAATATTCTAGAAGAAGTTGAAGTTACCAATTTTCAGAGTTTTTTTTGGCGAAAAATTCAAAGTTATATTTAAACCGAGAACTGCTCATTTTTAATTTTAATAGCCGAAATAGCTTCATACTCATGAGTATATGAAAATAGTTACCGTTTATTGTGAATCGAGTTATACCGTGTTATTTCACGTAATGGATATGGACGCAGAAGGTGTGGATTCATGGGGAAACCCTCATCAGCCACTATTACGTAATTTGTTGGTTTGATTTGCCCTATTTGAAAGAAGTGCCGTATTATTCTTAATTGTTTAAAGGGACCTTAAAATGTGTTTGAAGGGCCCTGGTTTAATTGTTATCTGCCTTAAGTTAAAACATATCTTTGGTTGTTTCATAAGTAACAAGACACTACGAAGTTAACACTAAACCGATAGTCTCTGTGCCATGAATCACAGCAACCTAATTTGCGCATGAACTCGAACAAGTAATTAAAAATTAGACTATACTCGGTAAGTCCAGTTTTCTATTACTCAAACTTGGACTCGAGCCCCTAAAATCATGACTCGAACAGCCCTGCTTCAAAACATATTTGATACCTGGCAATGCCTTGGCTTTAGGGAGATTAAGCTTATTTTGGTCAACCATAGTGCCCAACTTGGACTTTGTAAACACTGCCGTGTCATGAGCTCGCCCATTAGTTCCAACATCAAGATAAATAGCCTAAAAATTTCACAAATTACTTTACATATTTCAAGATAACATGAAAACATTACTTTGAGATCAGCATCGACAAGAGCCAATAAAACTAGATTGAAATCGCCTTTATAATTGTAATAAAATGACCCTGAATTAGGGGGTGGATAAATAGAAATGTGTTTTCCATCCAATGCTCCTAAGCATCTAGGATGTTGTCACTTATCTTCAAAGCCTTTGGCAATATTTAGCCAATCCGCGGATGTTGTAGGTGTTTTGATATATCTATATAGAGGGAAGAGAAATCTCAAGTTATAGAAAAATACTTAAAATTCAGACTTGTTCACATACTCATCTCGCAGAGATTGAAATAAGGCCTTGCATGTCTCATAAATAATACCGTGAATAGTACTTATCCCCAGCCTAAACTGAAAATGAAGTGACGTGAAGATCTCACCTGTAAAATTTTTATTATAATCACCTTAAAATCAAGATTTAACGCAATGAATTGAACCTCACTTTGTTACAAATACATTATGGAAGCGCTTTAAATTTAAAACTAATATTAATGCTTACCTGAAGCCAAAAATCGTAGGGTTACGTTCAACCTTTCTTCAGCACTTATCGCTTCTCTCATTACAGTATCGTTTTTCTCAATAAAGGTTTTAACTTTCCCGAGCAAGAAAACAAACGCGTCTTCATTCATTCGCAAAAATTTTCTATAACTATTTTTATCCTCAAGTCTCAATTCCTTAATTAAATTCTCCGAAGTGCCTTGCTTCTTTCGACGGGCCAACCAAGGCTTAACCCAAAATTCTCTCTTTTTTCGTTCAGAACCTTCTTCGTCATCGTCAAGTAATGTTATTAGAATTAAGGCACCAGCAGCTTTTCTTTTAAATGCCATGGTTTTAGATATCCTGATGAATTAATTTTATATAAACAAATTTCACAAATAATAACTCATTAACTGGTAAATCTAGGTATATCGGTCGGTTTTGTTTGTTTACCCTTTAGGGTCATGTGACCAGTGCTTTGATTTTATTGGCTCTTAAAAAATGGATTTAAAAAAATGGCGGTAAAAGTTTAGTCATGTGAAAAGGAAGAATTTACTCAGCTTTTCGTTTCCAAAAATTGGGCAAGTTGATACAACTTTTTGACCCATCGAGCTAGTCAAAAAGTTGTATCGTCTGAAAAGGCCTTTAGAGCATTTGAAACTCTACTGGACTAATTTAGCGGTCTTCGATAATGCCGAAAAGGCCCCCTCTTCACAATCAAACGTTGCAGATGATCCTGAGCCTAGTCCCACAAAGAACGGTGGTACCATGGACCACCCTCCTACGGCGACTTCCTCAACTACTTCATCTGAATCATCATCCTCTTCTACTTCACCGTCACCGCCTCAGGACGGTCAGGATGTCGATCAACCGACAATTCCTGCTATTCCAGATGTCCCTTCTACGTCAACATCAAGTACTCTAGAAGATCAAGCAGCGGATCAACAGATCCCTCCAGCAATTCCAGATGATTCACATCCACCAACAGATTCTGATAGTGAACCGGGCATGGCCCTTTTCGAAGACCATCCTCTCCTACTCCATACCTTTCATGATATGCGAGCTTTTCAGCTCAATCATCCCACTAAGGATAGTCCGCCTTCTGCGGCAGGGGAGGCTTCCCCGTCTGATCATGAAAAATCAGTCGCGGAACCAGAGCTACATTAGTCAATTTCCAGTTTTACAGAAGAAATTCTAACGCCGGAAAACAATTAAACGTCTTCTGAACAATTAGTATCGGAACCAGCGTTACACCAATCACCTTCTTCTGGCTTTTCGGAGGAAATTTTGGCACCTGAATCGATTCCTCAATCACAATCCAAATCGCTGCGTGTGCCTCATAGTTCATCGACCACGTTATCAGAGTCTATGAGAACTCCTAGATTAAACAGGGCTACCTTACCCGATATTTATTTAGAACCATTTCGATTGGGATGGCGACGAGAGGTAAGTAAACAGGCGACGGTTCAGCCAGGAGGTTATGAAGTCGATATCTATTATCGACCTCCTGATAATAAACGATTAGGGTCGAAATATGAGGTCCAAGTTTACCTCCAAAATAATAAGATCCCGAACTTAACAAGGGAACATTTTTGTTTATCCATAGAGCCAATCTCTGTTTTCCCTTGGAAATTTATTTCCAAGCAAATAAGAGGGGGTACTAAAAGAGTATCATTCTAGATGGCCAAAGGAGGACGTCCACTACCCATATACTTTGATCCTCCGTAAGGAGAGACTAATATCACAGTAAAAAGGAAGCCCTTCGGGTATGAAGATTGAACAGAACTCATGCAGCACCAATGAAGAAAAAATCATTTTTCTGTGAAAAACATTTTGTGAACGAACTTAAAAATACCTATACCCCTGCTAATGATTTTAAGGGTTCCTCGGGGAAACCCTTAACTGAGAAAAAAAATATTTCTATTCTATATTCTTGTATTATAAACAAAAGTTCCTAAAGAGAGGGGATGTAACATGGCTGCCAGAATCTTTGGAGCTTCCACTCCTTGGTTCTGGCAGGGCATATCTAGCCTCCACGTTACAAGCCACTCCCCCTTCCACAGTTGTAATATAGAATAATTTAGAATTTTGCTATATGTTCTTGTTGTGATTTCTCCTAAGACGGATATTGTACTAGTCAGTTATGGGTTTATCCCTATATCAGTTAACTGAAATAAAATTGTTGTTGATTTTGGATAATTGAAGTAAGTTGTCTTTAATTCATTTTTATGGCCCTCGGGAGAATCTCCCTATTTAGTTAAATTCTATTGAGGGTTACAGCAGGCTCCACACTATTGTAAATTTGTAATAATAATAATAATCAAAACTGTACAATTGCTTGAAATATTTTTATTAAAACATGAACAATGTTTTGAAATTTATTTAAGTTTTTTGGTTAATGTGTAAATCTTCGCTTCTTTTTATAACCTTCCACCGCTTCTTCCTTGTCTAGATTTTCAAACTGTGCTGATAATGGTCTGGGAGTGTCAGATTCAGGTCTAGCCATTTCGCTTTCACTGTAACCTTCTTCATACGTTTTCTGGCATTTTAGGAGTAGCTATGCCAGCAGTGTCTCAACATATTCTACAAAAAATTCTGTGAAGAAAACTCTCACTACATTTCAACTTTCTTACCAAACGTTGAAGCCTGCATTATAGGTTTCACAGAATATTCTCCCTTTTTAGCTTTTGGAAAGTAAATGCTCCACCTCAATTTTCCGTCTTTGGTTTTTGCTTGAATTTTATCCGAGTTCTCATTAAAATGCAGCGCCGCAATTTGCATCCTGTAGATAATAATTATAATATTCGCAATTAAGTTTGAATGTGGCTTACCCAGAGATGAGAAATTACCGTAATTTTTAAATATGGTAATTTACCGGGTAAATTACCAGAAAATTACCGTTTGAAATTATGAAATTAAAAAAATTACCGTAATTTTATGTTTTGACAGCTTATTACCGCGGTTATTTTGTAATTTACTGGTTTTTGATCAAATTACTTCAAAAAAATATCGTAGTTTTACCTGGTATAAGCCACTCTCTTTCTTTTTCATCCAAGGCAAGATCTGCGTGTTTGCATTTTGGAAAAGGCTTGCCATGCCCTTGTTGGAAATTTGCAATACGGCGAAGCACGGACATAAATTTAGCTTTAATTAGATTAGGTTTTCCATTGCTAGAAGTCGCGCTCCAATAAAGAGGATTCTGTATACTCTTGTTCCATTCGTTAAGAACTGAATATTCCTTTTTGGCTGCAGCATGAATTCTTTTCTTTAGAGCTATATATTATAATAGACGACGTGTAACATCTTTCACAATTCTTTTAGAAAGTCAAAACCCTTCCAGGAACGCAACTTACATTTCACCATGTGCCAACAGTCAAACAGATGTTTTATTTTTGGAAGAAATTCCTTCATCTGGCTGACTATCCAAAAAGCTCTCAACTTCTTCACTTTCGCTCATTTCAATTTCATCAGTTTCATATGTTATTTTATCTGTCTGAGTTGCTTGATCACGCCTGATGGGTGGGTCCGTTTGGCACCCTATGGCAAACCAAAGGAAATGACTCTTAGCTAAAACATCAGAGTTGCCAGTATTGGCTTACCTTTTACGCCCAACTGCTTAAGAGGCGTTTGTGTTTTGGCATCTACAGCAAAACCCAGCATTTTAGTTGGTAGCGTTTGAATGTATTGGCTACCAGCACTGCAATTTCAGTCAGTCTCCTATGATAGTTTTGAAGACAATAAACTTTAATTTTCAGTAAATGTTCAAATGAATGTTTTCCTTACCATGGTTCGCCTCTTTTTTCCAGTTCTATGTTAGAATCTTTTGCCAAAGATATATTTTTAGGCTCCAATGGTGGATTCCGTCCTAAGGAAGCTTCTTCGCGAATGGGTTTAAAAATTGAGATACTGACCCTTTAATTAAAAATGGTCTACTATCTGGGACAATGCTGCAAGACTTTTAGTTTTGTCACAACATCAGGTATTCTCTCGAAACACTCATTTTGGAAATGACCCGAGCAAATACTCATGGATTTCTTAAAATAAAAGTATGGCGAAATGTGTGTTTTCACACTTTTAATCCATTCTTCTCTGATCTAAGGATTACTTGGAAATGAGTGAAAATAGTGTGTTTCATCTCGATCGTCGTTAAAACAACCAGGCACGGCACATTTTCGCTTACATTTAGATGTTTGAGGCAAAGGCTTAGTTGCCATTGCTCTCGTACTTAGCTTATCGCGACTATCACACGAGTAAATTCTGATTTATATATATATATATATATATATATATATATATATATATATATATATATATATATATATATATATATATATATATATATATATATATATATATATATATATATATGTATATATATATATATGTATATATATATATATATGTATATATATATATATATGTATATATATATATATATATATATATATATATATATATATGTATATATATATATATATATATATATATATATATATATATATATATATATATATATATATATATATGTATATATATATATGTATATATATATATATATGTATATATATATATATGTATATATATATATATGTATATATATATATATGTATATATATATATATGTATATATATATATATATGTATATATATATATATATGTATATATATATATATATGTATATATATATATATGTATATATATATATATATATATATATATATATGTATATATATATATATATGTATATATATATATATATGTATATATATATATATATGTATATATATATATATATATATATATATATATATATATATATATATTATATATATATATATATATATATATATATATATATATATATATTATATATATATATATATGTATATATATATATGTATATATATATATATGTATATATATATATATATGTATATATATATATATATGTATATATATATATATATGTATATATATATATATATGTATATATATATATATGTATATATATATATATATATATATATATATATATATATATATATATATATATATATATATATATGTATATATATATATATATGTATATATATATATATATGTATATATATATATATGTATATATATATATATATATATATATATATATATATGTATATATGTATATATATGTATATTATATATATATATATATATATATATATATATATATATATATATATATATATATATATATATATATATATATATATATATATATATATATATATATATATATATATATATATATATATATATATATATATATATATATATATATATATATATATATATATATATAACCATTGTTCTATCACAGATATTAAAATTATTTATTTTTACTGCAACAAAACATTATGGTTCTATCCCTTTAAGCCTATAAGATTTTTGTCCAGAAAACACGTCTATCCAACCAACTTGGAAAAGATGAATGTTGGGCGTGCTGCAGCTCTATTTCATCCATCAGTCACAGCAGCCCTCAAAACCATCATCACGCTTAGAAATTGCGATGTAAAGGAAATAGAAAATCTAGATGCTACCATTTTTTTGATGGAACAGTACCGGAAGTGGTGTGAAATACACGATGTATGCAATTTAAAACATGGATACTTTTTCCGAAACACCAACAAATTGCCCTTTATAGATGTCAATGATGAGCGACTGGACTGGCTGACAGAAGAATTTTAAAACATTTTAAAGACAATACAAGAAAATGCAACACAATAGACGGAAAAATTTAGTGAAGAGACTTATCAAGCAACAATCTTAACAACCCATTCCACCATTCTTCTGCAAAGGTTTCATCCGAAGCCGTTGCAGACGACGGCTAGCTGAACAAGTGTCCTTGCTTAAGTTCAGCCAGCCACCGTCCTCGTCGATCCCTCATAACCACTCCCCTTTTTTGTATAACCGAGGTGTAAAGAAGCACCGGCCCGTAAAATAGTAGACAGATACAGTTTCGTTGTAAAAGAGTAGGACCACTCGCAAATTAACCGTGGACCAGGCTCGGGTCAGTTTTGTATTCGGATTATAAAATTGTTAGAACAATAACGCGACATCCAATTGGAAATCATAAAGTATGGAAGTGATTCTAATAAAGATCTACTTATGTTCAAGATGAACTGAAGATATGTCTCATCCTTAATTTAATTTCCAAACCGGACGAAAGCTTGAGGGAATAGGCCTATGTCTCCTCGAATCTCTGCATTTTATTATTAGTCCCACATCATTACTTCTAGCGAACCTCTCATCTTTGGCTGACCGAACCTTAGCTTTATAGGGGACACGTTACAAATGGTGCCCATGCTTTTCGAACCCTTGGTTATTGCTTTTCTCATTTCGCCGTCGCCAGTTTTTTTCGACGGGGTGGTCGGGCCCGTTTCGGCTTCGTTTTTTTTTTAGTTTCAGTTTGAGCGCGACCGCCGCCATCTTGGGCACTCCCGTTCTAGAATCTTCTAAGGCGTAGTCCCGATATTCGGTTTTTATCACATTCAATCCGCATTTTTACCAATTATCATTGAACTTATAGTGGAATAGATTAATCTGGGTAATAATTTACTTTGGATACACCGTTTTGAATAAAGAACTTTTGGAATTCAATGTCGGGAAACACTTAAAGTCGGATTAAACCAATTACGCTTGAATCTTTAATAATTGAATGAGTGAACCCGAACCGTGCCCAATTTTCACTAATAAATTATATCGCGAGAGCCAGAAATCAGAATCTTCCTCGGCTTCCTCCAAAATTTCAGAATCTTCGAAATCCACGCTTCATTTAGCTATGCCTAATCTCGTGGTCGGCAGCCTTCTACGCCCCCCTCGCTTAACTAAAACCAATATGGCCTATGCATTCGATCCCACGGAAGATCACCCATGGGATGATAGCTTTGATTTAGGAAATTATTATTCAAAAGCACAGACTGAACGGGAAGACACATCTCCCAATAACCTAAATAATGTCTCTGTAGTTGAGACGGAAAGACGTAGGCGCGATGATAATTTAGCCCTCTTCAATTACATAAGCCAAGGGCATTACCCCCAGGGAAAATTAACGATTCGAACCAAAAACGGGAGTATTCCAGATCTCCCTAAGGTGCTAGCAACACCTCGAAGTTGGAGACGCAAGCTGGATGGCGCGCTTAATTTCCCCCCTTGCCTTGCTGTTCTGCCTTTTCTTTCGCTTGCGCGACCGCCAGCTTGGGTCCTCAACAGTGCGTTGTATCACACCTCCTCGGTGGTGAGAGCTGGTCAACCACTGCGTTTTGTGGGCTGAGCTGATACGCGCCCTTCCCAAGCCAAGGTGTGCAGGTATCGTGCTGAGGGCTGTGTGGTACCGGGGAAGTTAATCTACGGTATCTCGAACGATCCCCTCGGGGCACCAGGCGAAACCCCTTTGTAATTAGCCTTCCACCCGGGTTGAGGACTACCGGGTGGTGACCTTTTACTTGCCTCATTACTCGTGGGATCTTTTATGGATTCTTTAATAACAAAAACCAAAGACAAACCTGGGCATGGAGCCGGTTCTACCGGTACCCAGCCTTCTCTCAGGGACGGAGGCAACTGCCAACCTGCTTCTGGGTGAGATGCTGCCTCCGGCAGCACCCACCCGCAATCGGCGGAAGGCCAAAAGTCACCTCCTGCTCCTCAATCGGGTTCCACCAGGTTGAGTGAGGTTAATAGGAGGCGCAAGGCCAACCGCCGAAGAAAGCAATCCCAAAAAGGTGGCCAGAACTCTGCACTGGGTGCAAGAGATACGGGCCGAGATGGGACTCCTGTACCTTCGGGTGCTGGGAGTAACGTCCCGGGTACGGACTCTACGCCTGGTGCAAGAGAAGCTACCACCCTTTCTGGAAAGAGAGCTAGGGCGGAGGACCCTGATCCCTCGCCTAGCTTACAAGCTGCGGCGTCAAAGAAGACCAAGTCTTACTGCGACGTCGCCAGTATTGTCAAGATGGCCATCGTTAAAGTTGGCTATCCGACTAATGCGGTCACGGAGGAGGACGTCGTTCCCATCTAGGCCGCTATACTTGACGCACTGGACGCTGAGCTTTCTTCGGGAAGCTCGCTGCCGCGTCCTCTCAATTTCCACATCATGGCTGGGGCCATGATCTACTCATGTGGGGATTTTGCGACCAGCGAATGGCTCGTGAAGGTGCTATACCATAATGAGCGTGCCATAGGGGGAACACGGCTTTCAGTGATGAAGGCCTGTGAACTCCTGAAGCCGTTCAAGGTGTTCTTCCGGACCAAGGACCGTCGCACCACTGATCCGGCGGCTCTTCCCCGGCGATTGAAGGCCTACAACGGCAGGTTTCTGACCGACTGTTGGCGGTGCCTGAAGTCGTTTGATGAGAAGAGCACCAGACGTTGGATCTTCCTAATTGATGGCTCCTCCATGGAGGCCATCAAGGAGGCCGGCTTCGAGGGTCTTACTGGTGTGGATGTCGGGACATTTAAAGTCCTGAATGCGCCAAAGGACCCTCTCCAGAATGCCTCTGAGGCTTCTGAAGAAGAAGGCAATACTGCAGCCAGCGTGAGTGAAAAGCTGGCAGCAAATATTGCTGGTATTAATTTAGAGCCATCCTTTCCAGATGGCTCAGACATAGACCTCGGGACAGAGTCCGACTTTTTGAAAGACTCTGATACCGAGAGGACCTACGCTCCTGTGACTGGGATGGAGTTGGGGGCCGAGGGTGCTGCTGGTGGAGGCGAGGGAGATACCGGTCCTGGATCGGGACTCCGCGCTACCGCCAAGCAAGTAGCCGGAGCCACCTCTCTTCCTAAGACATGAGCATCAAGGTGATCCAGATCAACCTGCATCACTGCAAAGCAGCCTCGGCAGTTCTATGCCGGAGGTTTGCCTGGATGTGGCCCTCATTCAGGAACCTTGGATTCATAATGGCAAAATCCATGGTTTAAAGAATGCAGGTAATATCTCTTATGACTTTACCTCACCCAACCCCAGGGCGTGTGTTCTTACCAGGAAGGGTCTTGACATCCTTCCGCTTCCGAACTACCTCACTAGGGATACTGCTGTGATTAAGGTAATGCCCTCCTCTTCTGAAGTGGCAACTGGCCTTATCATGGCGTCTGCTTACTTTCCCCATGATGCCACGGGTTCCCCGCCACCAAAGGAGGTTGTCGTTCTTGTCGACCGATGTGAGAGGCAAGGGGACAGGCTCATTTTGGGCTGTGATGCCAATGCCCACCATGTCACGTGGGGCAGTAGTGACTGCAACAGACGTGGTGATGAACTACTTGAATATCTGGTCGGTACGAACCTGCATATTCTCAACAGGCACAATGAGCCAACCTTCGTTACTTCTAACAGAAAGGAGGTCATTGATGTCACCCTGGCCACAGACAATATCAGTCTGTCGGTCTCTAATTGGCATGTGTCTAATAAACCGTCTCTTTCGGACCATAGGCACATCTGCTTCTCGGTCGCGGTCAAGTCAACTTCGGTTAAGACGGAACTGCGCAACCCCCGTCGGACCGATTGGTCCGGCTGCTGGGAGGAACTTTGCCTCCTACTCAGAGGTAGTACTCCAAAGCTTTTCTCGGTGCTGGAATTTGATTTGGCAGTTGATCTCATGCAACAAGCCATTATCAATTCCTACCACCACAACTGTCCGGCGAAGCCTGCCAGCCGGCCGAGGCTCGTTCCTTGGTGGAATACGGAACTTGGCAAGCTTCGCAAGCTTACTCGTAAACTCTTTAATAGGGCTAAGAGGACTGGGGACTGGACTATTTATAGACAGACCCTCAACAAGTATAATAAAGCCATCCGGGAGGCCAAAAGGAACTCCTGGAGGGACTTCAGCGGTAGCATCTCTGATGCCCCCGCTACTGCCAAGATCATGAAGATCCTGGCTCATGATAACACTCACCAGCTCAGCACCATCAAGGTGGCAGAAGGTGAGTTTACCAACTCAGGGACTGATACTCTTAAGCATATGCTCAAGGTACACTTTGCGGACTCCAAGGCTTTTGACCTCACAAGCACCGACGCTCCCCCCGTGCTCTTTCGGAGAGCACACAGGGCGGACTGGGGCATCGCCAATAAGATAGTTACATACTCTAGACATAAGTGGGCTGTAAACTCGTTTCAACCCTATAAGTCGCCTGGCCCAGATGGTGTCTTTCCCGCCCTCCTCCAGGAAGGCATAGACGCCATTGGCCCTTATCTGTGCAGGATATTCAGAGCCAGCATTGCTCTGGCGCATATTCCAGATATCTGGAAGCGCTCGAAGGTTATCTTTATTCCCAAACCAGGGAAGACGAGCTATCTTGAGGCTAAGGCATTTAGACCTATCTGTCTTACCTCTTTCTTCATAAAGACTTTAGAGAAATTGGTGGACAGGTATTTGCGGGATGGTGTTCTTTCCCACACACCCCTGTCCACTTTTCAGTTTGCCTATCAGAAAGGCAAGTCTACAGAGACGGCGCTTCATGGCATCTTGAACTGCCTTGATAGGGCCATCGAGTTCAAGGAGATGTCTTTGGCCATCTTCCTTGATATTGAGGGAGCCTTTGATAGGGTCTCTAGTGAAGTTATCCTTCGCGCTACGGAGCGGTTTGGTATTGACGACACTTTGTGTCGTTGGATTAAATCCATGCTCACGCATCGTAGGGTGACGGCGTCTCTTCTCGGGGAATCCTTGGAGATCTCCACCGACCGTGGCTGTCCTCAGGGAGGGGTTCTTTCTCCTCTTCTTTGGTGCCTGGTGGTGGATGAGCTGCTGGGTCGACTCGGGTAGGGGGGGTGTCACTGCTTTGGCTATGCGGATGACATGCAGTGATTGTTACAGGGAGGTTCCCTGTGACTATCGCTGCACTGATGAAATCCGTCCTGCATGATGTTGAGAAATGGTGTAGGGGAGTTAACCTAACCGTCAATCCCAACAAGACTGTCCTTATACCGTTTACCCGGAAAAGGACCAATGACCTCTTCAACGATATTTCCTTCTTTGGACAGGTTTTAGAGAAGTCCTCCGAGGTCAAGTATCTTGGCGTGACTCTTGATGCCAAGCTTACTTGGAAATCCCATCTTGATCTGAGCATCAAGAAGGCCAAAATTCTATTTTGGCCTTTAAGGAGTTCAGTCAGCAAGTCCTGGGGTTTTAGCCCTAGCGCTGTAAACTGGATTTATACTAGGATCATCAGGCCAGTGGTCTCCTATGGAGCTCTTGTCTGGTGGCCCAGGGTTCGCCTTAAGACAGCCCAAGATGAACTACGCAAGCTTCAAAGGCTGGCGTGCATCGGTATCACGGGGTCCATGAGGACAGCCCCCACAGCTTCTCTGGAAATCCTTCTTAATATGCTTCCCCTTCACCTCTTTATTGAGGAAGAAGCTATTATGGGAGCCTGTAGGCTTAACAACCTCGGCTGGTGGAAGCCCAAGCAATGGGACTTCAGTCACACCAAGCTTTTCAGTGAGTTTAGCAGTTCTGAGCCATCACATGCGATGGTCTCAGATAAGTCTGTTATATCATACCACTTCGACAAGCCCTTCAGCGTGCACTTTCCCAGTCGCGCTACTTGGGAGACTACCCCAGTCCTTGGAACTGGGGGGGGAGTCCGTCTGGTTCACGGACGGCTCTAAGACGGACTCTGGTGTTGGTGCCGGGGTCTACTGCTTGACCAAGAAGTTTGGTTTTTACGAGAGCCTTGGCAACTTTGCCAGTGTTTTCCAAGCGGAAATCATGGCCATTTGTTTATGCGCGGATTTCTGCTACAAGAAAAACTACCGCGGACGGACGATTCAGATTTATTCGGATAGTCAGGCCGCCCTCAAGGCACTAAATCAGTGCCTTGTCGATTCTAGACTTGTTCTCAGCTGTCTGGATCTGCTGGGCTCTTTGGCTGCCCGCAACAAGGTTCAATTGTTGTGGGTGCCAGGGCACTGCGGATATCTGGGCAATGAGAGGGCTGATATGTATGCCAAAAGGGGGGCTGAGGCGAAGTTCTTCGGACCTGAGCCTGCGGTTCCCATCCCCCATGGCATCATTCGCCATAGGATTCACTGCCGGATGTCTGCACTTCAACTGCAGCTCTGGCTTGACATGGATGGGCAGAGACAAGCCAAGGAGTTTGTCCCGGGTCCTTCTATCACTAGGGCAAAGGAACTGCTTGCCCTCACCAAAAGCAAAATTAGGCTGGTCACCAGTCTCCTCACTGGACACTGCCGGCTGAATAGACACCTGCACTTATTGGGCATCGTTGATGACCCACTCTGTAGGTTCTGCCGGGAGGTAGAGGAAACCTCCTCCCATATCCTCTGCAGCTGCGACTACCTCGCGGCCATGAGGTTTGAGCATTTTGATATGCATACTATGGAACCTCACCAGTTCTCTACTGTCTCGGCCAATCGGATTCTCCGATTCATCGAGGCGACAGGACTCTTCGCAGTCTAACCAGCTCGGGGCGCACAATATACCCTTGGTATCGGTGCTCGACGCGGCGACGCGTCACCCCCTTCAACAATAACAATAACAATAACACCTCGAAGTAGCCCTATTAAACCTAAACCACAAACCGAGATAAGTGCTTATGCAGGAGCCAAACAATTCATGAAAAATTGGACTCCTTCTGTTCAATCAAATCCCCCTGTTACGTCCACTGCTACAATCCTCTCAATTACCACAATGACTACTTGTAATAGTGGAACCATTCCCCGAAGTAGTTCGGTTAGTAATACGACTGCCCCCATAAGACAAAATAGGACCAATCCAGTAGGGCAACCACAAACACAAAGGACAATTAGTCAGCCCTCCTTTGCCCTCCAGGGAAATCCTCCGCCTCCTCCAAGCTTTCAGCCCCAAGGTACACAAGGTACTAGTCAACCCCACGAGATATCAAATCCTCAACCGCAGAGTAATCCAAATATTGGAGGTGCTCAGCAGGCCGCATTCCTAGCGTCAGTCTTTTAATCCTTTTCGAACATGGCGGTATCCAACCAGGGCGGTGCGAAGGGTTTAGAACCCCCTGAGAGGTTAGCGTTTTACGGTAGATAGAACGAAAGCGTTCCCGAGTTCCTTAGAAAATTCGAGGAATACGTGAGCTTCCATAAAATCAGTGAGGATGATAAAATGCTTTTCATGCCCCTTCTGTTAAGAGACAATGCCATACATTGGTTTCGCTCGCTCCCCCCAAGGTGTGGAGTGGGCCGAATTTAAGGGGCGACTAAAACGCCATTATAGGATTGAGGATGAGGGAGCTTAGGTCCGAATAGATTTACATAATAGAAGACAAAAACAAAATGAATCCATCGACGACTTTTTCGGCTACTTCGTAAGAGTAAATCAGAATTTACATCCCCAATACCGGAAAATGAACTGCTCCTCATGATTCAACGAAATTTAAAGATAGAATATAAGATATTACTAATAGTTCTCCCATACGATCGCAGAATTGCATGATGTTTGCTTTAAAATATAACAAACCTTTGACTTAAGTCAGCCAAGCCCATCCCAAAATGAGGCTATCCCACCGAATAAGGCCCCTCAAGACCCTACAGTTGCTGGAGAACAGGTTTTCCCATATATGGTTCCTCAAAACCCAAGTAGTCTCGCAACCTCAATCACCTCAACCCCAAGTAGTTCCTCAACAGCAGTCTATCTCCCGGTAGTAACGAACGCAGGGCATATCCCGTATATTTGAACACACTATACTAACATGGACATCCCTCATGGGAACTCTAACATTCCACTTCCGGACGGATCACGAGTTCCTTACCCCGTCCATATTGTTCCACAAAGCTTCCCAACTCAAAATTATCGAGCTCCTTTCCCGAGGCCAAATTCCTAAACCAGGCCCCACCGTGACTCAAGAAATCAATCAAGAAGACCACTTCCTCCACAGGACGATTACCCTCGTCAAACTAGAGTCTTCGAAAGAAGAAATCCTGTCTATGAACCACGAGAACAACAACCCCAGCAACGAACCCTTCCACCAGTTCCGAGACGTCACTCGAACCCGGAGAGTCAAGTTCCTCAGATTTTCCATCAGGACGCCCGACAGGTCACCTGCTTTAACTGCGGTGGCTTGAGTCATTATGCAAGTGAATGTCCACCACCAAAAATTGAAAGACAGAGAGGTCCGAATCAGGGAAACGCCAACCGGGGGGAGTCACAGAGGACGTCTCCCTCCCGCATCTCGATAGTCCCTAACCAAGACGAAGGAATTGAGGCAAGGTTACCCCTTCAATTTTCCACAATTCAACGACGGAGAGGCCTTCCAAAAAGGGGTCCTCACTTAATAAAAATAAACTTTGAACATACAAGCTTACCTACAAGAATTGATAATGGGGCAGAAGTTTCTATGATTAGCTTAGACCAATGGAGGGCCGGCCATACAAAGGTTTAGCGGGGACATTAGACTAGAGCCCAACTCAGAATGATCCGAGTGTATCGTTATGGGAAACGGATAATATTCTTTTACTAAAGGCTCTACAATATTAGATTTCGAAATAACATTTAAACAGAATATTACTAGGCGATTTAGTCAAGAATTTCACATCGTCCCCTCCCTACTCTGTGACGCAATCCTAGGCCAAGACTTCCTCGAGGACTAGAAAACAGTCATCGACTTTGAGAACCTAACTTGTAATATTGATGGACTAACCCTTAAAGTAGTAGAAGTATCGGAAGATCAATTGCCTCCGTCGCCCCAAATGATCTCTAATGTAAATGAAGCAGTTGAATCAACCTCTTTCTCGTTTAAGCAAAAGAGAGTTGAAAGAACTCCTTCTACGATTCCCCGAACTGTTTAGTGATAAGTTTGGACGAACCAGTTTGGTCGTACATGAAATCCATACCGGTAATGCTAGGCCGATCCATAAAAGACCATTCCGTGTGAGCGAAAATAAGAAAAAAATATTGAGCGAAACATCTATGAGATGCTGAAGGATGGCATTATTAAACCATCGACATCACCATGGGCTTCGCCAGTAGTTATCATCGAACAAGACGATGGATCTGGAACCGGAAGGAAGAAGGATAGATTCTGTATAGATGTTCGAGAACTCTATTCCATCACAGCCAAGGACCCCTATCCGGTTCCGCGAATCGACGAAACGCTAAGCAAATTGGAAAAACCCAAGTACATAACAGCCCTGGACTTGAAATCTGGATATTGGCAAGTCGAGATGGAACCAGGAAACGCGCCCAAGACTGCCTTCATAACTCACGCCGGCAAATATGAGTTTTATGTTCTCCCATTTGGACTCTGCAATGCGCCGAGTACCTTTCAGCGATTGATGGATGAAGTCTTCCGAGATGGAGAAAATTTCTCTATCGTCGTATATCTGGATAATATCCTTATCGCCTCCGAAACATGGAAAGAACAGAAGAACGCTCTAGAATACGTCATGAATAAACTGAAGAACGCTGGTCTTACTCTTCAATTGAAGAAATGTCGATTTGCTCAGTCGGAAGCTGTAGTCTTGGGACACGTCATAAATGAGACAGGAATCTATATTGATCCATCCAAGGTGGAAGGCATCAGAAAATATCCCCAGCCAAAGACTCTGAAACAACTTCCTGGGAATGGCTGGATGGCATCACCGATTTATACCCCAATATTCGAAAATGGCTACCCCGCTCAACAAATTGAAGAAAAAGGGAGATAAATTTGAATGGGGCCCTGAGCAAGAAGATGCTTTCCAGAAGATTAAGGAAGCCATATGCAGCTCTCCCGCTCTAGCCGCGTACAAGCCGCCCAGCATCCAAACAACAGAGGCCTCAGGCTCAGACGCAGGATTAGGAGCAATGCTATCCCAGATCCAAGACGGAATCGAAGTCCCGATTGCCTACGCCAGCAGAAATCTTAGAAATGCTCAAGCGAGTTACTGTACTTCCAAGAAGGAACGTCTCGCGATTCACTGGGCTATTGGACATTTCCGCCCTTATTTGGATAGTAAACCATTCACTGTAGTAACAGATCATAAGGCTCTACAATGGCTCTTTTGACTTAAGTAACCAAATTCGAAACTCGTCAGATGGGCAATGTATCTGCAGACATTTGATTTCAAGGTTCAACACAAGAAAGGTGTCGAAAATGTCGTTGCTGATGCCCTTTCAAGAGCTCCAATAGGAATTTATGCCATGTCAGTCGCCCCCTCTGTAGAAGAAGAAAATCCAGGCGCGTCCTCTGAAGAATCCAATGTACCATCGGATAATTCTCACCTCGCATATGTTCTCCCTCCTTATCCTCATGCGAACTTTCACATTTTCGATCGCGATGACATCATAGCAGCTCAAGGAGAAGACCCCGTTATTCGCGACAATATTGAACTCTTACAACAAGACAATCCTCCGGAACATCCAGATTTTGAGATGGTCAACCATCTCATCTACCGCAAGGCGTCTGGAGTCCGTCCAGCAAGGATTTACTTACCAAGATCTTTGAGAAGGGAAGCAATAAGACTTCTGCATGATCATCCGCTTTCCGCACACAGAGGGAAATACAAGACACGAGAAAAAGTCGGACACAGATATTGGTGGCCCGACCTAGATAAGGACCTAAGGCAATACGTCAAGGAATGTGTCTTATGTCAACAATATAAGACCAGTAACCGCAGAACTCCAGTACTTATGATCTCCACCGTTCCGACTGGACCATTCGATGAGATTGGAGTAGACATCATGGGACCATTTCCAGTCAGTAGAAGAGGATACAAATACCTTCTCGTCTTCACAGACTATATGACAAAGTTTGTCGAACTAATACCATTGAAGAGAATAACTGCGGACGCCTGCGCATTAGCCCTCAAGAACTTCGTCTGTAGATGGGGAGCACCAAAACAGATCCTCAGCGATCGAGGAACCCAGTTCGTGTCCTCCCTATGGCATGATACATGCAAGTTATTCCACATCGGTCCAATTCATACATCCCCATATCATCCGCAGTCGAACATTACCGAACGAGTAAATCGCGTCCTTGGAGAAACGATCTCCATTTATGTAGAAAATAATCATCGGACATGGGACGAAACGCTGAATGCTCTCGCTTTTGCGATAAATTCCGCTCCCCACGAGACGACAAAACGATCCCCATTCTACTTAAACATAGGAAGAGAACGAAGACTCCCCTGGGATATAGACATCGGTATTGCCTCTCGAAGAATTTGAAGATCGATCCGATACATTAAAGATCCTCAGGGACCAATGGAAATTAACAAAGAAATTTTCAAAATTGGCTCAAGCCAAGCAAAAGAAATACTACGATCTCAGAAGGAAAGATCTTGAATTTGATGTCGGTACTATAGTCTGGAAAGTAACTCACCCTTTATCCAACGCCAATCTTGGCCGAATGGCCAAACTCTGCCCGAAATGGACCGGCCTGTTTAAGATCATCGAGAAAAGAAGCCCTCTGGTATACATCCTTGAAGACATGATCTCTGGACAAAAGACGGGCCCTATTAACATCTCCCAGTTGAACTTGTACCAAACTCCAGAAGCCCCATTGGAAGAAAACGAGGAGTCTAGTTCTTCAAGAGAAGAAAGAACCGAACTTGAGAACCATAATCAGGAAGGCGAAGAAACTCGGCCAAAAGAAATTATCTCTCCACCAAGGCTAAGAGTACAACCTCCAGAAGGAACACCACCCCAAGAAGAACCCGAGGAAAGACCTCGACCTTCCTCTGAGTCCTTCGAGAAAGTTGTAGAGATGATCGGGCCATTCCGATTTGTAGATCGAGTTCCGAAAAAGAAAACTCAGGAACCAGAGGTATTTACTCAAACCGCTCCTCGAGCAGAAGTACCCCAACTGGAAGAACGTCAACCGGATAAGGGATCACGAGAGCACATTGCCACCCCGGAAGAGATGCCTCCAGAAACCGAGCCATTGCCTCACGGACCTAAATTACCTGCTGTGACAACTAAAGAGATTCCTATCTCACAACCCACGCCTGGAAAGGAAAAGAGAATTCATCCTACCACAACGACAACAGAGGGAATCAGACCTAGGAAAAAGTAGCTTCGGAAACTAAGCACGTCTACCGATGAAGATAGAGTATCCGACCCGGAACCGGAAAGACGAGGTCATCCGCTGACCTCCTCCGTGGCTCCAGGAACAAAACGACGACCATTGAGAAAATTGTCAAGTAGCAGCCTCACGAGTGACGAATCTAAGATCCCCGATCTGCGTAAGAGAAGTCACCCGACAACCACATCGTCTGTCATTAGACAAAAGAAGAAACGTATCCAGTAGAAGTCCACCGACCAAGGATCCCAGGATTAGGTCTAATCGACGAGTAATCTGGCCAAGAGCTCAAGTGCGGGACGAATTGAGTTCGTCCTCCTCCTAAAACGCTGCCCAGGTTGCCAATATCGAACGAAAAAGAAAACGCGTCTGAGCGCCAGCAAACAGGAAGTTCGTCTAAAAGACCCCGAAAGAAAACGCAGAAGGTCCATACCTTATCGACAAGTCCGGAAGGCGATCCTCCACCTTCCGCTCAAATAGAAGAATCTGAATCTTCGAGTAGTGGAGATGACAATCGACCCGTAATAGCCCCCTCCATTTCGGAGCATAGAGCAACCAATTTCGAAAAACCCTTCCGGAAAGGTTGGATTTGCGAGTTTTGCTATCGCCACACGGTCCAACCCGGAAGAGTGGACATGGACATTTATTATTATCCCCCAGGCCGGAAAAGTTGGATGCTACGGTCCCCCAATGAAATTAGTTAATATCTAAGAGACAAGGGCATTCTGGATCTGAAACCCAGTGACTTCTGTTTTAAAAGAATGCCCATCGCCAAACCCCCCTTGGGAACGAGTACGGTTAGCTTATCCAAGGAGAATTATTCTAACGGCAGTCTAACTCAGAGGAACGACGCAGTCAAAATGGGCTGGTGGCCACCACTATGCAAAAATGTAATTGTTTTATTTGTTATGATCATTCCTAGGATGGATTCACCCCATCTCCCACACTGGGAACGGAGACCCCGGTTAACCCGTGGCTCCCAACATTTCGTGCACCGGAGGCATTCCTACTAAACCAAGTCCCAAGAGAGTATCCGACGATCTCCATGCCTCCGGCAAGACTATTTTCGGATCCTGTCTCTCTACTTCGTCAAGAAGTACAGTATCAGATCCAAGCTATTGAACCCCTCCACCCTCGTCGAGCCCGTCGCGATCTCCGTGACGCACTTCCCGAGGCAGATGTTTCACAGATCCATCCAGATGAGACAGAACTACTGGAACCAGCACCTCCCGTGGAAGAGCCGGGACAACAAATTCGTAACGAAGATAGGCCTCACCTCCAACCGAGAGTGAATATTACATCGTTGCTGCCTCCTGCCTCTACCCTACAGGACACGATGGAGCGCATCGCGCACCTCCTTCGTGCACCTATGTACATGCAAGCTCCTGATAATCCGAGAGAAGCTCCAGCCCCTGATCCGACTACGGAAACAGCTGCCACCCTCGCTGAATTTGTTCCTGACGCTATCATCTTAGTTCCGACCAGTGCCGCTGCCGTTGTTGCAGTTCCCGACGCGGTCGCTACGCCTGTCATTTCTGCTGCGAATGCGGTGCCCGATACCGCGGATCTGCATGCTGAAAATCCCGGCCCTGAGGCCACGACTCCCGACGGTACAGCCCAGGATTACACCATGATTAACCACGACACTCCCCATCGACACCCAGTCACGTTTCGGGACAATCTGCCGCTCTATACACAGTATGAGCGTCTTTATCAAGACTATGGGCCCATACGCATCCCTCAGGAAAAACTCTATGAGGTCTCCGATTATGATCGACTCTTTGTGCCGGATCTCCCGTATCTCCGAGCCCCACCAACAAACCGTACCCTGTTCCCCATTGCCTAGGAAGGCATGCTCGAATCGGACTGCGTCCGATTATACCCGGTGACCCCTGGAGGATTTCCTTACATCACTCGTCCGGCGGCGACGTAAGAATGCCCCGTATGCCAAGCAGTGGGCTTCCATCGAGCCATGGTTTGTCCCAGAAAGTTCGTCCAGAAGGACCGTAAACGGGGTATCAAAACCTCCCGCGTGGACTACTCTAGCCCATGAGGCTCCCATTGAAAAAAAAAAAACATTTTGTACCAACCCGAGCTTTGTTCCAGCCCCCCGTTTCTCTTTTTTTCTGTGTGGGTGTGTGCAACGGCTCGAGCAGACACCGTTGCAGACGACGACTGGCGGAAAAGGATTATTTGCTTATGCTCCGCCAGCCGTCTATCTTATCTTCTCCACCCCTCCCCCTTTTTTTATGCACCGAAACCGAGGTGAAAAATAACACCGGTTTTCGAGCAACAGTTAGTTGAGTTGTGTTTCCCTTTTGTCACGGACATTTTTCGCTCACCGCTATCTGGGACCAGGCTCGGGTCCGCTTATGAAAATTACTTGTATTCAGTCGCGTCATCCTTTTCGAACTTTAAATTGAGTTCTATTTTTGAATAAGTCATTTTTCACAGTGAGCATGAAAGGTATGTGTTGTTTTGATTTTCTAAATTTCCCACGGTGAAGATAACGCCGCGAGAAAGGCCTATTCACCTATGTTTTGCGTCTTGTAACGATTCTTCTTTTCGCGACCGGTCACTACGTTTTACCGGGGCAACCATTACACTCGTAATTGCGTTAGTACAGTCAAAAGTATAGTCGTAAACGCCGATTACGCTAAGTGGCATGGCCAATCGTGATGAAATAGGAAAGTAGGTTTGATTATAGCCCCGGAATCAAACGTGTGAAACATAATCGTATATGGTGGCAAAATACCACTTTAATTTCTATCTATAATTATGAGAACACTGAGCATATTTTATTTAATATAATCGTTTACATATAATGCTTTAATCGGTTTATAGATATGTTAAACAAATACGAATATTTGACACTTTAAATTAAAATCGGGACATGAGTAATTCAGGTTCCGGATATGATGATATCATCGGAACCAAACAAAATTGTATTTCGCATTTATGAATTACAATTCAATGGATTAAATAGAGTTGAAGTGTACAATAAAGTTGAGAGTGGTTAAGAGCCTAACAATAAGGTAAAAAAATATAGCCTTGAACTAAAGAACCACAATAGCGGAGATGAAGTCACTTCAAACAAGGTAGAGTTCAGTACGGGAAGGATGAATTTCATTTCAAATTCTTACAGTGTTGAGCATAGTAACACTGAAGTCTGCTGATGAGACTCATTGGTATTGAGATTTCACTAAGATCGGAAAAATTTCCGTAAGTGATTTTATAGAAATACCGTAGGTACGCGCTAACCAAAGAGTCATCACCTCTCACCTGTTTGAACCCGTTTTCTTTTGGAGACGTCACAAAAAAAACCCCAAAAAATCGATTGGGCTTCGCTCAACCTCACAAAAGGCTAAAGAGACCACACTGGTTGAGAAAGGTGTCACTCGCCTTAGACGCTTACACCAGCTTTAGCTCAGATTTTTGATAATTTATTTTTTAATATATTCATTTATATGATAGATTATTACTTATATTTAGGAATGAAATTGCATGAATTTAACTCGGAAATACATTAAATTAGTAGAACACTACTTACTTTGGTATTTGTTTATAAAAATGTGTTTCAAATTATTAATTCCGGCCACGTGGAACCAACCATCCTATTTGTAAGGATAAAATCTGCATCTTAGCATTCTAAGGTAAAAACTTTAAATATTTTAAGCATGTACAAATAAATTTATGACTTAGGTCAGTTTTCTTAAATCAATTTAAAGCATAGAATGTTGTTGTTTAAAAGACTGAATCAATCCAAGCTCGCTACGTTTACAAATGGGTGCCATTTTGTTTGCCTTATCAGGAATTATATGCCCGGACTTCTTATAGACTTGTAAAATAAACCTAAACTTATAACACAGACTTATGACCGGACAACTTACAGATTTCTAAAATAGAGCGAGACTTATAACATAAACTTATAGAATAGACATATTATAGACCTAGACTTATAACATAAACTTATAGAATAGACATATTATTGATCTAGACTTATAACGCAAAAATACCAGCCAGAGTGGGGGCTGCGTGACGTCAGACTATCTCTTACCCCTAGCCAGTTGTTAGCTCCCTATAGTCTTAAACTTATAGCATATACTTATGTACGGACATCTTGCGCTAACAATATCTTATCATGAATAAAGAAAAAGCGTGAGGAAATTTGTTTTCACGCTATAGGATAGGTAACTCCCTTTCTCGAACGACAGCCTATTCTGTTTCAAATACGCATGAAATTGCCTACAGCCTACTACACGTATTTGAACTAAGGCCTAGAGGTCAGTGCACTCGAGCTAAAAAAACTCGCGGGTATTTTTAATCCTGAAGTTTTTCGTCTCTTGACAGCACGTACAAAGCTACGTTACATAGAGACTTTGCGGGTGCTGACAACCGATGTTGTAACAGAGTATATACAGAATAAGCTGTCGTCCGAGATAAGGAGTTGCCCATCCTGAAAACAAATTTCCTCACGCGCATTCTTTATCCATGAATACACAATCCTCCACCTTTTCACTCTGCCTTTGAAACACTTTAACTTATAATCTGATAGCGATAGACAGACTTATAATACTGATTTATGCATTCTTATCTTAAAATCTAGTATACCATTCTATCTAAACTTGGGAGTTTTGACTGGTTTGCTTCTTTTATGGCTCAAAGCTTAATAGAGAGTTCTCGCCATGTTTTAACTTCAATTTCTTAAGATTTTGATTTGGATCATTATTATTGTTATTAGATATTAACACTAAAAAATAAATTATATGACGGGCTTTAGATGTTTACATTAAATATGAAATTTAGTTAGTTTAGGCAGTTAATTTACAGATTTTAATTCGCTGAAACATCTTAGTCCATGAGCCAGAAAATAAAATATTGGCTGCCAGTAGCCTCCGTGGTGGCAAATTTTGACTATGCCACTTGATACCTTATGACCCCATTATAAGATTAATCATGATAACCCGCTGGATGAGGGTTTTTTTGAGCTACAGAGGTCAAAAGGTCAAATTTGCCATTTTTCATTTGCTTGTAGCTTTTTTGTTTTAATTCCGATTTTAACGCGGATATATTCATTGTTCTCAGAATTTAATGGGCTTTTCTATGCATATTCAAATCTATGTCGATTACCAGTTGGTCGCTAGGTGGTGCTGAGAACCTGATGTTAATAAATCCTGAACCCCTAACCCAAAAATAGTCATAAAAATATACATTTTAATTATTTTTGCCCGGGGAATTCGAATATGCAAGTCCTAAATAGGTTATCCTTTCCTAAAATTTAGTTAATATACAGATTAATCGTTTTCCATAATAGATGGCGCTAAGATGTTTTAATAATACCTACGCCACGAGGCGAGGAAGCCATTTTTTCCAACAGTGAATTGATAGGTAAGGTTTATTTCAATTTAATTTGTCTCGCGTTATACTAAAATCCACATCGATATTATATTTACCTTGTTTAGTGTAACTAAAAAATGGATAAGCCATCGACTACTAATACATTTGGTAGTGCGAATAGACGAATCGCTGTAAACAAAACAGAATGCTTTATACATATGACGGTGGAAGATAGAGAAGAAAATCTTGTTAAAATAAAGGTTTAGATTCATGCGAATCGTAACTAAGCGCTGCTAAGATTATACGACACGAAGCAATCTTGGAACTATCAAATAATCTGTTGGAGGGAGAAATACTAGATATTAGATACCATAGAAAATGTCGTTCCATATTCACAATGAAGAAAACACTTCTGTCTATTGAAAGGAAACATTCCGAGGGTGATTCAACTCAAGAAGGAACTCCAGCGCCGATCAGAACATCTCTTCGCCAGGCACCAACAACTTCTTTAGTATATAAAGCAGAGTGTATATTTTGTCAAAAAGCCAACAAGTGCGTAAAGGGTGTTAAAACTCGTGAACCACTAGTACAGTGCACCACCTTGGCGGCCGACGAAACTATACGAAAAGCTGCTGCAAATAAATGCGACGATCGGATTTAAAGTATTACCAGCCGAGATATTGTGGCTGCCGAAGCCCATTACCATCGTAGCTGCTATCGAACCTATACAAAGATTAAGGAAAACGAGTCTGAGGCTTCTAGCTCTTTTAGAGATTCTTTCACTACACCAGAAAATAAGGCTTACGCGGGCCTTTTCGAGCACATTAGAAATTATTTGTTCCGGAGCCCAAGAGCGATCTACATGATTGAACTAACTGAGATTTTGGTTTCAAAACTACAATCTGACAACGATGAAGATATAACGCCATCGTTGAAAAAACAAATACGTAAAAGACTAGAGGTAGAGTTCAGAGACTCAATTCATATTATTTCGGACGACAAAGGGAAGCTTATCGTTTTTCCGGATAACATTTGCAGAGATGAGCTGGTCAAAGAGAATTTGAACTTAAAACGTTCTCTAAAATCATTGAAGTCGGACCCAGATTTCGGAGAAGCGCTCACAATATCTGGCTTAAAAATGCGATCTGATTTAAAAACGGAAGTACCAGAAACAATGTGGCCTCCCCAACCGTCAGACTTAGATGAAAATGCGATCAACATTCCGGACTCAGTAAAGTCGTTTCTTCGCCTTGTAATTACTGGAAAAGAAAAAGGATCAATATCTCAAAGATCTCAAAGTGTTATAAACTCAATTGCTCAAGATCTAATCTATGGAGTTTCTAGTGGACAAAAACGCCCTCCTAAGCATGTTTTACACAATGGGTGTACTCTTTATTTCACTAAGCATATTGCGGGTAATACTAGATATACCCGCCGGAGTCTAGATCTTGGCTTTCTTCATGAAATCACTAAACCAAGGATTATTCTATATACAGATGTAGTATAGCTTAAGTAATATATAAACAGCCATTTCAAATAATAATATTAAAAAAATCTTTGGAATATCAAAATGAAACAGAGCTTTATAGCTACAAAAGTACTAAATGCATCATATTTACGAAAAATATATCCACATATTCACTTTATATTAAGGATAAAGGGAATATTATGGTTCTGTAGGATTTCTTTACACATCAAAACAAAACGAACTTCTAACGCAGCGCACTAGTGTAACAACGGACGGACACACACAGACAAAAACATAGACTGCTTTTTAACTCTTTCCGTATTAATTTTCAATTGAGAAACAAGATTATCTTAAATATTAAAATAAATATAATTAATATTTTCTTCGTTAGTTATTTGCCTTATTAAACGTTATATCGTTTTAAAAAAGAACAATTAAACATTCTTGAGAGACTTGACTAATATTGGCGTTTGAAATGAAGCATACGCCGGTTCCTTCGCCTTACTCAAAAAGGTAATATATAAGGGTTTCGAATCGCAGCTATGGATAAGAACAGCGCAATTGCGTGAACCTTTGGTGGAAGCCCCACCTTAGGGAGGCTAGACGTTTCTCGTAACCCTAGCCGATCGCCGCGTTCGTCTCAACCTTAATGATGATGGAGTAGAAGCCAGGTGTACAGATTGGTGTCCATGTGGGTTGGACAAAAACCAAGACCAACAGATGGTGGTGTTAGAAGCCAGGTGTACAGACTGGTGTCCATGTTGGATGGACAAAAACAAAGACCGGAAGATGGTGGTGCTTAGAAGCCAGGTGTACAGACTGGTGTCCATGTGGGATGGACAATGACCAGAAGATGGTGGTGATTAGAAGCCAATGTGAAGAGACTGGTGTCCATGTGGGATGACAAAGAGCAGATGAAGGTGGATTATAGAAGTCATTAAGATGGACAAATGGCCTGAGGATAGTGGTGTTAGATAGGCAATGTTAATAGCCATTGTAAGTGGAATACAATTTTTCAAATTTCCGGGAACTGTAAATGCGGTCCGGAATTTGGGAAAACGTTTACTCCGATTTGAAAACTGCGAACGCGGTTCCCTGGGGTGTAAGTCAATAACAACAGACTGACACACACACACACAGACAGACAGACACGTCGAAATTAGAGCCTCTCCGTGACATACGTCACTCGGAGAGGTAAAAATTACTGTACTCTATGCCTTTCAATTTCGGAAAGCATATAGTGCCTACTTCCACTTAAACGTAGAAGAAAGGTATTCTCAATAGGTTCTTTCGCAAGCGTTTTTGCTTGAGAATAAAATATCCGCAACGACCTAAAATCAAAATTTAGTTTGCAAATTGTGCTACTTTGTAAATAAAGTATAATATTTACTTTAGTGCAATATCTATAAGGTATAACGAAGCTTCATTCGAAGAATTAATACCCAATTGTTTGTTGAATTTCTCGGAAAGTTCTTTCAGTTGAGGATTGTGGGCAATGCTATCATCTGAAACACTATCTTCCGACAATTCTACTTGGTTATTGTCGTCGCTCCCGTGTCCAACTTTCTTGTTTGGTTGGTTGGCAAGCCTTCATTTTCGTAAAATTTTCTTCAACGGCTACTGAGTCATGCTTTATAAGTTTATGGTTCTAAAATGAAAAACAATTTCTTTTCAAAACCAAATTTTTAAAATGAACTTGTTTCGTTGACTGACCATAAATCTCGGTTTTATATGCTTCAAGAATCTACTTCTTAGACTTGAAGCAGAGCGCGCTTTGAAATTGTCCTCCTTATTGCAATATTCTGCTAATTCAGTCCATAAACAATTTGACGTAATGCAAGGTCCAAGAGGATCTCCGTTAATTGCCTTTACAGCGTTTAATAAAATTTCGTCGTCTTTCTCAGTGTACGTTCTACTTTTTCTATTTTAAGATGAAATTTATTAAAACGAACACATTACCGTACGAATTAATACAAGGCACACTTTTATATCTTACTTTTTTCTAGGTTTTTCCATCTCTTCATCTTCCGAAGATATATTTTCACCGTCTATTGAGCTACCGCCGTGGCTTCTTCATCTTTTTCTTTCTAATAAATTAATTATGTACTATTTCTGTAAGTTTTAAAAGTTCCTTTATCAAACCTTCAATTTTGGTTGGATATTTTTTAAAAATCTTGTTCTCAAGGCCATTGCAGTAAGGTTTTTCAGACTTTTCCGGTCTTTGCAATAGTCAAGAATTTTTCCTCAAGTCTCCAATCCAATCAGTCCTTTTCCAAAGGGAGTTCCATTAATTGTAATGACGGCCTCTAGGATTTTACTATCGTCTTTTTGATCGTACAACTGTTTTCTTTATGATCTGAAGAGAATAAAATAAGTTAAACAGGGTGTTTCTGATAAGCACGTGATAAATTGAAGAGCGTGTTCTTTTGGCAATTTCGAGTTTAAAATGTTCAACGATAATTTTCTCTTTTGGGTTTAATGAAATAACTTGAAGACGGTGGCGCAGACGGCAAAACGTTATCAAGTATTTTCGACTCAAAACTGCACAAAGAACACGCCCTTCCATTTATGGCCTGCTTACCAGACACACCCAGTATGTTTCTTAACATATTTTTACCCATATTTTTCTTCAGCTTTCTGTCTTTTAGATTCCTTTTCGACTCAACTTTTCGAAGTGCTTGCTGATTTTTTTCTTTTCCTCTAGTTTAACTTAGCTTTCCAATTAGATATGGAGACTTCGTTGCATAGTCCTTTGCTTTCTTAGCGCTATATTAAAATGGTCTCTTTAATAAGAAAGAAAATTACATTTATAACATTACTAATACTTTTCTTCATCTTCCATCCTTTCATATTTCTTAAATTCCTTTTCAACTGTCCTTGTGGATGTTCCAGGAACGTCTTCTCCTTCCCTTGTTTTGCTACGCTTTCCGGTTAGCTGAGGCTTCGGCTCATTTTCGTATTCTTTTCTTGTGCAATACAAATCAAGGTTCTTTAATAAAAAAGGGTTTAATCCAAGAAACTCTGTCATCTTGCTTCTAGACTGGTACCGACGCGAATGAGTCCGTTCAAAGAAATGTCGGCTCTTTTATACTAGTAGTTCTTTTCCCCTTTCACCTTTCCTCCCCTATTTATGACAATCTCCCCTGCTAACTGTTTATTAGAGAGATTAAGCATCCCTATTCGACAAAGCATTGGTACCTTACACTGTCGAACATAGCTATAGGTACGCGTTTGGGAGATGCTTAAACTCTCTATTAACGGAAACCATTTTTTACCAAGGTGTAATACAGGTAACTATGTTACCGTGGTGGTCCCTTAGTTTTTGGACTTGGACAAGGTAACTACAAAGCAACTATGTTACCGTGGTGGTTCTTTAGTTTTGGGACTTGGACAAGGTAACTACAAAGCAACTATGTTACCGTGGTGTTCCATTAGTTTTGAAACTCGGAGAAAGTATTATGTTACCGTGGTGTTCCCTAAGTTTTGAAACTCGGATAAGGTAAATATAAAAGTAAGTATGGTACCGTTAAATTAATTTTTATTTGAAGTATATCGGCGTGTAATACTTTTCCATGGTACATTTAACTTTAGCTAAATTTAAGTTAACGGTATTATTCGCTTCAATTAGAATTCCGTTATAGTCAAAATTTCCTAAACCTTTCAAATTTAATTTAGCCATACACGCGCATAGCTTTTTTAAATTCTGATTGTTAAATTTTCGATCTATAAGTACAACAGCCTTACTCCATAAAGAAATGGTTCCTTCCAAACGTTCCTTACATCCGACAGCCGTAACAACGTAAATTATATCGGGTGCTAATGGGAAGAACAATCAACTCTCTTGCTTGTAAAGTTCCGTTTCAATAGTTGTGCCTACTTTTAGAGATAATCGGTATTTTTCCGTAAGACTAAGATATTGTAAAACCAATTTACGTAGCCTAATAACACCGGGAACATGAGTGAAAAACAAACTATCCAATGAGAAAAAAGATGACCAAATGCGAAAGAATTTACAATAACATAATTGGGAAACTTTGTTAAAACGACGGCTGTTTTTGAAAATCGTGGCAAGCCCCTAATATAATTCCCGAAAGTAACTATTACGCAGTGACAAATTTTCTCTAGTATGTAGAGGCACAGGGATGTGCTACTATGGTTGTTATTTATGTCAACGGTAAGTTGAAACGCTTTAGAAAAGTTAATAGAATTTCGAAATCCCTTTGAATTTATGTGTTTCGAATAATCGAACTTACACAAGTAAACTAGTTTATTGCCATCGTCGACCCGAAAGTTTTTGCGAATGTCCGGAAAAGTACTTTCGTGGAACGTGCGCAAGGTAAGCCCCAATTCTTTGCATAATAAATAGTCGTGACCTGATGCTACGTTGGTTCTGGCCGAGCGTCCGTATAGAAAATGAGCCAAAAGAGCTTCTCCCGCTACAAGGGTCATTATTTCCTCTGAAAATTGAAACTGTCATTTACTGTATGCTTAAGTTTATGTCGATGATAGTTAACATTACTGGCTGTGATATTTAAAAAGTCTGTGTTGTTACAATTGAGCATCTGCGATAGACTTTCCAAATGATATGTGACCAAATTGTTGTACGGTTTGAATATGGCTTCGCACCGGAGCTTTAACGTAGCCCCTTTTATGACGTAAAGTGGGTTTGACGTGATTAGATTAATATTCCTTAACTTCATTTGGCATCTTCTAGCTACTTCTGTAACATTTTCAAACTCTTTCGCCGCGTAGATTTCTTCTAATCGAGCGACGCCCGTACACTCTACAGAAAAGTCGGCCAAAATACGATTTAGCAAATCTGTTTCAACCTCCTTTTCCATTTTCTTGGATGATTTTTTGTTTTCTTCTGAAACCCTATGGTGGCGCCTTTAAGAAATAGATGCGAGGCGTAAGGTTCCTGAAAAGGGGGCTCTGGATTTGCATGAACATACGAATGACATTTTGAGTACATTTTTAAAAGCTTAACAACAGAATTTTGTTCGATGAAAGGAATGTTAACGCTGTAATTAGCATGGCCAATTTCCCAAGCAATTCATTCAACGACCACAAAAGGTAAGTTTCCTCTTCCGTCGGATAATTATCAATTGCTACGTGATATAATAATTCAACGATTACGCTGCTATCTTGCAAGTTAATATTCAATGAGCTTGTTTCTAAATATTCAATCAATTGGCTTTGTCCTGTTGAAGAAGACAAGAACAAGAAACGCACACTTGTACATCTCACAGCGTCTTCCAACTAGATTGCAAATAATTGCCCAACGGACGAAAGTCTCTCAAGCAAATAAAACAAACGTCCTTATGTTGTGCAAACGTTCCTACTCTTTGCCGTTTTCGCGAAAACGTTTCTGAATAGCCCAGGCGATTGATAGCTTTTTCGAGACACGTTGTCACAATGTTAAGTATCCATCTGAAGCAAATTGTTTCCTCCTCCGAGAAAAAAGCTAGTTTTTACAACAACATTGCACGCCTTATTAAGCAAACGTCACAAACAGTTTGGAAGTAGCACTACCCTTTTAGAGTGCGTTTTACCCTAGCTTTCGCGATAATCAAGGGAAATTCCATCGTACCGATTTCATTGGAGCCCATACGTTCCAACTGGAAGTAACCACTATTATGCTGTCAAATTTAACTTTACTGGAGAAATTAAAGCAGGTTTTGATGAAAAGTCGGACATCTTTAACACATGAGAGGCAACGAGCCTAATGAAGCGAAGAAGTTTCCGTTCTTTTATAAAGAATAATGAAAATAGGCGGAACTAACGAGCGTGAAAAGGAGAGTATTTCACGTAATGATGCAGCTCTATTGGACAACTGTAGATCCCTTCATTCATTGCCCCGTTTTAAAATTTAGGTCCAATTGTGCAAGGCGTTAGGCGCCTAACCTCTTGCATAATTGGAGCTAAATAATTTTGCAACAGGTTATGCGACTATCCCTTTGCATAATTGGAGCTTAATAGTTTTACAACAGGTTTGGCGCCTAAACTTTTGGGACTCGGATATGGTAACTACACGGAACTATGTCACCGTGGTGTTCCCTTAGGTGAGACACTCGTATAAGGTAACTACAAAATAACTATGTTACCGTGGTGGTTCCATAGTTTTGGGAGTTTTGGGACTCGGAGAAGGTAACTACAAAGTAACTATGTTACCGTGGTGTTCCCTTAAACGACAGACTACTATAAGGTAACTACGTTACCTTGGTGTTCCCTTAGTTTTGGGACTCGGAGAAGGTAACTACAAAGTAACTATGTTACCGTGGTGTTCCCTTAGATGAGAGACTCGGATAAGTCAAGTATCTATGTTTCCGTGGTGTTCCCTCAGACGAGGGACTCGGATAAGGTACGTAACCATGTTACCGTGGTGTTTCCTTAATGAAACAAACTTATTTGAAAAACCCATGTTATTTTGCCATAGAACACACACCTGATCATTAAAAATCATAGGCATCGCTAGCCTAATATCATTTTAAAATGTAAAAATTGCTTTTTAAAGCCTTTTACTTTTTATAAGACCCTAACATACAGAACCTTAATATTCCCTTTTTCCATAATATATAGTAAATATGTGGATATATTTTTCGTAATTACGATGCCTTTAGTAGTTTTGTAGCTTGAAAGCTCTATTTCATTTCGATATTCCAAGGACATTTTTTAATATTATTATTTGAAATAGCTGTTTACATATTACTTAAGCTATACTACATCTGTATATAGAATAATCCTTGCTTTATTGATTGAAAGAGGAACGCTAAGGCTTGCACTCGGTCGGCTAAATCAAGTATTAACCGTAATAAGCCTAGTGAACTAAAGAGTAAATAATTGACGCCCGAGGTCTAGTAAACTATGGGTTTTGAGTTTCATGTCTGTAATGAAGAGACATTAACGGTTCAGAGTGAGCCGAGAGTTAAATACACGTTTAAATTATCAGGTTTAGTTTTTGCTTTCGCTGTCTATAGACTGCGGAAGCATTGCAATTACCCCCTACGGCTGGGCGCCTTCTCCCCCCCTCCTTTCTGCCCCCAATTTTTCATGTGACCTGGGAGAATCCATCATAAATAAAGTTACTTTCATTTCAAACTTCCCGCTAGAAATACGAACTTCAGCGACATCTATACGAAGTCCCGTAAATATTTCACTATTGAAGAATTAATTTTTTGGCACGACCGGGATTTGAACCCGCCATGTCTATATCCACACAGGCACTAGAGTACAACGCCTTACAGACTGAGCTATTGAGGCTTAGTACCCATCTGCGATTTTCACCAACAGTATCTCACTCTTCCCTCGACGGGCTAGCTATTTTTTTGCCAGAGAGAAAGAGAAAGAGAGAGGAGGGGGACCACGTGACTCTCGTTACTAGAGCGGCGGGCGCGTTACTCTCGCCTCTCGTTAAGTTGAGGGTGGGCCGTTTCCATGGTAGCGCGCGTATACGCAGCGCCTCTGAATTGTAAACTCTTGGCGGGAAATTCGCGAATGGTAGATATGCAGTAAAATATGTCGCGTTTTTAGCATTAGAAGTTTTACAAAATTACTCGTCGAAAAGTCTAAAATCTAATAATAACTAAACACATTTTTAACGTAAGAGATATTTGATTTGTAAACCAAACGAAGTTTATACCGTAGTCTCTAGAGAGTGTATCAGGGTAACTTCTGTAACTAAGCAAGTTTATGATATTACCATCTATGCAAGTGTTTATATTTTAAGTTACTTAAATTAACTTGCAAGTGCTTCCAGATAGACACATTTTAGGGGTTAACTATACCTGCACATTTAATTTGGGAATTTGGGTGTTGGGATTAGATAAGCTAAAGCCTGAAAACTTTCTTTTTCTCTTTAAGCACGTTACAGTTTTGGACAAACAAAAATGATAATTTGATGTTTAATTTTAAGTATTGGCATTGACAATAAAATATTTCTATTAAAGTTTAATTACTCAAATAATCCTAATAATAAATTTTACCAAGCACAAGCACTTTCTAAGGTTCTTTTCACATTTCAGTAACAAGTTCGGACAAAGAAAAATTAACATTTCAAGTTTAAATTTGCCTATAAATGTTAATGATATTTTATTTAATTAACTCTTAATTTTAATAACTAATAAGAGTAAGAAATTAGCATTCATCACTAATCTTAAGAAAAAAGTTCAATATTATTTTTATAAATAATCTTACCTCAATAAAAATAAGCATTGGTTATATAATAATTACGCCGTTGCGTCATCTACGTACGTACGATAGGGTATAGGGTGTATTATACTTGTAATAGAGCAAACACCGCAAATACATTTTTTTTTATAAATTAGAGAATCCAGGCCCCCCAACGAGGGAAGCATTTCAAAACTGTACAACTACTAAATTTTAATTAATTTCAATTAGTAAGAAAATAATCTAACAATTTTGATAACGAAACCTGCTGATATATGATTTTTACCCATTAGGTTATATTTTCTATAGCATCAAGTTTCAATACAACATGACTGGGGTCTAACTCTATGCGATGGCTGTATATTGGTTTAAACCGAGGTTTAAACGTACATTCATTGAATAATTTTAGTTCCCAGTTATGTATATTAGCAGCCTACTTTTGATAGGTTTGCAATAAAAAGCTTAAAGTTAATTGTTCCAGTTCATAGGACAGAAATTTGTTACTTATTTTATTAAACTGAAAATCAATCTAATACTAGATAGATTTTATTCATAATCGGAAGACTATTTGATAAACAACAAAATAAATGCGCTAAAAAAAATAAATAAGCCGGAGTCATACCAGTTCTATCCGCTGGGGGCCGCCACAAAATCATGGTTTGGCCGATAAAAATTGTTTTTATATAAAATTGACAACACCTCGGGTTTTCTTGCTAATCGATCTCATTGTTAGTTTCTTAAAATGTCCAAGACAAACATTTTTTGTGGAACAAAAATGATAATTTAAGCTTCAAATTTTTGGTTTTTGCTTTTGCACTTCGAGTTGCAAAAGCATTTGTCTGACCCTTGCGGGCTGGGTGCCTTTCCCCCTTTTTATTCGCGTGCGGAATCGCATTGAAATTTATAAATAGTACCTAGAACCATACCTAGGTGTCTTTGCAACCTCCACTTTATTTTAGTTATTTAAGAAACAATTAAGATTAGTGATGATTAGTAATTGATTACTCTTATTATAAGTTAAAATTAAGAGGTAAACCAATTATTTTTTTCGTTTTAGTCAAAAATTGCAACTGAAAATAACCTTAAAAAGTGCTTGGTAAAATTTGTTATCATGGGTTATTTGAGTAATTAAACGAGAATAGAAATATTTTATAGCGTATACTTATAATTATATTTTTGTTTATCCAAAAATGGAACTGAAAATAATCTTGGAAAGTGTTTGGTCAAAATTATCAATATGTTTTTCAAACGGCAATATAATATAATGCGAATATAAAAACAAATAACTGTACTTAATTAGTTTTCTTAAAACATTTGTTTTAAAAACAAAGTTATCATTAACGTTTATGTGAAAACAAAATCACACTAAATTAATTTCATTCATAATCGAAAGGGTATTTAATAAATAAGAAAATAATAACGCAAAATAAAATTTCCAGGGTCGTATCAGTTTTAGCCGCTAGAGGGCGCAGCGAAAGCGTAATCTGGCCGGGGCCATCTTGTTATAATAGAAGAAAATATCATGGTGGCAATTAGATCAGTGAAAGGGCTAATGGTAAACGGGTTGTATTGCTACAGAGTTTTCATTCTTTTTATGGTGCGCATTCACTTTCAGTGCGTCTAGCCACAAATCAGATTTGGTGTTATTTAACGTTAACACTCATGTTGGCAAACTAAGAATATTGTTGGGGTGAGACGAGACGAGACGATAGTGTTTACACAGCAAACCAATTGTGAATTAAGTTATGAGCATATAGGGTTAATAGCTGAAGCGTAGACAATTGGGCCTTTACAAACACAAAGATTATATCTCTCCAAAAATTTATACACTTCATTTCCCGTTATTTTCCCGATTGACTGATTTCCATGTGTCTAGATTTATCGTTATTGGATGTAAAATGTCGTCTGCTTTACTGTATATTCGCTATGCTTGGAATACTGCTTCAATAATTCGTAAATTTTTACCTTAAAAAAGAGAAATAATTCCATATCTAGGTTAATAAGTTTGTAGTAGTAGACCTCTTGACTCTGAGAGGTATTATTTTGGTTTTTCCAACTTTATTCCCTCAATTTTTATACTCTAATTTTGAATTGGTTTTTAAGCTTGCAGCATAACGTTTGGCCACCTTTCCTTCTCTTGCCTCTTATTTCATTTCGTCTACTGATTTGTCCCCTGACCATATCTGCAATTTTAGCATGGCCAATTTATCGTTGCTAAATGGGTTTTCTAAATCGTCGCGTTTAAAACCTTGTTGTATAACAGCCGGGATAGTTATTACCACTTAATGGAACATTTGTTTCAATCTCTCGTCACTAGTGACACGGGCCATTGTTTTCACTACAATTAATTAGGGCAGATATTAATATAATAGGTCAATATTCTAACATTAATTCTCAATAAATTACTTACAAATGCTTTTGGAGGGACTATTGCTGAGCATCCACTTCTGGTATTCTGCGACAACAATTCTGCTAATTTCAAATACATACGGAATTAAAACTGTAGCTGGTATAAACATGCCCCCGCTGTCCACATAACTAACGCAGGTGTCATATTTGTTGGTAGGAGCTCGGTTTTCCTGACACTCAAACTTATTTTGTATAACAAATGAGCTTCGTCTCTTTGTTTTTGTGTGGGACTATTTTTTTCGCACGTACTGAAATTATCTCCTACAACCAATCGCGTAACGATATATGCCATTTACATTGTGTTAACAAGCAGGCAGGGCGTTATGGGATTGGTCAGAACAGTTGAGTAGAGTACTTCTCAATCCAAGAATCCCTACGTGTGTGTGATGGGTTGAATGATTGGTGGTGCCACTACAGGCGGCGAGATAAACTGATTACTAATCCCATGTTGAAACTCGAAGTTAAAAAGCATCGTGCGCGGTAGGTATTTGGGACGGAGACACAGGGCCGTCAAGAGACTTTGCGGGCCCCGGGAAAGATTATGGGTCGGGCCCCTAGAAAAATTCACAAACTCATTGGGAGGCAAAATATCCTGGTTAGAGATCTAAATCGGTTATTTAACATGGTAATTTGCCAGGGTAATTATAATTTACGATTTTCTCCGGTAAATTACGAAAATGTTAATTACCGGTTTAATCTACCACGGAATTCTTTTGCATAGAAGTCGTCTAAAAGCTAAATGTTTTATATCGTGTTACACTTACAAATTTTGCTGTACCCGTGCATGTGTTCTTATTTGAAAAATGCTGTGAAAAGTTCATGTATTTTTCATTATTTAGCTTAAAAACTATCAATATAATTTATTTTTGAACTTTGATAAATTACCTTGAACGGTAATCTACGCTGAAAATTACGGCGTAATTTACCATTTTCCAAAATTACCCTAATTTTCGAGCCCTTATCCTGGTGCACCGCAGTCGTCAAAAGTATTTCTAACACTCTTTTCTCGTAGCAACTTTAAAGCCCGGTATCTTAGTTTTGGTTCAAGTTAAAAGTGTGAAATTTCATTAACTAATAGTACTTACTGGGGTACTTGTATCGCCAAATTACAATTTTGTACCTTATATAGTTTACGAAAGTCAAATTTTCACTATTTCACTCATGAAAAATCTAAAGTACTTCTGGAAGAGCTGGTAACCTAAAATTTGGGATTTATTCAGTTTGTAATTTATGAAGTAAGGGAATATTTAAAAATTCTAAAAGTTCTTTAAATTGTGTTTTAGTTCTCACTTTAAAAGCTTAAAGAATTGAAATCCTAAAAAAAAGCTAACGTGTAAAAATATGCAAAGCTTGGAACTGCTACATCATATGTTCTGAAATGCCATGGACAGCTAAGTTTCATATAAATATTCTTGAATTTCATACACTTTCATATAAAACATATTCTCACATAATTGCAATATGTTTTGGCACAGCTAAAATGAGATAATAATAATATTACCAATATTATAAACAAGTAAAGATATGCATTATATAAACGAAGTGTACAAAATTTTCTTTAAAACTAGGCTGTAAATGGCATGTCTGAACATTTAATTGTCATACTTTTACAAGTTTTTTTTTCCACGGATAATTATTTTAGAAGTTCATTTAACATAAAATTATGATATTCTTTAGGCTTCTTTAATTTCAACTCACAAAATATGAAGTTACAACTAAGCAAACCATTTACGATCGACTGCGAGACGCTGTGTATACAAGTTGTTGTGTGACTACTTTGCCTAAACCTATAACCATTAACTTTGAAGTCAGAGAGCTGTTGGTATGTGACTAATTGGCTTATGAACTATTCATGCCTGCGCGATCGTCCATAGCAAAGAAATAACTTTAAAATGTTTTTCAGTGGCCTAGGGTGATTCCCGTGAGAACAAAACTTAAACCTCCGTTTATTTTTTACTTTCAGTAAAATTCTTAGTGGGAAAAGGGGGGAATTAGGGACTGAGAGCATTTTAAGAGCAGGTTCAAGTTAAGAAACTACCACTTTTCATTCAATTAAACCTTTTACTGTTGAAGATAACATTTTTTTTAAAAGCTTTATATTTAAATTTTCACAACCAATATCGAATAGAATTAACAAAGGTCGAGGCCCAGCCGGGCCCCCTGAGAGGTACGGGCCCCGGGAAAATGCACCGAATTGCCTCCCTCTCTCGACGGCCCTGTATGTCGTTAGCTATCTGCGCCATAATTAATACTCTTAACTGATATTAAAGAGTGTACTTTTAATATGTATATGCGACAATAAATAAATCTTACTGTTCCCGCTGTAAACTCAATGTAATATGCTTCCCAGAGCTAAGATGAAACCTATAGCGCCACAAGCGTCAAGTTTTCACTGTTTTCAAAATTCCCGCCATTTTGGGTGCTGCTATCCTCACCGCTTGTGGCGCTGCGATTGCTCAAGGTTGAGTTCAAAACTTCAAATATCCCGCCATTTATGGTGCTGTTCTACTCTCCGCTTTGGCACTAGTGAGCCTATCATGATAGCCGGATATCACGTGACCCAATAATACAGCGAGGGGGCGTGGTCGTATTAGTGAGTTTTCAGCTGAATAAGGCTGCAGGGCTGCCAGATTCCGCGCCTAGAACGAAAAGTTTCACTAGTGCCACCGTGCGGAGAAAACGCAAAGCTTGATCTAGGGGAAGCAAAAAATGGCAGGCCTGAGACCTGTAGCATGAGCATCAGCGGCAGTGTATGTGACGGTTAAACTTATAATTCAGTGACAAATGAAAATTAGTACTTCGAAATTTCTTGCAATGAATGAACCACAGTTTTCAGAAGAGAATATTTTGAAAAAAAGTGTTGAAAACCTAATCACCCTAATATTAACCAAATTAGTTATGTAAACTCTTAAGCCTTGGTCATAACATGAGTACTATAAAAATTGGTAATACTGTTTTCATTTTGTTTAGTACCTGTTGCTCTCTCTCTCTTGTCAAATTTGCTACGAGTATTAGACATATTTTCCAAAAGATCCTACTGAAAAAATTCGAAAAGGTCGTAAGTCAAACTTTAAGGGAAATGAATTCACGCAGTATGGAATTATAAACGAAAAAAACTCTTGTTGCTTTAAAAAAGAGTCTAATTTAAAAGTAACGAAGATTGGTTTTGAAGTCAACCCTTCTTATCCATTCTTGGGGTGTTCCCCTGACGGTCTAGTCAACCATAATTTGATCGAAATGAAGTGTCCAGTCATTGGTGAAAAAGGAAAGTTAGAAACAGTCCTCAAGAAAACTCCTTACGTAATCAAAAAGGACGGAACATTTTCTTTGAAACCCTAACAAATGTATTATGGGCAAGTGCAACTTAGTTTGGCCCTTTTAGGACTTCAAAGTTGTCATTATGTGATTTATTCTAAACTGGAAGATGATTGTTTTGTAATAATAGATGTGCCTAAAGACCAAAAATTTATTAACAATCTTTTACCAAGATTACAAATCAGTTTTTTTAATTAAAAGCTCTCATTCTGCCTATCGCTCTCTCAACATGCACTCTCGCAGCAGCTATTTTGGAATTTCGCAAAGCTTCTTCCCTTGTAAATTGCTTTTTCTTCTTTAGAAAGGGTGGTCTTATTAGTTCTAAACCACGCTCGTTGCAAAGATCTTCTATGGCAAACTCCTTGTTAACCATAATCCCATCTATAAAACCGTCACACATGTCCAATATTTTACTTTCAGACGTTACTTGTTGGTCAGAACATCTTCCAAAAAAGCTTTGCTGACAAATGTTATAACACCGGAAGGTGCGATAGCTACCAACAACTTAATCGTGTTCCTTCCTTTGTAGTGAGAGTACGTTTTTATTCTGCATTGAAGACACACGGGTCTCTCTATTTCGACTTCAGTACAGTCTAGTATTACCCTTGTATTAGGAAACTCAGCAAAACATCTGGGCATACATTTCATAATTTCATTTTTATCTAGCCATTTTATCGCGCATTCGAGAACCGAAACCAACTGCGTAAGAGTTAACTTAAAATGATTTGAGGTCTGAACTTTACTTATTCCAAACAAAGCTGATAGAGCGGTGAATGAAATGCCAAGTTTTAGTTTCATGAGTGTCAAAAATACCCTATCTGGAACATTCATTGAGATGCGGCTAGTTAACTCACTGTTAATATTTTTAACGATCGGATCAAATAGACCAGTACTTAGTATTCCTGTTATCGTATCGTTGAGCAGATAGTTGAGTTTTTGATTTAATTTTATAATTATCTTTGAGCAATTCAATTTAATTAACTTTAATTAAACCATGAGTATGTTCAGTGCGTTTGTCATTAATGGTATCGCCGTAATTAAGTTACATTTAAATACCTGATTAAACTATCGTCCGTTAAGCCTTAAGGTGCATTTTCATGCTCGCTAGTAGCGGGTAAAACACCCCAAAAATCCGCTACACGCACAAGCTTGTGTCGTTTTCATGCGCGATCAAGCCGAAATTAACCGCGGATATCGCCGAGATTAAGCGGGTTTTCAAATTCCGCGCCGATCAATTTGAAATAGATATTTTCCGCTTCCGCTATTCGAATAAGCTTAAGCTCAATATCACGTGACTTTTTTTGTCGAATCAGAGAGACTTTCAAACGTACGATTCTTTTGGGGCGGGAAAACTTTGTTGTCTGTTGTAAACTTGGCGCTCTTCTCACAATTTTTAGTAATTTATATTTAAAATGCCAAGAAATTTAAATGAATTGTTAAAAAAACAAAGAGAAGAGAAACGGCGTTTAGAAACAGAGAAAAAAGAGAAATTGATAGATGCGGTGAGGAAACAGGAGGCAATTTGGGATAGACGACTGGATTCACATAGGCTTCGTGATGTTCTTGATGGAGCTTGGAATGAAGTTTCAATAGAAACTGGACTACCAAGTACAATAAACTGTTTTTGATATTATGGCAAAGTTTTATAATTGTTTCAATTAAATAGAGGAAGAATGTAAAAAGTGCTGGAAAGGCCTTGTAGACAATTTTCGAAACATATTCCACAGTGCAACGGTGAAGAAAAGTGGTGCTGCATATGACGAAGGCACTGAATTTGGAAAAATTAAATGGACTTTCTTCAAGTCAATGCTCTTTCTGAGAGACATTGTTGCTAGAAGAGAGTAAGTGCTACTTACTAAGTTTTTGACACACAAATTATGAACAAGTAATATATTTTAGAACAAGCACCAACTACAATCCTACCGATGAAGACTCTGGAACCGTTGATGTATATGACTTACATTCCTCTAAATAATTTTAATTATATTAAGAGTTTTATAACAATTTAGGTGATTGAATTAGCTGATGGGCGTGAATTTGAGGTGGAAGAAGTCCTTCAAACTACTGACGCGAATGAAGGGGCTTCAAAAACTAGTTGCGCTTTTGATAATGATGTAGTGGATATCAATGAAGTTACCCTTAATGAATTTAATGAAACTCCAGTTAATTGCCAAGCCTCAACTAAGTCATTTCGGGAAAATAAAAGAGCAGGCTATGCAGGGCAGGATACCCCCAATAAGAAGAAAAAGCAAGCAGAAAAGGGAGACATTAATGCACCAATAATTAGACAGTTGAATTCGTTGAATAGGTTAAAATTCATTTCAATAACATAGAATTTCTGCAAGTGCATGGAGGAAATTACAATGGGGGAGAATAGACAAGACTAGCTCTAGGTGGCTTTTGATTCAGGGAAAAATTTTGTTGTTCTCAGCCTGATAAAATGTAAACCTGGCAGCTCCCTCGAATGTTTACGAAGATATTTACTCTTCCACTAGTGGGTGAAAGCACTGCCGGATAGGTAGAAAAAGGGTGCCCTTTTTATCTGTCCTATTTTTCCTCCATGGCATTGCATGGATATGTAGGCTTATATATACACAGTATACTTAAAATACAGAGTGGTTTCAATGTCTTTGAATACTATTTAAATATCTTATTTTATTTAGAGAAATAGCTTTACTTGCGGCTGCTGATAAACCCGATCAGTGCAGTGTTTTTGGAGAGTATGTTGCTACCTTAATGCGTAAAATACCTGAAGCTCGACAAATAGAAACACAAATGAAAATAATTAAAACCATATCTGATATGACCCGAGAAGATGACTAGAAAAGTACAATTATTAAAACTAGTTGGATGAATTTCAAAAAAAGCATTTAATAAACATGTTTAACAATATATTTGATTGATAACTTGGTATAAATAATTATGAATTAGTTTCACTGGAAATAATTACAATGGCGGTACTAGTCCAGGAATGTTCCATTGCCACCATACTTGGCCTTTATCATAGAAATACTCAGCGAACTTTGTTCTAATTTCAGTCGCGTGTATTGAATAGTTTCTTGCTGCTGTAGCTTCGCAGTTTCGTATTCCAGATGCTGGATTTGCATCTTTTTCCCCACGCCATAAGCCCTCTTTTAGTTGACCGGAAGAATTGAAATGGTCACCAAAATCTAACGGGCAATATACTTTGTCACTGTCTTTATCTTTAGATTCTTCTTGGAGAAGAAAATTATGCAGAGCAACTGCGGCTTTTACTACAATATCTGCATTTTCAGGCTTCATAGCAATTGGTGATGTGAAAACTCGCCATCGAGCGACCAGAATGCCAAAACAATTTTCACTACACCTTCTTTTGCATCATTAAAAAGACCAAATTAACTCTCTGAAGGATGTAAACAAAGTTCATGATCAACATACCTTGCTCTACTCAGTCTGTAGTTATAAATGCGTCTCATGTTAGTTAAATTTGCACCAGGGAAGGGTCTCATAAATGATGGCAAAAGCTGGAAGGCTTCATCTCCCACTAAAACGTGAGGTACAATGATGCCAGTACCAGGTAGTTTAGCGGGGGCTGGGAAATCAACCTTTCCATTTTGAACATCTTTTCCAAATGCCGAAGATTTAAAAATACCACCATCAGAACTGGATCCAAATCCCCCAACATCAACGGTTATAAATTTGTAATTCGCATCCACTACTGCCATAAGGACAATAGAATTGGTGGACTATTTTTAAAAAAAAATATATACATATATATATATATTAAAATTCCGTTGCTATGGGACTTGCCCTTCAAGAAATTTTCCCATTTAGTAATTACTTTGTAATTATGGTAAACAGAACCAGTTTTTTTGGGCTTCAAAATTAGGACATGTTTTCCATCTACTGCACCAACGCACATAGGATGATTCCACTTTTCACGATAATCTCTTTCAGTTTTCTCCCATGTTGACTTGGTTGGTGTCTTCAAAACGAATATTAATTATCTTAAGTTAACTGTTTTAAAAATGTAATCTTACTGGAACATATATCGGATTCAGTGTTTCCCAAATAGCTTTACATGTTTGCTTTATAATGTTTGATGCGGTTGTTATGCCAACACGAAAGGCATAAGCCATGCTAGGCAAATTATGTCCTGTTGCGAGATATCTAAAGATAAGAAATATTCGGTTTTAAAAGAATAGTTCATTCAAAACCATGATTTCACACCAATACCGGAGTGTCAGGGCCAAACGTAGTTCTGGACAAATAATGTCATTCCTTCCAAATGAGTGTGTTAATAATTTTGGTCGTATCAATGACAAAAGCAAATCAAACTTCGTTGGTGACATTCTCGTGAAGTTCCGAAAATATTCGTGGTCATGTTTACGCATAGCTTTCAACTTTAAAATATTAGGACATGATTTGAACATGAAGTATCCGTCTCGTTATTAATAATTTATACATTTAATCCAACCACGGTCAACAATTTCGATTTATATTACTATGTATGTTCACCGATATTTGAATGACCAAGGCTTAATGAAAAACTACCCACCAATGTATCATAATGTCCTTCCGTTTTCCTATTTCTCCAAATTGGATGTACCCACCAACGTTTCTTTGAATATTTTCGTTTTATGTTCCGATTTAAAATCAGCAATGCCATTAATAACAATTTCTTTCTTAAATTCAAATGAAGAAGACGCCTACGTTTACTACCCAGTGCCACCGCCATTTTTAAATAGACAGTCACTTAAAATTTTGAGTGCTTCTCCGCGCCATCTGTCTGCTGTGTCAGCAAACATGAAATTCAAACCGAGCCTAGCGGAAGCGGAAACTTAAATATTTTAGCTTAAAAAAAACCCGCGTAATTTAAACGCTCACGCTAAATCTATCCGCTACTAGCGAGCATGAAAATGCACCTTAAGACTTTGCCATAAGCAGGCGAAAATCTAGACGGGGTTTGTAGTCTTTTTATGACATCTCATGTTGCCCTCTATTGCATCTTTCAACAATTATAGTTAAATTTATTACTTATATAATATAATTTTTTAAATATAATAATCATATTAGCTAATTATAATTACTTAACTTTAAATGAGTATGTTTCATTGATTTAAATTACATTGCTAAAAACTATTCGCGAGGCAGGCAGCTTACGGAAAATTCTCTCTACCTTCTCTCTCTCTCTCGTCTCCGGAGCTAGTTGCGGGCGTCGGGGAGGGGGTCCTGATCCTTCTTCCTCTCTCTTCTCTTGACTCTAATTAAAGGTGCATTCGCAAAGGCGCTGAAAGCTGAAGCTGAAAGTCGAAACTGAAAGCTGAATGAAAAAATCAGTTTCAGCGGACTCTTTCGCAAAGAAGCAAAAACTGGTTTTTTAAAGCTGAAGCGCGAAGCAGACGCTGAAAGCAGGCTGATTTTAAGTTTCAGCCAAGATCAAACCGAGGTTGATCTTTCAGCTTCAGCGCCGTACCACGTGATGCCAAGAGCCAATCAAAAAAGGGGGCGCTGGGGTGACGGTTTTGAAATTATTTACGCGGGTATTTTAATTGGTGAATATCGTGTCTCGTTATCTTGAAAATGTTTTCTGTGATATAATTAATAAAACAAGAAAACGATGAAAAAAAAAGCAAAAAATATTTGAGAGAAGAAAATAGCAAATAGGATAGAAATGAGATAAAATAACAATATTGTGGAAAGAGGTTACAATAAACAATTTAATTAGAATAATTTGGAAAAGTAGCAATAATTTCAGGTTAAAACATATCCAATTGAGTAATATTTTGGAAAAGGGGGAAATTTACTCAGTTGATAAACCTTGATAACAACCAAAACATGCTCACATTTAGCCACTCATCTATTTTTCCCCATTAACAGCCAAGGCTTAACATTTGATAATCTCCTTCAGTTTTTCGGGGTTTCCAGATGGGATGAACCCACCCACGGGGCTTTTTCCGCAATAGGTTTTGGGTTCTTCTTTTTCGTTTCAAAAGTAATAATTTATTTTTTAATAATAATAACAGCAACAAGTTCCGATTCACCGACGTCATTTTATTTCTATACTTTTTTTGTGATTAATCCCTAGCGGCTGTTAATAAAAAATGCTGCTTTGCGAAAGGTACAGCGCGAAGCTTAAACTGGTTTTTGAAGATGAAATTTTTTTAGGAAAAAAAAAGCGCTCGGTTTTTTTCAGCTTCAGCTTCAGCTTCAGCTTTACGCTTTTTGAGTGGTTTCAGCGCCTTTGCCAATGCACCTTAACTTAACTCGAGAATTATACTAATAGCCCAGGACATTTAGGGTTTGACCTAGAACATTTGAACATAAAGATGAAAATTGTGTTATTTTCGACCCAACAAAAAATATACTAAAAGTCCCCTGCTATAGAGCGCGAGCTTTCACTGCCGTCTTGGAAAATGGCCGCCGGGAATGCCAGTATCAATGTATTCCACATTCTTCTTCAAACATTATGAAACTTGGTAAACATTATGACTGAGACCACATGAGTATCATAGAAATATTTTACAGCTCTGTGTTTGATAGTTTGGTCGCCATATTGGAAAATGGCCGCCGTGAATGCTAGGTACAGTATATTTCACCATGTTGTTGGAAAATTATGAAAATTGATAGATATTATTATCAGAGCTGTGTAAACCGCATAGTAAAATATTGAAGCCATTCATCAGATAGTTTGGCCACCATGTTGGAAAATGGCCGCCGGGAATGTCATTTAGATACAGTATAATAATAATAATAAGTTCAGCTAGCTAATTGGAAAAAGTCATCTTGCGACTTATTGCCACTAATTGCCATTTATCTAACGCCTTTACAATGCATAGAGGGGTGGTGGCTAGCCCCTATGACACAGCAAACCGGCAGCGCCCTATACTAACTATTACCTTTAACCTCTGCAAGTTTTGATGGAAAGGAGAAACCGGGTTCAGGGGCGATCCCTTGGGGGGGGACAGGGGGAGGCTCCCCCCTCCCTAAAATTTTGTCGAGTTGGCAAATTGACGCTCGCTTGGCAAAATGAAGCTCAGGGAAATTGAAAATGGACCTAAAAGGCCTGGGAAATGTCAGGGAAAAATATTTTGGAGTGAAATTGAAATTCTGGAAAACAGTATCAGAGTGACCGGAATCAGAGAATTGAGCAGAGCCAAAAAATCGCGGAGCTCGCTTCGCTCGCCCCGAATATAACTTTAATGGGATTCTATTCAAACAAAATAGTATTCTTATATCTATAACAATAACGACTCTTGTCAAAATGATTCAAGTCAATTTACAATATTCATTGTACGAGGGAGCGTTTGATCTCATTATATCAATTTATAGACGGTGGTTCATTACAAGACACACTTTTATAAAGTCTTTAATTACAAACAGAAGGAAATCAGTGAAGTGATTTGCTTTGAAAGAGTGTTGGCAACATAGTAAGATTTTACCCGAGCCAGCTTTTTTAAGTATCTTCATTTAGTAACTTTTAGTTACTTTCGGTCCACTATATTTAAAATAATTAGTCACTTTTTCACTTACTAGTAAATTATTATCCTATAATTTCATTAATTTTATAAAACTAGTTTCAAAGTCTATGTTCGCCATGTGAGTTATTGCAAATGGTCAGGGAAAATTGATGAATTTGATCAGGGAAACTTGATGAATTTCTTCGGGGAAGTTTAATGAATTTAGTCGGGGAAATTTGATGAATTTAGTCGGGGAAATTTGGTAAATTTAGTCGAGGAAATTTGATAAATTTAGTCAGGGATTTTCATTCCAAAACTATTTTACGAAACAGAGTACATGATACTACATTACTTCTTTTCGCTTGGCAAATTTTTGGTTTCAAGTTGGCAAAATTTGGTGGGCTCCCCCCCAAAACTTTGTCCCTTCGGAACGCCCCTGATCTGACTTGGATAGCGGGAGAATTCCTCAAATTAGATCCCGAGAGTAAAAAGTTCTTTTCGGACAATGAAGGATACTATTTGTCGGAGCACGAAATTAGCTTCGAGTATTTACACTTCGTTTTCAACAACTCTTGGCTAAGAAGCAGTCCGCAATTACAAGAAAACATCCAATTGAGGTCGATACTGTTTTTATATTTAACTGATTAAGGGGCTAGACGAATGTTTTCATTACAGCGTGGAACCAATGTTTGAAACGCAAGCATTGAATTATCTGGATTTTGAAAGGCATCATTTAATTGAACAAGTCAAGTGGAAGAAACCGTCAAAAAGCACGGCTGATTTGAACCTGAGTAGCGTGACGGTTCCTTTCTACTTTCTTTTCATGCTATTGTCAGGAACAGTAGCCGCTGTCATCATCGAAATAATCTTCAACCTCTTTGCTTAAAGAAGCAAAATCTAGCAATGATTCATAAGAAATCGAATTTTGCGACATAGCAAAACATATATTTTGAACATCAAATTGTAATACACGTGTTACATTACTTATAATCCACCCTAACTTATAGACGTTACACTGTTAGAAAAAACCGACCAGAACTCATCCAAGTTTGGGCTTTTTCGACCAAAGGTGGCCAGATCCCAAAATGGTCTGCCAAGTTTGAACGAGTCTTACCAAATTTGCACATATCCCAAAATGGCATACCAAGTTTGAACGAGTCTTACCAAATTTGCACATATCCCAAAATGGCATACCAAGTTTGAACGAGTCTTACCAAATTTGCATATATCCCAAAATGGCATACCAAGTTTGCACGTCTTTGACCTAAGTTGCACAAATCCCAAAATGCCATACCAAGTTTACACGCTTTTGACCCAAGTTGCACAAATCATAAATTAACACGCCAAATTTGCACACTACTGACAAATTTTGGCCAGTTTGCTTTAAAATTGCACAGATCGTGATACACTCTAAGGAAAAAGCATTCAATGGGTATTCAAACTTGAAAGCAATTGTTCATTCTTGAACAGTTTGGAAATATTAGGCGTTCAATCGCGAAAGGTGTGCAGAATCATCCAAGATTACATTGAAGGTGTTCAATCCTGACAGTTTGCCTAAAACATTATGAGGTTTACTAACAAAACCATATTAAAAATCCAATAGTATCCGATAATATCTCAACAATTTACTGTAGAACGCTTATTTAAATATAAATTGGTCCTTACAAACATCATTATAAAATAATATGAAAGGAAATGTCAAGGATTATGGCGTATTGAACCTTTCCTTCACATTTATATAAGACTTTACATTGAAGATGTGATTATTTGCTAGTCCATTAATATAGGAGGAAAAAGACATTAACCACATTCGTCAAGTACAGTCCCTGGAGGCTAATTACTACTTTTCGTTAACCGTCCAAAGTGTGGAAGTACGATCTAATGGAATCTTCCCATTTTGGTTCCGGTTGATTGGGAATTCGGCACATTGGAAAGGAATCAAGACGAATATCGAAGGCTGGCTTTATAAGAGATAAATGGTCCGCTGAACTATTTTTCACTTAAGCCCTTCAAAACTACCACTATACGCTTTTCAAGTTGTCATTTATACCATGCAAAATTGACACATTATGTTTGTCAAATTGTCGACTATACTGTTCAATTTTGCATCCCTGAGAAGAAATCCTACCACAAACAGTGTTCAAAAATGAGCATAAAAATGCTCAACCTAGCACACCGTTTTGGTGTTCAATTTTGGTACCTGTATTTACTGTTCAAAACTGAACCCATAAGTGTGCTCCCAGTGTGTTGAGGTTTTCCGCAATTATTTGTTTAGGTTGGAACAAATATTTCTTAGAGTGTAGGTTTTTGCATTCACTTTCATTCATGTGATATTAAACCGCAAAAAAGTCTACAAACCAAAATATTTCTTCTTAAGTAAATTCGTTAAAATATATTTAGTTCAGAACTAAAATTCATTGTATTTTTGACAAAAATGTCATCGGTCAATTCGGAGACTTTTCCCGCAAAACTAAATCAATTATATGTCGCCACCCGCTTAGTATTGTTTATCAAACTACCGAATGATAAAAGAGAGCGGTTTCCTATTCAACAGAATAGTATCACAACTACCCATAAGCCAAAGGCAGGGAGACGAAATTACTCTATTATTGTGCCACCTAAAATGTTATTATTTTAAACAATTCAATTTTGTCTTGACTATTTGTTAAAGGGCAAGAGTATGTTGAAAGTTGTTTTTTCATAATATTGGAAATCAAAAACGAAAGCTACAGTGTGATACACTTAGAACTTATTTAAAGAACTGGTGAGGTGCAAAGCAAAGTCCTAAGCAATAATTTATCATATTTCTTAATAAGCTTCAAGATTCTACTCCTTCGTTCATACTCCCTTCTTGTTTTTACCTTGTGCTGGTATGAAAAGCACTCTTTCAAAACCATAAAATATTCGTTTTGCAAAATATTAAATGAAAATATTGTAAATAAATTTCGGCATTACGATTCTTTTAGCGGTTTTGTAGCTATAAGTTCTCATTCATTTTGATATTCCAAGAAAAACTTTTGATATTTATATTTAAATTGGAGTGTTTACGTTTTAATTTACCTCTACTACATTTATATAAAGTTTAAACATAGATTTTAACTTCCCAAGATACAATGGTAAATAATTCTTAATTTTGGTTTTCCCTGATCGGTTTTATTGAATGCATCGAATGACGAAGCCAAAATAGGCGTTGGTTCGCGTCCTCCCTGAGGAGGTCCTAACGGTTCAGAGTGAACCGAAAGTTAAATACACATTAAGCAATATTTGTCATTTTCTTTATGTTCATCATGAAGACTATGCAGTAAAGAAATAGACGTTTAAGCCTTCACCAATGCATAAAGCAATATCTCACCAAAATGTACCCTTGTCTGATTTATATCTGTTTAAGGAGTATAATAATTGGTTTAAAATGTTGTCTGCTTTGCTATATATCCTTCATGGAGGTGGGGAGTGGTATAAAAGTGGCCATCGTCGATATTCCATGCAAAAATTGTCGGTTATCCAATTGAAGATATTCGAAGTATAAGCCGTCGATGGTCGGTTGTCCGATCCAAGATGATCGATATTCTGTACAAATATGGCCGAAATTCTGTTCAAATATGGTCTATATTCCGTTCAAATATGATCGGATTTCCAGTCTAAAGTGGTCGATGAGCCTGCCGTTGATGGTCGAATGTCCATTCAAAGATGGTTGATTTTCCTGCCGTTTATTGTCGGTAGACCGTTCAACGATGGTCGGTTGTGCGCTCAAAGCTGGCCGTGCTTCTGTGTAACTTCGCACAATGAAATTAATGTGCACATTAGCACATGATTTAATCTGTGCAGATTTGGTTGAAAATCTGTGCTGTCTCAGAGTCACTACTCTGCGCATGATTTTGTCCAAGATTGAACAGTTTTTTTTAACAGTGTAATTTCGGTTTGCAGTTCTACTTTTAATTGATTTAAATTTTGATTGGACTTCCTGCAATCGAAATATAAATCTTTTTCAATTAAACTCATTTTCTCTTTGGCTTTTTTACAATCAGTCATGGGGACGAGAGCGGTTGATGTAAACAAAACCGGCAACTTAACCGCAACGGCGCCCTTTGAGAGAAAGTGTATAAAAGTTTTGGCAACTAGACAGTGTAATATTATTTAAACTCTACACTAATATTTGTAAAGGTTTATCTTTTTATAAAAAGGATAAAACATAAAAACATTACTTGTTTTTGAGGAACTCAGAGGAAGATTTTTCTTTTGGGCATTCTAATTGGTTTATAAGTTTATTCATTTCCTCTAAAGTGTGGTTGATTTCTTGGGAAATGATAGGAATTATCAGGGTGAAAAATATTACGACATTAGCCACTGACGGAAGAATTACCATTACCGGCTCGATTAAAATTTTTGGAAAAATAAAGTATTTCAGCCTTAATTATATGAACTTGTGAAGAAACGAATTCCTTTGCGCTTAGTATTTCTTCTCCGCCTCCTGGTTATTTGACTCAGTTTCTTTGTAAACTCAATTTTACGTTACCTCCTAGCTGTAACTACATTTCGACTAAAACGAGATACTTTTGAAGACTCGTTTCGATTTCGATTAAAAGCTCTTGAAAGCTCGTAACATAAAATAAGCGTCATATTAAATTTATCAGAAAAAATAGGAAAAAACTTTTTCGTTTGACGTGGAAATGTAAGATCCTCAATCGAAAACAGATATAATTAATAATAAATCGATTAATGATTAGATATTTCGAGTAATCGCCAGTTCTGTACGTATCAAATTAAACTAGTCTGTCAGACGTGTAATATTCAAATTCGCGAATAATTTCACAATCATTTGGCCGACGAGTGAAAACTAGCGCGTTGATTCAATTACACTAATCGAAATGCAAGGAATGCGAAAAATACGTAGTGTTAAGGGATCGTTTCATGTAATCCTTCATGATAGAGTATCGTAGCACTTAGTTCTTCATCGCCTACGTTTCCTAACATGAAATATTGAAAATTTAACTGCCATCGAGAAAACAATTCTCAGAAACACGCCACTTAACCTTGATAAATTCACCTCTACTGTCGTCACTTTTACAGGAGTCTTTTGGGTGTACCTATAATTTTAATTAAATTTCAAATCGACAATAACATTTAAGATTTGAAAATGTAAATTGTACCTGTATTTAAAATATCGATTGTTTCCCAGAAATTCCATTTCGTTCAGCGCCATTTTGGAAGAACCAGAAAATCCTAGCTTGTACTAAGCGGAGCGCTAACGAAATTCTGACATTATTTATTTCAGGATATATTTCTGAAGTTGTGATTGTTTTGATTTTCTACTATTTACGAAAAGAGAAAAAATGTATGCTTGTTTAGAAATGGCACCTAATAATGTCGTGGTCACAGTATCCCTCGAGTATTGAATTGGAAAGGCGTTAATCAATCTAGTGTTGATGGTTATAAATGGAAATGAATTCCATAAAATTTACGAAATAGAGTGGGGAGTCGAAATAATTTATTTTGACTTATTATATAAAACATCTTTTAAAAAATAATTAGGTGGGAATTCGATTACACATTTTACGTTTTACTAAGACTTCTCTCGTAAGAACTTTCTCGGTTCCTGGCATGAGACGCTTTTTGGGTTTCATTTTTATACCTGAGCGTTCAGCCTTGGAAAAGTATGATAATGAATATGTTGTTTCCTTTCGGTCATTTAAATTTCAACGCGATGAAAAATTACTTTGCTTAAGTAAATTTAAACATTATCAAAAAAACCGTGAATAGTTTTTGTTATATTTTTCCGACAAATACATTTAGTAATTATTTATTTTTCTCACAAATACATTCAGTAATTATTTATTTTCCCCAAAATACATTTAGTAATTATTTATTTTCTCACCAATACATTAAGTAATTATTTATTTTCTCACCAATACATTTAGTAATTATTTATTTTCTCAGAAATACATTTAGTAATATTTTATTTTCACACAAATACATTTAGTAATTACTTATTTTCCCACAAATACATTTAGTAATTAATGGTTTTTCCACAAATACATTTAGTAATTAATTGTTTTCCCACAAATACATTTAGTAATTATTTATTTTCCCACAAATACATTTAGTAATTATTTATTTTCCCACAAATACATTTAGTAATTATTTATTTTCCCACAAATACATTTAGTAATTATTTATTTTCCCACAAATACATTTAGTAATTATTTATTTTCCCACAAATATATTTAGTAACTATTTATTTTCCCACAAATACAATTAGTAATTATTTATTTTCCATTTATATCTTAGAATACATCAATACATTTCTATGTAGTATTTTAAATACCTCGTGAACAAATTCTTTCGCGTATTTTCGTTTTAAGATTCATCGCGATTTTACAAAAATATTAGTAATTCCAATATTCTAAGTAATTTTAGTTGTATATACTATTAACTTTTGATTTCCTAATTGGAACGCACCCTCACTAGATCGTGCTTATTTTTAAAATTTTAGAAAAATACTAATTTCATTCGCTGACAGAATTTGTTCACGATTACAATTATTGTAAGAACTTCTCTTTTGTTTCACTTAGAACTTTGGTCAGTTGAGTATTTGTCAAAGATTGCGTTAGCTATTTACACGCTATTATAGTAACTTTAGCTTATGGTCATTTCCAAGTGTCACTTATTTAAATAAACTTGGTTTCATCCTCGAACGACAATAAATGAAATAGGCCCTAGCCTAGTATCACCAAAAGTGGATGTGGGGAAAGTTTGAAAGTGGCTAGAAGTCGCGAGGCATCAGAGTTTCGCCATGATTGGCCGTTCAATCGGCTTAGCTATATTAGGCTTATTCACTCCCTAAAAGTAGGCTTTGTGTTAGTTCGCGGTTACCGTCGTCCGCTATTGTGTATGCTAAATTGAATTCGGTCGAATGCGGCCTCGCGCCATGTCTTAAAATTTATAATCTTTGCTTACGGGTGGTGTATAATTTTGATGCGTCATTTAACCATGAAGATACCTATGCTTTGTGCAAATAAATACTGGTCTGAACCGACTCTTAGCCATGTGTTTGTTCGGATCGGAATCGTTTTAAATCAGTTTCCGGTTTAAAGTTCCGTTGCGAGGGTTTACATTCCCAACAATCCTCGTTTGATCCTAGTGATGTGCAGTGGTTCTCAAAACTGGAATCTTGTAAGTAGCTCGACGGTGAAGACGAAAGAAGCGACTGCAAGCATTGCCGCCCACAATCTGAACTTGGTTTCAATGTCGTTGAACCTGAGTACGTGTACTTCATTCTCAGCCGTCGAATGTTGAGGTTCCAATTCGATGTGAAAGTCTCTCTCGATCAAGCGGTGATACGATGTGATTTGGCCGGTTTCCACGAAAACCCGCAATCTGCAATCACCAAAAGGTGAGATACTTCAAATCAATAACATAAATCAGGTTGTAAAATTTTTCCGCATGTTTGATGTTGACTTTATGCCACCTACAAGGTGAAGATTTCTGAATTTTGATAAACTCCATATGGAAAGAAAAGGTAACTGTTCCCGTGAGCGTCAAATTTTGCGCAATTATCTTGAAAAGCGCCACACTGTTCACGTACAGAGTAAATTGGTTACAGCGCCAGTGTATGCCCCTCTATGCGATTGAGAAATGAGAATAACGTTTCGGGCGATACAAAAACGTCTTTGGATTAACGAAAGAGTGGGGGCCCATGGACCCCAATTTGGACTTGCAGTCGAAAGAAAGGTTTATTCCAAAATGCAAAATGCTTTGTCCAAATTAGACTCGCGCCATCGTCTACTCGCATCTTCGCAACAGATCACGAAAAACATTTGCGCTACTGTTCAGATACTTGCAAATATTTTGCTTTTCATATTCTGAGAGCCAATTAAATTTCAGTAACCAATGCTCCATCTACATAGTCCGTATTTATTAACAGTGACTCGTTTGAGTCACTCAGCTACACGCTGCTTTCGTCATTATGAAAAGTGACGAAACTAATCGACACCCTTCCACTCGCCTGTGATTGGTGCATTTTTCGCGATGGCGCGATGTTCTAGGCCTAGTCGCGAGAAATTTGTATCTTCGCGAGGTGAGGACCCAAAGTAGCGAAAACCCAATGTGGACTGTAGCGCGATCATGCAAACAAGCAATGCGAAGATGCAAACACGCAAAATGTTTCAGTCAGGAGAGACGTAATTATAGCAAGCTTCCTGCGTTATTAGTCAATTATTGAACAAGACAATAAAAAATACGTTTCATGTTAAAGATCATCGCCAATGTGCAAATGAGAAACACGTAAACGCAGACTGTTCTTGCATTAAGAAAGTTAACGAACCTTCGGTTGATGTACTTCAGAGCTTTCGGATTCATTGTTTTATTATTGGTTGGGAACACTAACGCTTTATGCAAGTACTTGGCCGAACCAAGATGAAGATGCAATAGTTTCAGCTTTGGCTCATCCGAGATTAATAGCGAGTACGACTGCAAAGCAGCTATATCTCCAAACCATATTTGCTTTCCTGAAATGAAGTCTCCCGCTTCTTTAAGACGGTCGATTTTTGTATCCTGATGCCGGAGAGTATTATATTCATCGTCAGTCTGGGGGATTGAAATTTTACTATTGGACTTTAGTAATGACATTAAAGTATTTAAAAATATCCACCAATTCTCTGATATTTTCGCATATACCACGATTAATGAAAACTTTGACGTCGGGTACTTTCAATAAATCCGGAATTCTGTTAATATTTTCCTTTTTCAGAGACGAGAAATTGGCTTTCAAGACTCCGTTGAACAAATTGACGAAAACCACTTCTATCAAGAGATAAACTCCAACGCTGAAGCGAATCGCCAGTGACGAAGGAATGTCGAAGCCTGCACCAACACAAACCAATAGAAAAATTTATAGATTGTTTGACTGAAACCATTCACTTTGTTGGACGTGTGGGTGTGTCTGTGAGCATTCTTACAACCAAGGGGACCGCGTTCGCAGTTTGCATATCGAAGCAAACGTGTTTGCAATTTCTGACCGCATTCATATTTCACGGAAATTTGCAAATATTTTTTTTCACTATTTAGCTATTCGGCGTTTAATACTGGCTAGTGAAGATGACGTCACGGAGAGTTATAAAATATTTGATGAAAATTTGACCCAAGGGCTGGGCCATAATAGTAGCCACATCGTTATCTATTTAATCAGCACATAAATAAAAAGAAAAAAAAATCGAAGATCCTAAAAAAAACAGAAATTTCCCACGACACAAAAAACAAATTCAATAGTAACCGACTCCACAGAAGGAGAGGAACTCTCCCACCTCCAACACTTGAGAGGTAAACAAAAGGATAAATATTCGAACTTTCTATCGTGTCTCCAAGGTACAGTGGTAGAGTGTCATACTTCTGGGCGAGCGATCCGGGTGCGGTGTGAAAAAATTATAATCAATATATATTCTCTAACCGAGCTCAGTTACCCCTATGGGTGGGTTGAGGTACTATCGAGTTCCTTTTAAGCTAAAATCTAACGAAAACAAAAGCGACAACCCCGGCCCCTACTACTACTACTACAACTACTATTACGGCTCGGGTCAAACTAAGAGCCTATCGTAAACTACGATGTGGCTAATAATATTATAGCATGATTTTTATTAACAATACAATACCAAGAAGTGATATCTAGTTTACTATGGAGAAGGTATAAGATGCCTAAGTATTCGCCTGCCATAGTCCCAGTCCCCCTTTCAAAATACAGAAGGGACTTGAAAGGAGGCCGGACAATTTCACCTCTCCTAAGTCGGAAAATATGTAATTTTCGCCTCTCGCGTCGCACTGACGTAAGTTTTCAAAAAACCAATGAGATGCTGGTTAAAATTTAGAGGTGGTGATTAACTCCGGACCTGCGTTGGGAATGGAGATAAAGAACTAGAAATTTTTACGAATTTATTCCTTCTCCCTAGTAAACTAGATATCGCTTCTTGACCATACTCTTTTCCCTTCCGTGCTGGGGGAAAATGCAGATACACAGAAATGTTATTAGGGAGCTGCTATATGAACCAGTTATGTCTTTAGTATGCACAAACGTTAGAAATTTAAAAATATTGTTTAGAAATATAGAGAGGGTAGTGTTTACACGGCAACCGAGTTATGAATAAAACTTTTTATATCGCTTGAATAATTCAGCATTTTAATTATAACGCCTGTAGTTGCTTGTCGATAAATAGGAGATAATAATTCGATAATGATAGTCCACTCGGCTCAGAGAGCTAACATTTTGGTGTCCAATCTTATAATTTCAAGTCCTTTTCGGATTTGACCATTTTTTTTCTTTAAAATGGATTATAGGTTGTGTTTAAAATAGCAATTAGACTGTCGGGCGCCCATGAATTAGCACTTTTGAAATTCGAATTCGGTGCTTTTGCTTCTCTGAGAAACATTAAAGAGAGTGCCTTATTCTATCTATATCTTTATGAATCAAAGTCCTGACTGACTGACAGACTGACTGATAATCAACGCCCAGCCCAAACCGCTTGCTCTAGAAGGCTGAAAATTTGCAAGAAAGTTACTCATAAGTATTAGGTGTGTACAAAGAAAGATTTTTCCAGTCTGCCGTTATCTTAATAAATGGTGCCCTGAAATGTAAAAAATCTTCTCTATGCTACAAAGTCCGCGCGTTTCAACCAATTTCTCAAATATTTAGTACACTGGTTTCCTTTAACTTATAGACGGGCTGAATGGTCTTTCGGGTTCGATTTGTTGCCGTCTTTTAAAATGGCGGCCAGAAATTTAAAAACCCTTCTTTATGGAATAATGTCCGCTTGAAAAGTAATAAAAAATGTTCCGACGGGCTGACGGGCAACGCCGAGTGCCTTCGCTCCTAGGGTGCTAAAAAAATATTAGTCATCAGTAAAATCTGTCCATTCTTTATATCATTTTGATTGAAGTTCTTATTACACGCGAGCGACGCCGCGGGCAACAGCTAGTCAGCAATAAGAAAAGAAAAATCATGCCCAATCTAGCTTCCGCGAAATGCCATTAGCTCTACCTTTTCCCAAAATGGCTCCGAAATAAAGAAAGAGTTTTTGAGCAGCGAAGGACATCATTGATCCTGGAATTCCCTTGACTCGCTTGTGAATGATATCAATAATCGTTAAGACTCCCATGACGCAAAGCAACCCGGTCCATACCTGAAAAAGTGTTTTCAGAGAAGCAACGACTATGAATTACTTTGCAAATACATCGACGTAATTACTAGATGGCTCTCAAGCAATGGGCTTACATCACCGGCACAAACAAGAGTTCTTGGATGTGCTCCACATCCTTACTGATTGACATGAAGATACATTCTACGGATTTACACGAAGACTTATTTCTACCCTTTTTATGTACACTCCATTCTACATCATTATTTTGAATGTTAGATTTTACTTGAACAAGAGGATAATTTGGAACTGATGGAAAATGTTTTCCCCGAATTGTAAGTCCTTGTTCGACGAGTAAATTTGATTCGGACATGAAGTGAGTTTATATACGGGATTTCATGGTTTTGGAATTTTTAGACAGATTTTGAAATTTTGACCAGCATTGCAGGGTTTTAGAATTTGTAGGGATTTTGGGAGAGAATTAGAATTTTTGACCAGGATTTTAGAATTTTGAACCGTATTTTGGGAATCTGACCCTGATTTATGGATTTCAACTTATTACTATCGTGTTCTGAGCTGCTTATTTGTTTCTTGGTAGGACTGAAACTGCCTTACAGCTTCAAAATATTTTTAAAATTAGAAATACATTATATTAAGAGTCGATAATGAATTTTAGGGTGACATTATAAGTTAATTATAAGGTTATTAAAGATAAGACCGAAGAATTTTTTTGAGACTTAGCCCCGTTTAGAGGATCCCAATGAAGTCGAGTATACCACATCAGCGTGAAGGGAATTGCAGATGGGGATCACCCGTCGGAAGAAAGGTTGCTTCGAGAGGGGTGGAAAAAGTTTGCGCGAATTACCCCTGGTGACTAGGTGAAGGCGGGGGGGGGGTTGAGGTGAATCAATTCTGGTTTTCATTGAGTAACAAAACTTGGTAAGCGATCAAAGGTAATTAAACTAGGTTAGCGATCAAAGGTAATTAAACTAGGTTAGCGATCAAAGGTAATTAAACTAGGTTAGCGATCAAGCGTAATTAAACTAGGTTAGCGATCAAGCGTAATTAAACTAGGTTAGCGACGAAGGGTAATTGAACTAGGTTAGCGATCAAAGGTTATTAAACTAGGTTAGCGATCAAAGGTCATAGCTCGGTCCATAAAATTCTGTCATAGACGTAACATGGAGGCTGTATCCTATTCAATTTTGTAAAAGAAACTGACGTTATTCATGTAGTCCTTGCTTTTTAAGGGAATTATAGCAAAAGCGGATTATGCTTCACACATAAAGTACGTAAGTCCCACTTTTCTATAGCTTTGGCCATGGATTTCATGACATTCCCGAAGTAAAAACTAAGCAGACGAACAAAAATCTTTTAACCGATCATGAGCCCCTAAACATAGATAACCTCTTTAATGCCAGACCAATCGGCGACGGCTATTACTATTTTCTTCCATGGGACCTCGACTCGACTTCACCGTCAACCGAACCGGGAAGCTCGGAAGGCAAAGTTGCGGTAGCGTTCGGTAGTCTTTATAGTATATTCAACGTTTCAAAGCTGAAATTCCGAACATTTCCGAGTCACTTAATAAGTCTTCAACTAAATATTATAAGAATTGTTTTAATTGCAAGAGAAAAATAGCTCTGCGAATAACCGTAGACTCGAAAACTACGCTAAGCCTTGTCTAGGTATGTTCGGTTTCCCGATTCCCGAGCCACCGACGGCTGGGCTTACCGTGGCCGCGAGAACAGAAAACATTCCTCATAAAAAACATATACACGGCGACTTAAATAGTTCAAGCAAAAGCTACCCAGATTGATAAGATCCTCGTTTCTAACTCCCAAATAATCTTTGGTATTGTGAATAGTTTTATCTAAAGAATATTTTAGACACCCTGCTCAGTCTTTATAGCAGTTCCTGAATTAATGGTAAATCGGTTCTTGAGGCGGAAGGATCGCATGGATCCGAAGGAACCGCGTTACAGAACTATTTCCCTCCGCGTAAGGGGATGTTCTTTCCTAGGAGCTTAGAGAATATCGTGTAGCTCCCCTAGGCATAAGTTACGTACTTCATGTGTAAAGCTGCCAGTCAACGTAAGATTCATTTATGTCGTCTGCTCGTGGGTCAAGGGGCGGGTGACTCGGGGATTGCTTTGTTTTCGTCGTTTCGAACTTAGAAGAGCTTATTTTTGAAAATGATTAATGAATCTAATAACAGAAAGACGGGTATTACATGTTGACGTTGGTAGTTAATTATTAGTATTAAATTGTTACATAGATTTTCAGTCTGAGACTGTCAATTTGAGTTACAAAGCTTCGGAAACATTTTTCTAGGAAAATACGCTAAATCTATGGCAGCCGTATGGCTCAGTTTTGTCATATATTCCCACTTTGCCTGGAACGGGGGGGAAATCACTTCTGCCGCATTTTATGGATCGAGCTATTAAACTAGGTTAGCGATCTAAGGTATTTTGGATGTAAGGCTATCTGGTTAGTTAGTGAGGTCAGGAGTTAGATAATAAAAGTTTTGTACAATAGATTTATTTAGGCAATTTGACATATCAGAGTCCGTCTTTTCCCCTGTAGAGAAGCGAATATTGAGACGCGGAGGTTGGCTACCAATCTGATGGTTAATTTTATGCCAGTGTGTATTCAATCCCAAGTTTATTATTTTCATTCTATTTACTATACTACCACTTTAATGTAGTAATAAAAACCGAAGTTTAGAGCGGATCACCTATTTAGCGCATTTTGACATTAAATGCACGTCGGGGGAAGTGGCGCTATGTAGGTTACATATAAGCTGACCGTCACATCACACGCGTTTTAGAACCCTTATATTTGAGTTGGTTTTTAATTTTGCGCGTCCATCATAGATGGCACTTAAAATTGATAGATTTATACGGGATCTTTCGTGTTTACTGTTTACGCGTGCGGCGGTGCGAGACAGGCAAGGGGGCTCGCGCTCGCTTCGGGATTTTATCTCTCTCCTTCAACTCGCATGTGTGACGTCACACTGGACCTGCCCAACTCTGCTTGGCGAACGCTGGCATAGGAATCAGGGCGCACGATTTAAAATTTTGTAACTATAACCTTAATTATTCTTTAAACTGCGATAAATTAAAGAATTGAAATATGGGTTTGTTTAGTTACTTGAGGAAAATGAAAATTTTTAAACTAAAAATGACGAAAAATTGACAAAACATTATTAGACTTTGTGGAATTAACATTCAAGGTTCGCCGGAAAAAGAGTTGCCAGCCGTGTTGCCACGCAAGACCATTAACAACCCCGGGAGTTACGGTTGTTTTCGCGACAAGGGTGCCAACAATCGGCAACGGGTAGAAACTAATCGGGTGTACAGAACTTCCGGTTCCGGATATCGCTTAAAAAAATAAAATGGTCTTCTTCTAAATTCGGAGGCCGAGGCCGCAACGGTTTAATGTACAATTATGATAAAATAGCAAAATAATATATCGCTAAAATGCTCCTGGCCCATTCGACCGAAACCCCATTCGACCGAAATATAGCCGAATTTGGCGGTAAATTATTGCAATAATTTGGTCTAAAAAGCCTCTATAGTTATCTTCTTATAAAAATGTTTTAGCCAATTAATGTTTTTTACATAATTCGTTTAGTATATAATTAGCGTTTTAGTAATGAAAAGGTTCACAAGTTTACTAGGCTGTCTGTTATCTACTTAAATTATGGAGCGAATTGTTAATAAAGGCGGATATGTGTATAACTTTAACAGCTTTTTGTTTAACCTTAATAAAAATGTCGGCACAACTTACTACTATGTTTGTAGAAATAAGGCATGCAACATAAAAGTAACTTCTTTCAATGGAATTATTCAAGGTTCTATTCCCGTTCACCCTACGCACGAATCGGATATGAAAATCATTACTCAGTTAAAAGCCAAAGCTAGTATGCTAACAGAAATTGACCAATCATCCAGTAGCAGAAAACGAATTCGCGACGTCTTCACTGATGTTTGCACCGAGGCAAAGAGGAAAGCTATGTCAAATGGTATTGCAGAATTGGAAATTCAAGCCATAATACCTGAATTTAAGTCTGTTCGCACTGCTCTTTATCGTCACAAAAGCAAAAATATGCCTCAGAATCCATAAAGTAGGGAAAATGTAATAATCAATGAACGATGGCAGAACGTCGGCAAAACGAACGAGCCTTTTCTTCTTTTTAACGACGGAACCAAAAAAAAATTTTGGCCCTCGCCACCAATGAGTTTTTCCTATTACTGTCAGTCTGAGTCGGTTTTCATGGATGGCACTCATTACTCCTGCCCGAATCAATTCAAGCAACTGTACATCCTACATATACCTTACAGTGGTAGCATGTTGCCTATCGTATATGTCTTGCTACCCGGTCACTCCAAAGGTGTATACTCTCGAATGTTTTATTTAATTTCCGCCGCAACAACCACCAAAGGATTAGTTTTTTCGCCTAAAACATTTCAAGTAGATTTTGAAAGCGCAATGCTTTCAACGATAAATGGACTTTTTCGTCAAGCTAAAACAAAAGGATGCTTCTTTCACTTCAAACAATCCGTGTGGAGAGCTGTCAATAGCAATCATCTCTCGGGACAGTATAAAAATAACAAAAACGTTAGACTAATGGTTCGCCAGCTCATTGGATTATCATTAGTTCCACCGAGCGAACTCGACGAACTATGGTTAGTGCTGCAAGATACATTTCCAACAAATGACCCAAGTGTAACGAAATTTCTAGATTATACAAAAACGAGTTTTGCTTCGCAGTCCTTAAAAAACTGCATTTATACACAATCCGCGACACTTTTTCAAACCCACAAAGGGCCAGAAACTAAAAATTATTATATGTATTGCAATTTGAAATGAAGTTTAATGGTTATAAGAAATTTGTTATGATTAGAAATTTTACAACAAAAACGGGTATAAATGCGGCGTTTCGAGATAAAGAGAGCTTAGATTTTCACGTATGAAAATATATAGAATCTGTTCCCGTAAAAACTTATCCCTGTCAAATAATTAAGGCGAAAAAATACAAAATGAGCTTTTAGCATTTTAATTTTTCAGGGTGGAACAGGTAAGAAGAACGCTTATTTCGAGTAAAATGTCGCTTTACTACTCCTTAAATGAGGTTCCTCATTCTGATTTGTGGCTTTAAAAGCAGTGTCGTATTTCTGACATTTATCATATATTCAGAAAAGGTGTTCATATATGTGTGTTGTTACATCTTGTATAAGTTTTAAACTTCAATTCGAACTCGAGAAATAATCGTCCTTGATTTGTTCCGAAACGCCGCATTTATACCCGTTTTTGTTGTAAAATTTCTAATCATAACAAATTTCTCATAACCATTAAACTTCATTTCAAATTGCAATACATATAATAATTTCTAGTTTCTGGCCCTTTGTGGGTTTGAAAAAGTGTCGCGGATTGTGTATAAATGCAGTTTTTTAAGGACTGCGAAGCAAAACTCGTTTTTGTATAATATCTGTCCCTTTTTGGGGAGAAACGTTATTTGGGAATAAATTAGTTCTGGAATAGTCAAACTCAATCGTCCAATTTTTTAAGACTACTTCTATAGTATTTCACTAAATCGTAACTTACATTTGGAAATTGGAATGGTCGGATAATACAATGCACTGTATAAAAACACACTATGCTAAATATTCGTTGAAACCATGTGAAAATCATAGAAATTCTCCAACTATTTCTTTGTGATCATTTAACCTTAGGCTCAGAAAGACAAAAAATAGGCCCAAAAAGTTTTAAAAAAATCACGTGAACTTACTTGGAGAATCAAAATGGTGAATTTAACCGCCAGATTTGAATTGAAACTTTTTTTGAAATTCAGCGCGTGGTGGCGCGTGAGCTAGCGCGTGTTTTAAAAATATTTTTTTTTGAAAAACGCCAAGTTAACCTTACACTACGAGAAATGAGATACTATACCTTTTCAGCCTTTGCTAGTGCTGTAAAGTTAGGCTGTGAAAAAAAAGTACCCCCTTAGTCGCGAAACCTTGGGTCTAACTCGCAAAAATTTTTCCACCTCATAATGTTAAGCTCCATAGAGTTTAACATTACGATTTCGGATTAAGTATAAATAGAAAATCCCTGACGGGATTTTCTTAATTATTTTGTAAACACTTGGATGGAAAACACCCTGCATCCACCGGAAACGTGGAATCACTTCTCATGCTACGAATTACGCACCAACAACCATTTAGAAGGACTGCACTTCAAATTAAATAGCAAGTTTCCTACCAAGCCAGCATTGTTTCCGTTTCTTGCGGAAATACAAAAATTATAAGTCCATTTTCGTGGGAACAAACTTGATATTGATGTCGGAAAACCTCCAAATCCACCCAAAAAAATTCCTCAAATTCAATGAAAGATACAAAAATGCTGTTTCACTTTATAATACCGAAATTAAGAACCCCAATTTAAACGGAACTCAAGCCGCATTAAAACTTCTAAATGCCATAGCAGTGAACGTAGATTTTCATATCTAATCGAATTATATTTTGTACCTAAATAAATGAAAAATTAATGGTCATATTGGACTTATAACTTTTTGGGTATTAATTAATCGTAATTAAAACGGAACAAGTCTTATTATACTTCGTTCCCTCTTGCCTTGAAACCTAACCTAGCCTAACCTAACCTAACCTAACAGTAATGCTTTGGAAAAGGCATATTATTTGAGAAGTCCAGGAAGCTAAACATCAATATTTTGGAAATGGCGTAACATTGATAAATGATTTATAAAACTAATATACTAGCTGGGAACTTTCGGTTGAAGGGAATTCGTTCCAATGGGATTCGATTGAATGGGAAAATATTCCCTTTTTTATAGAAAACCGCCATTGGGCTAGATTTTAAAATACTGGCTAGAAATTTTCGGACGAATGGGATTCGTTCCAATGGTATTCGGTTGAATGGGCAGACTCCGCTAAATCAGCTTGATATCCGCAATATGGTAGTTAAAAAAATAATTACACGATAACATTTTCATTCTCATCTTTCTCGTCGTGATCCGCCATTTTTATATAGCAAAGAGGAACCTGTAAACCGGAAATTTAGTACCCCCTAAAAGTTTCCTCAATATACCGCAAGGATCGCTAGGATTGCGCGTAATAGAAAACAATGAATAGTAGAAATCTTGCGTTGCGAATCCTGGGGGTTGTGAATGGTCTTAGCACCCACACACGCAACACTAAGCATGTCGTAAGAAGAGTAGAAATAGAGAGGGAAGCCCGGAAAAAAAGCTTACATCTATGGAAATAGTTTTTAAATCGTCGAAGGCTCCGACTGGAGCAGTGTCGAACGTCAGATGTTTTGCAGACAGTAATCTTTGTTGGTCGTACATGAACGGCACTGTCGATGTTGAGAAAAAAGACAAAAAATATAAAAGTCCGTAATTCACTGGCTCTGGTAACAGGTCAAATTTCTGGAAATGCGTATGTGAAGAATAGTTAGTAGGTAGGCGGTAATGGGAGCGTGAAGGGTTGAAACAAGTTGTACTCAGTCGCTTTAAAATTATACTATGAAATCAAAAACGTTAATGAAATACAATGCGTTTATTATTTTTAACAATTTTTATGTTGCTTGTTTTCAGAGTTGCTCTCGTCAACCTTTCACGCTCTTTTTGAAAATTGTTAATTGATTAGCGAAGTGAGAATAAAATTAGTAGGCCTGTGCGAGTACTCGAATGAAGGCGAGTACTCGATCGAGTCTCGAGTCGAGTACTCGACTCGAGACTCGAAAATCAAAATTTTAGGACTTGAAAATTATTTCGAGTCCTTAAAATCTGCACTATTGGACTCGAGGAGGACTCGAACCGAGACTTGACGCCTTATCAAGTCCAAAAATATTTACTTTGTGACCCGGAATTTTAAGTAAAGCGCCGGATTTAGTGGGGTTTAATCGATTTAAAGTTTAGAAAAGACAGGTGATAGGACAAAATGTTTACTTCAGCTAAAGGAGTTAAGCAAACCAGAACCAAAAGTTAAAATTTTTGTTACTCCGCGTCATTTTCGTCGTGAGATTTATACTTTGTGAGTAAAATTTTTCCTTATTAGAAATTTATTATAATTCTTGTATTATTAATTATTTAGAATTAAACTAAGTAAATTAAATTAAAGTTAGTATTAATAGAATTAATTTAATAGGACTCGAGTGGGACTTGATATAATTTATCAGGACTCGACACTGGACTTGAAACCCAGTTCTTAAGCTGACTTTAGGACTCGAGGACTCGATACCAATTAAAAGACTCGACTCGAGATTCTATAAGAGCTTTTTTAAGGACTCGAGACTCGACTCGAACCCTAAAAAACTGGACTCGCACAGGCCTAAAAATTAGTAAATATTTTAGCACTAAGTTTATTTGTCAAGGCGTTAGCACATGGGGGAAAATGTTGCTGGTTGCAATCTCTATATGGAAAACGTGTTATGAGGACACATTGGGGGGGGGGGCAATTCTCTATTTTTTTAAGCGAGTTATCGCGAGTGATAACTATCGTCTAAAGGGTTGATGCCAATCTCGTTCCGTGGTCTATGGCAGTGCAATATGTAAATAGGTGATTAGTCTTAGGTTTTATCAAACCTTGAACAAAAAGCGGCGGATGTCTCGCGTATTCCCCTCGTGCGAATAAAAAACAAGGTGGTCAAGTTTAAATTTACTGTCTTTTGTTAAAAAGCAAGCGATAACTTATCGACCTGCTTAACCCTTTTGGGCAATGAGAGGGCTGACATGTATGCCAAAAGATAGGCTGAGGCGAAGTTCTTCGGACCTGAGCCTGCGGTTCCCAACCCCCATGGCATCATTCGCCATAGGATTCACTGCCGGATGTCTGCACTACAACTGCAGCTCTGGCTTGACATGAATGGGCAGAGACAAGCCAAGGAGTTTGTCCCGGGTCCTTCCATTACTAGGGCAAAGGAACTGCTTGCCCTTAGCAAAAGCAAAATTAGGCTGGTTACCAGTTTCTTCACTGGACACTGCCGGCTGAATAGACACCTGCACTTATTGGGCATCGTCGATGACCCACTTTGTAGGTTCTGCGGGGGGCAGAGAAAACCTCCTCTTATATCCTCTGCAGCTGCAACTACCTCGCGGCCATGGGGTTTGAGCATTTTAACATGCATACTATGGAACCTCACCAGTTCTCTACTGTCTCGGCCAATCGGATTCTCCGATTCATCGAGGCGACAGGACTCTTCGCATTGTAACCAGCTCGGGGTGCACAATATACCTCTGGTATCGGTGCTCGACGTGGCGACGCGTCACCCCCTTCAACATTAACATTAACCCTTTTGTTAAGTTATCACTCTCGTGATAATGATAAACGGTAAATTTTAATTTGACCACCTTGTTTTTGTTTTTTATTAGCATGAGGGGAATTTGCGAGACATCCACCGATTTTCAATCAAGGTTTGATGACACCCATGACTAATCACCTATTTTCATATCGCGCTCTCATAGACTGCACGAGGTTGACACAAACCCTTTAGACGATAGCTATCACTTGTGATAACTCATTTAAAAAGTTAGAGTATTGCCCCCTTTATCCTTGGCCAGAATTTAAAGACAGATTTGCTTGGCAACAAGAAACTGAGGGTGGAACACTTTTGTCAGACTTAGAACCCAATCGTTAGTGTCGATTCCTCCATCATATTGAACGTTTATGTATCTTATAATATAAGTTTAATTAGGAAAGCGTATTTAATAACATCAAGAGCAAATGAAGCAGGAATACCCCAATACGAACTTTGAAAATTTTTAAATATAATACAAATTTTATCGAAATTTAAGTTTGAATTAATTAGATACAAATTAAATTAAATCCAATTATACTTTTTATTATAAAATTAACTTCAATTTTTAGCACAATTCAGTCATTAATTGAAATAGTTTTCTCTTACGAGACAACAGGGTTGGCAAGTTTTAAACAATTTGTTTTAAACTCTTGTTTAAAATTTGTTTTAAACAGCCATTAAAAAAAACAAAAATTTGTTTAAAATGTTTTAAACAAAAAGTTTAAAACATGTTTTTTTATGGAGAGAAATTTCGAATATTTTTAACTCTTTTTATTTGAAAATGAGCGAAAATATAATATAACAGAAATAATAAGATTCAGTCAAAACTTTCCAATAACTCGACTGTTTCACATGTGTGCTTAATTGTTTGGAAACCCTATCAGTTGATTTATTCGTTACCAATCTGTCTTGAAGATTTATATTCAAAATATATGATTAAGGATAACTTATTTTTTCGTCTACTTAAAACAAAGCAAGAACGTTTCTTCTATGTGGTTTCTTTACACTGTTGGTACATTTTACTGTTCTTAAGTGATTACGCATAATATATAAAGCCAGGCCCTTGACAGTGCTAAAATTAATACGCTTAATCCGTAAACGAAAAACATGAAGCGCTTACAAAGTAGTAAGAGGTGGTGATGTTTCAAATGTATGATGAGTTCTGACCAAGAAACTCTGAAGTACGGAAGCAGAAATTCCTTAATAGTGGCCACAAAAGAAATCAAGCATTTAGGCATTAGAGGTTAAATGTATAAATTCACGCATCACCCTCATTTTGTATCCGCTATATAAAAAATTACATTTTCCTTTTGAAAAGATCGCTTGCTCCTTTTAAACAGTCAGTAGAATATTTCAGATATTCAATATTGGTATTTCTCAACACGTACTCCCTTATAAATAATTAATTTCATGACAAAATATTTTCGGAAAATCTAATTTTAATCGTGATTTTAACAATAAAAACTTTGTTTTTAAAAAATTTTGGCGAATCCTGGCAACGACCCTTTCTTAGATCTTCAAATTCTAAATTTTAGGAGCTCTTGATTTTCGCGTTTGACTTCGCAGTACGTGTTCGTGGTCCATTAGTCTAGAGGTATGATACTCGCACTGTGGTACCGGGTTCAAATCCCGAAGGGTCCAGTCTTACAGCTTTATATTAGGCCTATAAATTTAGGAGTTTTCGATTTTGGTGTTTTTCTTCTCAATACGTTTTCGTGGTCGGATGGTCTAGGTGTATAATACTCGCTTTGGGTTCCCTGGTTCTAATTCCACACGGACAATTTCTGACACCTTTAAATTCTGAAGTTTAGGAGTTCTTGCTCTTTATAAACAGTCAGTAGAATATTTCCAATATTCAATATTATTCTCTCAACACGTACTTGTTGCAAATAATTAAATCATAAAATAATTTCAGAAAATGTAATTTGCTCTTGAAAAACCGTAAATATGTAATTTTTTCAATTATATTGGAGGGAATAAATCGATTAACAATTAAATGAGTTGATTTAATTAAATAGTGATTAAGAAATAAATTCATATAAACAAAGAAAAGTTGATATATCGGAACTTCAGTCAATTGATAAACGTCACTCTCATCGTTTGTTCTTTCTGTCTTGGTCCAAACCAAGATCTTTTTTAATCAGGTAGGCTGTGAAAATAAGTGACCTGCGCTAGCAGCAGTAGTGGCTTAAATTGAGAGCCGCGATATTTAATATTTAGACTATTAGAAATGGAAAAGTGATTTTAAACATGTTTGAAACTAGTTTTTTTTGTGTTTTTACTGTTTTTTTCTACTTCTTTAAAAAACAGTTTAAAAAACAAATAATGTTTTAAACAATCAAACACACAAATTTTGTTTTTTTTTTTTAAAAACTTAATTTTTGCCAACCCTGCGAGACAATAACCGCGACAATTGGTAAAACTCGCCACGGTTCAATTTTCTTAATACTATCTTTGAATTAGACAGATCACCCGCTTGGCGTGTAGAAGCTTGTTTGACCGCTGGTTTCTGCCTCTACCGAAGTTGATCACTTGATGTATCGACTAATTAGTTGGTATTCTACCCGACATTCCAACGATCGGTACGTAATGGGACATGTGAACAGTCGTCAGTCGGTGCCGCTTTGCAATGTCCTACACGCCCCCACAGTCAGCCATTTCTTTTATCAAGAATAAGAGGGCGAGAGAGTATGGAAACTTGACATTTTAATTTGTATCGCGTTTAATATAAAGCGAGTAATTGCATTGGCATTACGATTATTTTATCAGTTACTTAACTGTAAAGCTCTGTTTCATTTCAATATTCCAAGAAAATCTTTGATATAAACATTACAAATGCGGTATTGAAAATTACGCGCGTAGATAGCCCTCGTCTCGACTCGGAGTGGTTTATTTTGGTTTACCAACTTGTTTTAACATGGAGCAACCAGCTTGACTGGAGGCTAAAATTCTAGGCCCACTACAGAGAGGTCTAGCACCAAAGCTTGGCATTATAAAGTACCCAGCACACTTCACGTTAGCCTACTCCTCCAATGTTTTAAGATATTATTCACGCGTTATTAAGAATGCCATTGACAACTACCCTCTCTTTAAGCGTCAGCAAAATTCTTTTTTATTCAGAATGAATGTTCTCTTTTCTCTATACTAAAGATAAACTGTCTCAACTTGCACAAACAGAGAACATGCAACTTTGATGCAACATAGAATGGAAGATTGTCGCATCAGACCTAAATTGGGGACGTGATCAGACCAACACCTTCCTAAGTGGACAACCCCCGATACTGCTAACTAATGACGTCACATTTATAGACCCCTAATACAGGTTGTAAATAAATGTTTGCAATACAGATTTTATTGTGAAAAGGCACAAAATTAAATATTTGGGAATAGGCTGAGTTTTAAAGATTAGTCTTAGAACTTATACCTCAAATTACAACCTCTAATCTGTTTGGTAAACACCTCAGTTTGGTAAACTTATACCTCAAATTACAACCTCTAATCTGTTTGGTAAACACCTCAGCGTTAATGTTCGATGTGTCTACCATCGTGGTGGAGGCTTTCTTCAGAACGACTGTCCATGTCTAACAATACATTTGCAAACATTAAACTCATGACGAAGGAAGTCCAAGTAAATGTCTTCAGTGATGTTCTCATTGAAGAAGGGTCCGATAATTGGGTTTCCAAGAATGTCCACCAAACATTTACATCCCATCGCAATTGATGGTGATATGTGCCGAAACCAGTGAAGATTTGGTTGGGTCTAGTAATGTTCATTCTACTGTACCGCGCCTGTGAAATATGGCCTTGTCTGAAAACAGTACCTTTCTAACATTACGTTAAGAAGAACACTTACTAAGACACGCTCTTAAATACAGACAAGATTAAATATGTTTTTTACTTAGACGCGTAATCAAGGGAATTTTAACAGCTGAGAATTGTACTCCAACTCGATTTGCTCTTGGTTAACGGTTACCTTTCATACTTTACCGGAGACGTTTATTATTTTCAAAAACGTAATTGATAATTCGGGTTATATATAGATGCTCCCACATCGGCTAGGAAATTAAAATTTATTTTAGAACTAAATCTTACAAAGGCAGTGCACACGATTACATGGATAATTCTAACGTAAAGGGGACTGGGAAAAGTGACAGCATGGTTGTTCAAAAATCGTGGCATGAGAACGGTTTTAAAGTTCAGTATGATGATAGTGTTCTAAAAGGAGGTGTGCAACGTATTTTATAAAAGTTTTTAGAAATGTAGAAGCATTTTCAAACTTTTCTAGGAATTAATATTTTCGCATTGCTTGATAGTCCCCTGTGAATTTAAATTGTCCCTTACGGTCCTGATTAACCAATTTTTCGACTTCAGAATCAGTTTTCGTTTACATATACAATTATAGAAAGCCTTCCCTTACTGGGAGACAATTAGATGTGGTGGCGTTTCTTACTTTCTTTCGAAATCACATAGACATCGGGAACACCATTAATTTACATAAAGCCATGAGTTAATAATATGTTAGCTCCCTATAAGTTACTCAGACATTTCATTTTTATACTCCAGCGTTTTCTTCCGCGCCGCCTGCTTCCCAATTATATGCGACGCTCTGCGGCCGCCACGTGAACGAAAATCTTATTTACTCTACTTTCCGGTTTTCCCCGGAAGCGCGTGTAGTGGAAGCTAGCCAATGATATCGGAGCTATTTAAGCAGCCGAATATTTCGCTCAGTAGCCTTGGTTATGAAAACAGTTAAGAGATCAGTGGATTGGACTTGGCTCACTTGAATAATTTTCTGGTTTCAAGTCATAATAACAACTCTTATCTTTAGTATTCTTTATCAATATCGGCAAATTGCATTGAGTTCCTGCATTTTTTTGGTCTTAGTACTGTCGCAAACGCCATGATTTAATGTTATATTGTTAAAACATAAACATTCATGACTAAAACACTCCCTTGGTGAAAAAGCAGCCGACGACTCGAGGTCGTGGAGCCGTACGAGCGGGATTTTTTTCTCGACAAGAGAGAGCACAACATTCGGATTTTTTTCCCCGCGCCGGCGAAATGAGAAGAAATCGTTGGATACGTTACGCCTATGGAGCCTGAGTAACTTATAGGGAGCTAACATATTATTAACTTATGATAAAGCTGATGGACTTAGTTTTTAGCCAAACGAAATCATGAAGTTGGTTACTTCAAGGGTTCATTTCTGCTTGTTTTGATTTTCTATGATTTACGACAGGAGAAAAAATGTATGCTAAAGTAGAAATGGCAGTGTTCTGGTTCCTGTATCTCGCGAGTATCGAATTTAGCATGCATTTCTCAAGTTTATGTGGCACGATTCGTAACTTTATAGTGCATGCGAGTCACTGTATAGTCTTAGATCGTTGTAGGGTGTTGCATAACCTTAGCGCATTGGAAACCAGAAGGAGTATTGCAAAATGATTTTTGTCCTTGTTTCTCATATAAAGCAGACTACGCATCATCTCGACCCACATTTGTTAAGTGAAAGTCTCGCGTTAAGACTTGGCCCACGCCTCGGGAATAAGGTAGATTCGTCCGATAATGTGTACAACCGCGGCCCATAATAAAATTTTACCCTGGAGAGGGCTATGTTGATAACTTACGTTTTCAGCGTCACTGAATACGCTTACGTTATAGACCTCTTCTTCCATATGTTAAACAAAGAGAAGCCGCTTGTCTAACAGCAGATTTATGCTAAATTTGAATACACAGGATGATCGAATCTACAGCGTGTCCTCACCATGGGAAGTCAAAACGAGTTTTACCGCCGGAATCGACCGACGAGTCCAATTACCTCCGCACGCTCATTTTGCTATCATCATTAGCCTGTGCAAACATAGCCTTAATAGTGTTTCGACATCAGTTTGTTATAACATACATTTCTAATTACGATAAAAGACTTGGATTAACAGCGCCAAACGAGGAGCTCATCACTCTCAGATTTCCGGTCCACCTATTAAGAATTGCTCGTTAAAATCTTATAGCTTTCAATAGTAGGTTCTTAAAGATTACGCGTAATTATATTTGTTTTTGCGCCATCTTGCGGATGCGCAAAAGGTTTAGTCCCATTATTGGTGTGGTTGGGCGTCTTTTTTCCCCATTTCCCAGTTTTTTCCTGTGCGGAATTGGGAAATTTTTTAAATAGTACTCAGAACCACACTTAGGTGGCTCTGCCACATGAAAAAATTTAATTTATTTATGAAATTATTCTCCTCCTCGACCGGGTATCGATCCCGGACCATCTCACAGAGCTTTCACTACGTAGATTGACGCCTTTACGATCTCGAATGTCTAGACATATTACCAAGCTCGAGTTATGTTGCTTAAAGTATGGTTTTCACTTGACCGAAAAACACTACTTTGCAGCTGGACGTCAAACGTCAGATTTGTTTTTTACGTTGTCGCCCAGCGTTATAGCGTTTTCACTTAGCGTAGTTCGTGCAAATAATGGAACCAAGGCCTAACAGATATACTGAACACTGCACTAATTGCGGCCCATCTATTGTCTTTCTTCGTTGCAATCTTTGTTTCTAATATCATACATATTTGTATCGTTCCTAACCTCTTCAATAAACCTTTCAGCGTTTAACTTCGGCATTCTCAGGGATTTGTACTAGTTATTGACTCAATCAGGAACGAAATAAATAAAAAGATGGCGGACCGCGGACGGCCCCTTCCGAACACGCGTGGTCGAAAATGACGTCACGACTCTAGCTTATTGCTGATTGGCTAGCGCAGAGCGTTAACGTTGAACGCGGCCGAGAAAATAGAAAACTAATATCGCCACACTCAACGTAATTTCTGTCCAACGTAACTAGGTTTTTTTTTTCGGTTGTCGCTTGACGTCGGGCGAAAAGTCGTGATTTACGCCAAGTGAAAACCATGCTTTAACCTAGTATCTCTTGCACGTCGGCGGCCGGCGCGTTCCTTTCACCTCTAACACTTAGTTGGGGCAGGGAGGAGGGGGCTTTGTTCGATTCGGAGAGTCTGGCGTTTCCATGGTAGCGCGTGTATACATATCGAGAATTCAATTCAATTCAATTTATTAATTTCAATTTGGCTCTATTTTACACAACAAAGCTATCAAGGCCAAGTCTAAAAAGACTTATGGGCCAACGCAACTCATTTTCGACAGAGCCTTCTCAAATTAATACAAATAGTAAGAGTGAATAGTTAAATAAAGTAGATTAATTATATACAGTATATTAATTGCTTGGTTCAGGGTCACGTATTGTTACTAAAATTTGAAAATTGAGGAGAGAAGACGGAAGGACGGAATTATATTAGTGGGGGTTTGTAACAAATAACTTGGCAATATTTTTAAATTGTTGTAGATTAACAGCATTATGTTTGGATAAAGAATTATACATTTTTGCACCTTTGTAGAAAATGGAGTTAAGTTTTTTTGATGTTCTTGAGTAAGGGAGTTTAATGAAGGGCTTTATACGGGTATTGTATTTTTTTGTACCTTCCAGATCGAAAAGATTGGAATTTGTAATTGTCAAAGATTTATATATAAACACCAGGGAACAGTATTCGTATAATTGAGTTATCGTCAATATTTTGAGGCTATTAAATAAAGGTGTACTATGCTCTTTAAAAGACTTTCTAAGAATTAATCTAATTACTCTTTTTTGCAATAGGAGTAGCCTATTAATATTGTACTCAGTGGTATTACCCCAAATTGGGAGGCAGAAAATAAGATGTGGATATATTAGTGAATAGTATAACTGGTGACACAACTTGTCCGTAAATATACTCCTATTTTTTGCTGTAAGATATGTACTATAGGAGATTTTTTAGCAATTTTGTCGATATGTGTATTCCAGTTCAACTTTTCGTCAATCCATAGCCCAAGATATTTTACCTCCCCAACTCTTTTCAATACTATGTTATCAAATTCTAGGTTGCAGCCAGAAGGGACATCTTTCTTTCCTTGGTTCTTAAAAGTTATATATACTGTTTTTTCCGTGTTAATTTGAAGGTTATTATTTTTCAGCCAGCAGCTAATCAGCTGAATATTATAATTAAAGCGATCAGTCAGAATTTCATAGTTTGCATCCGTGTCAACTACCGAAGTGTCGTCTGCATACAGGGTTATGATATCATTCTCAACTGTTCTTGTTAAGTCATTAATAAAGATGTTAAACAGAAGAGGAGACAATATTGAGCCTTGAGGGACCCCACACGTTACGCAGCTCAAGTCAGAATAATTGCTGTTAACCCTCGTTTGGCTGCAGCGATTTGTGAGATAGGAACTAAGCCAATCATATGCGGGGCCCCTAATTCCTAGTCGATACAGTTTGGCTAGCAGAATTTTGTGATCAACCATATCGAAGGCCTTTCTGAGATCTAGAAAGAGAGCTATCACATAATTACCCTTATCTAACCCTTCTATAATTTGTTTATATACTCTGGCTACTGCTGAGTCTACTCCTAGATTCTTACGAAAGCCGAATTGCTTTGAATTAAGGATATCGTATTTATCACAGAAGATTAATAGGCGTTGATTAAAGCATTGGTCGAGTACTTTGGCCACTACTGATAGCAAAGATATGGGTCGGTAATTGTTGGGGCTGGTGGGATCTCCGTTTTTAAAGATGGGTGTAATTATCGCTTTTTTAAGAATTTTCGGATAATGACCACTTGTAAACGTTAGGTTTATTAAATAAGTTAGAGGCTTTAGTATATATAGTTTTATCCTTTTGAGAATTTTAGGCGCTATCCCATCAGCCCCTGGGGCCGCTCCCTCCCGTACCTTGTTTATAGATGTGAGGACCTCGTTTTCTTCTACCGGTATCAGGGCCATGGAATTCGTAATATGTGTAATATTTTCTAATGTGGTTTGGGAATCATGGGTGTCCCTGGGGACCGGGGGCTTAGTGAAGAACTTATTAAGCTCATGTGGTGTGATTTTTATGGGGTTGTTAGCCTTGTTTTTAGTTTTTCCCAAAAGGTTGTTTACAACTTTCTATGTGTTTTTTAAATTATTCTGCGTCAGCAGTTGCGAGCGGAAATAGCTATTTCTTGTATTTCTAATAGTGTTATTGCAGCGGTTTCTGTAAAGTTTGTATTTGTTGATATTTTCGGTTGACGGGTGTGACTTAGCTAGTTTTTTATAGTAGTTTTTCGTGTGTATGAGGCTTTTAACTTCTGCCGTGAACCACAGGTTCGAATTCTGGCATTTAGATTTATTTTTATTAACGAATTTTTTAATTGGACAGTATTGATTAAGTCGACTAACAAGTTTTTCTAGGAACCAGGCATATGCCTGATCTACACTACCAATTTTATATATATCACTCCAATCCATCGCCGCGATGTTAACTGCAAAGCCCTCTATGGCAGTTTTTGTAAAATTACGCCCCATAAAAGATGTGGTATCTACGGCAGATGTGCCAGTCGTATCAAAAGTAGCTAAAACCGGGTAATGATCTGAGACATCCCAATCGGTGATAACCCTTACATTAATATCAAAGTTAGAGTAGCAATGGTCAATCATAGTAGCGGTAGAATCAGTGACTCTAGTAGGGACATTTACCAACTGGTCAAGACCATAACTTAGTGCCAGGTCAATCATATGTGCTACTTCATTACCCGGGGCCAACATATCAACATTAAAGTCACCAAGAATTATTTTATACGTGTTCATATTGCCCATTTCTTGTAAAAGTACTTCCATTTCTTCTGTAAATTCACGGACGTTGCCCCTGGGCCTATATATCACACACACATAATACCCACCAACCTTAATTCCGTATGATTCTATATTATCTTGCATTCTTATAAGTTTAGGTTGGATTTCAAATTCAATTTCACTTTTAATATAGAATCCAATTCCCCCACCCCCTCTTGTGCTACGTCCAAGACCCACAAAAGTGTAGCTACTTAAAAAATCGTAGTAGGTGTCTCTATACCATGTTTCGGTCAGAGCAAAAATATCTATTCCCTCTTTATGGTTAAATGTTGCGTTACAGAACAGATAAGGAAAATTTGCACTAGCGCTTCTAATATTATGATACAAAATTTTAATCATTGAAATATAAAACTAAAACAATTAGATATACTAGGAACATAATTGAGCATCATTGTTTAGTTACTTTTTGCATTTCACAATCATACTTGTATCTATCATTCCCAACTTCAATTTGGTTTGTACTAACAAATTTGTATTTTTCAGGGCGCATATTTTTGGCAAAATTTCTAAGTTCGTAACGTGCTAGGTCCTGCGCGGGAGTATAGTCATGCTCCACGTATATATTTGATCCTTTAAGCTTGGGGCTGGCTTTCAATATGTCTAACTTCTGATCATAAGTATCTGCTTTAGAAATTATAAATCTATTACGTCCTGTCTTGTAGGGCCCCCTCCTGTACACATTGCTCTGTTTAACTTGAAATTCTAGCTGAAGCTGATCATAGAAAAGAGTCACCACTTTTTGGGCGAGTGAGTTGCGCGATTCAGTTTCCTCGTCAGATATACCCTTAATAACTATATTGTTCCTTCTAGCTGCAACTTCCATGTTTTCAATCTTAAAGTTAGCCTTAGCAATTTCCTTTTTCAAATCTACCCTTTCATCCTTAAATTTATCTTGCAGCAGATTGATTTCATGTTCAAGAGTAGGAAACTTATTTTCTAGGATAGACACTTTCGTTCCAAGACTACTAATCGAATTTTCAATGTTTATCATTCGCGTATTAACATTAGTTAGTTCCGTATATAGTGTGCCTAATTTCCCATTCACCGTAGTGAATTTACAGTCAATATTGTCATTCATTTTTTGTAGTTGGGACATAATGCCGTCATAACCTATTACCTTATCTGCCATTGGGCAGTTTCTTTCCGCGTTATAATCAACAAAAATTACAAATAGGCCACTCTCAGACAGAGCTCTAGACAAGAAAATAAATAGAATTGAGAGGTAAACTGACAAGCAGCGAGTCTAGCGGACTGAATTGAAATATCTTGGCGGGAAATTCGCAAATGGTAGATTGGCAGTTTAAAAATGGGGAGCGCTACAATTATAAAATACGTCCCGTTTTTAGCATTAGAAGGTTTACAAAATTGTTTTAGGAATTGTCTAAAATATAATAATAAAAACTAAACACATTTTTAACGTAAGAGATATTTGAATTGTAAACCAAGAGAAGTTAATACCGTAGTCTCTGGAGAGTGTATTAGGGAAACTTCTGTAACTAAGCAAGTTTATGATATTACCATCTGTGTAAGTGTTCGAATTAAATGTTTATATCGTAAGTTAATTAAATTAACTGGCAATTGCTTTTAGACAGATACATTTTTGAGGTTAACTATACCTGTACATTTAATTTGAGTTTTGGGATTAGATTAGCTAAAGTTTAAAAACTTATTTTTCTCATTAAGCGTGTTACAGTTTAGGACAAACAAAAATGATAATTTGATGGTTAATTTTTGAAGTATTGGCATTCGCAATAAAAACCTTCTATAAACGTTTGATTAATTAAATTATAAATTTTACCAAACACAAGCACTTTCGAAGGTTCTTTTCACTTTTAAGTAACAAGTTTTGACAAAGAAAAATTATCATTTCAGTTTGAATTTGCCTAAAAAAGTTAATGATAATTTATTTAATTAACTTTTAATTGGGTTCTTTTCAGTTACATATTTGACAAACACAAATTATCGTTTCAAGATTAAATTTACCTATGAACGTTAATGATAATTTATTTAACGAACTCTTATTTTTAATTAATAAGAGTAATCTATTACTTATCATCACTTATGATCACTAACTTTAAGAAAAAGATTTAGTATTATTTTTATAAACGCAATCAAAATAAGCATTGTTAACATGATAATGACAAACCTAATTCTACAACTACACATTGAGTAATGAGTTCAGAAATAAATGTACTTGTAAATAGTTAAACCTTGTAATTTAAGAGTAAAGTAAACAACCACGCCCCAAAAGTAAACAAGTGTCGTGTTAGCGAGCCCACTTCCCGGGGTAGATATATTTTTTTCTGACCCTTCCACCATTTTGACCATAGATTGGCACTATCATATCATTTGATAGTTTTACCACTTCATACGATAGAAAACGAAATCTTCCCCAATCAAAGTATCAATTTTGATAGTTATTTTCGAGAAAAATTTAAATTATAATGATCGATTGAGTTTGATAGCTTAGAAAGTGCACTCGAAGTTGATATGATTCATTGATTCGTTGAAATCTTCTAGAGAAAAATATCGATTCTCAACATGATCTGGCTACTAACCCCATCTTTTTGAAATCATAAAAAATGATAGGCATTATTCCTTAAGAAATATATTGACTTTTTGAGTGATTTTATTTGGCGACATCTGTTTTCTGATTTCATTTTAAAAAAATTATGAGCTAATCTTTGATAGGCAATTTTGATAGTTATGAAAATTTCTGGAAAGATAAGTCGTTTTTTGAATTATATCGAAGTTTTTAATATATTTGAACGTTAGCAAGTGTAGGTTTATTCTATAAGAAGATTCTGTACTTGGTGGTCGTTATAACCCTCTCAAACAAATAAATAAAAGTAAAATAAACGATGGTTCAACAGTTCAAACTGTGAAGACGGAGCTTCTTGTATATAGAAGTTCCGTGCTGTCACTGATGTGAACGACTACTCGAGGAGGAAGAACGATTCCACGAAATCATCCAAACGTAGAAGTAGATAAATTAAAGTGTAGATTTTCTGATTTTTATTACCCAGAGTTTTTAATTGCAATTTTTGCCTTTAATTATTATTAGTTAACCGTTTATAGTAGATGGTTTAGAATAAATCAAGGGCGAATAATTTGAAAAAGTTTGGATAGCAGCTTTTGAACTATAGACGGTTAAAAGTCAAACTTGAGAAATGAGATTATGCAAATTATATGAATATATGAAAATATTAGAAATTCTACAAAATCAGGAAATATCAGGAATCGATTAAACAGAATAAAATTAGGTAGAGACCAAATGAATTTGATGGAAAACAATCAAATTTAAAGTCCGGAAATTAAATAATCGATTAATTTAGTCGTTTCTAAAGATTTCAATTTGATTTGATAGGCAAAAAATCTATCTAACAATGAGAGCCAATCTAACATATTGAAGGAAGATTTGATAGTTTGACCATCTATGACTTGTTGAGAGGGAAAAAATCTATCTAATAACTTAATGCCAGCATATAGCTAGAAGAATTGATAGTTTCGCCAAATATGGTAGTTTGATCAGAGATAAGGGAGGTGAGATGGTGTTAAATATTTTAATATCAAAAGTGTATAAGTATTGGTGGAATTATTTTCTGTTAAAAATGTAAAAACCCAGGCTTAAAGTTTTTCATTTGGTGCATTTCTAAAACCCCTTTAGTGCCTTTCCATCCTCCAAAAATACCAATGACGTAAGGGGAAAGTAAAAGTGTATGGAAGTGAATGGAAAGGTACTATTGGTAAAAACCACCCAAGATGAAAATACAAGCTTCCAAATGAAAAACTAGAGTCGCTTGGGAAAAATATTAGTAGGATGGGGCTTACCCCCAAAAACTTTCCGACCTACCCAAAAAAGGGGAAATCACCTTGGCGACTTAAAAGCAAGGTTTACTCAGTAAACTTAAAGCAGAAATATATTACCTTATACGAAGTTCACTTCAATAATGGTTAGTACCGTGGGCATCATCTATGAAGAGAAATCGGAAAAAAAACTATGCAAGAGTGAAGAGGTGTGAATTTTTCCCCCTCCCGACGCGCGCTAGTCGCGAAGAGAAACATTTTTCCTCTCGAGAGAGAACTGTGATAAATGGCCACTGCCAAGATAATCTGACGTTTCCTATAAACGGCGGGATTCAACTGTATTTCGCGCAAGTGAGAAACCGCTGCATAAGATACAACCATGATACGATTGTAAGAAAAGCACATTTTTCTCACTATGCGACGCTAGTGTTTTTATTTTCACCTCTCTGCCTCGCTGTTCGGGAGGAACGGTACCGTTTCTAGCCTGTAAAAATACTTCATAGATGATGGCCGGCGCGAGGTAGGGAGAAGTGAACTTCGTATAAAGTAATATATTTCTGATAATCGCCAGCACCCTCTCTTCGCCTGCCACCGGATAGCCATCATCCTCTTCTGTCTGCCACCGGATAGCCAGAACCCTCTTCGTCTGCCACCGGATAGCCAGCACCCTCTTCTGTGTGCCACCGGATAGCCAGCACCCTCTTCGTCTGCCACCGGATAGCCAGCAAACTCTTCGTCTGCCACCGGATAGCCACCACCCTCTTCGTCTGCCACCGGATAGCCAGCACCCTATGCGCCTGCCACCGGATCGCCAACACCCACTCCGCCTGCCACCGGATCGCCAACACCCTCTACGCCTGCCACCGGATCGCCAACACCCACTACGCCTGCCACCGGATCGCCAACACCCACTACGCCTGCCACCGGATCGCTAACACCCACTACGCCTGCCACCGGATAGCCAGCACCCTATGCGCCTGCCACCGGATCGCCAACACCCACTCCGCCTGCCACCGGAGCGTCAACACCCACTCCGCCTGCCACCGGATCGCCAACACCCACTACGCCTGCCACCGGATAGCCAGCACCCTCTCCTCCTGCCACCGGATCGCCAACACCCACTACGCCTGCCACCGGATAGCCAGCACCCTCTCTGCCTGCCACCGGATAGCCAGCACCCTATGCGCCTGCCACCGTATAGCCAGCACCCTCTCCTCCTGCCACCGGATCGCCAACACCAACTACGCCTGCCACCGGATAGCCAGCACCCTCTCTGCCTGCCACCGGATAGCCAGCACCCTCTCTGCCTGCCACCGGATAGCCACCACCCACTTCGCCTGCCACCGGATCGCCATCATCCTCTTCTGTCTGCCACCGGATAGCCAGAACCCTCTTCGTCTGCCACCGGATAGCCAGCACCCTCTTCTGTCTGCCACCGGATAGCCAGCACCCTCTTCTGTCTGCCACCGGATAGCCAGCAAACTCTTCGTCTGCCACCGGATAGCCACCACCCTCTTCGTCTGCCACCGGATAGCCAGCACCCTCTTCGTCTGCCACCGGATAGCCAGCACCCTATGCGCCTGCCACCGGATCGCCAACACCCACTCCGCCTGCCACCGGATCGCCAACACCCACTACGCCTGCCACCGGATCGCCAACACCCACTACGCCTGCCACCGGATCGCCAACACCCACTACGCCTGCCACCGGATCGCTAACACCCACTACGCCTGCCACCGGATAGCCAGCACCCTATGCGCCTGCCACCGGATCGCCAACACCCACTCCGCCTGCCACCGGATCGTCAACACCCACTCCGCCTGCCACCGGATCGCCAACACCCACTACGCCTGCCACCGGATAGCCAGCACCCTCTCCTCCTGCCACCGGATCGCCAACACCCACTACGCCTGCCACCGGATAGCCAGCACCCTCTCTGCCTGCCACCGGATAGCCAGCACCCTATGCGCCTGCCACCGGATAGCCAGCACCCTCTCCTCCTGCCACCGGATCGCCAACACCCACTACGCCTGCCACTGGATAGCGAGCACCCTCTCTAGAATTTTGATAGAGGAGGTCAGGCATATGGGTCTGAATGCCTTCGCCTCGAGATAGCAACATTTCCCAGGGTTATGAATAAAGATGACCTTAGAGCTTTTCCATTCAAAAGGCATACAAAGTCTATAGATCGTGCATAACGGAGAGATGATGTAGTCTAAGCCCGCCTGCAAAAGCAGGCAAGGACATTGGAGACTTGCTCACAGAAGGTCCGCCAGGAGTCCTTCTTAGCAGCTCTAAAAGCCCTGTTGTAGGTATTAAAGGACTGCCTATATCCAGTCCAGTCACCCGTGCCCTTGGCTTTGTTAAAGAGCCTGCGCGTGTTTTTCCGAAGCCGGCTGAGATCCGCGTTCCACCAAGGGACAAGCCTCGAGCAGTTAACGGTCTTAAGTGGGCATTTACGGTGAAACGACTCAATGATGGAGCACGGTAAGTCACCAGCAGCCCTATCAAGACCCTTAGGTGAAGTAAGTTTAGGGGTGTGACCATCTCCGTAGCGTAGGATTAGGTCTTTCCTATACCCGGCCCAATTGGTCCGTTTTGGATTGCGTATCTCCGTCCCCAACGGGACAGAAGTAGTCGCGACATTGAAGCAGATGTGCCTATGATCCGAAAGAGACGGCTCATTAGACACATGCCAGTTAGACACGGAAGACGCGAGGTTTTCTGTGACTAGCGTGAGGTCAATTACCTCCCATCTATTAGAAGTAACAAAAGATGGTTCATTGTTTTGATTGAGAATATAGAGTTTACAACCAACTAAATATTCAAGTAGATCATCACCTCTCCTGTTGCAGTCAGAACTGCCCCACGTGATGTGATGAGCATTGGCGTCCCAGCCAATGATTAGTTTGTCCCCTCTCTTCTCGCATTGATTGACCAAATTGATCACCTCAATTGTCGGGAGTGAGTCCGCATCATGGCCAAAGTATGCAGAGTAACCAGGACACCGCAGTCTTGAAGGGCCCAACGTCAACGCCTGGACTGATCGAAGTAAATGGCTACTATAAAACCCGGCACGAAACTCTACCCGGAGATGACAAAGATATGCAATATTTCTTCTCTCCCGTGAATAATTTGATGGACTTAATGACGTTGGAAAAAGATGTAGGATAATTTCTTTAAAATCTAATATACAGGGTGGAAACCTTTGTCAGTCTAGATACTATTCCCAAAGAATTGGTGTCATCAGAAGGGGATAATAGAAGAAAAATGACACTTTGTATACTTTAGTCATGAAACATGATTCTTCCCGGGATCATGACACCATTTCTGTTTGCTCTCCCGCTCATCAAACTTCAGATGGGAATCGCACCGTGGTAGGGTCAATTCTATAACTGTTAAGTATAAGCAGTCAACCCAGAAACCTTGATTGTCTTGACGTGGGACAAAATCCACCAGCGCATACGCCTTGGCAAATAGTTAAGCAGCGCTAATAGAATTATGATGAGCTAGGAACTTTTTATCACGTATGTGTTTCGGTTTAGTAGCTTTGTGCACTCCAAATGTTTTAGCTAACTCCATTTTCACTCAACGCATCTAGGCGGACTTTGTGGGAGGAGCTATCTAGACTAATCATTATGTACGACGAATTTTATCTCTTGAATAATATATCTCGGTGCGTGTTATACCTTGCCCCCTGACCTTGATACCAACCAATGAAATCACAGTTAGAAAGATGCAATCAGAATTAGGAGGCGTCACATGACGTGTACTAAGTTCTCAAGCCCGCTATACCCACAAAATTAACATACGATGCATGGGGACATGATGTATTCCTGTTTTAACCAATAGGATTTCACTTTATCCATATTTCCACCCCATAGGCCAGGGACTATTTCGAACAATTTCGTGACGTTCCTTGCTTTTCAATTATACCGGCCAATTTGCACGTTAAATCAAGAGGCACCATTACGCTGCAATCAAATAATCCTCGGCACCCTCCAGTAATTCAATCCAATTATTTAAAAGAACCCATTGACTTGAAGGTTCTCGCAGCAGGTAAGATACGTGGAAACGCGAGTCAAAAAAGTTTAAATATTCGTCGTGTCGTGGCGCTAGAGGTTCTGCCATAAAAAACCACGCGTCGTATCTCCAATCCAGTCCAACTCTGTTTAATGGTCCTGTACTTCTTTAGGGATGATAAAGGGTCACGAATTTACGCAAATGCCAGCGTTGGAGAAAAACAAGCCAGAACTAATCGGTCCAGTGCCCGGTTGTGAAGAATTTGAGCTTGCCCCTGAGGAGTATTTTGGGTGCATCTCCAGACTGCCAAACTTCCCAACCCTTTTGGGGTTTAAAACTGAATGTTCATATGACAAAATAAATAAGACAACTGTTGTAGCAAAATCTTCAATTTAATATCGTGGCGTTTTATATAAAAATATCACGAACAATCAAATTTTATTTTTTTGAAAAAATTGAAATTAAAAACAAACTAAAGGCAATTTAAAGAAACAATAACAAGTTGACCAAATGTTGTAGAGCTACAATAGGGCTAGAAAACCCTGGTGGGTGAATTTAACTCATTACGGATCTTCTTCGTCTCATTTTGGTTTTCTTTTCTGCGCATGAGCAGCCTGTGTGGTCGTCCATTATCCCTTTACAGGCTTTCAATTTGAATAAGGATTTGCGGGAAACGGTTTCTAACAGTTTCCGAATGGTTTTCTCAGTATCCGAATGAGCTTTCAGTTCCTGATCAGGATCATTTACATTTAAATTTAATTATTATAAGATAGGCAAGTTTGAAGGAGCATTATAATTCAATTGTCCGTTTTTGTAAACTGCTATTTGTTACTATTATGGCCAATTTCGATGGCGATTTACCATTATCGCCAAATTTTGGTCGCAATTACAATCATCGCAAAAAATCGATCGCCAATTACGATTATCGCAAAAAAATCGATCGCCAATTACGATTATCGCAAAAAAATCGATCGCCAATTAGGATTATCCCAAAATTTCAATCAAGATTACGATTCGAAACTTACCTCGAGCTTTTGATGATTATCATTACAAAGCAGGAAGACAATGGTCTCAATTTTATTTTGGATAAAAGCAGGCCCGTAGCCACGGGGGGGCACCAGGGGGCAATGCCCCCTCAAATAAGATTTCGGTTTGCCCCTAAATGCCCCTTAAAAAATTTTCAATGCCAACCTTATCAAATTAAGTTTTCATTTTGGTACACAAATATTAAAACTATTTAGAATGTATATCATCATATTTTAGACTTTATTGTCTTTATCTGTGTATATTCCTGATATACATGAATTTTTTACTTGATATATCCATGATTCATTTGTATGTTTTACATTCACTTTTGATTTGCATCCCTGATGCACTGGAATTTTTAGCTTTTCGTCGTTATCCTTGATATATATCGCTGGTTTTGTCATCCAGGACCAAAATATTATGTCAGGGTACAGCGAGGGGTCGGGCGTTTTGGAAAAAGTGCTCGGGATTTCGAAATCCAATTTGATTTCTTCGGATGACGTTTGATATCTTCGGATACCGTTTGATATCTTCGGATACCGTTTGATATCTTCGGATACCGTTTTATATCTTCGGATACCGTTTTATATCTTCGGATACCGTTTGATATCTTCGGATACCGATTTATTTCTTCGGATACCGTTTGATATCTTCGGATACCGTTTGATATCTTCGGATACCGTTTTATTTCTTCGGATACCGTTTGATATCTTCGTATACCGTTTGATATCTTCGGATACCGTTTGATATCTTCGGATACCGTTAGATTTCTTCGAATTCCGTTAGATTTCTTCGAATTCCGTTTGATATCTTCGGATACCGTTTGATATCTTCGGATACCGTTTGATATCTTCGGATACCGTTTGATATCTTCGGATACAGTTTGATATCTTCGGATACCGTTTGATATCTTCGGATACCGTTTGATATCTTCGGATACCGTTTGATATCTTCGGATACCGTTTGATATCTTCGGATACCGTTTGATATCTTCGGATACCGTTTGATATCTTCGGATACCGTTTGATATCTTCGGATACCGTTTGATATCTTCGGATACCGTTTGATATCTTCGTATACCGTTTGATATCTTCGGATACCGTTTGATATCTTCGTATACCGTTTGATATCTTCGTATACCGTTTGATATCTTCGGATACCGTTTGATATCTTCGGATACCGTTTGATATCTTCGGATACCGTTTGATATCTTCGGATACCGTTTGATTTCTTCGGATACCGTTTGATTTCTTCGGATACCGTTTGATATCTTCGGATACCGTTTGATATCTTCGGATACCGTTTGATATCTTCGGATACCGTTTGATATCTTCGGATACCGTTTGATATCTTCGGATACCGTTTTATATCTTCGGATACCGTTTTATATCTTCGGATACCGTTTGATATCTTCGGATACCGATTTATTTCTTCGGATACCGTTTGATATCTTCGGACACCGTTTGATATCTTCGGATACCGTTTGATATCTTCGGATACCGTTTTATTTCTTCGGATACCGTTTGATATCTTCGTATACCGTTTGATATCTTCGGATACCGTTTTATTTCTTCGGATACCGTTTGATATCTTCGTATACCGTTTGATATCTTCGGATACCGTTTGATATCTTCGGATACCGTTAGATTTCTTCGAATTCCGTTAGATTTCTTCGAATTCCGTTTGATATCTTCGGATACCGTTTGATTTCTTCGGATACCGTTTGATTTCTTCGGATACCGTTTGATTTCTTCGGATACCGTTTGATATCTTCGGATACCGTTTGATATCTTCGGATACCGTTTGATATCTTCGGATACCGTTTGATATCTTCGGATACCGTTTGATATCTTCGGATACGGTTTTATATCTTCGGATACCGTTTGATATCTTCGGATACCGTTTGATATCTTCGGATACCGTTTGATATCTTCGGATACCGTTTGATATCTTCGGATACCGTTTGATATCTTCGGATACCGTTTGATATCTTCGGATACCGTTTGATTTCTTCGGATACCGTTTGATTTCTTCGGATACCGTTTGATTTCTTCGGATACCGTTTGATATCTTCGGATACCGTTTGATATCTTCGGATACCGTTTGATATCTTCGGATACCGTTTGATATCTTCGGATACCGTTTGATATCTTCGGATACCGTTTTATATCTTCGGATACCGTTTTATATCTTCGGATACCGTTTTATATCTTCGGATACCGTTTGACATCTTCGGATACCGATTTATTTCTTCGGATACCGTTTGATATCTTCGGACACCGTTTGATATCTTCGGATACCGTTTGATATCTTCGGATACCGTTTTATTTCTTCGGATACCGTTTGATATCTTCGTATACCGTTTGATATCTTCGGATACCGTTTGATATCTTCGGATACCGTTAGATTTCTTCGAATTCCGTTAGATTTCTTCGAATTCCGTTTGATATCTTCGGATACCGTTTGATATCTTCGGATACCGTTTTATATCTTCGGATACCGTTTGATATCTTCGGATACCGTTTGATATCTTCGGATACCGTTTGATATCTTCGGATACCGTTTGATATCTTCGGATACCGTTTGATATCTTCGGATACCGTTTGATATCTTCGGATACCGTTTGATATCTTCGGATACCGTTTTATATCTTCGGATACCGTTTTATATCTTCGGATACCGTTTTATATCTTCGGATACCGATTTATTTCTTCGGATACCGTTTGATATCTTCGGATACCGTTTGATATCTTCGGATACCGTTTGATATCTTCGGATACAGTTTGATATCTTCGGATACCGTTTGATATCTTCGGATACCGTTTGATATCTTCGGATACCGTTTGATATCTTCGGATACCGTTTGATATCTTCGGATACCGTTTGATATCTTCGGATACCGTTTGATATCTTCGGATACCGTTTGATATCTTCGGATACCGTTTGATATCTTCGTATACCGTTTGATATTGTAGCAGACAACGGCAGACTCTGTAGCAGACGACACTAGGAGACGAGATTGAGGGTATATAAAGGAGAGACACCCACTTGTTAGGGGCATTGTTATTCGGGGTCGAGCTACAGAGTCGGTCGGTATATGTCAATCCCGGGATATCGCTGTTACAAGATAAGTGGAAATAAATCTTTGTTCAAGTTATCAAAGTAAGACGTCTTTATTTATTATTGCTCGGAATCATAGAACCTACCGCACGATGTTAGCTCTCGTTTCCCCCTACGTAACATACCGTTACATATGGTGGCCCATGGGGGGAATCATCTACTAAGGCCCGTGTTAGGCTTAGCGTTACCACGCGGTCGGGCTGTCATGCTTAGAGTTTCGCCCTTGGCTTTTGCATGTCCCAACGTTTAGGACAACTCCATAATGTCATTTATGCCGTCGTTATTTTTTAACGCCTCACGTGGCCTTTCTAATAATGGTCGTCTGGTCGTTACCCAGTTAATTGAGGAGATCATATTTTATGTAACCATGTTTATGGTCGGGGTATGTGAGTTATTGGATTTATTCATATGCAACCCGTATTGTCTTAAAACTTTCACACTATTAATCGCCTTAAAGGTTATGAAGTTTGCAGTTTGTACTATTTTACGCCCATACCTGAACGATTCTTTTCATAAGTGTTGGGGCCTTCTTATGGACTTCCCCCTTATCGTACTCAAATATATTATTAGTTGTTTTTGCCTTAAGATCCGTTATGTGATCGATCCTGTCTTGCGTCTTCTTAATACCTTGATGGATTTTATCTCTACTTTGATGAGTACAGGTCCGACAACAGGGGGAATTTCTACACCCGTTGGGTCTAGTTTAGGTCCTGGCCCTACGGCAACTGCCTCCGGTTCTCATCCAGGCAATACGGACTTGGCTACCTTAGTCCTCTCAATGCAACAAATACAACAGGCATTACAGGAACTAACCACTGCCGTTAAAGCTCAAAGACCCGTATCAACTTCTGTTGATTTTACTAACAACTCCCAACGATTATCAAGTATTTTTGGGTCCGAAACTGCCTCACAGAAGGGACCGCAGGCACACCGCCATGTTCATTGGGGCGAGACAACGTCCTGCCAAACCGGAAACATAACCACTCAAGAGGGACAAAATCCGAGCATCATCCCCTCCGGCTCCAGTCATCGGACTTCAGAATTCGAAGCCACCCCAACGCCTTGTCAATCGCGGCTTTCGTATGGTACCATCCCTGAGACTCCCAGTTATGAGATGGGCATGGGACAAGCTTCTATGTCCCACGAAATTCATACATCCACCCCTGTAACCACTAAAATGCCTCTCCCAAGTTTTTCAGATAATTCTGATGAAAATCCAAAAAAGTACCTAGAGGACTTGGGTACATACATCCGACTACGACGTATATCAGAGATGGACCTGAAGTGGATCTTACAACAATCCCTTCTAGATCGGGCCGCTGTATGGTTTAATGGCTTAAGAAGTGCTCTTGGCCCGTTTGATCTACATTGGGACCGTTTTGCCGCTGCATTCAATGATAAGTATCTTTCCGAGGACCGTGACAATACTATTCGTATGAATATGGTACAAGACAAACAACAAGAAGGTGAATCTCTCCTCGATTATGAACTACGTATGTTACGCCGGAATCAGGGTTTGCGTAATCCATACAGTGAATCCGAGATGCTTCGGCTCATTTTGACCAATATCTTACCTAACTATAAAGCATCCTTCTCTCCTGCATGGTGCACATCTTTGAACATCTTTGAAAACGAGGCCCGTCGGTTAACGTCCCATGTTGTCGTACCACACCACTCTCTGAAACGAGTACAGTTTAGCGAGGGAAGTAGTTCACAAGCCGAGGCCCGTAGTTATAACAGCAATAGGAACCAGTCCCGCGGCCGGGGTAATGTCAGTAATAACCGGTATTTTCGTAATAATGGGCCGAGTTATTTCAACCGTAATCAACCTTTACCGAATACTGGGAATGATGCTCGGCAGTCACCTGTTCGGGAACAGTCTGGGACTCCCTCCCGAGTTCCTCGCTTTGCTACACCACCTCGGCCTACAAACACCAGTCAAGCCGCATCTCAGTCACCGACCAATCAGGAAAACTGAATACGGAGACGGATCCTGCAGGTCCCCGTACTACTCCGAAAGGAAACCCTGCACTACTAACACTTGGAAAAGGATTTGGCTTGAAGTTAACTATTAACAATATTACTAATCTTGCTTTTATCGACTCTGGGGCTAACTGTTGCTTTATGAGCCTGAGAATGGTGAGGACTCTAGGGTTGTATGGATCCATGATTCGGACTAAGGATATCTCGGCGACTGGTTTCATTTCGGACCTACCGTTGGTCGGTAAGATTCATATTGGCGTACGTTTGGAAGGAGGACCTATGATGAGTGAGACGGAATTTGATGTTGCTGAATACCTACCATACCCCATCGTTCTGGGTAGCAACTTTTTGGTTGACCATGATATCGTAACCGATTGGGGTAAGCACGTAGCCTGTATAGGAGGGAAAACCATACCCTTGTATGAGATGGAAGCACCACATCACACTATGGAACCATTGTCACCGGAATTAACCTCACAAGTTGCCTCAATAATAGGCCCGTCCGTAACACCCCTACAAAAGGACGAGCTTCTGGACCTTTTTCAACAGTTTCCGGATGTCGTTACTGAACGCACCGGACGAACCACTTGGATCAAACATAAAATCAAGTTAGTACCCGGGGCCATGCCTGTTGTGAGACGACCGTACCGTACCAGTCCCCGCAATAAGAAGCTGATTGAAGATCAAATAGAGGAAATGCTGCAACAAGGGGTTATTGCTCCATCGAACAGCCCTTTCGCCAGCCCTGCAATCGTTGTCCCAAAGAAGGACAGCCCTGAGGGTCGGTTCTGCGTCGACAGCCGGGATGTCAATAAGATAACCATTACTGATCCGTATCCCCTGCCAAGGATCGACGATATTTTGGATACATTTCAACAACCCGCTTATATATCAAAATTTGATTTACGGTCCGGTTTTTGGGAGATACCAATGGACCCCAAGAGTGCTAAGTATACTGCTTTTATTACTCATAAGGGAAAGTACCAATTCACTGTAATGCCATTTGGGTTAAAGAACTCCCCAGCTACTTTCCAACGTCTCATGGACATGGTCCTGAAACATGGTCGACACCTGGGGATCGTTGCGTATCTGGATGATATCATCGTTGTCTCCCGTTCCTGGAAGGATCATATGACGGCTTTACGGTATTTACTTACACGCCTGAGGAAAGCCGGCCTAACGCTAAAACTCACGAAGTGTGAGATTGCCTGCAGCTCGGTGAAGGTATTGGGATACGAAGTTTCCAGGAATGGGATAGCCATTGATGAGGACAAAGTGAAAGAAATTAGGGCCGTGAAACCCCCTCGGAACGTTTCCGAGTTATCTACTTTCCTTGGTATGGTGACCTGGCATGCGAAGTTTATACCTAACCTTACGGACGTGGTAGCACCCCTCCAAAAACTGAGGAGGAAAAATGTTCCCTGGACGTGGGGGAATCGGGAAGATACAGCATTTGAATGTATTAAGTCCAAAATCGCCGATGCTGTCCTACTCCAAGTACCCGATCCCGAATCCGACTATATTCTCACCACGGACGCCAGCGAACATGCCGTGGGTGCGGTGCTTTCGCAGATTCAGGATGGAAGGGAGGTCCCACTGGCGTATTATAGCAAATCATTTCAAGGGGCGGAATTTAATTATAGTATCCCGGAGAAGGAATGCCTCGCTGTCGTCAAGGCCATCCGGAAGTTCCGTCCTTATGTGGAGGGTCGTCACTTCACAGTCATCACCGATCATAAGGCCCTTACCTGGCTGTTTACGTTGAAAGATCAAAAAAGCAAACTCCTGAGATGGGCCATCGAGCTACAAGAATATGATTTCGATATCCTTCATTGCCCGGGTAAAACCAACCGAGTCGCTGATGCGTTATCTCGTCCCATTCAGACATTTCAACAAAGTGAGAAAGTCCCGATTAAAACCTTCCTGTCCATTTTTCTCGTAGCCGACCAGCATGAAATACAACCCCTATCATTAAAGGACATTAGAGAGGCCCAAGAAGCTGATGACGATTGGACCACTGTACGGACAGGTCTCAAGAATGGGAAGGAGCATACGCTTTATGAGCTCCGTGACGATTTAATATACCGGAAGAGTTCTGCCTTCCACGTCGCTAAGCCAGTGGTACCAAAATCCCTACATCCTCGTCTCTTGGAAATGTACCATTGCCATCCGCTTTCTGGTCATAGAGGTGGACTAGCCACCGAACGAAAGATAATGGGCCGATATTACTTCCCGCATTTTCGACCTATTATTCGACGATTCGTCAAAGAATGCCTAACATGCCAGCAATATAAGGCCCGCAACACTCGTCAACCAGGTCGGATGTTGCCCAATACCAGAGCCTTTGGACCGAATCAATTAGTAGGAATCGACATGATGGGTCCGTTACCACCTACACAACGCCAGAATCGTTTCCTTGTAGTCATTGTGGACTATTTTACTAAATATGTGGAAATTTATGCTGTCCGTAATATTACTGCTGTCACCGTAGGAAATGTCTTCTTGAAATACATTTCCCGCCATGGGTCCCCCGAAGCTGTGTGTTCCGACAATGGCCCGCAATTTACATCGTCCCTTTGGGCACATGTTTGCCGTCTCATGAAGGTAAAACCAACCTTTACCACACCATACCATCCACAGACCAATTTAACGGAACGGGTCAATCGTGTTCTTGGTGAACTCATGAGCATGTATGTTGGTAACACTCATTGTCGGTGGGACATGGGTCTCGAGATGCACCAGCTCGCCATAAATTCAGTTGTTCATTTAACCACCGGATATTCGCCCTTCGCCTTGCAGTACGGGCGTGAACCACGTCTGCCGTGGGATTGTGAAGAGTCTCCCCGATCCTTCGCAGGGCTCGATGTTACAGTCCCTGATCTGATCGCTTTCGAACGAGGGCCGATAAAGGAGTTACAAGCCATCAGAGATGAGGCTGAAGTGTTTTCCCGCCTTGCACAGGCCCGGCAGAAGCATTACTACGATCTTCATTATAGTGGCGCAGAGTTGGAACCTGGACAACTCGTTTGGAAACGGTCCCATAAGCTATCACAAGCAGCCACAGGCTTCACCGCCAAGTTAGCGCCAGCCTGGGAAGGTCCGTATCGCATCGTGGAAAAACGGGGACCATTGACATACGTCTTACGCCACGGAATCACGGGTGTTCCCGCAGGCACTTGGCATATAAACGAACTCAAACTTTTTATAACCCAAGATGAATTTCCTGTCCCTCCTGAGACAGACGACGAGGACGAATCCGACGAAGAGATGGATGACCAAGGCAACGACAATACTTTTAACCCTAATTTAAATACTTCTTTTAATAAAGCCTCCTGTGATGTCGTGTCACCATCTGCCGATACGGTTCTGTCCGTCACCCAGGATGACAGTTCCATAATTATACCATCTCCGGATGAATCACTATTGGGTGATGTTTCTGATCCAGAGGACCAAGAGGAAACTCCGTCGTTACCGCCCCCTGACCCTTTGCTGGTCCCATTCGAATTGGGATGGACACGGGAAGTAGTGAAACGAAAAAAACCATCACCTACCGGCCAAACTCATGCGGTGTATTATCACACCGTTGGGCCGTTACAACGAAAATTACGTTCCTGGCCTGACTACGTTGAAATACAACATGTCTTTCCTGGTTTGCAGCGCCAGAACTTTAGTTGGCAACCTTCACCTGTTCCGGGTGCTCCTCCGCACCTGGAAATCTTCCGGGACGCGCGATAGTTATGTCTCGTTTTAATCATGAATATATTCCGTAGATGTCGCCTGAATGTCCACCCGCCTTCGAAAACACTGTGCAGGTGACTTTACGGCGACAAGAGAATGTGGTGTTACGCTCTGTAGGCGTAAGAACATCTTCCCCGTCTCGACGTGTCTATCTTGCTCCAACTACGCACCAGGACGAACATCTTTCGGAAACCTCTTCCCCGCCCCGCTTATGGCGTCCATGGCAGTCTCGAGGAAGGAATGAATCAACAGATCGAGAACGTTCGCCACGACGGCCGAGGGATGAACATTATCATTCACCACGTCGCCATAGGCCTCATCAACAAGCTTGTCGCGAGTGTGGCATGATGGGCCACTATACGTCTGCCTGCCCTTTCTTACGTCGGTGTTACCGGTGTGGACATCGTGGACATCTCGTCACAATGTGCCCGCACCCACGGCGGGTACTTCGGAACAATCCCCAACGGCAAGCATGGGGTTATGAAACTTTACCTGTTGACCGCTTGCCTCGCCCACAAAGACGTTAAGATAACTTTATTCAGTATAACAGTTGTAAATATGTATTCTCATAATAAGTTCCTAACCCATTATAATTTGAATAACTAATATTGTTTAATAATTTATAAATATGAAATGTAAAATGAATGACAGCGTTACCGCCGAGATTGAGGGGGAATAATGTAGCAGACAACGGCAGACTCTGTAGCAGACGACACTAGGAGACGAGATTGAGGGTATATAAAGGAGAGACACCCACTTGTTAGGGGCATTGTTATTCGGGGTCGAGCTACAGAGTCGGTCGGTATATGTCAATCCCGGGATATCGCTGTTACAAGATAAGTGGAAATAAATCTTTGTTCAAGTTATCAAAGTAAGACGTCTTTATTTATTATTGCTCGGAATCATAGAACCTACCGCACGATGTTAGCTCTCGTTTCCCCCTACGTAACATACCGTTACAATATCTTCGGATACCGTTTGATATCTTCGTATACCGTTTGATATCTTCGTATACCGTTTGATATCTTCGGATACCGTTTGATATCTTCGGATACCGTTTGATATCTTCGGATACCGTTTGATATCTTCGGATACCGTTTGATATCTTCGGATACCGTTTTATATCTTCGGATACCGTTTTATATCTTCGGATACCGTTTGATATCTTCGGATACCGATTTATTTCTTCGGATACCGTTTGATATCCTCGGACACCGTTTGATATCTTCGGATACCGTTTTATTTCTTCGGATACCGTTTGATATCTTCGTATACCGTTTGATATCTTCGGATACCGTTTTATTTCTTCGGATACCGTTTGATATCTTCGTATACCGTTTGATATCTTCGGATACCGTTTGATATCTTCGGATACCGTTAGATTTCTTCGAATTCCGTTAGATTTCTTCGAATTCCGTTTGATATCTTCGGATACCGTTTGATATCTTCGGATACGGTTTGATATCTTCGGATACCGTTTGATATCTTCGGATACCGTTTGATATCTTCGGATACCGTTTGATATCTTCGGATACCGTTTGATATCTTCGGATACCGTTTGATATCTTCGGATACCGTTTGATATCTTCGGATACCGTTTGATATCTTCGGATACCGTTTGATATCTTCGGATACCGTTTGATATCTTCGGATACCGTTTGATATCTTCGTATACCGTTTGATATCTTCGGATACCGTTTGATATCTTCGTATACCGTTTGATATCTTCGTATACCGTTTGATATCTTCGGATACCGTTTGATATCTTCGGATACCGTTTGATATCTTCGGATACCGTTTGATATCTTCGGATACCGTTTGATATCTTCGGATACCGTTTTATATCTTCGGATACCGTTTTATATCTTCGGATACCGTTTGATATCTTCGGATACCGATTTATTTCTTCGGATACCGTTTGATATCTTCGGACACCGTTTGATATCTTCGGATACCGTTTTATTTCTTCGGATACCGTTTGATATCTTCGTATACCGTTTGATATCTTCGGATACCGTTTTATTTCTTCGGATACCGTTTGATATCTTCGTATACCGTTTGATATCTTCGGATACCGTTTGATATCTTCGGATACCGTTAGATTTCTTCGAATTCCGTTAGATTTCTTCGAATTCCGTTTGATATCTTCGGATACCGTTTGATATCTTCGGATACGGTTTTATATCTTCGGATACCGTTTGATATCTTCGGATACCGTTTGATATCTTCGGATACCGTTTGATATCTTCGGATACCGTTTGATATCTTCGGATACCGTTTGTTATCTTCGGATACCGTTTGATATCTTCAGATACCGTTTGATTTCTTCGGATACCGTTTGATTTCTTCGGATACCGTTTGATTTCTTCGGATACCGTTTGATATCTTCGGATACCGTTTGATATCTTCGGATACCGTTTGATATCTTCGGATACCGTTTGATATCTTCGGATACCGTTTGATATCTTCGGATACCGTTTTATATCTTCGGATACCGTTTTATATCTTCGGATACCGTTTTATATCTTCGGATACCGTTTGATATCTTCGGATACCGATTTATTTCTTCGGATACCGTTTGATATCTTCGGACACCGTTTGATATCTTCGGATACCGTTTGATATCTTCGGATACCGTTTTATTTCTTCGGATACCGTTTGATATCTTCGTATACCGTTTGATATCTTCGGATACCGTTTGATATCTTCGGATACCGTTAGATTTCTTCGAATTCCGTTAGATTTCTTCGAATTCCGTTTGATATCTTCGGATACCGTTTGATATCTTCGGATACCGTTTTATATCTTCGGATACCGTTTGATATCTTCGGATACCGTTTGATATCTTCGGATACCGTTTGATATCTTCGGATACCGTTTGATATCTTCGGATACCGTTTGATATCTTCGGATACCGTTTGATATCTTCGGATACCGTTTTATATCTTCGGATACCGTTTTATATCTTCGGATACCGTTTTATATCTTCGGATACCGTTTTATATCTTCGGATACCGTTTTATATCTTCGGATACCGATTTATTTCTTCGGATACCGTTTGATATCTTCGGATACCGTTTGATATCTTCGGATACCGTTTGATATCTTCGGATACCGTTTTATTTCTTCGGATACCGTTTGATATCTTCGTATACCGTTTGATATCTTCGGATACCGTTTGATATCTTCGGATACCGTTAGATTTCTTCGAATTCCGTTAGGTTTCTTCGAATTCCGTTTGATATCTTCGGATACCGTTTGATATCTTCGGATACCGTTTGATATCTTCGGATACCGTTTGATATCTTCGGATACCGTTTGATATCTTCGGATACCGTTTGATATCTTCGGATACCGTTTGATATCTTCGGATACCGTTTGATATCTTCGGATACCGTTTGATATCTTCGGATACCGTTTGATATCTTCGGATACCGTTTGATATCTTCGGATACCGTTTGATATCTTCGGATACCGTTTGATATCTTCGGATACCGTTTGATATCTTCGTATACCGTTTGATATCTTCGGATACCGTTTGATATCTTCGGATACCGTTTGATATCTTCGGATACCGTTTGATATCTTCGGATACCGTTTGATTTCTTCGGATACCGTTTGATTTCTTCGGATACCGTTTGATTTCTTCGGATACCGTTTGATATCTTCGGATACCGTTTGATATCTTCGGATACCGTTTGATATCTTCGGATACCGTTTGATATCTTCGGATACCGTTTGATATCTTCGGATACCGTTTTATATCTTCGGATACCGTTTTATATCTTCGGATACCGTTTGATATCTTCGGATACCGATTTATTTCTTCGGATACCGTTTGATATCTTCGGATACCGTTTGATATCTTCGGATACCGTTTTATTTCTTCGGATACCGTTTGATATCTTCGTATACCGTTTGATATCTTCGGATACCGTTTTATATCTTCGGATACCGTTTTATATCTTCGGATAACGTTTTATATCTTCGGATACCGTTTGATATCTTCGGATACCGATTTATTTCTTCGGATACCGTTTGATATCTTCGGACACCGTTTGATATCTTCGGATACCGTTTGATATCTTCGGATACCGTTTTATTTCTTCGGATACCGTTTGATATCTTCGTATACCGTTTGATATCTTCGGATACCGTTTGATATCTTCGGATACCGTTAGATTTCTTCGAATTCCGTTAGGTTTCTTCGAATTCCGTTTGATATCTTCGGATACCGTTTGATATCTTCGGATACCGTTTGATATCTTCGGATACCGTTTGATATCTTCGGATACCGTTTGATATCTTCGGATACCGTTTGATATCTTCGGATACCGTTTGATATCTTCGGATACCGTTTGATATCTTCGGATACCGTTTGATATCTTCGGATACCGTTTGATATCTTCGGATACCGTTTGATATCTTCGGATACCGTTTGATATCTTCGGATACCGTTTGATATCTTCGTATACCGTTTGATATCTTCGGATACCGTTTGATATCTTCGGATACCGTTTGATATCTTCGGATACCGTTTGATATCTTCGGATACCGTTTGATATCTTCGGATACCGTTTGATATCTTCGTATACCGTTTGATATCTTCGGATACCGTTTGATATCTTCGGATACCGTTTGATATCTTCGGATACCGTTTGATTTCTTCGGATACCGTTTGATTTCTTCGGATACCGTTTGATTTCTTCGGATACCGTTTGATATCTTCGGATACCGTTTGATATCTTCGGATACCGTTTGATATCTTCGGATACCGTTTGATATCTTCGGATACCGTTTGATATCTTCGGATACCGTTTTATATCTTCGGATACCGTTTTATATCTTCGGATACCGTTTGATATCTTCGGATACCGATTTATTTCTTCGGATACCGTTTGATATCTTCGGATACCGTTTGATATCTTCGGATACCGTTTTATTTCTTCGGATACCGTTTGATATCTTCGTATACCGTTTGATATCTTCGGATACCGTTTTATATCTTCGGATACCGTTTTATATCTTCGGATAACGTTTTATATCTTCGGATACCGTTTGATATCTTCGGATACCGATTTATTTCTTCGGATACCGATTTATTTCTTCGGATACCGTTTGATATCTTCGGACACCGTTTGATATCTTCGGATACCGTTTGATATCTTCGGATACCGTTTTATTTCTTCGGATACCGTTTGATATCTTCGTATACCGTTTGATATCTTCGGATACCGTTTGATATCTTCGGATACCGTTAGATTTCTTCGAATTCCGTTAGGTTTCTTCGAATTCCGTTTGATATCTTCGGATACCGTTTGATATCTTCGGATACCGTTTGATATCTTCGGATACCGTTTGATATCTTCGGATACCGTTTGATATCTTCGGATACCGTTTGATATCTTCGGATACCGTTTGATATCTTCGGATACCGTTTGATATCTTCGGATACCGTTTGATATCTTCGGATACCGTTTGATATCTTCGGATACCGTTTGATATCTTCGGATACCGTTTGATATCTTCGGATACCGTTTGATATCTTCGTATACCGTTTGATATCTTCGGATACCGTTTGATATCTTCGTATACCGTTTGATATCTTCGTATACCGTTTGATATCTTCGGATACCGTTTGATATCTTCGGATACCGTTTGATATCTTCGGATACCGTTTGATTTCTTCGGATACCGTTTGATTTCTTCGGATACCGTTTGATATCTTCGGATACCGTTTTATATCTTCGGATACCGTTTTATATCTTCGGATACCGTTTGATATCTTCGGATACCGATTTATTTCTTCGGATACCGTTTGATATCTTCGGATACCGTTTGATATCTTCGGATACCGTTTTATTTCTTCGGATACCGTTTGATATCTTCGTATACCGTTTGATATCTTCGGATACCGTTTTATATCTTCGGATACCGTTTTATATCTTCGGATAACGTTTTATATCTTCGGATACCGTTTGATATCTTCGGATACCGATTTATTTCTTCGGATACCGATTTATTTCTTCGGATACCGTTTGATATCTTCGGACACCGTTTGATATCTTCGGATACCGTTTGATATCTTCGGATACCGTTTTATTTCTTCGGATACCGTTTGATATCTTCGTATACCGTTTGATATCTTCGGATACCGTTTGATATCTTCGGATACCGTTAGATTTCTTCGAATTCCGTTAGGTTTCTTCGAATTCCGTTTGATATCTTCGGATACCGTTTGATATCTTCGGATACCGTTTGATATCTTCGGATACCGTTTGATATCTTCGGATACCGTTTGATATCTTCGGATACCGTTTGATATCTTCGGATACCGTTTGATATCTTCGGATACCGTTTGATATCTTCGGATACCGTTTGATATCTTCGGATACCGTTTGATATCTTCGGATACCGTTTGATATCTTCGGATACCGTTTGATATCTTCGGATACCGTTTGATATCTTCGTATACCGTTTGATATCTTCGGATACCGTTTGATATCTTCGTATACCGTTTGATATCTTCGTATACCGTTTGATATCTTCGGATACCGTTTGATATCTTCGGATACCGTTTGATATCTTCGGATACCGTTTGATTTCTTCGGATACCGTTTGATTTCTTCGGATACCGTTTGATTTCTTCGGATACCGTTTGATATCTTCGGATACCGTTTGATATCTTCGGATACCGTTTGATATCTTCGGATACCGTTTGATATCTTCGGATACCGTTTGATATCTTCGGATACCGTTTTATATCTTCGGATACCGTTTTATATCTTCGGATACCGTTTTATATCTTCGGATACCGATTTATTTCTTCGGATACCGTTTGATATCTTCGGATACCGTTTGATATCTTCGGATACCGTTTGATATCTTCGGATACCGTTTTATTTCTTCGGATACCGTTTGATATCTTCGTATACCGTTTGATATCTTCGGATACCGTTTGATATCTTCGGATACCGTTTGATATCTTCGGATACCGTTTGATATCTTCGGATACCGTTTGATATCTTCGGATACCGTTTTATATCTTCGGATACCGTTTTATATCTTCGGATACCGTTTGATATCTTCGGATACCGATTTATTTCTTAGATACCGTTTGATATCTTCGGATACCGTTTGATATCTTCGGATACCGTTTTATTTCTTCGGATACCGTTTGATATCTTCGTATACCGTTTGATATCTTCGGATACCGTTTTATATCTTCGGATACCGTTTTATATCTTCGGATACCGTTTTATATCTTCGGATACCGTTTGATATCTTCGGATACCGATTTATTTCTTCGGATACCGTTTGATATCTTCGGACACCGTTTGATATCTTCGGATACCGTTTGATATCTTCGGATACCGTTTGATATCTTCGGATACCGTTTGATATCTTCGGATACCGTTTGATATCTTCGGATACCGTTTGATATCTTCGGATACCGTTTGATATCTTCGGATACCGTTTGATATCTTCGGATACCGTTTGATATCTTCGGATACCGTTTGATATCTTCGGATACCGTTTGATATCTTCGGATACCGTTTTATATCTTCGGATACCGTTTTATATCTTCGGATACCGTTTTATATCTTCGGATACCGATTTATTTCTTCGGATACCGTTTGATATCTTCGGATACCGTTTGATATCTTCGGATACCGTTTGATATCTTCGGATACCGTTTTATTTCTTCGGATACCGTTTGATATCTTCGTATACCGTTTGATATCTTCGGATACCGTTTGATATCTTCGGATACCGTTAGATTTCTTCGAATTCCGTTAGATTTCTTCGAATTTCGTTTGATATCTTCGGATACCGTTTGATATCTTCGGATACCGTTTGATATCTTCGGATACCGTTTGATATCTTCGGATACCGTTTGATATCTTCGGATACCGTTTGATATCTTCGGATACCGTTTGATATCTTCGGATACCGTTTGATATCTTCGGATACCGTTTGATATCTTCGTATACCGTTTGATATCTTCGGATACCGTTTGATATCTTCGGATACCGTTTGATATCTTCGTATACCGTTTGATATCTTCGGATACCGTTTGATATCTTCGGATACCGATTTATTTCTTCGGATACCGTTTGATATCTTCGGACACCGTTTGATATCTTCGGATACCGTTTGATATCTTCGGATACCGTTTTATTTCTTCGGATACCGTTTGATATCTTCGTATACCGTTTGATATCTTCGGATACCGTTTGATATCTTCGGATACCGTTAGATTTCTTCGAATTCCGTTAGATTTCTTCGAATTCCGTTTGATATCTTCGGATACCGTTTGATATCTTCGGATACGGTTTTATATCTTCGGATACCGTTTGATATCTTCGGATACCGTTTGATATCTTCGGATACCGTTTGATATCTTCGGATACCGTTTGATATCTTCGGATACCGTTTGATATCTTCGGATACCGTTTGATATCTTCGGATACCGTTTGATATCTTCGGATACCGTTTGATATCTTCGGATACCGTTTGATATCTTCGGATACCGTTTGATATCTTCGGATACCGTTTGATATCTTCGGATACCGTTTGATATCTTCGGATACCGTTTGATATCTTCGGATACCGTTTTATATCTTCGGATACCGTTTTATATCTTCGGATACCGTTTTATATCTTCGGATACCGATTTATTTCTTCGGATACCGTTTGATATCTTCGGATACCGTTTGATATCTTCGGATACCGTTTGATATCTTCGGATACCGTTTTATTTCTTCGGATACCGTTTGATATCTTCGTATACCGTTTGATATCTTCGGATACCGTTTGATATCTTTGGATACCGTTTGATATCTTCGGATACCGTTTGATATCTTCGGATACCGTTTGATATCTTCGGATACCGTTTGATATCTTCGGATACCGTTTTATATCTTCGGATACCGTTTTATATCTTCGGATACCGTTTTATATCTTCGGATACCGATTTATTTCTTCGGATACCGTTTGATATCTTCGGATACCGTTTGATATCTTCGGATACCGTTTGATATCTTCGGATACCGTTTTATTTCTTCGGATACCGTTTGATATCTTCGTATACCGTTTGATATCTTCGGATACCGTTTGATATCTTCGGATACCGTTAGATTTCTTCGAATTCCGTTAGATTTCTTCGAATTCCGTTTGATATCTTCGGATACCGTTTGATATCTTCGGATACCGTTTGATATCTTCGGATACCGTTTGATATCTTCGGATACCGTTTTATATCTTCGGATACCGTTTTATATCTTCGGATACCGTTTGATATCTTCGGATACCGATTTATTTCTTAGATACCGTTTGATATCTTCGGATACCGTTTGATATCTTCGGATACCGTTTTATTTCTTCGGATACCGTTTGATATCTTCGTATACCGTTTGATATCTTCGGATACCGTTTTATATCTTCGGATACCGTTTTATATCTTCGGATACCGTTTTATATCTTCGGATACCGTTTGATATCTTCGGATACCGATTTATTTCTTCGGATACCGTTTGATATCTTCGGACACCGTTTGATATCTTCGGATACCGTTTGATATCTTCGGATACCGTTTTATTTCTTCGGATACCGTTTGATATCTTCGTATACCGTTTGATATCTTCGGATACCGTTTGATATCTTCGGATACCGTTTGATATCTTCGGATACCGTTTGATATCTTCGGATACCGTTTGATATCTTCGGATACCGTTTGATATCTTCGGATACCGTTTGATATCTTCGGATACCGTTTGATATCTTCGGATACCGTTTGATATCTTCGGATACCGTTTGATATCTTCGGATACCGTTTTATATCTTCGGATACCGTTTTATATCTTCGGATACCGTTTTATATCTTCGGATACCGATTTATTTCTTCGGATACCGTTTGATATCTTCGGATACCGTTTGATATCTTCGGATACCGTTTGATATCTTCGGATACCGTTTTATTTCTTCGGATACCGTTTGATATCTTCGTATACCGTTTGATATCTTCGGATACCGTTTGATATCTTCGGATACCGTTAGATTTCTTCGAATTCCGTTAGATTTCTTCGAATTTCGTTTGATATCTTCGGATACCGTTTGATATCTTCGGATACCGTTTGATATCTTCGGATACCGTTTGATATCTTCGGATACCGTTTGATATCTTCGGATACCGTTTGATATCTTCGGATACCGTTTGATATCTTCGGATACCGTTTGATATCTTCGGATACCGTTTGATATCTTCGTATACCGTTTGATATCTTCGGATACCGTTTGATATCTTCGGATACCGTTTGATATCTTCGTATACCGTTTGATATCTTCGGATACCGTTTGATATCTTCGGATACCGATTTATTTCTTCGGATACCGTTTGATATCTTCGGACACCGTTTGATATCTTCGGATACCGTTTGATATCTTCGGATACCGTTTTATTTCTTCGGATACCGTTTGATATCTTCGTATACCGTTTGATATCTTCGGATACCGTTTGATATCTTCGGATACCGTTAGATTTCTTCGAATTCCGTTAGATTTCTTCGAATTCCGTTTGATATCTTCGGATACCGTTTGATATCTTCGGATACGGTTTTATATCTTCGGATACCGTTTGATATCTTCGGATACCGTTTGATATCTTCGGATACCGTTTGATATCTTCGGATACCGTTTGATATCTTCGGATACCGTTTGATATCTTCGGATACCGTTTGATATCTTCGGATACCGTTTGATATCTTCGGATACCGTTTGATATCTTCGGATACCGTTTGATATCTTCGGATACCGTTTGATATCTTCGGATACCGTTTGATATCTTCGGATACCGTTTGATATCTTCGGATACCGTTTGATATCTTCGGATACCGTTTGATATCTTCGGATACCGTTTTATATCTTCGGATACCGTTTTATATCTTCGGATACCGTTTTATATCTTCGGATACCGATTTATTTCTTCGGATACCGTTTGATATCTTCGGATACCGTTTGATATCTTCGGATACCGTTTGATATCTTCGGATACCGTTTTATTTCTTCGGATACCGTTTGATATCTTCGTATACCGTTTGATATCTTCGGATATCGTTTGATATCTTTGGATACCGTTTGATATCTTCGGATACCGTTTGATATCTTCGGATACCGTTTGATATCTTCGGATACCGTTTGATATCTTCGGATACCGTTTTATATCTTCGGATACCGTTTTATATCTTCGGATACCGTTTTATATCTTCGGATACCGATTTATTTCTTCGGATACCGTTTGATATCTTCGGATACCGTTTGATATCTTCGGATACCGTTTGATATCTTCGGATACCGTTTTATTTCTTCGGATACCGTTTGATATCTTCGTATACCGTTTGATATCTTCGGATACCGTTTGATATCTTCGGATACCGTTAGATTTCTTCGAATTCCGTTAGATTTCTTCGAATTCCGTTTGATATCTTCGGATACCGTTTGATATCTTCGGATACCGTTTGATATCTTCGGATACCGTTTGATATCTTCGGATACCGTTTGATATCTTCGGATACCGTTAGATTTCTTCGAATTCCGTTAGATTTCTTCGAATTCCGTTTGATATCTTCGGATACCGTTTGATATCTTCGGATACCGTTTGATATCTTCGGATACCGTTTGATATCTTCGTATACCGTTTGATATCTTCGGATACCGTTTGATATCTTCGGATACCGTTAGATTTCTTCGAATTCCGTTAGATTTCTTCGAATTCCGTTTGATATCTTCGGATACCGTTTGATATCTTCGGATACCGTTTGATATCTTCGGATACCGTTTGATATCTTCGGATACCGTTTGATATCTTCGGATACCGTTTGATATCTTCGGATACCGATTTATTTCTTCGGATACCGTTTGATATCTTCGGATACCGTTTGATATCTTCGGATACCGTTTTATTTCTTCGGATACCGTTTGATATCTTCGTATACCGTTTGATATCTTCGGATACCGTTTTATATCTTCGGATACCGTTTTATATCTTCGGATACCGTTTTATATCTTCGGATACCGTTTGATATCTTCGGATACCGATTTATTTCTTCGGATACTGTTTGATATCTTCGGACACCGTTTGATATCTTCGGATACCGTTTGATATCTTCGGATACCGTTTTATTTCTTCGGATACCGTTTGATATCTTCGTATACCGTTTGATATCTTCGGATACCGTTTGATATCTTCGGATACCGTTAGATTTCTTCGAATTCCGTTAGATTTCTTCGAATTCCGTTTGATATCTTCGGATACCGTTTGATATCTTCGGATACGGTTTTATATCTTCGGATACCGTTTGATATCTTCGGATACCGTTTGATATCTTCGGATACCGTTTGATATCTTCGGATACCGTTTGATATCTTCGGATACCGTTTGATATCTTCGGATACCGTTTGATATCTTCGGATACCGTTTGATATCTTCGGATACCGTTTGATATCTTCGGATACCGTTTGATATCTTCGGATACCGTTTGATATCTTCGGATACCGTTTGATATCTTCGGATACCGTTTGATATCTTCGGATACCGTTTGATATCTTCGGATACCGTTTTATATCTTCGGATACCGTTTGATATCTTCGGATACCGTTTTATATCTTCGGATACCGTTTTATATCTTCGGATACCGTTTTATATCTTCGGATACCGATTTATTTCTTCGGATACCGTTTGATATCTTCGGATACCGTTTGATATCTTCGGATACCGTTTGATATCTTCGGATACCGTTTTATTTCTTCGGATACCGTTTGATATCTTCGTATACCGTTTGATATCTTCGGATACCGTTTGATATCTTTGGATACCGTTTGATATCTTCGGATACCGTTTGATATCTTCGGATACCGTTTGATATCTTCGGATACCGTTTGATATCTTCGGATACCGTTTTATATCTTCGGATACCGTTTTATATCTTCGGATACCGTTTTATATCTTCGGATACCGATTTATTTCTTCGGATACCGTTTGATATCTTCGGATACCGTTTGATATCTTCGGATACCGTTTGATATCTTCGGATACCGTTTTATTTCTTCGGATACCGTTTGATATCTTCGTATACCGTTTGATATCTTCGGATACCGTTTGATATCTTCGGATACCGTTAGATTTCTTCGAATTCCGTTAGATTTCTTCGAATTCCGTTTGATATCTTCGGATACCGTTTGATATCTTCGGATACCGTTTGATATCTTCGGATACCGTTTGATATCTTCGGATACCGTTTTATATCTTCGGATACCGTTTTATATCTTCGGATACCGTTTGATATCTTCGGATACCGATTTATTTCTTAGATACCGTTTGATATCTTCGGATACCGTTTGATATCTTCGGATACCGTTTTATTTCTTCGGATACCGTTTGATATCTTCGTATACCGTTTGATATCTTCGGATACCGTTTTATATCTTCGGATACCGTTTTATATCTTCGGATACCGTTTTATATCTTCGGATACCGTTTGATATCTTCGGATACCGATTTATTTCTTCGGATACCGTTTGATATCTTCGGACACCGTTTGATATCTTCGGATACCGTTTGATATCTTCGGATACCGTTTTATTTCTTCGGATACCGTTTGATATCTTCGTATACCGTTTGATATCTTCGGATACCGTTTGATATCTTCGGATACCGTTTGATATCTTCGGATACCGTTTGATATCTTCGGATACCGTTTGATATCTTCGGATACCGTTTGATATCTTCGGATACCGTTTGATATCTTCGGATACCGTTTGATATCTTCGGATACCGTTTGATATCTTCGGATACCGTTTGATATCTTCGGATACCGTTTTATATCTTCGGATACCGTTTTATATCTTCGGATACCGTTTTATATCTTCGGATACCGATTTATTTCTTCGGATACCGTTTGATATCTTCGGATACCGTTTGATATCTTCGGATACCGTTTGATATCTTCGGATACCGTTTTATTTCTTCGGATACCGTTTGATATCTTCGTATACCGTTTCATATCTTCGGATACCGTTTGATATCTTCGGATACCGTTAGATTTCTTCGAATTCCGTTAGATTTCTTCGAATTTCGTTTGATATCTTCGGATACCGTTTGATATCTTCGGATACCGTTTGATATCTTCGGATACCGTTTGATATCTTCGGATACCGTTTGATATCTTCGGATACCGTTTGATATCTTCGGATACCGTTTGATATCTTCGGATACCGTTTGATATCTTCGGATACCGTTTGATATCTTCGTATACCGTTTGATATCTTCGGATACCGTTTGATATCTTCGGATACCGTTTGATATCTTCGTATACCGTTTGATATCTTCGGATACCGTTTGATATCTTCGGATACCGATTTATTTCTTCGGATACCGTTTGATATCTTCGGACACCGTTTGATATCTTCGGATACCGTTTGATATCTTCGGATACCGTTTTATTTCTTCGGATACCGTTTGATATCTTCGTATACCGTTTGATATCTTCGGATACCGTTTGATATCTTCGGATACCGTTAGATTTCTTCGAATTCCGTTAGATTTCTTCGAATTCCGTTTGATATCTTCGGATACCGTTTGATATCTTCGGATACGGTTTTATATCTTCGGATACCGTTTGATATCTTCGGATACCGTTTGATATCTTCGGATACCGTTTGATATCTTCGGATACCGTTTGATATCTTCGGATACCGTTTGATATCTTCGGATACCGTTTGATATCTTCGGATACCGTTTGATATCTTCGGATACCGTTTGATATCTTCGGATACCGTTTGATATCTTCGGATACCGTTTGATATCTTCGGATACCGTTTGATATCTTCGGATACCGTTTGATATCTTCGGATACCGTTTGATATCTTCGGATACCGTTTTATATCTTCGGATACCGTTTTATATCTTCGGATACCGTTTTATATCTTCGGATACCGATTTATTTCTTCGGATACCGTTTGATATCTTCGGATACCGTTTGATATCTTCGGATACCGTTTGATATCTTCGGATACCGTTTTATTTCTTCGGATACCGTTTGATATCTTCGTATACCGTTTGATATCTTCGGATACCGTTTGATATCTTTGGATACCGTTTGATATCTTCGGATACCGTTTGATATCTTCGGATACCGTTTGATATCTTCGGATACCGTTTGATATCTTCGGATACCGTTTTATATCTTCGGATACCGTTTTATATCTTCGGATACCGTTTTATATCTTCGGATACCGATTTATTTCTTCGGATACCGTTTGATATCTTCGGATACCGTTTGATATCTTCGGATACCGTTTGATATCTTCGGATACCGTTTTATTTCTTCGGATACCGTTTGATATCTTCGTATACCGTTTGATATCTTCGGATACCGTTTGATATCTTCGGATACCGTTAGATTTCTTCGAATTCCGTTAGATTTCTTCGAATTCCGTTTGATATCTTCGGATACCGTTTGATATCTTCGGATACCGTTTGATATCTTCGGATACCGTTTGATATCTTCGGATACCGTTAGATTTCTTCGAATTCCGTTAGATTTCTTCGAATTCCGTTTGATATCTTCGGATACCGTTTGATATCTTCGGATACCGTTTGATATCTTCGGATACCGTTTGATATCTTCGTATACCGTTTGATATCTTCGGATACCGTTTGATATCTTCGGATACCGTTAGATTTCTTCGAATTCCGTTAGATTTCTTCGAATTCCGTTTGATATCTTCGGATACCGTTTGATATCTTCGGATACCGTTTGATATCTTCGGATACCGTTTGATATCTTCGGATACCGTTTGATATCTTCGGATACCGTTTGATATCTTCGGATACCGTTTTATATCTTCGGATACCGTTTTATATCTTCGGATACCGTTTTATATCTTCGGATACCGATTTATTTCTTCGGATACCGTTTGATATCTTCGGATACCGTTTGATATCTTCGGATACCGTTTGATATCTTCGGATACCGTTTTATTTCTTCGGATACCGTTTGATATCTTCGTATACCGTTTGATATCTTCGGATACCGTTTGATATCTTCGGATACCGTTAGATTTCTTCGAATTCCGTTAGATTTCTTCGAATTCCGTTTGATATCTTCGGATACCGTTTGATATCTTCGGATACCGTTTGATATCTTCGGATACCGTTTGATATCTTCGGATACCGTTTGATATCTTCGGATACCGTTTGATATCTTCGGATACCGTTTGATATCTTCGGATACCGTTTGATATCTTCGGATACCGTTTGATATCTTCGGATACCGTTTGATATCTTCGGATATCGTTTGATATCTTCGGATACCGTTTGATATCTTCGGATACCGTTTTATATCTTCGGATACCGTTTTATATCTTCGGATACCGTTTTATATCTTCGGATACCGATTTATTTCTTCGGATACCGTTTGATATCTTCGGATACCGTTTGATATCTTCGGATACCGTTTGATATCTTCGGATACCGTTTTATTTCTTCGGATACCGTTTGATATCTTCGTATACCGTTTGATATCTTCGGATACCGTTTGATATCTTTGGATACCGTTTGATATCTTCGGATACCGTTTGATATCTTCGGATACCGTTTGATATCTTCGGATACCGTTTGATATCTTCGGATACCGTTTTATATCTTCGGATACCGTTTTATATCTTCGGATACCGTTTTATATCTTCGGATACCGATTAATTTCTTCGGATACCGTTTGATATCTTCGGATACCGTTTGATATCTTCGGATACCGTTTGATATCTTCGGATACCGTTTTATTTCTTCGGATACCGTTTGATATCTTCGTATACCGTTTGATATCTTCGGATACCGTTTGATATCTTCGGATACCGTTAGATTTCTTCGAATTCCGTTAGATTTCTTCGAATTCCGTTTGATATCTTCGGATACCGTTTGATATCTTCGGATACCGTTTGATATCTTCGGATACCGTTTGATATCTTCGGATACCGTTTGATATCTTCGGATACCGTTAGATTTCTTCGAATTCCGTTAGATTTCTTCGAATTCCGTTTGATATCTTCGGATACCGTTTGATATCTTCGGATACCGTTTGATATCTTCGGATACCGTTTGATATCTTCGTATACCGTTTGATATCTTCGGATACCGTTTGATATCTTCGGATACCGTTAGATTTCTTCGAATTCCGTTAGATTTCTTCGAATTCCGTTTGATATCTTCGGATACCGTTTGATATCTTCGGATACCGTTTGATATCTTCGGATACCGTTTGATATCTTCGGATACCGTTTGATATCTTCGGATACCGTTTGATATCTTCGGATACCGTTTGATATCTTCGGATACCGATTTATTTCTTCGGATACCGTTTGATATCTTCGGATACCGTTTGATATCTTCGGATACCGTTTTATTTCTTCGGATACCGTTTGATATCTTCGTATACCGTTTGATATCTTCGGATACCGTTTTATATCTTCGGATACCGTTTTATATCTTCGGATACCGTTTTATATCTTCGGATACCGTTTGATATCTTCGGATACCGATTTATTTCTTCGGATACCGTTTGATATCTTCGGACACCGTTTGATATCTTCGGATACCGTTTGATATCTTCGGATACCGTTTTATTTCTTCGGATACCGTTTGATATCTTCGTATACCGTTTGATATCTTCGGATACCGTTTGATATCTTCGGATACCGTTAGATTTCTTCGAATTCCGTTAGATTTCTTCGAATTCCGTTTGATATCTTCGGATACCGTTTGATATCTTCGGATACGGTTTTATATCTTCGGATACGGTTTTATATCTTCGGATACCGTTTGATATCTTCGGATACCGTTTGATATCTTCGGATACCGTTTGATATCTTCGGATACCGTTTGATATCTTCGGATACCGTTTGATATCTTCGGATACCGTTTGATATCTTCGGATACCGTTTGATATCTTCGGATACCGTTTGATATCTTCGGATACCGTTTGATATCTTCGGATACCGTTTGATATCTTCGGATACCGTTTGATATCTTCGGATACCGTTTGATATCTTCGGATACCGTTTGATATCTTCGGATACCGTTTTATATCTTCGGATACCGTTTTATATCTTCGGATACCGATTTATTTCTTCGGATACCGTTTGATATCTTCGGATACCGTTTGATATCTTCGGATACCGTTTGATATCTTCGGATACCGTTTTATTTCTTCGGATACCGTTTGATATCTTCGTATACCGTTTGATATCTTCGGATACCGTTTGATATCTTCGGATACCGTTTGATATCTTCGGATACCGTTTGATATCTTCGGATACCGTTTGATATCTTCGGATACCGTTTGATATCTTCGGATACCGTTTTATATCTTCGGATACCGTTTTATATCTTCGGATACCGTTTTATATCTTCGGATACCGATTTATTTCTTCGGATACCGTTTGATATCTTCGGATACCGTTTGATATCTTCGGATACCGTTTGATATCTTCGGATACCGTTTTATTTCTTCGGATACCGTTTGATATCTTCGTATACCGTTTGATATCTTCGGATACCGTTTGATATCTTCGGATACCGTTAGATTTCTTCGAATTCCGTTAGATTTCTTCGAATTTCGTTTGATATCTTCGGATACCGTTTGATATCTTCGGATACCGTTTGATATCTTCGGATACCGTTTGATATCTTCGGATACCGTTTGATATCTTCGGATACCGTTTGATATCTTCGGATACCGTTTGATATCTTCGGATACCGTTTGATATCTTCGGATACCGTTTGATATCTTCGTATACCGTTTGATATCTTCGGATACCGTTTGATATCTTCGGATACCGTTTGATATCTTCGTATACCGTTTGATATCTTCGGATACCGTTTGATATCTTCGGATACCGTTAGATTTCTTCGAATTCCGTTAGATTTCTTCGAATTCCGTTTGATATCTTCGGATACCGTTTGATATCTTCGGATACGGTTTTATATCTTCGGATACCGTTTGATATCTTCGGATACCGTTTGATATCTTCGGATACCGTTTGATATCTTCGGATACCGTTTGATATCTTCGGATACCGTTTGATATCTTCGGATACCGTTTGATATCTTCGGATACCGTTTGATATCTTCGGATACCGTTTGATATCTTCGGATACCGTTTGATATCTTCGGATACCGTTTGATTTCTTCGGATACCGTTTGATTTCTTCGGATACCGTTTGATTTCTTCGGATACCGTTTGATTTCTTCGGATACCGTTTGATATCTTCGGATACCGTTTGATATCTTCGGATACCGTTTGATATCTTCGGATACCGTTTGATATCTTCGGATACCGTTTGATATCTTCGGATACCGTTTTATATCTTCGGATACCGTTTTATATCTTCGGATACCGTTTGATATCTTCGGATACCGATTTATTTCTTCGGATACCGTTTGATATCTTCGGATACCGTTTGATATCTTCGGATACCGTTTTATTTCTTCGGATACCGTTTGATATCTTCGTATACCGTTTGATATCTTCGGATACCGTTTTATATCTTCGGATACCGTTTTATATCTTCGGATACCGTTTTATATCTTCGGATACCGTTTGATATCTTCGGATACCGATTTATTTCTTCGGATACCGTTTGATATCTTCGGACACCGTTTGATATCTTCGGATACCGTTTGATATCTTCGGATACCGTTTTATTTCTTCGGATACCGTTTGATATCTTCGTATACCGTTTGATATCTTCGGATACCGTTTGATATCTTCGGATACCGTTAGATTTCTTCGAATTCCGTTAGATTTCTTCGAATTCCGTTTGATATCTTCGGATACCGTTTGATATCTTCGGATACGGTTTTATATCTTCGGATACCGTTTGATATCTTCGGATACCGTTTGATATCTTCGGATACCGTTTGATATCTTCGGATACCGTTTGATATCTTCGGATACCGTTTGATATCTTCGGATACCGTTTGATATCTTCGGATACCGTTTGATATCTTCGGATACCGTTTGATATCTTCGGATACCGTTTGATATCTTCGGATACCGTTTGATATCTTCGGATACCGTTTGATATCTTCGGATACCGTTTGATATCTTCGGATACCGTTTTATATCTTCGGATACCGTTTTATATCTTCGGATACCGTTTTATATCTTCGGATACCGATTTATTTCTTCGGATACCGTTTGATATCTTCGGATACCGTTTGATATCTTCGGATACCGTTTGATATCTTCGGATACCGTTTTATTTCTTCGGATACCGTTTGATATCTTCGTATACCGTTTGATATCTTCGGATACCGTTTGATATCTTCGGATACCGTTTGATATCTTCGGATACCGTTTGATATCTTCGGATACCGTTTGATATCTTCGGATACCGTTTTATATCTTCGGATACCGTTTTATATCTTCGGATACCGTTTGATATCTTCGGATACCGATTTATTTCTTCGGATACCGTTTGATATCTTCGGATACCGTTTGATATCTTCGGATACCGTTTTATTTCTTCGGATACCGTTTGATATCTTCGTATACCGTTTGATATCTTCGGATACCGTTTTATATCTTCGGATACCGTTTTATATCTTCGGATACCGTTTGATATCTTCGGATACCGTTTGATATCTTCGGATACCGATTTATTTCTTCGGATACCGTTTGATATCTTCGGACACCGTTTGATATCTTCGGATACCGTTTGATATCTTCGGATACCGTTTTATTTCTTCGGATACCGTTTGATATCTTCGTATACCGTTTGATATCTTCGGATACCGTTTGATATCTTCGGATACCGTTTGATATCTTCGGATACCGTTTGATATCTTCGGATACCGTTTGATATCTTCGGATACCGTTTGATATCTTCGGATACCGTTTGATATCTTCGGATACCGTTTGATATCTTCGGATACCGTTTGATATCTTCGGATACCGTTTGATATCTTCGGATACCGTTTGATATCTTCGGATACCGTTTGATATCTTCGGATACCGTTTTATATCTTCGGATACCGTTTTATATCTTCGGATACCGTTTTATATCTTCGGATACCGATTTATTTCTTCGGATACCGTTTGATATCTTCGGATACCGTTTGATATCTTCGGATACCGTTTGATATCTTCGGATACCGTTTTATTTCTTCGGATACCGTTTGATATCTTCGTATACCGTTTGATATCTTCGGATACCGTTTGATATCTTCGGATACCGTTAGATTTCTTCGAATTCCGTTAGATTTCTTCGAATTCCGTTTGATATCTTCGGATACCGTTTGATATCTTCGGATACCGTTTGATATCTTCGGATACCGTTTGATATCTTCGGATACCGTTTGATATCTTCGGATACCGTTTGATATCTTCGGATACCGTTTGATATCTTCGGATACCGTTTGATATCTTCGTATACCGTTTGATATCTTCGTATACCGTTTGATATCTTCGGATACCGTTTGATATCTTCGGATACCGTTTGATATCTTCGGATACCGTTTGATGTCTTCGGATACCGTTTGATATCTTCGTATACCGTTTGATATCTTCGGATACCGTTTGATATCTTCGTATACCGTTTGATATCTTCGTATACCGTTTGATATCTTCGGATACCGTTTGATATCTTCGGATACCGTTTGATATCTTCGGATACCGTTTGATATCTTCGGATACCGTTTGATTTCTTCGGATACCGTTTGATTTCTTCGGATACCGTTTGATTTCTTCGGATACCGTTTGATATCTTCGGATACCGTTTGATATCTTCGGATACCGTTTGATATCTTCGGATACCGTTTGATATCTTCGGATACCGTTTGATATCTTCGGATACCGTTTTATATCTTCGGATACCGTTTTATATCTTCGGATACCGTTTGATATCTTCGGATACCGATTTATTTCTTCGGATACCGTTTGATATCTTCGGATACCGTTTGATATCTTCGGATACCGTTTTATTTCTTCGGATACCGTTTGATATCTTCGTATACCGTTTGATATCTTCGCATACCGTTTTATATCTTCGGATACCGTTTTATATCTTCGGATACCGTTTTATATCTTCGGATACCGTTTGATATCTTCGGATACCGATTTATTTCTTCGGATACCGTTTGATATCTTCGGACACCGTTTGATATCTTCGGATACCGTTTGATATCTTCGGATACCGTTTTATTTCTTCGGATACCGTTTGATATCTTCGGATACCGTTTGATATCTTCGGATACCGTTTGATATCTTCGTATACCGTTTGATATCTTCGGATACCGTTTGATATCTTCGGATACCGTTAGATTTCTTCGAATTCCGTTAGATTTCTTCGAATTCCGTTTGATATCTTCGGATACCGTTTGATATCTTCGGATACGGTTTTATATCTTCGGATACCGTTTGATATCTTCGGATACCGTTTGATATCTTCGGATACCGTTTGATATCTTCGGATACCGTTTGATATCTTCGGATACCGTTTGATATCTTCGGATACCGTTTGATATCTTCGGATACCGATTTATTTCTTCGGATACCGTTTGATATCTTCGGATACCGTTTGATATCTTCGGATACCGTTTTATTTCTTCGGATACCGTTTGATATCTTCGTATACCGTTTGATATCTTCGGATACCGTTTTATATCTTCGGATACCGTTTTATATCTTCGGATACCGTTTTATATCTTCGGATACCGTTTGATATCTTCGGATACCGATTTATTTCTTCGGATACCGTTTGATATCTTCGGACACCGTTTGATATCTTCGGATACCGTTTGATATCTTCGGATACCGTTTTATTTCTTCGGATACCGTTTGATATCTTCGTATACCGTTTGATATCTTCGGATACCGTTTGATATCTTCGGATACCGTTAGATTTCTTCGAATTCCGTTAGATTTCTTCGAATTCCGTTTGATATCTTCGGATACCGTTTGATATCTTCGGATACGGTTTTATATCTTCGGATACCGTTTGATATCTTCGGATACCGTTTGATATCTTCGGATACCGTTTGATATCTTCGGATACCGTTTGATATCTTCGGATACCGTTTGATATCTTCGGATACCGTTTGATATCTTCGGATACCGTTTGATATCTTCGGATACCGTTTGATATCTTCGGATACCGTTTGATATCTTCGGATACCGTTTGATATCTTCGGATACCGTTTGATATCTTCGGATACCGTTTGATATCTTCGGATACCGTTTGATATCTTCGGATACCGTTTGATATCTTCGGATACCGTTTTATATCTTCGGATACCGTTTTATATCTTCGGATACCGTTTTATATCTTCGGATACCGATTTATTTCTTCGGATACCGTTTGATATCTTCGGATACCGTTTGATATCTTTGGATACCGTTTGATATCTTCGGATACCGTTTTATTTCTTCGGATACCGTTTGATATCTTCGTATACCGTTTGATATCTTCGGATACCGTTTGATATCTTCGGATACCGTTTGATATCTTCGGATACCGTTTGATATCTTCGGATACCGTTTGATATCTTCGGATACCGTTTTATATCTTCGGATACCGTTTTATATCTTCGGATACCGTTTGATATCTTCGGATACCGATTTATTTCTTCGGATACCGTTTGATATCTTCGGATACCGTTTGATATCTTCGGATACCGTTTTATTTCTTCGGATACCGTTTGATATCTTCGTATACCGTTTGATATCTTCGGATACCGTTTTATATCTTCGGATACCGTTTTATATCTTCGGATACCGTTTGATATCTTCGGATACCGTTTGATATCTTCGGATACCGATTTATTTCTTCGGATACCGTTTGATATCTTCGGACACCGTTTGATATCTTCGGATACCGTTTGATATCTTCGGATACCGTTTTATTTCTTCGGATACCGTTTGATATCTTCGTATACCGTTTGATATCTTCGGATACCGTTTGATATCTTCGGATACCGTTTGATATCTTCGGATACCGTTTGATATCTTCGGATACCGTTTGATATCTTCGGATACCGTTTGATATCTTCGGATACCGTTTGATATCTTCGGATACCGTTTGATATCTTCGGATACCGTTTGATATCTTCGGATACCGTTTGATATCTTCGGATACCGTTTGATATCTTCGGATACCGTTTTATATCTTCGGATACCGTTTTATATCTTCGGATACCGTTTTATATCTTCGGATACCGATTTATTTCTTCGGATACCGTTTGATATCTTCGGATACCGTTTGATATCTTCGGATACCGTTTGATATCTTCGGATACCGTTTTATTTCTTCGGATACCGTTTGATATCTTCGTATACCGTTTGATATCTTCGGATACCGTTTGATATCTTCGGATACCGTTAGATTTCTTCGAATTCCGTTAGATTTCTTCGAATTCCGTTTGATATCTTCGGATACCGTTTGATATCTTCGGATACCGTTTTATATCTTCGGATACCGATTTATTTCTTCGGATACCGTTTGATATCTTCGGATACCGTTTGATATCTTCGGATACCGTTTTATTTCTTCGGATACCGTTTGATATCTTCGTATACCGTTTGATATCTTCGCATACCGTTTTATATCTTCGGATACCGTTTTATATCTTCGGATACCGTTTTATATCTTCGGATACCGTTTGATATCTTCGGATACCGATTTATTTCTTCGGATACCGTTTGATATCTTCGGACACCGTTTGATATCTTCGGATACCGTTTGATATCTTCGGATACCGTTTTATTTCTTCGGATACCGTTTGATATCTTCGTATACCGTTTGATATCTTCGGATACCGTTTGATATCTTCGGATACCGTTTGATATCTTCGTATACCGTTTGATATCTTCGGATACCGTTTGATATCTTCGGATACCGTTAGATTTCTTCGAATTCCGTTAGATTTCTTCGAATTCCGTTTGATATCTTCGGATACCGTTTGATATCTTCGGATACGGTTTTATATCTTCGGATACCGTTTGATATCTTCGGATACCGTTTGATATCTTCGGATACCGTTTGATATCTTCGGATACCGTTTGATATCTTCGGATACCGTTTGATATCTTCGGATACCGTTTGATATCTTCGGATACCGTTTGATATCTTCGGATACCGTTTGATATCTTCGGATACCGTTTGATATCTTCGGATACCGTTTGATATCTTCGGATACCGTTTGATATCTTCGGATACCGTTTGATATCTTCGGATACCGTTTGATTTCTTCGGATACCGTTTGATTTCTTCGGATACCGTTTGATTTCTTCGGATACCGTTTGATTTCTTCGGATACCGTTTGATATCTTCGGATACCGTTTGATATCTTCGGATACCGTTTGATATCTTCGGATACCGTTTGATATCTTCGGATACCGTTTGATATCTTCGGATACCGTTTTATATCTTCGGATACCGTTTTATATCTTCGGATACCGTTTGATATCTTCGGATACCGATTTATTTCTTCGGATACCGTTTGATATCTTCGGATACCGTTTGATATCTTCGGATACCGTTTTATTTCTTCGGATACCGTTTGATATCTTCGTATACCGTTTGATATCTTCGGATACCGTTTTATATCTTCGGATACCGTTTTATATCTTCGGATACCGTTTTATATCTTCGGATACCGTTTGATATCTTCGGATACTGATTTATTTCTTCGGATACCGTTTGATATCTTCGGACACCGTTTGATATCTTCGGATACCGTTTGATATCTTCGGATACCGTTTTATTTCTTCGGATACCGTTTGATATCTTCGTATACCGTTTGATATCTTCGGATACCGTTTGATATCTTCGGATACCGTTAGATTTCTTCGAATTCCGTTAGATTTCTTCGAATTCCGTTTGATATCTTCGGATACCGTTTGATATCTTCGGATACGGTTTTATATCTTCGGATACCGTTTGATATCTTCGGATACCGTTTGATATCTTCGGATACCGTTTGATATCTTCGGATACCGTTTGATATCTTCGGATACCGTTTGATATCTTCGGATACCGTTTGATATCTTCGGATACCGTTTGATATCTTCGGATACCGTTTGATATCTTCGGATACCGTTTGATATCTTCGGATACCGTTTGATATCTTCGGATACCGTTTGATATCTTCGGATACCGTTTGATATCTTCGGATACCGTTTGATATCTTCGGATACCGTTTGATATCTTCGGATACCGTTTGATATCTTCGGATACCGTTTGATATCTTCGGATACCGTTTGATATCTTCGGATACCGTTTTATATCTTCGGATACCGTTTTATATCTTCGGATACCGTTTTATATCTTCGGATACCGATTTATTTCTTCGGATACCGTTTGATATCTTCGGATAGCGTTTGATATCTTCGGATACCGTTTGATATCTTCGGATACCGTTTTATTTCTTCGGATACCGTTTGATATCTTCGTATACCGTTTGATATCTTCGGATACCGTTTGATATCTTCGGATACCGTTTGATATCTTCGGATACCGTTTGATATCTTCGGATACCGTTTGATATCTTCGGATACCGTTTGATATCTTCGGATACCGTTTTATATCTTCGGATACCGTTTGATATCTTCGGATACCGATTTATTTCTTCGGATACCGTTTGATATCTTCGGATACCGTTTGATATCTTCGGATACCGTTTTATTTCTTCGGATACCGTTTGATATCTTCGTATACCGTTTGATATCTTCGGATACCGTTTTATATCTTCGGATACCGTTTTATATCTTCGGATACCGTTTGATATCTTCGGATACCGTTTGATATCTTCGGATACCGATTTATTTCTTCGGATACCGTTTGATATCTTCGGACACCGTTTGATATCTTCGGATACCGTTTGATATCTTCGGATACCGTTTTATTTCTTCGGATACCGTTTGATATCTTCGTATACCGTTTGATATCTTCGTATACCGTTTGATATCTTCGGATACCGTTTGATATCTTCGGATACCGTTTGATATCTTCGGATACCGTTTGATATCTTCGGATACCGTTTGATATCTTCGGATACCGTTTGATATCTTCGGATACCGTTTGATATCTTCGGATACCGTTTGATATCTTCGGATACCGTTTGATATCTTCGGATACCGTTTGATATCTTCGGATACCGTTTTATATCTTCGGATACCGTTTTATATCTTCGGATACCGTTTTATATCTTCGGATACCGTTTTATATCTTCGGATACCGATTTATTTCTTCGGATACCGTTTGATATCTTCGGATACCGTTTGATATCTTCGGATACCGTTTGATATCTTCGGATACCGTTTTATTTCTTCGGATACCGTTTGATATCTTCGTATACCGTTTGATATCTTCGGATACCGTTTGATATCTTCGGATACCGTTAGATTTCTTCGAATTCCGTTAGATTTCTTCGAATTCCGTTTGATATCTTCGGATACCGTTTGATATCTTCGGATACCGTTTGATATCTTCGGATACCGTTTGATATCTTCGGATACCGTTTGATATCTTCGGATACCGTTTGATATCTTCGGATACCGTTTGATATCTTCGGATACCGTTTGATATCTTCGTATACCGTTTGATATCTTCGTATACCGTTTGATATCTTCGGATACCGTTTGATATCTTCGGATACCGTTTGATATCTTCGGATACCGTTTGATATCTTCGGATACCGTTTGATATCTTCGTATACCGTTTGATATCTTCGGATACCGTTTGATATCTTCGTATACCGTTTGATATCTTCGTATACCGTTTGATATCTTCGGATACCGTTTGATATCTTCGGATACCGTTTGATATCTTCGGATACCGTTTGATATCTTCGGATACCGTTTGATTTCTTCGGATACCGTTTGATTTCTTCGGATACCGTTTGATTTCTTCGGATACCGTTTGATTTCTTCGGATACCGTTTGATATCTTCGGATACCGTTTGATATCTTCGGATACCGTTTGATATCTTCGGATACCGTTTGATATCTTCGGATACCGATTTATTTCTTCGGATACCGTTTGATATCTTCGGATACCGTTTGATATCTTCGGATACCGATTTATTTCTTCGGATACCGTTTGATATCTTCGGATACCGTTTGATATCTTCGGATACCGTTTTATTTCTTCGGATACCGTTTGATATCTTCGTATACCGTTTGATATCTTCGCATACCGTTTTATATCTTCGGATACCGTTTTATATCTTCGGATACCGTTTTATATCTTCGGATACCGTTTGATATCTTCGGATACCGATTTATTTCTTCGGATACCGTTTGATATCTTCGGACACCGTTTGATATCTTCGGATACCGTTTGATATCTTCGGATACCGTTTTATTTCTTCGGATACCGTTTGATATCTTCGTATACCGTTTGATATCTTCGGATACCGTTTGATATCTTCGGATACCGTTAGATTTCTTCGAATTCCGTTAGATTTCTTCGAATTCCGTTTGATATCTTCGGATACCGTTTGATATCTTCGGATACGGTTTTATATCTTCGGATACCGTTTGATATCTTCGGATACCGTTTGATATCTTCGGATACCGTTTGATATCTTCGGATACCGTTTGATATCTTCGGATACCGTTTGATATCTTCGGATACCGTTTGATATCTTCGGATACCGTTTGATATCTTCGGATACCGTTTGATATCTTCGGATACCGTTTGATATCTTCGGACACCGTTTGATATCTTCGGATACCGTTTGATATCTTCGTATACCGTTTGATATCTTCGGATACCGTTTGATATCTTCGGATACCGTTTGATATCTTCGGATACCGTTTGATATCTTCGGATACCGTTTGATATCTTCGTATACCGTTTGATATCTTCGGATACCGTTTGATATCTTCGTATACCGTTTGATATCTTCGTATACCGTTTGATATCTTCGGATACCGTTTGATATCTTCGGATACCGTTTGATATCTTCGGATACCGTTTGATATCTTCGGATACCGTTTGATTTCTTCGGATACCGTTTGATTTCTTCGGATACCGTTTGATTTCTTCGGATACCGTTTGATTTCTTCGGATACCGTTTGATATCTTCGGATACCGTTTGATATCTTCGGATACCGTTTGATATCTTCGGATACCGTTTGATATCTTCGGATACCGATTTATTTCTTCGGATACCGTTTGATATCTTCGGATACCGTTTGATATCTTCGGATACCGTTTGATATCTTCGGATACCGATTTATTTCTTCGGATACCGTTTGATATCTTCGGATACCGTTTGATATCTTCGGATACCGTTTTATTTCTTCGGATACCGTTTGATATCTTCGTATACCGTTTGATATCTTCGCATACCGTTTTATATCTTCGGATACCGTTTTATATCTTCGGATACCGTTTTATATCTTCGGATACCGTTTGATATCTTCGGATACCGATTTATTTCTTCGGATACCGTTTGATATCTTCGGACACCGTTTGATATCTTCGGATACCGTTTGATATCTTCGGATACCGTTTTATTTCTTCGGATACCGTTTGATATCTTCGTATACCGTTTGATATCTTCGGATACCGTTTGATATCTTCGGATACCGTTAGATTTCTTCGAATTCCGTTAGATTTCTTCGAATTCCGTTTGATATCTTCGGATACCGTTTGATATCTTCGGATACGGTTTTATATCTTCGGATACCGTTTGATATCTTCGGATACCGTTTGATATCTTCGGATACCGTTTGATATCTTCGGATACCGTTTGATATCTTCGGATACCGTTTGATATCTTCGGATACCGTTTGATATCTTCGGATACCGTTTGATATCTTCGGATACCGTTTGATATCTTCGGATACCGTTTGATATCTTCGGACACCGTTTGATATCTTCGGATACCGTTTGATATCTTCGGATACCGTTTGATATCTTCGGATACCGTTAAATTTCTTCGAATTCCGTTAGATTTCTTCGAATTCCGTTAGATTTCTTCGAATTCCGTTAGATTTCTTCGAATTCCGTTAGATTTGATAGCATTCCCCACTATAAACTACTTGAGGCCTTATTCAAAGCAGGAATTACTGGCACTGCTCTATTATGGTTGACTAATTACTTATCCAATCGCAAACAAAGGGTAATCTTCCAGGGCTACCATTCTACTTGGGCTTCTATCGAGCAAGGTGTCCCTCAGGGTTCGGTCTTAGGTCCCCTTCTCTTTAATGTCCTTATTAACTCACTTCCATCTGTTGTGAAATTCGGGCTCGTTCTGCTTTTCGCAAACGACACTAAACTCTCCTATCGCATTAAATCTGGTCTAGACTTTGCCAACCTCCAAGCGGATTTGGACTCTGTTGAAGCCTGGGCCACTAATCATGGCCTTCGCTTCAATGTGGACAAATGTGCTGTCCTCCACCTGGGTTCTTCTAACCCGCATCATACCTACCTTCTCTACGGTAAGCCCATAAGAGGCACCCTATCCGAATCTGATTTGGGTGTCACCATAGAACCCAACCTAAAATTTACCTCTCAAACTAACAAAATCTGTAAACGTATTCACTCCCTTTCAGGCCTAATTCGTCGTAATTTCAACAATCGGTCTCAAAAATTCATTAAAACTATTTACAACGCCCTAGCATTACCAATTCTTGACTACGCCTCCCCCATATGGACACCGTCGTCCTCTTCCAGCATTTCCTCCTTGCAAAAAGCCCAAAACAAATTCACTAAATTAACCAACAAATTTGAGAAGCTCCCTGCCCATATAAGGTTATCTAAACTCCAAATAGACCCGGTACCCACGCGACATTTAATTAATAATCTCTGCCTATTACATGATTTTTTTAACAATAAGCTCGCGTTGGATATCGATACATTCTTCCAACCGGCACCTTTATCTTCTACCAGGGGTCACTCCCTCAAAATCCTAAAACCTAGAGTGTTGACCTCAGTCCGTCAACATCACTTCACTAGCTCTGTCATCTCTGATTGGAACGCACTCCCGGAGTCTATAATCTCTATCACCTTAAGGTCTAAGTTCCGCGCTGCCCTCTCCCAACATTTCCACTTGTAATATAATCCACCTGTCACTCCTCTCCTCTAGTCCTGGAAATTCCTTCATTCATCAATTACCTACAAGCACTTTTAGTTTAAATCTTAACTTTGTTTACTACTCTCATGTCCAAATCAAAAATTCCTACATTATTTAATTACCTATAAGCAATAGGTTCACTTAATTCCTCATATTCGTTTATTATTCCATGTTAAACTTAATAATTAATTACCTATAAATACTTTGTTAATTAACTTCTAAATTTTTATTTTAATATTCTCACGTTAAAATCATAAATTAATTCCCCATAAGCACTGTTCTTTTAAATCTTAATACTTGTTTACTTTTTTTTTCTCATGTTCAAATCATTAGTTAATTTCCTGTAAGCACTTTGTTCACTTATTTCTTAATGTTAATGTTTTTTATAATTCTCATGTTAAAATCTCCCATCAATTTACTTATAAGCACTTTGTTCATTTAATTCCGCTATCTGTTTACTAATGTTACAACCATTCCGTCCGTACCCCAAAAGCCTACGGCTTGCCTGTACGTATCTAGTCCAAATAAATAAATAAATTTCTTCGAATTCCGTTTGATTTCGTCGGATTTCGTTTGATTTCAGAGTTCGATAAAATCCAATGAATTTCATCGAATTTTTAGATTTTTCCCATGATTCCGTCGGATATTACTATTTTTCTCGTTATTTCGACGGATTTTGCGATATTTCCACTGATTTCGTTGGATTTTGAGATTTTTTACGTGATTTCCTCGGATTTTGAGATTTTCCCCTTGATTTCGTCGGATTTTGTGATTTCTTTGGATTTTGTGGATTTTGTAATGGATTTCACGATTTCTTTACCGATTTTGTTTCTAATTTCGTGATTTTTATGTTGATTTCGTGATTTCTTAGTTGATTTTGTGTTTTTTTCCTGATTTTATAATTTCTTTAATGATTTTGTGATTTCGGATTTTTTATTTGATTTCAAAATCAGCATTGATTTCGGATTTCTTAAGTTGGATTTCACGGGTAGCGTACGGGAGTTAATGAATGACCGACCCCTCATGGTACAGACTTACATTTGACGCCTCAACAGCGTCTTGCGAAGTTGCGAGGCAAGCTTTTCTTGCCCTACACGCGTATTTTCACTCTAACGACGAGCTATGTCACTTGAAAGAAAGTGAAACGTAAATTCCTTAGCCTACGAAAAAGATCTGACTAGAAATTTAGATTTAGAATTGTTTATTAACAATTTAATTTTTTTAATTTTTTAAAAAAACTTGATTTTCAAATGTTAAATGAGTGTCAATAATGAAATACCTGCGGAAATATTTATTGTCTGACATTTTGATATTCATGTTATTCTACAAAAAAAATTGCATTTGCCATGCCCCCTCACAGAAAGATACTGCCCCCTCTGCGTAACGTTTCTGGCTACGGGCCTGGATAAAAGTATCCCTATCTTGAAACTTCTTCATCAAGTCATTAGTTATGTCATCATAATGTTAAAAAAACAGAGTAAAGTACACTTGAATTAACACATCGGCTTTGTAACATTTTTTGAGGAAGTCAAAGATGACTAGAAATCAATCTTTTGTAGCCAAAGAATTTTAATTTCAAGAGAGCTGGATTACGAATAGTTTAATATTCATGTAATTCCTAAGATCAAATTTATTATATTCTTTAACCTTGCATAAACTTTAGTTCAATCATGACTAATGTTTGAGGCGAGTAATATTTAGTTTTTGCCACAGTATTGAAAGGATTTACGAAAAAGAAATGTTCGTGTTTAGTTGACATCATTGTGAAAACTTCATGCGTTTAATTCTTAACGGTTTTGGATTGGTGGGCTGATCTAAGCTCCATGATATACTCATGGCGCCAGTGCTTCCATATTTTCTCAATCGTTATTTCACGATATTTGAATCTTTTATCAGTTTTTGTCGCGAGGTTGGTACACCTTCATTTATTTTAAAAGTTAACGGTGACAGTGAATTTAATCTAAGCCCAACAAGGAATTCAGCGGGCGTGAGGGGAATTGGTTCATTTTGGTCATTGTAATTATAGGTGATAGGTCGACTATTTATTACTGCTTCGGATTCTATAAGTACGGTCTCTTTTCTCTCGGTCATGGACTGCTTGAACTACTCTGAAATACACGCTGAAATATTTGCCAATTCATTTCTAGGCGTAGACATCTGTGTGCATTTACTTTCACACATTGCGATGTTATTTAAGGGCAGAGGAGACCTCGTAGATTGTATAGATTGTATATTCAATAAAAAAATCATTGTCAAACCGAGTTTTTATCATTCCTATTTTGAAAGGGTACATTTCTCAGTTAGAATAAAAGAAACGAGACACCCTCGGTTTTACTCATTCCGTATGATGGATTTTAAGTTAAAGCACGTTTTCACGTCGATCGTGGTAGGTGTCACTCAAGTTGGTAAATCCTACTTCGTAGCCAATGTTATTAAACATAATGAGGAATGTATATCCCCACCTCCTGAACGAATTATTTGGTGTTACACCGAATATCAAGAAAAATTGTTTTCTTCGGTGTTGGAAGCTGTGCGTTTCGTGGAATTCCACGAGGGTTTGTTAGATGATAGCATCCTCGACTCTCGAGTCCGAAATCTTCTTATTTTGGACGACCTTTTAACAGAGATATTAAATAATAAAAAAATAACCAACTTGTTCATTCGAGGTTCCCACCATAGAAATACGTCAGTTATAGTTTTGGTGCAGAATCTTTATTATCCTGGAAAGGAGATGAGAACTATAAACTTAAACTCGTGTTATTTATTTTTGTTTGACAATCCACGTGACCGAACTTCAATCCTGAACCTCGCGAAACAGATATCTCCTTCAAACACTAAATACGTTGTTGACGCTTAGCGGCAGGCCATCTCCCAGAAATTTGGCTATTTATTTAGACTTAAAACCCAATACATCAGACGATCGAAGACTGCGAACGGGTATTATAACTGGAGAGGAAGCAGTCGTATATTTACCCAAATAAAAACCCGTATCTAATATGCATAACACCAAAAAAATAAACAGGAATATAAATTTCTTGAAATTTCTCAGTAGTTGTAACGTTAAACAGAGGAAGGCCATTTTGAAATTGGCAACGAAAGACGAGATTTTAAGCCTTATAGAAGTTTGTATAAATTTGCTGGGAGGAAACATTGAACTGACACTGTCCGAACGGAAGCGCTTGAAGAAGCATTCTAAAACTATTCGAGGCGTCTCAGGAAAAATCCCACTCTCACAAAAAAGAAGCTCTTAGTTCAACGTGGGGGCTTTTTACCGCTTCTTCTTGCTCCGCTACTCTCAGTGTTAGCTTCTGTTACTGGAGCAGCAATTAGTCGAGCCATTTAAAAAATGGCTCGAAAAATGGTACTAGTTTCAGAAGACGTGCTTAAAAGGTTAAAAATGCACACCCCTGATATTAAGCCTATAGAGGATTTCATACCTACACTCGATAAAGAAATGAAAAATATTTTGGATGATCCCAATTTATCACAGTCGGATAAATTAACACTATACAACCAAATCTTACAACGACACATCAATTCCACTAGTAAAGGGAAAGGGAGAGTTTACCATAATGGGGAGGTGGTATAGGGTATATGCTATAGGGAGTGCATGTTAATTTTCCTTCGACGGTGATTTCTCTGAATATCTCCTCGGCTATCGAAGAGTGGTTAACCGCAGACCGATATCAGTGACATCCTGTGAGGGGGTGTGATAAGACGCCGGAGTTTAGGAGTGTTTCAACGGTGGATTAGAAATCAAGAATATCGCCCATTCCAAATGCCCTGCAGAGCTTATCGGTGTTCAAGTTCGGTGTTTATCTTTTGAAATAGAGGTAATGGGGGGAAAAGGCTGATATTTTATTATCTGTAACCATGATAGGAAGGCAGTTCTAAGTCTTGGGTGTTTTGGACATCCATGCTAATTTTAATTCAATGGACATCCCCGAATATATCCCCTGGTAATTGAAGAGTGGTTTATGTATTTCATATGATAAGACGCCGGGGCTTTGGTAATTTTAGTATATAGGCTTAAGTATTCAGGCGATCATATTCTCCGCGTGAGTAACCACTTTTCAGAGAGAAGTAACCATAGAGACCGTGAAAAGCACCTAATTACGATGTTATAAACAGGCAAAGTATGGAGATTTTGACGACAACGGATATATATTTAGGTCCATATACATATATATGTATGTATAAGGGTGGGATTGAGTGGTATGTTTTTAAGAGGTGGTTCAAACAAACCACGGTATATAAGGTTTTGACGATGAGTGAATAAAGTATTCAGACGATCATATTCTCCGCGTGAGTAACCACTATTCAGAGAGAAGTAACCATAGAGACCGTGAAAAGCACCTAATTACAATGTTATTAATAGGCAAAGTATGGAGATTTCGACGGCAAAGACATGCGCTCTCGAAGCTAGCTTCCTGCGAGCTAATGGCAGGGACATAATAAAGGAATTGGCGTACTACATCGTGGAAACGGGTGAGAATGGGGTCTTCACTTTCAAACCACCATTTCAGTACAGCGAGCTCAACTTCAAAGACAGGCGATTGAATGGATGGATCGCTCGTAATATAGGAGGGTTGTTTTGGTGTGATGGCGAATATAATTACAAGGACTTCGAAAATATTATAAGCGGTCTTGTACAAAAGGCAAATGCGTTTTGGACGAAGGGACTCGAGAAGTCAATCTTTCTATCAAGATATTCAGGTTGTGAAGTGGGAAATGCTGGATCTCTAGGCTGCCCGAAATTAACGCGAGAACCACTCGAGCTACTCGAACCAGAGTTTGAACTATGTAAATTCCATAAACATAACACTCCGTGTTGCTCCATTAAAGCTTATAAATTAAATTTGAGGCTTAAAAATCAAAGCGTTTGTATATAAATAATAAAATTTCAATCCAAACTGATAACCGATTTTTCAATTTTAGGATAAAAAGCTACTATAAATATTTAATAGTCTTTGTCGATTACATGACTAAGTTTGTGGAAATGATTCCGCTTAAACCTATTACTGCTAAGACCTGTGTACAGGCTTTCAAGTCTATTATCACTAGGTGGGGAGCTCCAAAAGCTATTCTTAGTGATAGAGGGGTACAGTTTACTTTGAAACTTTGGCTGCAGACGTGCAGAGCTTTTAAAATAAACACAAAGTTTACTACCCCCTACACACCTAAGGAATATCTCACCGAAAGAGTAAACAGAGTAATAGGCGAGTTAATTTCGTTTTACGTAGGGAATCACCATGATAGATGGGATGAATCCCTTGACCTTCTTCAATTCGCTATAAATTCCGCACCCCATGAAACCACGGGCAGATCCCCTTTCTTTCTAAATTTAGGGCGGGAGCCACGTCTCCCTTGGGATTTAGACATTGAAGAACCCATTCAGGACAATGATGACCCCAGTCGTGATAAGGCTTTGAAGGTTCTTAAGGAACAACTAGCATTCAGTAATGAATTGTCTAAGTTAGCTAAAGCACACCAGAAAAAATACTATGACCTCCGCCATGACCCTCTAGAGTTTGAGGTAGGAACATTAGTATGGATGGAAACTCATCCTTTATCAAGTACGACAGGTCAGCTCATGAAAAAGCTTAGTCCTAAATGGGCAGGTCCCTTTAAAATAGTAGCAAAACACTCTCCCGTTGTCTACGAGTTAGAAGATACTAACTCAGGGCAGAATATAGGGAAAATTAGCTTAGAACATCTTAAACTCTACTGGACTAATGTAGCTGTCTTCGACAATGCCGAAAAAGCCCCCACTTCTCAATCGAACGTTGCAGATGATCCCGAGCCTAGTTCCGCAACTAATGGTGGTACAATGGACCACCCTTCTACGGAGACTTCCTCAACCACGTCATCTGAATCATCATCTTCTACTTCGCCGTCATCGCCTCAGGACGGTCAGGAAATCAATCAACCGATTATTCCTGTTATTCCAGATGTCCCTCAAACCTCGACATCCAGTACTGTAGATGATCAAGCAGCAGATCACCCGATCCCACCTGCAATCCCAGATGATTCACATCAACCTACAGACTCTGATAGTGAACCGGGCATGGCCCTTTTTGAAGACCCTCCTCTCCTTCTCCGTACTAACCACGATATGGGGGCTTTTCAGCTCAATCATCCTACTAACGATAGTCCGCCTTCTGCGGCAGGGGAGGCTTCCCCGTCTGATCATGAATCAGTCGCGGAAACTAAGCTACACACACCAACATCCAGTTTTTCGGAAGAAATCCTCACGCCGGAACATAAATCGACGGCTTCTGAACACTCAGTCCCGGAACCGGCATTAAACCATTCTACTTCTTCTGGTTTTTCGGACGAAATCGTACCCCCTGAACAGATATCTCCTCTTACGGAAGCAATATCAACCCCTGAACAAATTCCTCAACCGCAATCCCAATCACAGCGTGCGTCTGACAGTTCGTCGACCACGTTGTCAGAATCAATGAGAACTCCTCGTCTAAATAGGGCTACATTACCCGACATTTATTTAGAACCTTTAAAATTGGGATGGAGACGAGAGGTATGTAAGAGGGCGACGGTTCAGCCCGGAGGTAATGAAGTAGATATCTACTACCGACCTCCCGATGATAAAAGATTAAGGTCACCTTATGAGGTTCAAGTTTACCTTAATAATAATAACGTCACGAACCTAAAAAGGGAATATTTCTGTTTTTCCCGAGAGCCAATCTCTGTTTTCCCTTGGGAATTTATCTCCCAAGCAACAAAAAGAAATTTCTAATATATCTGATGTTAAATGACCGAAGGAGGACGTCCACTACCCATATACCTTGATCCTCCGTAAGGAGAGCCTAATATCACGGTAAAAGGGAAGCCCTTCGGGTATGAAGATTGAACAGAAGCTCATGCAGCACCAGTGAAGAAGAAATCAATTTTTCGTGAAAAACATTTTGTGAACGAACTTTAAAATAACTATACCCCTGCTAATGATTTTTAGGGTTCCTCGGGGTAACCCTAAACTGGAAAAAAAAATTCTATTCTATTTGTATTATAAACAAAAGTTTCTAAAGAGGGGGGGATGTAACATGGCTGCCAGATTCCTTGGAGTTTCTACTCCTTAGATCTGGCAGGGTATATATGCCTCCATGTTACATGCTCCTCCTCCCTACCTTACTTTAGTGATATTTTTATTATGACAGTTGGCGGTTGAAGAGACTAGTTCTCTCCTTTTTGTTTTGAATTAAAGTCTTCTAAGACGGAGCTACTTTGTATAAACCAAGTTGGGTTACGGGATCATTATCCCTTTGTCTTTTGTGAATAAAATAGAGAAGATCAATCTTCTAAATTTTGGATATTTAAAGTAAGTTGTCTTTATTCTTTTTATGTCCCTTGGGAGCTTTCTCCCTTAGTTAAATTATTCTACAGAGGGTTACAACGTAATGACTTTCAATTTTCGTTGAGGATAATTTAAACTGATTTTGACTTAAATTTAGAAATTACTATTTTTATAAAATTTACTGAAGAAATCGCATAGTGTTTACCTCCCTAGATTGAATAATAGCCCTTATAAGGGCCTTTTTTCAGTCCATTCGAACTTATCGGAAATGCCTCACAATCCGGTTACGCACTTGGAGCCCAGCGTTGAACCAGTTGGCAGTAGCTCCAGGGTTTGGATGGGGTGGTTGTTGTGGCTCGGCATCGGCACGCTCCCTTTGTCTACTGTTCACAAGGTCGGCTTCAGACAGGTCCACATTTCCCTCTTCATACGGTTCAGCGATGTTATTTGCCAAGCACATGTTATGAAGAATGCAGCATGCGTATACAATTCTGCCTGATCTTTTTGGCGAGTAGTGCAGTGTTCGGTCCTTTAGAAGGCAACGAAACCTGGCCTTCGAAACACCATTGCACCTTTATATGCATTACCTCGCTTCTTTTTGATGCCTATTAAATTCTTCTTCAGCATGGTTGGCAGGCTGAGAGATCGGGACCATCAGCCACGGCTGTAAAGGGTACCCTGCATCACCTTAAAAAGTTAATAAATAATGCTCATTTGATTCATTTCCCTGAATTGAGGAGAATTATCTTTCTAAGGAAACCTAAACTATATTAATTATTACCTAAAAGCCAAGATTTTTTGAAACCTTCATCTCTGTGCTTGGATTCGACAAATTTTAAAGCTAAGGAAGATTTCCAAATGAATGAATCATGTGCAGAGCCATGAAAATTCGCGTTCGTGTACATGATTTTAAGGTCCAAATCACAAATCTGGAATTAAATTTTATACAACAAAAATAAATAGGAATTGAAGTACAAGTTGTACGTTGATGGAATAGTATCCTTTGCGATTAAAAAATGGACCGCATCCAAAGGTTCATCCTTTTTGGTTGGGGTGACAATTGCCACATGCGTTCCATCAAGGGCTCCAATAACTCCCGGGAAGTTTTTTCGTTGCATAAACCTATTTTAATGATCTTAACAATGCCACTTCTAAGGATTTGAGATTTTATACATACGGGGCTTTCACTTTCGCTTGTTCATCCAATGTACAAGGAAACTTCACCCACTCATCCAGCAACTCTTAAACTAAGGCCTTGCTCACATCCCTTACAACTCTACTAACAGTTGGCTGGCTAACAGTCAAGAAAATTTCTTGGCCTCGCCAGTTTGATAGGAGCCACTTGCATAAAAACGCAAAGCAATCAACACCTAAATATTTCAAGCTGTTTAGTCTCAATTTCATGGATCGCTTTAAAGATTCAATGCCTAAAGCTACCACGTCAAAAGCCAGAGAGAATGAATGTCTATAATGAATATGGCGAAACGTTGCAAACTTGCTATACACCTCTACGATCGTTGTCACACAAATAGACGATTGTAAAATATACATTTTCTTAAACCAAAACGACCTTAGGATCACTTGTTAAATGAAATGAGAATTTGGACGTGGTATAGGCAATCGTAGATGTTAAATAACAAAATAAACTTTGCAAAAAAGAGAAAAAAACGTTTCTGGCCCTTGCCTTGGAATCAACAGTCAAGGCCGTAGTACGTTGACCACTAAGCCTTGCGTCCAAACGTTCGCAAAGATTTATCACTAGTGGTTTAGACAACCGGAACAACTTAGTGAATTGAAGTGCTGTTAATTCGAATGCCATAACGGGATCGCGTAAAACTCTTTTCCTACGTAATGCTCGCCTATTTTCCATATCTTGTCGTTGCAAAACTTCAAGACATATCAAACTGTTGGCTGCCATTTTGACAAAAAGTAACATATGGTCCCTAACCCTAAGTAAATACTTCCACCTAGCGAATGAAACTGAAATTACTAAACCGGCAAATTCAAATTATAGTGCCGTCTTTGTTTTTCTTCTTTGAAATCGCAAATATTCCTTAACAAAACATAAAAAATTGATACAAAAAAACGGCTCTTTACCAAACGATAGTCTTATCAACAGCAAAAACCCTGCCGATAAGTTATCACTCGCTTATCACATTCCTCATACGATAATTTTGAGTTTTGGAGTTAGAGAATACCAATTTTTGATAACTTATCGAATTTACTATAAAACGACTCGATAAATCAGTTAGAGAATTGGCCCCAATGTGTCATATGAATGTGGTGCTCAATTTAAACGCAATTTAATGTTAATTGCGAGCAAGTATTCTCAAATATAAGGTGCTTACAACTTTTGAATTTTACATTACCTGATTGCCTACAAATTTTGAGTTTTACATAACCTGGGTGCCTACAACTTTTGAACTTTACGTAACGTGGGTGTCTACAACTTTTGAATTTTACATAACCTGGGTGCATACTGTTATTATGAGGTAATAAAGACACGGGTTGCGTTACTTTAACTTAGTTTATTAATCATTAATTAATATTTAACCGCTTTCTATCATGACTCAATCTACTCTGGAAACACAATTCACATTGTAGGAATCGCTTGTATCTAGCAGACGACAGTGTCTATAACTCTGGTTCAGTTCAGTTCTAATCATAAAGGGGTCAAAGCCTATATAACAATTCTCTCCCTCTTTGACAACTCTCCCTATATCAGCGGTATATAATTGAAATACATATATTATACAAAAATAGTTAATAAATCAAATAAATAAATTAATGTCCATTAGTAAATTAGTAAAAACAACGTTAACTATTATTACAGTCCTCCGTGGCAATTCTATCCTGTTACGTGTAATTTCCTTATGAGACTTGCAAAATTTTGCTTGCTGAGAGCTTTGGTTAAGATATCCGATAGATTATCTTTTGTATTCACATATGTTATACTAAACATTTTCTGTTCCAATATATTCCGTATGAAGTGATACCGTAAGTCTATATGTTTTGATCGTTGGTTTTCGACCACATTCTTTGCAAAATGGATGGCTGATTGATTGTCACAGAGGAGCCTAGGCGTTGCGCTTAAATCTACTTTCGTAAAATGCATTTTGATGTCTTCTATGATGGGCATCAACCATAAAACCTCCTTGACCGCTTCTGACATTGCAATATATTCGGCTTCCATGGTGGACAAGGCAATGGACTTTTGTTTAAACGATCTCCACGATATCGGAGAAGTTCCAAGGCAACATATATACCCACATGTTGATCGACGTGTATCTTTATCCGCTCCCCAGTCGCTATCGGTGTAGATATTTAATCTATTTTCCGCTTGTTCTTGCTGGTAGTGGAGACCGTAATGAGAAGTGGACGTTACATATTGAGCCAGATAGCATAAACGTTTCCAATGACTGATGCCGGGGTTTGAATTAAATTGTGAGAGGGCGATGACTGAATACAAGATGTCAGGTCGCGTTCGTTGCGCAACAAAAAGCAGTGCTCCAATAAGTGACTGGTACGGATACCCCTTCATACGTTCCTTCTCCACTTCTGCACTTGGGCAGTCATCACGAGTTAATTCGGCGGCCGGAGCCATGGGTAGTCCCACAGGTAGTACAGGTAGTTTGTAGGTTTTCTGTAATGCTTTTATGTAGGTGCTTTGATGGATTCTCACTCCTTTACTCGACCATTCAAATTCCACTCCTAGTAGTGTCTTAATGGGTCCTAGATTCTTGATGTCATACACCCGGGATATGGTTTGATATATCTGTTCTACTTCCGTGTCGTTATAAGCTAATACAACCAAGTCATCCACATAAACAAGAATGAGCGCTCTCTCTGGTATATAATAGATGCAATTCGTACCCAAGATTTTGCTAAATCCTAATGTGCAAAACATGCTATCCAAGGCCAAATACCATTGCCGTCCGCTCTGTGGTAACCCATATAGGGCTTTAATAACTTTGATGCATGTTCCCTCCGCTCCGGTACAATAGCCTGGGATATGTTTCATGTGTACTGGTTGATCTAAAGAGCCATATAGGTACGCATTTTTGACGTCGAAATGCGCGTGCGTCCACCCCAAATACACGACGAACATCAAGATAAATAGTCTGATCAACGAGAAATTTACCACCGGGGAAAAGGATTCGTCGTAGTCTGTTCCAGGTTTCTGATTAAAGCCTTGTGCTACTAGGCGTGCTCTGTATCTTGTCTGCCGTCCCTCATTCGTTTTTACTGCAAAGACCCAACGGCAGCCTATTACTTTCCCCTTTTCCGGTGTCGGAACGGTTGTAAGCACTTTTCTCTCTTTCAGCATTCTGACTTCTTCATCCATGGCTTCTGCCCATTTGAGTTTTTCAGGTGAGTTTATCGCATCCTCATAAGATTGTGGGATCATTACTTGAGTAAAGTTAGCATCATATGGAGCTTCAATGGGAGCGACCGGCTTTGAAAAATCAAATTTAGTTATATCGATCTTCTGTTTAGTTCGTCTCAAATACGCCTTTAGTTCCGATTGCGATTTTATACGTTTTCCTTCAGGATTACGAAAATATACATCCAGTTGTCCTTTCGTTATCCCTGATTTTCTTTCTACTACTTCTTTCTCCCAACCCTCTGGGAGTGCGTCCTGATCCTCTTCCGAAGTATTTGATGTTTCTTCTCCTGACGTTGATACGTCTGTTGTTGTATTTGGATCCTCTTGGTCAGTAGATATAGTGCTATTCATTGGTCCTTTCCCGATCCTTTTTTCTTCCTCGTGATACCATTGGTAGGGAACAATATTGTCCATGTGTGGGGTATCGAAGTGCGTCATTCCTAATTGATTCTCATTAAATTGAACATGCCTTGATTCAATTACCCTTTGATCCAGTGGACACCATATCCTATATCCTCGTGTTGTATACGAGTATCCCAGTAGTACACCCATTTTAGCTCTGTTCTCTAGTTTATGTTTCCGTTTGGGTTTTGGTGTATGGACATAAGCAAGACATCCAATACGGCGTAGATGCTTGGCACTAGGGGTACGTCCAGTCCAGATTTCAACTGGTACTTGGTTATTTAAAGATGAATGTTTTGCCCTATTCTTGAGATATGCCGCGGTATGGACTATATCTGCCCAGAAGCGGAGTGGTATTTGCCCTTCCTCTAGCATTGTTAGCGTAGCATCCATGAGCGTTCGATTCAGTCGTTCCGCCACTCCGTTCATTGGAGGACAGTATGCATTCGTGTACTGATGTTGAATGCCTGCATCATCACAATATTCTTGGAACTCCTTGGAACTATACTCGCCGCCATTGTCTGTACGTAGAAATCTAATTGATTTGCCCACTTGCCGTTCAGCGTAGGTACGATACGTCTTGAAACAGGACAAAACGGCGTCTTTCGTGGCTATTGTGAAGATCCATATATACCGACTATAATCATCGATAAAGGTGACGTAATATTTTGCACCTGCTGGAGATGTCACTGGTGCTGGTCCCCATACATCCGAGTGCACAAGCTCCAATGGTCTACGACTTTGAATAGTTCCAATACCTTTGTACGGTTGTTGTGTACTCTTGGCCAGCCTACATGAGGTGCATGTGTCGAGTGTACCTTGAAGTTGCGTTAATCCACGAAGCATCCCGTGCTTTGCCATATACTTTAAATCCTGTTCGTTAATGTGTCCTAAACGACGATGCCATAGTTCAAGACCATTGTAATTCTCTACGGTGAATGATTTGCTCTTCTCCTTTACCGGTCCATTCTTTAAAATCATTGGATATAACGTGTAATGGAGACCTTTTAAATCAGCATAAAAGGCTTCTGCACCATCTGGTTTATAGGCGGTGAACCGTTGTTTCTTGAATACTCCCGTGTAGCCAGCTAAATCCATCAACCGGATAGCAATAAGGTTTTTTCTCATGTTCGGAGTATATATGACATCTTTTAGTACGTAAACGTTTGGCTGGTGTGGCGTTGCTAATTGGATCCAAATGTCTCCTCTCCCTTCCGCCTGTGTGTCTCCTTCTCCTACTGTAACCTGTTTCACTTCTGGTATGAATGTGTGAAACCAGTCACGTTGTGTGCAAAAGTGGTGGGATGCACCAGAGTCCAATATCCAACCTCCGTCTGATTGGACAGTAAAGCAGGCTGATGAGAAGAAAGCGCCATGACTATCAGTCTGTCTATAGGTTGCCTGTTGTTGGTGTGGTCGCGTCTTGCGTCCTTTGCGACAATTAGCGCTTTTATGGCCCACACGGCCACAATTGTAACACGCATTTGGAACTCTTCTATATTGTTGATTGTCCTCCGCGTGCCGTGATTGCGAGTGTGTTGAGAATGCTCCTGTCTGATTACTTTCGTCCGCGTCATTTTTCAATTCTTGTCGCCCGTATTCAGCTTCCAATTGTTCTATTACATATGCGGATGTAAATTGCGCCTTCGGTAATGAATATAGTTTTGTAACTAAATGTTGATATGAATCTGGTAATCGGTCTATAAGTTGATACGCCAATTCATCATCATCAAGGGATTTCCCGGCATTTGTTAATCTTCTTTTAATGTTGGACACTCGTCCAATGAATTGTGGCATGGTTTCCCCGGGTTCAAAAGCAGCTGTATAAAACGATCTTCTTAATACAGCGATGTTGGCTAACGTTGCGGGTTCATATACGGATTCAAGCTTTTTCCAAGCATCCTTTGCATTCGTAATACCATCTATGATATCTCGCACATTTGGAGATAAACCCATAGCAATTGTGGAAAAAGCCTTGGACTTCAGTGATTTATATCTACGAACTTCATCGATGTCATTCGGATCTGGAAGTGGTTCTGTGTCATCTACGATGTCCCATACGCCTCTATCTTGCAATAAAATTTGCATATTGTATTTCCAGTCCTTATAATTGGTCTTGCCTTCCAATTTGGGAATAGGGCCAAACGGGTTGTAACCCTCGGCCATCTTGAGTCTTGCAATAAGTTCTATGCAACTCGTTCAACCACGCTCTGTTACCATGTTATTATGAGGTAATAAAGACACGGGTTGCGTTACTTTAACTTAGTTTATTAATCATTAATTAATATTTAACCGCTTTCTATCATGACTCAATCTACTCTGGAAACACAATTCACATTGTAGGAATCGCTTGTATCTAGCAGACGACAGTGTCTATAACTCTGGTTCAGTTCAGTTCTAATCATAAAGGGGTCAAAGCCTATAAGCAAGTATTCTCAAATATAAGGTGCTTACAACTTTTGAATTTTACATTACCTGATTGCCTACAAATTTTGAGTTTTACATAACCTGGGTGCCTACAACTTTTGAACTTTACGTAACGTGGGTGTCTACAACTTTTGAATTTTACATAACCTGGGTGCATACGAGACCCAATTTTACCAAAACGCTTTCATTTCACTTAATTTGGATGGAATTCAATCCAAGTTGGTACATTTACATTTATGACTGCGCTGATTAATTTAAACGCGATTTAAAGTTAATTCTGAGCAATTATTCTCAAATATGAGGTGCCTACAACTTTTGAATTTTACATAACCTGGGTGTCTACAACTTTTGAATTTACATAACCTGGGTGCCTACAACTTCTGAATTTTACATAACCAGGGTGCATACGAGACACTATTTTACCAAAACGCTTTCATTTAACTTAATTTTGGATGGAATTCAATCTAAGTTGGTACATATACATTTGAGATTGCGACGATTAATCTAAACGCAAATAAAAGTGAATTGCGAGTTATTCTCAAATATATGGTGCCTACAACATTTGAATTTTACATAACCTGGGTGCCTACAACTTTTGCATTTTACATTACCTGGGTGCCTACAACCAGCTTTTGAATTAACATAACCTGGATGCCTACAACTTTTGGATTTTACATAACCTGGGTGCCTACAATACACTGTTTTACCAAAACGCTTTCATTTATGCCTAATTTAATTTTGGATGGAATTCAATCTAAGTTGGTACATATACATTTGAGATTGCGATGGTTAAACGTAAAGAAAAGTTAATTGCGAGTTATTCTCAAATATATGGGGCCTACAACATTTGAATTTTACTTAATCTTTATTGCCCTTGAATATACAGCAATTTCGTTTGGTGTGAAATATTATTGGTACCTATAAGTTAAATTCGAAGGAATCTTTTTATATTTAGATTTATTATAAATGTGTAAGGTAAATTTAATAGATTATGCGTGTAAATATAATAATCTTTTATAGGCCATTATGAAAATGTAGGATCTGATAATAACCAAGACACTTCAACTTTTTTATATTTTATTCATTGAAAAAACATGTTTTTATCTCAGTATGAGGCAAACCCGAAATGGCTCCTTCGGCCCCTTCCTCGGGCCCTCCCCCCACGTCCTCTTGGAGCTTGTGGCCCTTTTTTATTGAATTCATATATTTTCGATCGTCCAATAGCCGGAGAGTAGACATCCACAGAGGCCCAAAAAGTAAACTGGATTTCTGCCAGGTAACGTTTCGTAGGGCCTCAGTGGCAGCATCCTCCAAGTTTATGTTGTTAATGATGTTTTCTCTCCTCATTGCTTCAACGGATTCGATTATTTGGAGGATGCCATCTATTTCTCCGGCTAGAAAGGTTTTGAGTGTTTTTTCGCCCTCTTGCTTATTTGGCAAGGCCTGGTTAAAATAAAATAAAATAAAATAAAATTTATTAATATTAATAATTCAATTCAATGTTTATTTATTACTATTAATGATATTAATAACGTTAATAACGGTAATGATATTAATAACGTTAATAACGGTAATGATATTAATAACGTTAATAACGGTAATGATATTAATAACGTTAATAACGGTAATGATATTAATATCGTTAATAACGGTAATGATATTAATAACGTTAATAACGGTAATGATATTAATAACGTTAATAACGGTAATGATATTAATAACGTTAATAACGGTAATGATATTAATAACGTTAATAATTGTATATATTTATTGTATATAAAAATAACTACAACACACAGGTAAATAAAAAAATTAAAGAAAATAAAAAAGAAAATAACCCTTACGTCTAAACTTTGTTTTCCTTCTGCCCAGTTTTTCAATCTGCGGCACAATTTGTGCTGTAACTGAAAAAGCTGTGATTCGCGTGTTTTAACTTGGCCTTTAATATCCAGTATGATCACCGGGTCAATCTCGGGGACAACATATCCCGCAACTGTCGTTTCCTGGTTCTCTTCTGACTATAATTGCATAAAACAACATTCATGGATGATAGAATTAATGAATGTTTATCTAATCACACTTTACCCCAGACTGCTCTAAAACATTATGACAGTGTCTTTTCAACCTTTGTTCCTATCTTATAACTATTTTGTATTTATTCCAAGTTAATATTATGTATTATGTTCCTCTTCAGTCAATCTAAACTTAGTGTACTATGGTATACTATTAAGTCATATTTAACTTCTAGTCTTAATAAGACGATAGCTTTATGCTCAAACCTTTCTCATTTACTACGCGGTCACCACAAGTCTCACGACCAATGCTAACAAGAAATAAATAAATAAATATCACGAAACTAGTCTATTTCCCTCCTTGCAACTAAGACTGTTATTGTACAGAGTAAAAAAGAAATTAGTCAGTCACATTTAGTCAAAAACGAAAAATTACTATTTTTAAAGCTGACCGGTCTAAACTCTGTTCGATTGAAAACAAAAATATTTCGCTGTTGATATGATATTGAAAGAAGACATTTAACTTTGAATTTTCCATTGCCAGGTTTTCCATATCCTTGCATAAGTTTCCTTCGTCTCGCTTTTCGTCGATGGACATGGTTTGAAACTAGTTGTGGTTGACCCGAAACATTCTACCTAGGTCTATTTATAGACTGGGCAATTTTACCTTGAAATGTCAGTACGTACAAAGCTAGGATACCTCTAATCCTTGGTTTTACTCAAAGGGCTGATATCGTGCCGATACTTAAAAAATCCATTATATTAAAAATTTTGGTCAAAAATATAAAAACGTCACGAAAGTCATACGGTACGATGTAGCTAAAAATGTCAAAACACCTTTAGAAACGGGAAGGACCGATCCCCTGGCACCTTGAACATGAAATATGGTTCCAAGTAATAAATTATTCTTTGGCTTGTTTAAATTTTCATAGGGTAGTAGATTTTCCTTGAATGATTCAGGAGGAAAATACTTAATACCTGCAGAGTACCTACTTGGCTCAGTGGAAACTAGCAGATACTTAAGGCTAAAATGAAGGAAAACAGAGATCGCCTCGGAAATAACGCTTTTCTTTGAAGATCACGTGATTTAAATTGTTGAAATCAAAACATGTTAGCTACGCACGGCAACTTTGGATACATTGTAAATTATACAGGTTGTTTCAAAAAGGGTAGTTGGTTCGAGAAACTATGGGAACTATGGGCGATTTTGAGTCGAAAATGTTCTAAGACATTTTGTCGTCCGTGCCACCGTTTTCGAGATATGAAATTAGTGTTTTACGGATGACGCCTAAAATTCAAGCAAAAACCACTTTCTTAAATGGAAAATAAAGTAGATATTCGTATTCAACACCCTCAAACTAGTCAGAAAACAAAAATCTTTTGTCGGAAAAACTTCGATTGTAAAATTAAGGAAGATTAATAATGTAATCGCAATAAGGCTTTTTTAACGTCTAGAAGTTTGACAGATGTGCTAAACTAAAACGTTTTTCACTATGTGGATGGCAATGTCCCTTTGTGCCTACCACGTGGTTGAAAATTCTATTTCTCGCACGTTGAAATATAAAATGTTTCCTTATCACCCTCCCTTTAAATTGAAATTACCAAAACATTGGCGCGCGGTTCTTTGAACAATTCTTCTAAGTGCGCGCCAGTATTTTTCTTTATAGTAGATTTTATTTTAATGTCGCGCCACCAAAAATTATTATAATCAGTTAATTAGCAGTCTTTCATTTTTTTGCTTAAATTTTAAGGGTCATCCGTAAAACACTCATTTCATAACACGAAAACAGTCAAAATGTCATAGAGTATTTTCAACTCAAAAATCGATCATATAGTTCACACAGTTTCTCGACCCAACTACCCTTTTTGAAACACTGTATAAATTAACGTAATAAATTAATGTAATAATTTTTGTAAGTTTTGTTAATGGTTTTGATGTTATTTTATCAATTTAAAACAACAGTACTATTCCGCTTTGAACCTTTAAATTATTAAATAACAAAAGAGTTGTTGTTATTTGACGCAAGAACGACTCTGGGTTTAACTGGTTATTAAGAAAATCCGGTCAGGGATTTTCTATTTATTCTCAATCCGAAATCGTAATGTTAAACTCTATGGAGCTTAACATTATGAGGTGGAAACATTTTCGCGACCAAGGAGGTACACTTTTTTCACAGCCTAACTTTACAGCACTAGCAAAGGCTGAAAAGGTATAGTATCTCATTTCTCGTAGTGTAAGGTTAACTTGGCCTTTTTGTATAGGTTTTAAAAATAAATATTTTAAACCACGCGCTAGCTCACGCGCCAGCACGCGCTGCATTTCAATTAAAGTTTCAATTCAAATCTCGCGCTTAATTTCACCATTTTGATTCTCTAATTAAGTTCACGTGATTTTTTTAAAACTTTTTGGGCCTAATTTTTGTCTTTGCAAGCCTAACGTTAAATGATCACAAAGAAATAGTAGGAGAATTTTTATAATTTTCACATGGTTTCAACGAATATTTAGCATAGTGTGTTTTTATACAGTGCATTGTATTATCCGACCATTCCAATTTCCGAATGCAAGTTACGATTTAGTGAAATACTATATAATTAGTCTTAAAAAATTGGACGAATGAGTTTCACTATTCCAGAACTAATTTATTCCCAAATAACGTTTCTCCCCAAAAAGGGACAGATATTATACAAAAACGAGTTTTGCTTCGCAGTCCTTAAAAAACTGCATTTATACACAATCCGCGGCACTTTTTCAAACCCACAAAGGGCCAGAAATTAGAAATTATTTTATGTATTGCAATTTGAAATTAAGTTTAATCGATATGAGGAATCTGGTTTTAATTGCGAAGTTCAAACATTTGTTATGATTAGAAATTTTACAACAAAAAGGGGTATAAATGCGGCGTTTCGGAACAAAGAGCTAAATCAAGGACGATTATGAGTCGAATTGAAGTTTAAAACGTATACAAGATGTATGATAAATGTCAGAAATACGACACTGCTTTTCAAAGCCACAAATCAGAATGAGGGACCTCATTTTAGGAGTAGTAAAGCGACATTTTACTCGAAATAAGTGTTCTTATCTCTTCCACCCTGAAAAACTAAAATGTTAAAAGCTCATTTTCTATTTTTTCGCTTTAATTATTTGAGAGGGATAAGTTTTTAGGGGAACAGATTCTATATAATTTCATACGTGAAAATCTAAGCTCCCTTTATCTCGAAACGCCGCATTTATACCCGATTTTGTTGTAAAATTTCTAATCATAACAAATGTTTGAACTACGCAATTAAAACCAAATTTCTCATATCGATTAAACTTAATTTCAAATTGCAATACATAAAATAATTTCTAATTTCTGGCCCTTTGTGGGTTTGAAAAAGTGCCGCGGATTGTGTATAAATGCAGTTTTTTAAGGACTGAGAAGCAAAACTCGTTTTTGTATAATAAACTCTTTATTAATTTAATTTAGAACATTAGTATTAATATCCGGGAACAATACACTGAACTGATATCTGAGAACAGATAACTGGGAACTGACAAACGTTATCGGAATGTTATCCGGTTATATAGTTAAGGCATCGCGATAAAAAATAAAGATTACAAGAATGACCGCGATGCATAAAAAACACAAGTATAGAAAATAGAATCTGGATATAGATAAAAAACACAACCGGTATTATCTCTAATTTACAACAGTCCCTCTTAATATCGGTGGTTTCAATCTTCTATCCAGGGGGTGGTCATTCAATTATTTCCAGTCCAAGGGCTTTGACGCAGAAGAGGTGCTTCGGACGGAACAGGCTCTTTGTACAGATGTCAGCTGGCATTTCCTCTGTTGGTAGATACCGCAAGGCTATATGTCCCTGGTCGTAGGTGTCTCGTATTTTCTCCCAAGTTCAATCTTTACTTCAGTCATCCAATCCGGGTTGTTGCTTGCAAGGATCAGATCGTCGACATAGACTCCAATGATCATAATATCTTCCGCGACTCTTAAAACGTATAAGCAGGGGTCGCTCTTCAATGGTGTCATTCCAATTTCCGAAAGTCTTTGATGTAACTTCTTGTACCATTGGCGGCCCGATTGTTTTAAGCCGTAGAGGGATTTCTTGATACGACAGACTTTATGTCCCTCTTCTTCCAGGTCCCTGGTCCATTTCTTTGCTCTGGCAATGATTGACTTGTCGAACCGGGTTGACTTGACGATTTCTTCGAGGGATTCTGTTAATCCTTCCGGGACGACCATATATATTTCCTCCTCGAGTTCGCCATTAAGATAGGCCGTGACGACATCCATCTGGTGGACTTCCAAATCGATTTCCACAGCAAGGGCCATAAGCAGTCTTATTGAGCTGGATCTAATGACGGGTGCGAACGTCTCTTGGTAGTCGATCCCTGGTCTCTGGGCAAAACCTTTCGCTATGAGCCTGGCTTTCCTTTTCTCTACTTCTCCGCTGGGTAAGTATTTCGTTCGGAAGACGAGACGATTTCCAAGGACCTTTTGGTTTTCCGGACAATCAACGATGTCCCAGGTTTCGCACTTGATAAGCGAAACGAACTCTTCCGTTACTGCTTTCCTCCAGTCGTTTGCGTACGGAGAAGCCAGGGCTTGCTTCATGGACAAAGGTTCTGACAAGATGGCTAGGTTTGCTGACTCATCAGACAGGGTTTCATGCTCGTCAGTAGACTCTTCTGAGACGCTCGGAATCATGTTGAACGATTTTTTCGGTCGTCCGGGTACTCCAGTTCTTATTTTCTTCGGTCTTCCGGGACCTTTCTTCAGAACGAGGGTTTCTGACGGTTCTTCAAAGACGTCGTCGTTTTCCTGGGAATTAGATTCTTCCGGGATTTCATCTTTGAACTCCTTTTTGACTTCTTTGAGTTCTTCTCCGCCTGGCGGTTTTGCAGCGTGTGTAGTGGCCGGGACTTCGATTTCGCCTTTAGCTTTGCTTCCGTATTTTAGGTTGACTTCTGGAGTGACGAAATCATCATATCCGCCTTGTTTATTAAATTCTCCCAGGAACTTGACATTTCGACTTCGGTAAATTTGCTTCTCGGACGGAACCCATAGTCGATAGGCCTTCGAGATTTCAGAATAGCCGATGAAAACGCATTCTTTGCTCCTGACTGCAAATTTCCCCTTCCTTTTATTTTCGTCCAACAGCAAAGCTTTGTCGCCGAAAATCTTCAAATGTTGCAGGGATGGCTTCTTTCCGGTCCATCTGGTAAATGGTACTTCTCCATTTATGCTCCGGGAAGGACAACGGTTTCGAATGTAGTTAGCCGTGGCCATCGCTTCTGCCCAGAATGATGGTGGAAGTTGCGCTTGTATCATCATACATCGGGCCATATCTAGGAGTGTTCTGTTCTTTCTTTCGGCAATGCCATTCTGTTCCGGGGTGTATGGTACGGTGAGCCTTCTTTTTATCCCAGAGTCTTTCAGGAATCTGTCGAATTCATTGTTGCAGTATTCGGTTCCGTTGTCGGACTGCAAGGTCTTGATTTTTCTCCCGGTTTCCACTTCAGCTCGTTGCTTGAATTCTTTGAAGGCTTTCAACACTTCGCTCTTGTGTTTTAAAAAGCTGACTTCACTCCACCGGGAATAATCATCAGTGAAAACGACGATGTACTTGGCTCCACTCATCGACGTTACTCTCATCGGGCCGCATACGTCAGAGTGTACTATTTCCAGGACATGCGAGGTGCGGCTATCTTCAGGTTTCGGGAACGGCTCCTTCGATTGCTTTCCTTTGATACAGATTTTGCAGATTCCCAGACTCCCATCTTTTTCAATGTTGAGTCCCGTAGCCAAATTCTTCCGGGCCATTTCCTTTAAACTTCTCTCGTTCAAGTGACCGAGTAGGAAATGCCAGTTCTCCAGGTTGCTTCTAGGCTTTATTTCCGCTGGCACTGAATGGACCGTTTCTTCAGTCTTTCTCAGGAAATAAAGGTCTACAACTCTGTCAGCAACTGCAATCACTTCCCCGGTTGCCGTCTTAATCCAGGCCTGCGACTTCTTGAATGTGACCTCACGTCCTTTGTCTGTCATCTTGGCAATGGATAGGAGATTTGTTCTTAAATCCGGGACATGAAGGGATCGTTCCAGGCGAAGAATTCGATTGTCGCTGCCATTCGTTGCGTGTACTTTTACTTCGCCAACACCTTGTATCTTCGTTGACTCTGCAGTGGCCAGGTTTAAAGATTTCGTGGTCTCTTCGTAATCATTGAAGCAGTCTCTGCTGGAAGTCATATGCGAGGTGGCTCCGCTGTCCAGGCACCAGGAATCGTGATAAGTCTTCAGGTGCAATGCGAATTCTTCCTCGGCCAAATTTTCTGCCAGTACATGATGGGCGTTTTCTTTCTTTCTGGTTCTTATGCCTGAACCATGGTTTCTGTCGGGTCAATCGGCTACCTTGTCCATGCATCCATGACACTTGTACTTGAAGGTCGTGCTTCCTCGTCCACGTGAACCTCTTCCTCTACCCCTACTGCCCATCATCGCATTCTGCACGGGTTCGTCTTCTTTAGATTGCTTGGCGTCCGATTCCTCCAGGATCTTTATTTTCAAGGCTTCTGGATCAGGTAACGTATCCCTGGACTCTATTGCGCACCGGAAGTTCTCGTACGATTCTGGTAGACTGTATAACAACATAATGGCCAGTAGGTCGTCGTTTACAGCTACTCCCATGTCAGCCAACTTGTCTACTGCGTCGAAGAATTCTCGGACGTGGTCCCGAACATCTTCTCCCTCCTTCATTTTCTTGAGGGTCAGTTTCTTCAGCAGCGTGGCTTTCCGGGCAGGCCCACTGGACTGGTAGATGGATTCGAGCTTCTTCCATAGTTCGCGTGAGGTGGTGCAATTCTTTACTTGCTTCAACTCCGACGGACTGATCGACAAGATTAGGTCCGCTCTTGCTTTTCGATCATTTCTGTCCCAGGTAGCGACCGCCTGGGCGTTGCCTTCCGTTCCCCGTACCAGAGTTGGCCTTGTTGAAGTTCCATCTACGTACTCCCAGAGATCGTTCTTTTGAAGCAGGGCTTCCACTTGCATTTTCCAGGTATCATAATTATCTTTAGTTAACGTCTCGATTCGTCCCAGGTGATTTCCGGCCATTCTTCGTCTGACTCCGCACCTTAAAGGATAATCTTCCCGGCGTTGAACTTCTTATGACTTCTAAACCTCTGCGCAGTGGAAGCGTGCTGGGCCCATAACCTGTTGTTATTTGACGCAAGAACGACTCTGGGTTTAACTGGTTATAAAATCTTTATTAATTTAATTTAGAACATTAGTATTAATATCCGGGAACAATACACTGAACTGATATCTGAGAACAGATAACTGGGAACTGACAAACGTTATCGGAATGTTATCCGGTTATATAGTTAAGGCATCGCGATAAAAAATAAAGATTACAAGAATGACCGCAATGCATAAAAAACACAAGTATAGAAAATAGAATCTGGATATAGATAAAAAACACAACCGGTATTATCTCTAATTTACAACAAGAGTTAACACAACAGTTATCCTGGAAAAAATTGGTCACGGGGACACGTGATGGTTTAATGGGTTATATTGGAGAAATTTGCCCACATTAAAATTTATTAAATATGACTCAAAACAATAAGACTAGGGCGCTTAATTGACCCAAAAGCTATCATCGGTATGGACTAATTATTCTTGGGTTACATGATATGGGGTATACAAGATACTAGTACCCCTAGCGCGTGACGTGATTTATTAATGGCCCCTCGACAACTCTGCGTTTTACAAAGCGCGATAGACAATACACCCTTTCGGCGAGTCTAAGACGCGGGGTAAAACTCTGCCTTCCATCTCGCTTTTTAGCCCCACCGCTGTAGGCGTTTTGGATCTCAGAGTGCACAAACACGGCACTGGAGCAACACCTAAACGTTTTAACATCTCAACTGATTATATTCGGGATCCTTAATTAAGAACTCCGGAGTCTTATTAATTCCGTATTGTGCGTCACTAATTAGAAAATGAGACGTGGCTCACAGTGCAGTAGAGCGTCACAGTTGCTTCTTCCTTTTACCCTAGCTTGCTTGAAGAGAATGATTTTGAGAACATTCAAAGAACTCGTTTGCGTCAACACTTATCAACAGCCATCACAATGGTTGGTTTTAGACGGTGTGCCGAACTAGCGAGACCACTTTTTATGCATCACTAACAATCTCGACTAAGTTTGTTAATGATCATGAACAATTTCATGATGTACTGCACCGGAAACCACACTTTGGCCTTTCCCAAATATTATATATATAGAACAACAAGCTTTGACAAGACAACGTACTAGAACTCTCTCCACACAAATACTGGCAAATCTACAACAATTGCATCAAACTAAAGCAACCTATTGTCTAGGTAGTGATGACAGTTGCACGCCAATGAACCGCATCAACGGGATCTATTGTACAGTGAAGGTCTGTCTACTCGCATTTTACACTTCACACTAAGAGCCGTCAGTGTGTTCTATGTTGCATAACTACATGAACCCAACACTACTTACCTCAGAGACGACTTATCTTCTAGCAATGTCCATATCACGTTCAATGACAGCCTCTACAGCGTCGAAGCCATCGCCATACCAACTCTCACGGTACAGGTTTACCAAGAGAAATTGTCTGTTGCCCTACAGTGGTTATGGCGAATCACAGCAGACGTTACCGTTAATTGTGGAAATATACTCTATTACTACCCTTCGTGAGTACATAGTTGAAGAATGTGTCAACACAATGCCTTTGTCTTCAATAACGTAAGCACACTATCAGTAGGTCTATTTCAAATATAAACTAAAGATATAATGATGGTCATATTTTTATATGTAGAATATCACATTACAATGGATGATTCATCTCACACAAATGGTAAACTTATCACTCGCAGCTCAGTTTCCATTCCGGCTTGAGCCGAGCAAACCATACACCTTACCCATTTGAAGTTTGAGACAATATGTTGAGGCGAATGTAACCCAAAGGCGTCTAATGCGTCTTTTTACCTAATGAGACGTCATCATCCTAATGAAACACAATGCGACTCGCCACGTCAAATTCCCAGGCATTGGTCCAGCCTATCACTCTACAGACTAGGGTTCAGTTCAAGCCCTTGATGGCGCCAAAAATGTGTGCTTCCCATATCTATCAGGCTTTCGCTGTAGAACCTGGTAACTCTGAAAAGGAAATGGGTTAAATAATTGACATAAATATATTAACGTTTACGACCAAATAATATAGATATCTGTTATATGAGTACTGCTCTTTGCTGATGATGTAAAGCGTATCTTCCGTGAACCTATGATGGTCGAAGTGATGTAAGCTGAACCTATGAAGTAAGAGAGTAGTTAAATTTCTCTCCGTATATTTAGGACCAGGCTGATCTTGCAATGGAGAAAAGATGTTTATTAACAATTACACATCTCAAGGAAGTGACAAACATGAACCTCCTACAGACTATAAAGGTGCGATGCACAGCATGAAATCAAGAACATGCAATAGGGAATAACGAGAATAATCTTTTTTAAATATAGCATTAGCATGCTTAATTTTAATCGTTAAATTAAACAGATTGATGAAAGCGCATGCCAGGCTAAGCATGTAAAACATTAAATTGATGAAAGCGCATGCCAGGCTAAGCATGTAAAACATTAAATTAAATTACAATAAAAACGCATTCCAGACTAAGCATGTAAAACATTAAATTACAATAAAAGCGCATTACAGACTAGGCATGTAAAACATTAAATTAAATTACAATAAAAGCGCATGCCAGACAAAGCATGTAAAACAATAAATTAAGACAAAAAAGCATGCCAAATTTTGGGTGTTATAAATAATAAATAAAATGAAAGAAATGATTGAGAAATGCGCATGCCAAATTAAGCGCAAATTAAATAATACGTGAAACTCAGCAATACAGTAATGAAATTAAGCAATACAGTAATGAAATTAAGCCAGACAGTAATGAAAATATACAATGAAAATAAGAATGAGATTAAATAGAAAAAGGCGCGTCATAAATTAAGCGCGAATTAAATTATAGAAAACAATTTGCATATCAAAAGTTTTGCGTGCAATAAATAAATAAAAAAAGAACCAAAGAAAGAGGACTTCACGGAAACATGCGTGCAACTAAGGTTTTTAACGCTTCAGCCTGGACCATTGCAGCCTCAGCCTGAAGCTTAGCAGCCTCGGCTTGAATTTTAGCTGCTTCAGCCTTCAACCTTTCTGTTTCATTTTTGTGCTTCTTATTTTCAGCTTTTCGTTCCATCTTAAGTTTCTTATATTCAAGCCTGGCCCCTTCTTGTTCCAACCTCACCCGTTCATTTTCTGCCAAAACTCCCATTACGGAGTGAAGGTGTTCTTCACGCGCATTAGCTTCATTTGCAGATGCAAGAAGCTCTTCTTTGAAGGTCAAAGGTCTCTTGCGTCTGTTCCTGTTAGGCAATTCAGCTGTAAAAGAACTGTGTTCAGTTATGATACCAAATACTAAGCAGCGGACGATCACAGTGTAAGTGTAAGATGTACGTCATTTATCCGCTGTTGTGTTAATGAAACAATTTCATTCGCAGAGCAATGTCTTTTGCAAATAAATTCTCGCAAGATGCAACGAATGTTGCGACAAAAGGTGATGTCCTCTTGTGGGGTTCAAATGTTTAAGAACCAAACAAGGTAATTATTTACCCATTCCATAGATGACGCCAAATAACTGTGTCGAAGATTATGTTCGATACCACAGCAGGCGGTACCAAACATGAGGAAATAACTAATAACAGGTAACGTTATGATAAACGCCTAGCCACGGGAGTAAATTACCCAATTCATAGAACACTGATAGACATCCATATTGTATAGTATACGACTTACAATTGGTTTCAGACAGTGGCGGTGGGCCATCACTGGTGGTTGCGCCAACAGTTGTTGAGCAACTTGCCTCGGGATCTTGGATAATAAGGAATTAATTAATATTATTCACCATCTGTGTAGTATGTCATCTTACCAAAGCTGTAAAAAAAGGTTGACACATCTTGCGAAAGAGAGTCAGATTGATCTTGAAAGGTAATAACAATATTAATTTGAGCGCTTGTTAAAAGAAATTAATTTCGCATGGCTAAAGAATGAGCGAGAGGAAATTTATTTTCACGCTAAACAGCAGTTTAATCCATACATACTCTGTTCCAGCTTAGGTTGTCACCACGCCTATACCTAGGTCTCTATGTGACGTAGCTTTGTGCGTGCTGACAAGAGACAAAGAAATACTGATTTTCAGCATCTGAAATCTCGAGATTTTAGATCCTGAAAATCAGTATTTCTTTCGTCTCTTGAAACAAATTTCCATGATATTAATATAGACGGAAAGCTTTAAGACATACTGGAATCATTAACGCTTCCAAATCCCTAGGCGCAACTAACATCCAAAACGTCGTGGCGACTATTTAACGGAAAAACAAAGACCTTGGTCATATTTTAATGCATTAATCGTGTTAGTAACGTAACATGGTAGGAGTTCAATGTTGACATGGTAATTGAAATATGAGAGGGAGCCAAATCGCAGCCAAATATTGAAATGTGTTACAGGGCATGTAGAAAAGAATTCTATATACAAACACTATACAATAAGAAGCTGCTTTGAGCGTTTTTAATGTGTCTAATCCATTGTTCGGATTAAAAATTTTGGGTTAAAAATTTCTACTCATCATGAATTATCTCAACACTTGTCATAACAATGTTGCGTTTCGACCTTTTCTAAATTATTAAAACCGGTTTCAATGTGTCTAGTTCTAAATGTTGTATTGTATAATAATAATCTTAAGCTTTTGTTTATGAAGGGATATCCACACGAGGCCAATGGCCCTATTGTTCGTTCAACTGGACATTTGGCAACTACAGGTAAACTACCCGGTCGTACACTTGCATTTCTACTGCAAAAGCCTTTGAAAGCGTATGATTATTATGTTTAAACGACAAGAAAAACTAAAGTATATTACAATGTGAAACGAAGTCACAAATACTGGCATTTTTAGGATTGTTTATGAAACTATCGGTGAACGTTGGTAAGGTGACAAGTATTTGACAACTAGGCCATTTGCTACAGTATGTTTAGGTTACCTACACGACTTCGCAAGGTATAGGTTGTGAGGAAGAGCTGCAAGCCTCGCTGTAAAGGTAACAATAACTCTGTTAATAGTTACTAGACCTACAAGTAACATTCTACAATTGTCCAGGAACCCTCTGAAGACGGGTTAGGTCACAAACAGCATTGCATTATTCCTCAAGGTGCTTGCTTTTACATCTGAGAGCCGGTTGGCCTCGTAGTAAACAGGTAAAAAAATTTATAAGATTTCAATCCTACTTTTGACGTAAAACACCGTTTATAGCTGACACTATTTTTAAAGATGCAAAAGCTATCACTGTCAAGAAGGAATACACAAATACTGTGTCAGTCATCGAATATTATTATATCAGGAACTCTTTTCTTAAGAAGCCAATGTTCATGGACAGAGCAATTCTTGCAGTTTAGGCTCTAATCATTTAGGTAAAATGCACCGGGATGTAGGGCTTGGAATACTTATGTGGCAAGCATTACATTTTAGGGCCTTGATTTACAACAAATAGATACAATTACGCAATGTCTAAAAGGGAACAAAATTGTACGAATAACCGCGGAAAAGACCACTTCACACAGGTTCACTTCTGATGCTTTTGAAATTGGGAAATTAATTGGAATAGTTTCTTGAACAGTGATGAAAATGCATACAAAACACGTTAGGTGACACCTGTCATTAGATGGGACTGTTGGACTGTTGGTACAAACAATAACAATAGGATGCGGACAATTCTGAAAGAGGTAGTTCCAAATGTAAATGCTCTCATTTTTGGTTTAGTGAAACAATTTTAACTCACGATCTTCCAAACTTGTCAAGATGAAGGAGTACCTAAATGTACACTTGTGCCAAATATGGACTTACCGGCATAATGTGTTTACTACTCTTACCATATATCTTTGGATTACATTAAGTTACTTACGTTTCATTAAATTGTGGCGCTGACGAAGGTCCTGGAAGAGAGGGTATACCCGAAAGTTCGTAGCCTCCGGCTATTCCAAAAATGGAGGCCCTAGGAATCAATTCAGCCAAACGAGACTCAATAATGTGAGCTCGCTGGCACGATTACTTCCTCCCCCAGTCTTTTTCGTTTCCGACGCTATTGTAGCCCCTCTATTTTTTAAGAAACTCTTTAGAGTAGCCAACTTCTTTCTTAGCTCTTCACCAGTGCGCTCTTGCCCACTGATGTGGTTCAAACGATCAGCAATCGTTTGCCACATTTTTCGCCTCTCCTCCTGAAATTTCCCGTACTAATTATACAGCAGGGAGGGCACTGCCTCAAGTTGGGAGACAAGACATTCCATCTCGTCATCGGAATATGTCCCCTTCCTAAGTTTTGGTGCCATTACTTAAGCTATATGGCTTACTAATTAGAAAAGAATGTTAGCAAAACTACAATGTATGAACATGTAACTGCCACCATGTACGATGGAGTAAAATGTATCAACCTTGATAAATTAACAGTTTCATTTATTTTCTATTTAACAATTCCATTTATTTTCTATTTAACAATTTCATTTATTTTCTATTTAACAATTTCATTTATTTTTGTATTTGACAAATTACAAATATGACTAAAATGAATGTTTGTACAAAATTAAAAGTCACATTTTAAATATAATCGCACAAGCATCATTATTACCTTATTTTTCGCAGTTCAGCTGCACGTCCCACGTGCCGTAAAAACGATCGAAATGAAATCACAATGTTCAGGTCCTGCCCATATGGACAACCAATCCCCTCTCTTTGGTCAAAATGGCGTCATCAGCGTGAAATCCAACCAACAACCTTAAGTTCGATCCTGACCGACCAATCCGCGAGTTTGTCAGGGGTAGGGTTATACTTTTTCAGCAAAATACTGCTACAGAGCTAAGCAGCAAAAAAAACTCAGGTAAACCTGTCAAAAATACAGGTTAAATAAGAATAGACACTTCATTATTTACAAAAAAATCTAAATTGATCCATATGCTTATCGCGACTTTACACGATATTCCATAGAATTAGGTATCAAAATATTTGCAGTTGACATTTTGGGCAAATGGAAATTTGGTGAAAAAACTAAGGTAAACAATTTCATCAAAAAACTGATCTTTAACCTGAAAACTTTCAATATCTGGGACTTCAGTAATTCCAATTTTTTTCTAGACTTCATCTACAAAGACAATTTTTATTAATATATTTAGAGATGAACGGGTAGCGACAGTTTATTTGAAACGGCTCCGATAGGCCTACTATCAAATCGGTTGGTGCAATGCTATAATCTTAGTTTACTTTGCAATACACAAATTGCTTTAAATGCTCATAGAGTAGACTTAAAAGGTTAACAACGTAGATCTACAATGTAGCTAAATAGACTACAGTTTTAAAATGCGGACCAACATAGGCGTAGAAGGAATAATGAGAACCGAAATAAAATGCTATGAACTGTATAGTTTTGAAATGGCGTTCGTTAAAAGTTATAATACTTATGTTTTGCAATTTTTATTGAATTTGATTTCGCTTCGTCAAAGAATATATAGGCCTTTCAGTATCCGCTAGTTGTTTTAAAATAGTATGATAATATTTTGGAAAAAATTCCATTAAAATTATAGGTGGTAGCCTAGTTCATCAAATTACTCTTTAAATTTATTTATCTTGTAATATTTAAAAAAAAATTCTAAAATGAAAAAACAAACGTCTCCAGACAATTGCGGTCCTTCTTTTGAATATGTGAAGAAGATTCGTCTCCCTCCGAGGGGTTAGTCACTTGAATAATCAGGTGTACAAAACCGCCGAAATCGATTTCTATAATTCTTAGGAAAACATCAGTAATCAAAATCATTCTTGTGGGTAATCAAAAATCTCCGATAATCAGAGGAAATCACGTGAAATCTTGAGAAAATCAGAAATAATCACATGATTTACAAGTAATCTTTTGTAATCACCTCGGTAATCACACATTTCGTGAAATGATCACGCGTAATCAATGGAGGAATTCGAAAATCCAAAATAAAAATCATAATCAGTTGAAATAGAAATAATCACTGCATTCATCGAAATTCACGAAGAATCCAGTGGTAATCACGGCATTCAACAAAAAATCAACGGAATTCATTGGAATTCAAACACTATTCGCGAGTAATCTGCGGCAATAACGGGTAATCAGTGTAAAGATTATGGAAATCACCCTGAATAATCGTAATCATAGAAATCAAGGAGGACGTTCAGTAATCATCGGAATTCACATAAAAATTCAGAAATCAGTAATCAGGTGTACAAAATTTTGGTGATGACTAGCCCCTCGTCTCCCTCTGTAGAGAGGCAGTTTTGGACAGCAGTCGTTGATACTCTAGCTTTTTAGTCCGCACCTGATTTTTTTTAACAACTCACTTCTTGTTGGATGTTCAAGAAAGTCAGGCTCGATTTGGTGATAGCAAACATTGCCGGTGACATAATAAAAATAAGTGTTTCGAACAATGTTGGTCAGACGGGTGGCGTTGAAACTTTTGAAGCCAGTTAACATCGAATAATCACACGGCATCAGCACAAAGTCCATACCCTATCAAGTTTTGAAAGTAATTTAGATTAGAATAATTGGGAAGGCTTTAACCCACCTACTGCTAATAATATTGATTTAAATGTTTGCACGTGACCTCGTTCGCGAGAACTTTGTACGTTTTTTAAGATGATAAAGTTAAGTAAGCTCTCAATTTCCTATTTATTTTTTAACAGTGTGGGTGTATTGTATGGTGGTAGGCACTGAGGTAAACAGTAAATGTCTTTTAATCTAAACTGAGAAACATTCACATTCATAATAATTAGTAGAAAAGGAAAGACTTAAATATACGAATATTCGAATTATTAGCGAAAAAATTTGAAATTTTTTGATGGATTCATATTACCAGGATTAAAAAGGTATTCACCATTTTAATCCAGGTCATAGTATACCTACGTGCCAAATTCGTCTAAATACGCTCATCCGTTACGCCGTGTAAAAGCGTCGTTGTTTTCTTCTTCAAACTTACGATTTAAAAAATCTCTTTCAACTCCAAAAATCTGACAAAAAGGGTTCTGGCGAAATGAAAACGGAACATCGAGAATTCGAGATGAACAATGGCGCTCTCGTGCCCATTTTTGAGCAATACTGTGAGGGGTTAATTATATTATTGGTATTGAATAACGAAAAGTAACCAAATCTAACCTGACCTTAACGGTCGAATGAGATTCTGTAAAAAAGAATTATTTTGATAAGCTATATAAAAAACCTAACGTTACGGTTCACTTCCATTGCGCCGAATTCCAATCAACCGAGCCGAATCCCATTCGACCGAAAAACCCGCACTTTGACGGATTTCCGATTCGGTCGAATGGGACAATCCCATTGCACCGAAAAACCCGCACTTCTGGTTTTTCACGATGGACTTTATAAATAAATAAAATCCCGGGAACTCAAATATTTAACCTTTGCTAGCAAAAATTATAATAATTTAATGCCTACGTATAATGAACACTAGATCCAAACATTTTCTAAGTTATTATTTTAAAACTAGGGATTATAAGAACAAAATAGTAATAAATCAGCAAATTATGACATAATAAAACCAATTGCTTATATTAATTGTTTTATTTATGTTATATTCATCATGAAAATACTTTCAGCCAGCCGTTTTACTATACTTAAAGTGTATAAACGCTACAAAGAAGAAGAGACGTCTTTCTAACCTAACCTAACCCTATTTTTTTGGAAAAGGCATATTATTCTAGAAGTTAATGAAGATAAACATCAATATTTTGGAAAACGCGTAACATTATTAAGTGATTTATAAAATATTACTAACCTATCCTAACCCAACCTAACCTAATGCTTAACCCATGCCCAAATAGTAAAGTACAATTTTCACTTTTTCTGTATGCTATTATATTCAATTTTATTTGGCACAATTACATTTGTTAATTATGTTACTTTTTACGTAAGAATTTAGTGTTGAAATTGTCAGCTGCACAATCTAGTTCTATTTTATTTTGTCAATGGGTTTTTAACATTTTCACGATAATTATAAACCGCGTTGCTGTATCTTTTGTTGATAATTTTATGCGCAAAACTAACTTCGTGCACATCTAATTTTCGGTTCGTGTACACTTTTTGTATATGAAAAGAGTTTGCTCGTTTATGTTGAGTCTTTTGTAAATGCTTTGGTTATTTGATCCCTGATCGCAACAACAACTTTCAGTTTTAACCCAATCTTCAGTAGACGCTCAATTAAATCAATTAAAATATCGTATGCTCTTAAATCATTGGGACTCTTGTAATATAATAAGCAAAAGGTTGCTTCCAATGAGATTGCAGACGAGTCGATCTTGACTCTCGAACCCTTATTTACGCTCCTCGTTTCCAACCCCTCGTAACTGGTCGCGTTTATCGTTCCCCTTGAAGAACTCGCACCCGCTGGTAAATTGACACCGGATTGCGAAGTTATTGTATTGGACGATCGATTAGGCTCATTTTTCAGAATACTGGTTCTTGACGAGTCGAACTTGACTCTCGAACTCTTATTTACGCTCCTCGTTTCCAACCCCTCGTAACTGGTCGCGTTTATCGTTCCCCTTGAAGAACTCGCACCCGCTGGTAAATTGACAGCACGATTACGAACAATTTCTTCCCGTAAGGTGGAGGTGATGGAAGAAATACGAGTAAGATCATCTCGCAACGTTTCAATTTCAAACTGTTGGGCGGTAGTTATGGCCAAGAGAGAATCTACCTGAGAACCAAGATCGGGGTTTGGCTTGAATGGTGGAGAGGCTTGAATTGAAGCCTCTTTGTCTGTGGCAGGGGAGATCGAGTCGAGAGTGGATGGTTTGCGGTGTTGGCTATCTAAAGTAGCAAGTTGATCACGTAGGAGGGAGACCTCTAGTTTAAGAGCATTATAATCCGTAAAATGGTGAGCTAGCGAGCGAAGTACCGTAGGGCCGTTGTCCGCACAGGCGGGGCAGAAGAAAGCAAAGTTATCACAGGTTTGTTTGGTGTGAAAATTGTAAATGTCTATAGGAACGTTGACACAAGCGATATGACACCATGCTAGACAAATATCAAATTGAAAAGCCTTGTATGTGGCTTGAACTTGTTGGAGACATGAAGAGCAGGGATTCTTTGGACGTTAAGAGATAGTTTTCCCTGAGCGTATGGGCGTTTTGACTTTTGTACAAAGGGGAGCGCGTTTAGTACGACGATTTGGCGCAGGCATACATTTTAGTTTGTGGCCGTTAAAAGAATCAGCTTGAGGATGAGGTAGGGGGTCTTTTAGAGAACTTATATCACTTGAATCATCACAGGGAGCATCGGTTGACTCGTTACTAGGTTTTTCACATGCATCAGTACTGAGTTTATCACTGGTTTCATTAATGAGTTTGTCACTTGGATCATTAATGAGATCATCGTTTGGATTGGTAACTCGAAATCATTCTAGTGAAAAGTGATAAAAGTTTAATATAACCCAAAATTTAAAAACAAACAAGAGGGAACGAAGCACTTAAGTACTAATTTGAATATAATGCGATAATTTTTGAAATTAAGATACTATAAATAATTTTAAAATTGAATATCACTTTGGTTACAGTTTTCAGTGGCCGACACCTCGTGCTTTTAAGTTACTCGCCACCCTCTCCTGGTCGACTGTAGTTTTTCTAGGTGAGAGTGCATGTGATTCATGACGTCAAGGAAAGTTTTCTCTCTGGAGGAAACTTCCATAGCACCAATAGCAACAGGCGAAGCTTGACGCGTGTATCGCATGAAGAATTTTGAGCATCGAGTCTCAACTCGTTCATTCGTGGTTCTAGTTTCTCCGCGCGCTGATAAGGGTCTTATTTGCGGTATTACGGTAGTGGACGGTTAGCCGTTATTTTAAATTTTTTAACGCTTCGTCGTGTGCAATGCGCATGGAACAAGTGGAACTGGAACTCGCCGGCCCTTTTCTCAACTGATCTTTAAAAGGTAAATATTAATTATATATATTGTTTAAGTGTAATTGCATTTACTCTGAATAAACATTCACCATTATTTTTTATTTTAAGGTACTGTGAGTCTGCGACTTAAAATTGGATGTCTAGCCAAGGCTTTCGAATTTACGAAATAACTTCTGAAAGAGAATTTTTGGATATGAATCTTGGATATGAAACTTGCCGTTGGAGGCTGGATATATCTGGGATTTGATCACCTGCCGTTGGTGACTACTAATATTTAGGATTATATCACCTGCCCTTGGTGGCTTCTAATATCTGAGATTTGATCACCTGCCGTTGGTGGCTTCTAATATCTGGGATTTGATCACCTGCCGTTGGTGGCTTCTAATATCTGGGATTTGATCACCTGCCGTTGGTGGCTTCTAATATCTGGGATTTGATCACCTGCCGTTGGTGGCTTTTAATATCTGGGATTTGATCACCTGCCGTTGGTGGCTTCTAATATCTGGGATTTGATCACCTGCCGTTGGTGGCTTCTAATTTCTGGGATTTGATCACCTGCCGTTGGTGGCTTCTAATATCTGAGATTTGATCACCTGCCGTTGGTGGCTTTTAATATCTGGGATTTGATCACCTGCCGTTGGTGGCTTCTAATATCTAGGATTTGATCACCGGCCGCTGGTGGCTTCTACTATCAGGGATTTAAACACCTGCCGTTGGTGGCTTCTAATATCTGGGATTTGATCACCGGCCGCTGGTGGCTTCTACTATCAGGGATTTAAACACCTGCCGTTGGTGGCTTCTAATATCTGGGATTTGATCACCGGCCGCTGGTGGCTTCTACTATCAGGGATTTAAACACCTGCCGTTGGTGGCTTCTAATATCTGGGATTTAAACACCTGCCGTTGGTGGCTTCTAATATCTGGGATTTGAAACCTGCCGTTGGGGGCTGCATTTATCATCGATTTTATACCTACCGTTGGGGGCTGCTAATATCTAGGATAAGAAACTTGCAGTTCGAGGCTGGAAATATCTGGGATTTGATCACCTGCCGTTGTTGGCTTCTAATATCTGAGATTTGATCACCTGCCATTGGTGGCTTCTAATATCTGGGATTTGATCACCTGCCGTTGGTGGCTTCTAATATCTGGGATTTGATCACCTTCCGCTGGTGGCTTCTAATATCTGGGATTTGATCACCTTCCGCCGGTGGCCTCTAATATCTGGGATTTGATCACCTGTCGTTGGTAGCTTCTAATATCTGGTATTTGAAACCTGTCGTTGGTAGCTTCTAATATCTGGTATTTGAAACCTGCCGTTGGGTGCTGCTAATATCTGGTATTTGAAACCTGCCGTTGTGGGCTGCATATATATTCGATTTGAAATCTGCCGTTGGGGGCTGCATATATCCTCGATTTTTTACCTGTCGTTGAGAGCTGCTAATATCTTGGATATGAAACTTGCCGTTGGGGGCTTTTTAATCGTGGAAATGATTAACCGTTGTTGGGGGCTTCTAATATCTGGGCTTTCATCACCGGCCGCTGGTGACTTCTACTATCAGGGATTTAAACACCTGCCGTTGGTGGCTTCAAATATCTGGGATTTAAACACCTGCCGTTGGTGGCTTCTAATATCTGGGATTTGAAACCTACCGTTGGGGGCTTCATTTATCATCGATTTTATACCTACCGTAGGGGGCTGCTAATATCTAGGATATGAAACTTGCCGTTGGAGGCTGGATATATCTGGGATTTGATCACCTGCCGTTGGTGGCTTCTAATATCTGAGATTTGATCACCTGCCGTTGGTGGCTTCTAATATCTGGGATTTGATCACCTGCCGCTGGTGGCCTCTAACATCTGGGATTTGAACACCTGTCGTTGGTAGCTTCTAATATCTGGGATTTGATCACCTGCAGTTGGTGGCTTCTAATATCTGGGATTTGATCACCTGCAGTTGGTGGCTTCTAATATCTGGGATTTGATCACCTGCAGTTGGTGGCTTCTAATATCTGGTATTTGAAACCTGCCGTTGGAGGCTGCATATATCATCGATTTGATACCTACCGTTGGCTGCTGCTAATATCTTAGATATGAAACTTGCCGTTGGAGGCTGAAAATATCTGGGATTTGATCACCTGCCGTTGGTGACTACTAATATTTGGGATTATATCACCTGCCGTTGGTGGCTTCTAATATCTGGGATTTGATTACCTGCCGTTGGGGATTTTATATATATTTGATTTAAAATCTGCCGTTGGGGGCTGCTAATATCTTGGATATGAAACTTGCCGTTGGGGGCTGCTAATATCTTGGATATGAAACTTGCCGTTGGGGGCTTTTTAATCGTGGAAATGATCACCCGTTGATGGTGGCTTCTACTATCAGGGATTTAAACACCTGCCGTTGGTGGTGGCTTCTACTATCAGGGATTTAAACACCTGCCGTTGGTGGCTTCTAATACCTGGGATTTGATCAACGGCCGCTGGTGGCTTCTACTATCAGGGATTTAAACACCTACCGTTGGGTGCTGCTAATATCTAGGATATGAAACTTGCCGTTGGAGGCTGGAAATATCTCGGATTTGATCACCTGCCTTTGGTGACTACTAATATTTGGGATTACATCACCTGCCGTTGGTGGCTTCTTATATCTGAGATTTGATCACCTGCCGTTGGTGGCTTCTAATATCTGGGATTTGATCACCTGCCGTTGTTGGCTTCTAATATCTGGGATTTGATCATCAGCCGTTGGTGGCTTTTAATATCTGAGATTTGATCACCTGCCGTTGGTGGCTTCTAATATCGGGGATTTGATCACCTGCCGCTGGTGGCCTCTAATATCTGGGATTTGATCAACTATCGTTGGTAGCTTCCAGTGATGGGCGCTCTCATCTCCTACTCATAATTTTGAGTAATTTCTGAGTAAAGGAGAGGGCTTTTTTGCGCTTGTGATATGAGCAGGAGAGGAGAGGTACTAAAATTTGAAATTGGAGGTGAGTTTGAGATTAGAGGTTGTTTTTCAACCTCCACGAGTATTTTTGTGGTGAGATATTTTGTTTTCAAAACTCGGAGAGATAACCTAGTGTTGAGAGCAATTTTTTTGGATCATGAGGAGAGTAGTTGGATGTGAGATATGATTTTTCGGTAGTCCATGAGTGGAGTGATAGGTGAGAGGCTGTAAAAAGGGCATTTTTTTTCTTGAAGTGAGTGTATGATATAAGTTTTTGGTTTTCCATGGAATGAGTGGTTGATATGAAATTGGTTTTTTAATGTGCTATGAAATGAGTGGTTGATGAGAAGTTCTTATACTCAATGAAAGGAGTGGTTGACGAGATGTCGTTATACTTGATGATAGAAGTGCTTGGTGAGATACTGGATGAAAGTAGTGGTTGATGGGAGACTTATTTTGGGCAGTAGGTAAAAAATACTAAAACTGAAAAATAGAAAAGAGAAACTTTGCACCGCCTGAAATTTAAATTAGTTACTTTCAAAGGCGAAACCCTACTATCTCAACCATAATAAAGGTATATTTAATTATGTTGTGGCTGTCAGTTTTTTTTCCAGCTAAACGAAAATTACGGGATAACGTGTTTTGAGTTTGTACTTTTGATAAATTTTGAGATTATCTTTGAAGCGACTTATGTTATTTATAGGGGTTCAAAGAATTTAAAACACGCGTTAATAAGATAAGCTTTAGTATTCTAAGAGAGCGGTAGACTACTGGTAATGAAGCAAGATTGCCGATGGACGCGCAACGCCCTAATACGTTTTCTTTCCAATGATTTTAAACAATTTTAAATAATATAAAGACTGAATTAGAAGATATTAATAAAAACTGCCTTTGTAGACAAAAAAGAGAAAGCGTAAAAGATAAGTATAGAAAATTAATTGCCTGAAGTACAGATATTCAAATTTTCCTTTTCGAGGAAATGATTATAAATCATCAATTATCTGAAAAAATTCTTTTCCTAGTTTTTTCACCTAAATTTCATTTCCCCATAAAATTTAAACACAGTATTTTTCTAGAAGTTCTAGAAAATAAGTCACCTTCAAGAATTTTTTGCTTATAGAAGATTGAAATACTTAGATATCTGAAAAAAATGTAGCTTGATCAGATTAAAGTTTTATATTATAAAATTGGAAATATTGATATGGTGTTTAAATTTTTATATTTTAAGATTGGAAATATTATTAAGCGGAAAATAACATAGGCATTTTCATTGTGATTTCACTATTAGTGTCGAAAAAATCTGTAGATTGATCGTGATATCTTGAGAGCTACACAACACGTAAATTTTTAAAACTTCGGAAACTTTACAATTACCGAAAACGTTTTTCTGTCCATTTTATTCGCCCTTTAGGGCCTAATTCTCAACCTAATTGTAAATAAAAATAAAATGCAAACATGTTCCTTTTTTAAAATTATGCATATCTTTCATGTTAAATTATATTTACTGAAGTAAATTTGGTGAAAACAATTAAGATAAGAATTTAATCAAATAATTGATGTTTTATAATCATGTTTTCAAAATGGAAAATTTGAATATCTGTACTTCAGGCAATTAATGTTCTGGACTTATCTTTTACACTTTCCCGTCTTTGTCAAAAATGACATTTTTTATTAATGTTTGACTTCACCTCTTTTAATTTTGCCTTTCATTATTTTTTTATCTGGTTAGCTTTGATTAAACTCTATTAGATGCTCACTGAGAAAAGGTACTTTGCGCCTTATTTTATAGCATTGGTGCATAAACGAACACCAAATACTCGTGTATAAAAAACAAAAAGTACACTTCATTGAAGCTTGCTCGAGCCGTGTAATATAATAAAACACCCTTTTAAAATGAGATAAATAATAATAATGAAATGAGATGAGCGCTAATAATAATATGATGTGAGATTAAAGAAATAGTTATGAGTTCAAAACTAAGGCTTCATGGGTGTTTAAATGAGATGAGTGAAAAATATCAGATGACATTGCAGGTGCTTAAAATGAGATGATATACAAAACCCGGGATAAACTCACCGAGAGATATATCTACTAGAGAAAAAAACTGAAAGGAGAGGAGGAGAGAAGAGCCAAACAAAGGCTCTGATTTGAGGGCTGCCATGAAATGAGAGAAAATGAATATAACTGAAAGGAGAGGACTCAGAAATGAGTTTTCAATAACACTGATGAACAGTAGTGCGCTTGATATTTGGTTCCATTTTATAAAATAAAAGAGGTGAGCCATAGAGGAGAGGTTTCTATAGAAAAGCGCCATTTTCATCACGTGAGATGAGATGGAATTGTATTTGAATTTTGATAAAATAAGGAGAGGAGAGGTTTAAAAATATTTCACCATCTTATGAGATGGGAGAGGAGAGCGGCGCTTTGGTCAATATTTGAAAAAAGGTGTGAGTGGGAGAGGGAAGAAAAATATCAAAAATGCCCATCACTGGTAGCTTCTAATATCTGGTATTTGAATCCTGTCGTTGGTTAATTCTAATATCTGGTATTTGAAACCTGCCGTTGGGTGCTGCTAATATCTGGTATTTGAAACCTGCCGTTGTGGGCTGCATATATATTCGATTTGAAACCTGCCGTTGTGGGCTGCATATATATTCGATTTGAAATCTGCCGTTGGGGGCTGCATATATCCTCGATTTTATACCTGCCGTTGAGGGCTGCTAATATCTTGGATATGAAACTTGCCGTTGGGGGCTTTTTAATCGTGGAAATGATTACCCGTTGAACCTGGGGGCTTCTAATATCTGGGCTTTCATCACCGGCCGCTGGTGGCTTCTACTATCAGGGATTTAAACACCTGCTTGGTGGCTTCTAATATTTGAAACCTGCCGTTGGGGGCTGCATATATCATTGATTTGATACCTACCGTTGGGGGCTGCTAATATCTTAGATATGAAACTTGCCGTTGAAGGCTGGAAATATCTGGGATTTGATCACCTGCCGTTGGTGACTACTAATATTTGGGATTATATAACCTGCCGTTGGTGGCTTCTAATATCTGAGATTTGATCACCTGCCGTTGGTGGCTTCTAATACCTGAGATTTGATCACCTGCTGTTGGTGGCTTCTAATATCTGGGATTTGATCACCTGCCGTTGGTGGCGTTTAATATCTGGGATTTGATCACCTGCCGTTGGTGGCTTCTAATATCTGGGATTTGATCACCTGCCGTTGGTGGCTTCTAATATCTGGGATTTGATCACCTGCCGTTGGTGGCTTCTAATATCTGGGATTTGATCACCTGCCGTTGGTGGCGTTTAATATCTGGGATTTGATCACCTGCCGTTGGTGGCTTCTAATATCTGGGATTTGATCACCTGCCGTTTGTGGCTTCTAATATCTGGGATTTGATCACCTGCCGTTGGTGGATTCTAATTTCTGGGATTTGATCACCTGCCGTTGGTGGCTTCTAATATCTGGGATTTGATTACCTGCCGTTGGGGATTGCATATATATCTGATTTGAAATCTACAGTTGGGGCTGCTAATATCTTGGATATGAAACTTGCCGTTGGGGGCATTTTAATCGTGGAAATGATCACCCGTTGTTGGTGGCTTCTACTATCAGGGATTTAAACACCTGCCGTTGGTGGCTTCTAATATCTGGGATTTGAAACCTGCCGTTGGGGGCTGCATTTATCTTCGATTTTATACCTACCGTTGGGGGCTGCTAATATCTAGGATATGAAACTTGCCGTTGGAGGCTGGAAATATCTGGGATTTGATCACCTGCCGTTGGTGACTACTAATATTTGGGATTATATCACCTGCAATTGGTGGCTTCTAATATCTGAGATTTTTTCACCTTATGTTGGTGGCTTCTAATATCTGGGATTTGATCACCTGCCATTGTTGGCTTCTAATATCTGGGATTTGATCATCAGCCGTTGGTGGCTTCTAATATCTGAGATTTGATCACCTACCGTTGGTGGCTTCTAATATCTGGGATTTGATCACCTGTCGCTGGTGGCCTCTAATATCTAGGATTTGATCACCTGTCGTTGGTAGCTTCTAATATCTGGTATTTGAAACCTGTCGTTGGTAGATTCTAATATCTGGTATTTGAAACCTGCCGTTGGGTACTGCTAATATCTGTTATTTGAAACCTGCCGTTGTGGGCTGCATATAGATTCGATTTGAAATCTGCCGTTGGGGGCTGCATATATCCTTGATTTGAAATCTGCCGTTGGGGGCTGCATATATCCTTGATTTTATACCTGCCGTTGAGGGCTGCTAATATCTTGGATATGAAACTTGCCGTTGGGGGCTTTTTAATCGTGGAAATGATTACCCGTTGTTGGGGGCTTCTAATATCTGGGCTTTCATCACCGGCCGCTGGTGGCTTCTACTATCAGGGATTTAAACACCTGCCGTTGGTGGCTTCTAATATCTGGGATTTGATCACCGGCCGCTGGTGGCTTCTACTATCAGGGATTTAAACACCTGCCGTTGGTGGCTTCTAATATCTGGGATTTGAAACCTGCCGTTGGGGGCTGCATTTATCATCGATTTTATACCTACCGTTGGTGGCTGCATTTATCATCGATTTTATACCTACCGTTGGGAGCTGCTAATATCTAGGATATGAAACTAGCCGTTGGAGGCTGGAAATATCTGGGATTTGATCACCTGCCGTTGGTGACTACTGATATTTGGGATTATATCACCTGCCGTTGGTGGCTTCTAATATCTGAGATTTTTTCACCTGCCGTTGGTGGCTTCTAATATCTGGGATTTGATCACCTGCCGTTGGTGGCTTCTAATTTCTAGGATTTGATCACCTGCCGTTGGTGGCTTCTAATATCTGGGATTTGATCACCTGAAGTTGGGGGCTACTAATATCTGGGATTTGATCATCTGCCGTTGGTGGCTTCTGATATCTGGGATTTGATAACGCGCCGTTGGTGGCTTCTAATATCTGGTATTTGAATCCTGTCGTTGGTTAATTCTAATATCTGGTATTTGAAACCTGCCGTTGGGTGCTGCTAATATCTGGTATTTGAAACCTGCCGTTGTGGGCTGCATATATATTCGATTTGAAACCTGCCGTTGTGGGCTGCATATATATTCGATTTGAAATCTGCCGTTGGGGGCTGCATATATCCTCGATTTTATACCTGCCGTTGAGGGCTGCTAATATCTTGGATATGAAACTTGCCGTTGGGGGCTTTTTAATCGTGGAAATGATTACCCGTTGAACCTGGGGGCTTCTAATATCTGGGCTTTCATCACCGGCCGCTGGTGGCTTCTACTATCAGGGATTTAAACACCTGCTTGGTGGCTTCTAATATTTGAAACCTGCCGTTGGGGGCTGCATATATCATTGATTTGATACCTACCGTTGGGGGCTGCTAATATCTTAGATATGAAACTTGCCGTTGAAGGCTGGAAATATCTGGGATTTGATCACCTGCCGTTGGTGACTACTAATATTTGGGATTATATAACCTGCCGTTGGTGGCTTCTAATATCTGAGATTTGATCACCTGCCGTTGGTGGCTTCTAATACCTGAGATTTGATCACCTGCTGTTGGTGGCTTCTAATATCTGGGATTTGATCACCTGCCGTTGGTGGCGTTTAATATCTGGGATTTGATCACCTGCCGTTGGTGGCTTCTAATATCTGGGATTTGATCACCTGCCGTTGGTGGCTTCTAATATCTGGGATTTGATCACCTGCCGTTGGTGGCTTCTAATATCTGGGATTTGATCACCTGCCGTTGGTGGCGTTTAATATCTGGGATTTGATCACCTGCCGTTGGTGGCTTCTAATATCTGGGATTTGATCACCTGCCGTTTGTGGCTTCTAATATCTGGGATTTGATCACCTGCCGTTGGTGGATTCTAATTTCTGGGATTTGATCACCTGCCGTTGGTGGCTTCTAATATCTGGGATTTGATTACCTGCCGTTGGGGATTGCATATATATCTGATTTGAAATCTACAGTTGGGGCTGCTAATATCTTGGATATGAAACTTGCCGTTGGGGGCATTTTAATCGTGGAAATGATCACCCGTTGTTGGTGGCTTCTACTATCAGGGATTTAAACACCTGCCGTTGGTGGCTTCTAATATCTGGGATTTGAAACCTGCCGTTGGGGGCTGCATTTATCATCGATTTTATACCTACCGTTGGGGGCTGCTAATATCTAGGATATGAAACTTGCCGTTGGAGGCTGGAAATATCTGGGATTTGATCACCTGCCGTTGGTGACTACTAATATTTGGGATTATATCACCTGCAATTGGTGGCTTCTAATATCTGAGATTTTTTCACCTGCCGTTGGTGGCTTCTAATATCTGGGATTTGATCACCTGCCATTGTTGGCTTCTAATATCTGGGATTTGATCATCAGCCGTTGGTGGCTTCTAATATCTGAGATTTGATCACCTACCGTTGGTGGCTTCTAATATCTGGGATTTGATCACCTGTCGCTGGTGGCCTCTAATATCTGGGATTTGATCACCTGTCGTTGGTAGCTTCTAATATCTGGTATTTGAAACCTGTCGTTGGTAGATTCTAATATCTGGTATTTGAAACCTGCCGTTGGGTACTGCTAATATCTGTTATTTGAAACCTGCCGTTGTGGGCTGCATATAGATTCGATTTGAAATCTGCCGTTGGGGGCTGCATATATCCTTGATTTGAAATCTGCCGTTGGGGGCTGCATATATCCTTGATTTTATACCTGCCGTTGAGGGCTGCTAATATCTTGGATATGAAACTTGCCGTTGGGGGCTTTTTAATCGTGGAAATGATTACCCGTTGTTGGGGGCTTCTAATATCTGGGCTTTCATCACCGGCCGCTGGTGGCTTCTACTATCAGGGATTTAAACACCTGCCGTTGGTGGCTTCTAATATCTGGGATTTGATCACCGGCCGCTGGTGGCTTCTACTATCAGGGATTTAAACACCTGCCGTTGGTGGCTTCTAATATCTGGGATTTGAAACCTGCCGTTGGGGGCTGCATTTATCATCGATTTTATACCTACCGTTGGTGGCTGCATTTATCATCGATTTTATACCTACCGTTGGGAGCTGCTAATATCTAGGATATGAAACTAGCCGTTGGAGGCTGGAAATATCTGGGATTTGATCACCTGCCGTTGGTGACTACTGATATTTGGGATTATATCACCTGCCGTTGGTGGCTTCTAATATCTGAGATTTTTTCACCTGCCGTTGGTGGCTTCTAATATCTGGGATTTGATCACCTGCCGTTGGTGGCTTCTAATTTCTAGGATTTGATCACCTGCCGTTGGTGGCTTCTAATATCTGGGATTTGATCACCTGAAGTTGGGGGCTACTAATATCTGGGATTTGATCATCTGCCGTTGGTGGCTTCTGATATCTGGGATTTGATAACCCGCCGTTGGTGGCTTCTAATATCTGGTATTTGAAACCAGCCGTTGGGGGCTGCATATATCAACGATTTGATACCTACCGTTGGGGGCTGCTAATATCTTAGATATGAAACTTGCCGTTGAAGGCTGGAAATATCTGGGATTTGATCACCTGCCGTTGGTGACTACTAATATTTGGGATTATATCACCTGCCGTTGGTGGCTTCTAATATCTGGGATTTGATCACCTGCCGTTGGTGGCTTCTAATATCTGGAATTTGATCATCAGCCGTTGGTGGCTTCTAATATCTGAGATTTTATCACCCGTTGTTGGTGGCTTCTACTATCAGGGATTTGATCACCTGTCGCTGGTGGCCTCTAATATCTGGGATTTGATCACCTGTCGTTGGTAGCTTCTAATATCTGGTATTTGAAACCTGTCGTTGGTAGCTTCTAATATCTGGTATTTGAAACCTGCCGTTGGGTACTGCTAATATCTGGTATTTGAAACCTGCCGTTGTGGGCTGCATATAGATTCGATTTGAAATCTGCCGTTGGGGGCTGCATATATCCTTGATTTGAAATCTGCCGTTGGGGGCTGCATATATCCTTGATTTTATACCTGCCGTTGAGGGCTGCTAATATCTTGGATATGAAACTTGCCGTTGGGGGCTTTTTAATCGTGGAAATGATTACCCGTTGTTGGGGGCTTCTAATATCTGGGCTTTCATCACCGGCCGCTGGTGGCTTCTACTATCAGGGATTTAAACACCTGCCGTTGGTGGCTTCTAATATCTGGGATTTGATCACCGGCCGCTGGTGGCTTCTACTATCAGGGATTTAAACACCTGCCGTTGGTGGCTTCTAATATCTGGGATTTGAAACCTGCCGTTGGGGGCTGCATTTATCATCGATTTTATACCTACCGTTGGTGGCTGCATTTATCATCGATTTTATACCTACCGTTGGGAGCTGCTAATATCTAGGATATGAAACTAGCCGTTGGAGGCTGGAAATATCTGGGATTTGATCACCTGCCGTTGGTGACTACTAATATTTGGGATTATATCACCTGCCGTTGGTGGCTTCAATATCTGAGATTTTTTCACCTGCCGTAGGTGGCTTCTAATTTCTAGGATTTGATCACCTGCCGTTGGTGGCTTCTAATATCTGGGATTTGATCACCTGAAGTTGGGGGCTACTAATATCTGGGATTTGATCATCTGCCGTTGGTGGCTTCTGATATCTGGGATTTGATAACCCGCCGTTGGTGGCTTCTAATATCTGGTACTTGAAACCTGCCGTTGGGGGCTGCATATATCATCGATTTGATACCTACCGTTGGGGGCTGCTAATATCTTAGATATGAAACTTGCCGTTGAAGGCTGGAAATATCTGGGATTTGATCATCTGCCGTTGGTGACTACTAATATTTGGGATTATATCACCTGCCGTTGGTGGCTTCTAATATCTGAGATTTTTTCACCTGCCGTTGGTGGCTTCTAATATCTGGGATTTGATCACCTGCCGTTGGTGGCTTCTAATTTCTAGGATTTGATCACCTGCCGTTGGTGGCTTCTAATATCTGGGATTTTATCACCTGAAGTTGGGGGCTACTAATATCTGGGATTTGATCATCTGCCGTTGGTGGCTTCTGATATCTGGGATTTGATAACCCGCCGTTGGTGGCTTCTAATATCTGGTATTTGAAACCTGCCGTTGGGGGCTGCATATATCATCGATTTGATACCTACCGTTGGGGGCTGCTAATATCTTAGATATGAAACTTGCCGTTGAAGGCTGGAAATATCTGGGATTTGATCACCTGCCGTTGGTGGCTTCTAATATCTGAGATTTGATCACCTGCCGTTGATGGCTTCTAATATCTGGGATTTGATCACCTGCCGCTGCCTGCCTCTAATATCTGGGATTTGATCACCTGTCGTTGGTAGCTTCTAATATCTGGTATTTGAAACCTGCCGTTGGGTGCTGCTAATATCTGGTATTTGAAACCTGCCGTTGTGGGCTGCATATATATTCGATTTGAAATCTGCCGTTGGGGGCTGCATATATCCTTGATTTTATACCTGCCGTTGAGGGCTGCTAATATCTTGGATATGAAACTTGCCGTTGGGGGCTTTTTAATCGTGGAAATGATTACCCGTTGTTGGGGGCTTCTAATATCTGGGCTTTCATCACCGGCCGCTGGTGGCTTCTTCTATCAGGGATTTAAACACCTGCCGTTGGTGGCTTCTAATATCTGGGATTTGATCACCGGCCGCTGGTGGCTTCTACTATCAGGGATTTAAACACCTGCCGTTGGTGGCTTCTAATATCTGGGATTTGAAACCTGCCGTTGGGGGCTGCATTTATCATCGATTTTATACCTACCGTTGGGAGCTGCTAATATCTAGGATATGAAACTAGCCGTTGGAGGCTGGAAATATCTGGGATTTGATCACCTGCCGTTGGTGACTACTAATATTTGGGATTATATCACCTGCCGTTGGTGGCTTCAATATCTGAGATTTTTTCACCTGCCGTAGGTGGCTTCTAATATCTGGGATTTGATCACCTGCCGTTGGTGGCTTCTAATTTCTAGGATTTGATCACCTGCCGTTGGTGGCTTCTAATATCTGGGATTTGATCACCTGAAGTTGGGGGCTACTAATATCTGGGATTTGATCATCTGCCGTTGGTGGCTTCTGATATCTGGGATTTGATAACCCGCCGTTGGTGGCTTCTAATATCTGGTACTTGAAACCTGCCGTTGGGGGCTGCATATATCATCGATTTGATACCTACCGTTGGGGGCTGCTAATATCTTAGATATGAAACTTGCCGTTGAAGGCTGGAAATATCTGGGATTTGATCATCTGCCGTTGGTGACTACTAATATTTGGGATTATATCACCTGCCGTTGGTGGCTTCTAATATCTGAGATTTTTTCACCTGCCGTTGGTGGCTTCTAATATCTGGGATTTGATCACCTGCCGTTGGTGGCTTCTAATTTCTAGGATTTGATCACCTGCCGTTGGTGGCTTCTAATATCTGGGATTTTATCACCTGAAGTTGGGGGCTACTAATATCTGGGATTTGATCATCTGCCGTTGGTGGCTTCTGATATCTGGGATTTGATAACCCGCCGTTGGTGGCTTCTAATATCTGGTATTTGAAACCTGCCGTTGGGGGCTGCATATATCATCGATTTGATACCTACCGTTGGGGGCTGCTAATATCTTAGATATGAAACTTGCCGTTGAAGGCTGGAAATATCTGGGATTTGATCACCTGCCGTTGGTGGCTTCTAATATCTGAGATTTGATCACCTGCCGTTGATGGCTTCTAATATCTGGGATTTGATCACCTGCCGCTGCCTGCCTCTAATATCTGGGATTTGATCACCTGTCGTTGGTAGCTTCTAATATCTGGTATTTGAAACCTGCCGTTGGGTGCTGCTAATATCTGGTATTTGAAACCTGCCGTTGTGGGCTGCATATATATTCGATTTGAAATCTGCCGTTGGGGGCTGCATATATCCTTGATTTTATACCTGCCGTTGAGGGCTGCTAATATCTTGGATATGAAACTTGCCGTTGGGGGCTTTTTAATCGTGGAAATGATTACCCGTTGTTGGGGGCTTCTAATATCTGGGCTTTCATCACCGGCCGCTGGTGGCTTCTTCTATCAGGGATTTAAACACCTGCCGTTGGTGGCTTCTAATATCTGGGATTTGATCACCGGCCGCTGGTGGCTTCTACTATCAGGGATTTAAACACCTGCCGTTGGTGGCTTCTAATATCTGGGATTTGAAACCTGCCGTTGGGGGCTGCATTTATCATCGATTTTATACCTACCGTTGGTGGCTGCATTTATCATCGATTTTATACCTACCGTTGGGGGCTGCTAATATCTAGGATATGAAACTAGCCGTTGGAGGCTGGAAATATCTGGGATTTGATCACCTGCCGTTGGTGACTACTAATATTTGGGATTACATCACCTGCCGTTGGTGGCTTCTAATATCTGAGATTTTTTCACCTGCCGTTGGTGGCTTCTAATATCTGGGATTTGATCACCTGCCGTTGGTGGCTTCTAATTTCTAGGATTTGATCACCTGCCGTTGGTGGCTTCTAATATCTGGGATTTGATCACCTGAAGTTGGGGGCTACTAATATCTGGGATTTAATCATCTGCCGTTGGTGGCTTCTGATATCTGGGATTTGATAACCCGCCGTTGGTGGCTTCTAATATCTGGTATTTGAAACCTGCCGTTGGGGGCTGCATATATCATCGATTTGATACCTACCGTTGGGGGCTGCTAATATCTTAGATATGAAAACTTGCCGTTGAAGGCTGGAAATATCTGGAATTTGATCACCTGCCGTTGGTGACTACTAATATTTGGGATTATATCACCTGCCGTTGGTGGCTTCTAATATCTGAGACTTTTTCACCTGCCGTTGGTGGCTTCTAATATCTGGGATTTGATCACCTGCCGTTGGTGGCTTCTAATTTCTAGGATTTGATCACCTGCCGTTGGTGGCTTCTAATATCTGGGATTTTATCACCTGAAGTTGGGGGCTACTAATATCTGGGATTTGATCATCTGCCGTTGGTGGCTTCTGATATCTGCGATTTGATAACCCGCCGTTGGTGGCTTCTAATATCTGGTATTTGAAACCTGCCGTTGGGGGCTGCATATATCATCGATTTGATACCTACCGTTGGGGGCTGCTAATATCTTAGATATGAAACTTGCCGTTGAAGGCTGGAAATATCTGGGATTTGATCACCTGCCGTTGGTGGCTTCTAATATCTGAGATTTGATCACCTGCCGTTGATGGCTTCTAATATCTGGGATTTGATCATCTGCCGCTGCCTGCCTCTAATATCTGGGATTTGATCACCTGTCGTTGGTAGCTTCTAATATCTGGTATTTGAAACCTGTCGTTGGTAGCTTCTAATATCTGGTATTTGAAACCTGCCGTTGGGTGCTGCTAATATCTGGTATTTGAAACCTGCTGTTGTGGGCTACATATATATTCGATTTGAAATCTGCCGTTGGGGGCTGCATATATCCTCGATTTTATACCTGCCGTTGAGGGCTGCTAATATCTTGGATATGAAACTTGCCGTTGGGGGCTATTTAATCGTGGAAATGATTACCCGTTGTTGGGGGCTTCTAATATCTGGGCTTTCATCACCGGACGCTGGTGGCTTCTAATATCTGGGCTTTCATCACCGGACGCTGGTGGCTTCTACTATCAGGGATTTAAACACCTGCCGTTGGTGCCTTCTAATATCTGGGATTTGATCACCTGCAGTTGGTGGCTTCTAATATCTGGTATTTGAAACCTGCCGTTCGGGGCTGCATATATAATCGATTTGATACCTACCGTTGGGGGATGCTAAAATCTTAGATATGAAACTTGCCGTTGAAGGCTGGAAATATCTGGGATTTGATCACCTGCCGTTGGTGACTACTAATATTTGGGATTATATCACCTGCCGTTGGTGGCTTTTAATATCTGGGATTTGATCACCTGCCGTTGGTGGCTTCTAATATCTGGGATTTGATCATCAGCCGTTGCTGGCTTCTAATATCTGAGATTTGATCACCTGCCGTTGGTGGCTTCTAATGTCTGGGATTTGATTACCTGCCGTTGGTGTCTTCTAATATCTGGGATTTGATCATCTGCCGTTGGTGGCTTCTGATATCTGGGATTTGATCACCTGCCGTTGGTGGCTTCTAATATCTGGGATTTGATCACCTGAAGTTGGGGGCTTCTAATATCTGGGATTTGATCACCAGCCGTTTGTGGCTTCTAATATCTGAGATTTAGGGGCTAAGAGTATCTAGGATTTGTTGCCTGCCTTTGGGGTTGGGAAATTCTCAGACTTGAAACGGCCGTTGGGTGCTGTGAATATCTGGAATTTGATACCTGCCGAAAAAAACTACTTTGCAGCTGGACGTCAAACGTCAGATTTGTTTTTTCGTTGTCGCCCAGCGCTATAGCGTTTCAATACAATTTCTGAATTATGCAAATTTGTATCATTTTCGGCTAAATTGCATGGCTTAAAGTGTGGTAACATACTACATACGGCCAAGGCTTAGTTTTATTTTAGTTAGTCTATGTAATTATAGTCTTTATAGTGTCTTTCTTCTTTAAAAACTATTTTGATGCGGCTTAATTTTTGCAAAGCGTAATTTGGATATTAGAGTGAAGATTGAACTTAAATCTGGGCGATTTTTCCCGGAGGGAGAGAAATGAGTTCCTAGATAAGATAACAAATTATCCTTAGTAATATTATCCAATGCTTGGTCAGATAAATGAAATTTAAATTTGGAGTCATGTATGATTTTCTTCCTTTAGCCAAGCGTCGTCAGAACAGGAGCCTTACATTTCCTAGTGTTAGAGCCAATTCGCGTAATTTCAAAAAGTTCAGTTAATAGAATGTTCATCTTAGGTTTAAAAGTTCAGCTAGCTAATTGGACCAAGTCATCTTGCGACTTATTGCCACTTATCTAACGCCTTTACAATGCATAGAGGGGTGGTGGCTAGCCCCTATGCCACAGCTAACCGACAGCGCCCTATACTAACTATTACCGTTAACATCTGCAAGTTTTGATGGAATGGAGAAACCGGGTTAGACCGCGGAGGAAAACTCCTTTAAAAAGCGGGGAGAGAACTTGCAAACTCTACGCAGAAGGATTTCTTCCCAGATTTTTCACCCGGTGCCACAGTCCGGGATCGAACCCGGGATCCTCTTGCTGCGAGGCGAAAGCGCTAACCGCTACGCCACCCCACCGCTGGATGAAACTAAAATGATATCGTCCGCAAAGCATAAGATATTGCACAAACGATCAACGAGCTTGAAACCGATGTGATTTTGCAGTGTGCAGACTAGTTCGTCCATGCATAACTCATGTTTTTTGCATGGTACGTTTAATAAATTCGGGTCTCTCCACATATTTCCATCTATTTCAATGAAAATTGAGTCTCGTATGCATCTTTTCTCAAGAAACGGACTGTTGTTGTTGAAATATTTCTAAAATTTCGGGTTTCGGCGTTATTAACACATCAACCGAAAAAAAAACGTATTTTCTCGGGGTCCAATTCGGAGGGGAAAAAGGAGATGTCAGAATATAGCATGCCAAATTATATGAGCTATTTTTAAGGACTAGTGTGTAGGCCTTTCTATTGATACCAAAATATTTTGATATATTTGGTTTTCTCTACGATTTCCATGCGAAATGCTGATTTCATGATTTTTCGTAAATTTCAAAATTTTTAAAGGAATTCAAAATTCTTTAAACAAGTTGTCAAAGATGAAGCTTTATTTGTAGCAAGATTATTTACTATACAGTTTTAGATTTATATATAAACATGTTTTAATGTCAATGCCTTAATAATTTCCAGTTCGTTTTCCGTTAGTTTCAAAATCCTAGCTCTTGAACCAGTGGTTGTTGGATCTGATACTATGAAACAAATTGAGATTAGAGGAACATGTGAAATATCATCAACAAAAGGCCTAGAGAGATGATTGGAATTCAGGTTTCGTTTCATAAACTTTATCAGAAAATCATTATCTTCCCTGAATGTTTCGAGTACTAAGCAATGTACCAATTTTTATCATACATCGCAACGACATAATGCCCAATTGATATGTCACCAAATTAAATGAAATTCTTTGTTTGCGCACTTCCTTGCACGACTTTTACTTTTGATCCAAATTCTTCTTCAGATATGCGGTACACCATTATTTCAAATTTTGATACTGGCACAAATCTGTGGTTGCTTTGGGTACCTACAATAGTTGAAGCTTTAGATACCCTGTCGTCAATCTTTTTGTGATGTTGCTGGACATCTTCTTTGCTAACGTAAATAAATTTATGGACTGTATGTGCACCTCGGCCCATTCGAAAAACTGAGTTGGAGTAACAATTTGCTTCTCTTAGGGCTATTGAAGAGATTCTGTTGTAACCAAGCGTTTTACCGTTCCTTCAATTCCATCATATGAACTTTTACCATGACTGATTGCGAAAAAATTCCAATCTGCGGTAACAATGAAGTCAGCCTCATGGTTACAAAGGTTCAACAAATTTTTCCAATTTTTGTATTGTGACGCAGCTTCATCTCTGAAGTAATAAATGCGTTTTAATTTCGAAAAAGGTTGAGGAGGTGGTTAACGAATATATTTATGAAACAGTGAACTGATCCAGCACTATGGTCCATTTCGTCACTAATAATGCACGCGCTTAAACAGTTCAAATTTGTTTGAACTACGTTCTTCGTGTTAAAAAACCCATGCCAATTGGGGTTGAAAACTTGCTCAGTCGCGTTGAATCTGGCGATAAAGAACTTGAGAGTTATTTAGCTACTTTCTTGGGTCATATTCGAGGAACTAAGGACTACTGGTATAAAGTCCTTAGAAGCGTTTTAGCGATGATTTGGGAATTTGGTCATCCAGACTCGCTTTTAACTTTTAATCCGGCCGAATACGATGATATGGAACTGCACGATCACTTGAGAAAAAAGAATTCAGATGTTCCAGGAGTAAAGTCGACGACGGTGGCTGAATTGTTGAATTTCGACCCACTTAGCGTCAATTTGCACTTTCACAACAAAGTGCGGTCGCTGTTAAACAACTTTGTCTTGTGTAAGCAAAATCCAGTTCTTGGCATGATAGAAAATCATTTTGGCGGGTTGAATACCAATCTCGAGGTTTTCTTCACTACCACATGCTTGTTAGTTTTCGGAATACTTCTAAATTAACAAACATTTATTAAATGAGAAACTTACATGTTTTTTGCTTTTTAAATAATTAAGTCTAAGTATTGTACTTTAACTAATTAAAAATTAATTTTGCCAAATGGGAACGCGGTGACACACAGACACACACACACAGACACGTCTAGTGTAATACCTCTCCGTGACGTCATCGTCACTCGGAGAGGTAAAAGGTAGTTCAGATTAACAACCAATAGTAAACGAAATTATAACAACTTTATTTTTTTACATTTGACTTGGGAATATTCATAAAAGGTTACAATTTTTAAAATGTTAAAATTAACAAACAAAAGCGGTCTCTTACTAAACTTTTTCCAGAAACTAAAACTTTTTAATGTATTCTTTGCAACAATTAAAAATTCAATTCGAAATGATTATTCTGTAAGGAAATGATTTAAAATTCTTACAGTATTTCTTCCCCCCCCCATCCAATGGTTTGCTGGTAGAACCAAAGTACAGTGGGCTATGTGGCCAATATAGAGTGGAAAATGTCAAAGAACTTTTACGACTCAAAATTTCCCCATAAACACATCCATTGTACATCGGTCTTACCACTTTATTTGGAAATAATACATTACTTATATTTACATTACCATAAGTTTATAATGCCTCTAAGTAGAGAAATGGCTGCTACTGCTAAGGCAGCAGTGTTTGTCTGGCTCCCTTTAATGAAACCCTATACTCTCTCCGTATCATTTATAACCTCAACTTCAATACAAAATTGTACTGTCACCCTAGCGTTTCTTTTATCCCTTTTAGAATGTTTCAGGACTGAAACCGCCTCTATCTCACGAGAGAGAGAGAGGGATTTGGGGTTGCTTAAGTAAATTTCGTTAACCCCAATGCCTGCTTAGACGAAACGTAAAAATCTCCTTTATTCCATTGGATGATTTAGTATTCGTCTCGACCGCTTGGTGGCTGCACCGCAACAGAAATTTCAAAATTTTCTCTCTTCTTCCTAGGGTAAGAGGACTTGAAAATAATATCCAAGATCTTGGGATATTCCACAATATTGGTAATAGATTCTTAAATTTCAAAATGAATTAAGTTCGAAAAATTTAAAAATAAAACACCTTAGTTTGCAATAAGAAACCTGGAAGTAAACAAAAACAATTTAGATTATAACCACTCCAGGTATTTCATGCTTCGTCTGGGGACTAGTGTTGGAATTTCTAATAGGGTAAGAGGACTTGAAAATAATATCCAGGATCTTAGGATATTCCACAATTTTGGTTATAGATTCTTAAATTTCAAAAGAAATTATGTCCGAAAAATTTAGGAAGTCTATAAAACGAAACAAAGTTCTTTAAAACAAGCTTATAAGCAAAACGTTGGTAAAATTGAAAAAATCAACACTTTAGTATGCAGTATAGTACAGGAAAAATAGGTTTTAACCCGCAACAAATTGAAACAAAGCTGAAAATTTCAGATCTTATAGATTTTTGGGCCCTCTTTAACGTGGTGTGGTCTCCCACACTTTCCCATTGGAGGAATTTCCACCATATTGGAAAATGGCGGACAAAATCGAGAAAACGTTTAATAACTCCGGTTCTACTTAACCCATTAACACGTAATTAGGCTTCAACTGTAGATCACCTTCACACACATAATTCACGTCTTGAGATATTTTGTCCTAAAACTAACCGGAAGTTCACAATCTGACCCTGAAGATTAGCCTCATATAAAAAATGGGGATTTAAAGCATTTATGGTTTCTATTTTCAGAATACGTTTCCAAAATTAAACATATAGTTCCTATTACTGACAAATTTTGTTTTTTTTATGAGAAGGGCTATAATGTATAGTACGGGAGAGGGTAAAACCGCCTTTTTACCATCATAAAACTTAATGTTTTAATATACAGGGTGTTTGTGAAAGGTCCATCAATAATGAAAGGGCGTATTTATTGGGCCATTTTGAGTCGAAAATGTTCTATGACATTTTTCCGTCCGGGCCACTGTTTTCAAGTTATGATTGGAGTAATTTACGGATGACCCCTTAAATTTAATTTAGAAATTGAAAGACAGCGCTAATTTAATGAAGGGGTCATCCCTAAAATATTCAAATCATAACTCGAAAACCGTGGCTCGGACGGCTAAATGTCATAGAACATTTTCGACTCAAAATGGCCCAATAAATACGCCCTTTCATTATTGATGGACTTTTCACAAACACCCTGTATACCATTGTTCGCCCACACTTGTCAATACGGCTAAAGTTGAGTTAAAAGCGTGTGAAACAAAGTTGACATAACCAAGTAGGGTATATAAGGAGATTGATTCACAATAAATGATAAGAAATCCGCAATTGCATGAACCTTTGGTTGAAGCCCTGCAATTGGGAGGCTAGACGTTTCTCGTAACCCTAGCCGATCGCCACGCACTTCTTGATTCTAACGTTGGGAGTAGAAGCCAAAAATTAATGCGAACACGTTTGCTCCGATTTGCCAACTGCGGACGCAGTGACCGACACACAGACAGACAGACACCCCCCCCCACACACACGTCCAGCATAATACCTCTCCGTGACGTCATAGTCACTTAAAGAGGTAAAAATATAACGGGATTAATATATTTTAGGTTTAAAACCTCTTTGCATTTATTTCGCTTGAAACCGTTTCGAAATACTCGAAAATTAGATTTGCCTTACCTTCCGGGCTGGATTGTGAACTTCCGGTTAGTTGTTGGACAACATATCTTTAGGATAAATTATGTGTTTGAAAGTAATCTACAATTAAAGCCTAATAACTTGTTAATCGGGTTAGTAGAACCAGAGTTATTAAACTTTTTCTCGATTTTGGAAATGTATTCAGAATATAGAAACCATAAAATGGTTTAAATTCCCATTTTTATATGAGGCTAATCTTCAGAGTCAGATTGTGAACTTCCGGTTAGTTGTAGGACAAAATATCGGAGGAGGTGAATTATGAGTTTGAAGGTGATCTACAATTGAAGCCTAATTACGTGTTAATTGGTTAAGTAGAACCGGAGTTATTAAACGTTTTCTCGATTTTGTCCGCCATTTTCCAATATGGCGGAAATTCCTCCAATGGGAGAGTGTGGGAGACCACACCACGTTAAAGAGCGCCCAAAAATCTATAAGATCTGAAATTTTCAGCTTTGTTTCAATTTGTTGCGGGTTCCCTCTGTTTTTGAGCTAAAATGACTGTACTAGTAAGAATCATCGAAGGAAACAAAAACCATTTATATTATAACCACTCCAGGTATTACATGCTTATTCTGGGGACCTGTGTCGGAAATTATTACGGTAAGAGGACTTTAAAATCATACCCAGATCTTAGGATATTCCACGATATTGGTAATGGATTCTTAAATTTCAAAATATATTATGATTGAAAAACTTAGGTAGTCTATAAAACGAAACATAGTTCTTTATAACAAGTTTATAAGCAAAACGTTGTTAAAAATGAAAAAAATCAACACTTGAGTATGCAATAAGAATAATCGAAGTAACCAAAAACAATTTAGATTATATCCACTCCAGGTATTATTTACTTCTTCTGGAGATTTGTGTCGCAATTTCTAGTAGGGTAAGAGGACTCTAAAATAATATCCAAGATCTTAGGATATTCCACAATATTGGTAATAGATTCTTAAATTTCAAAATGAATTAAGTTTTGAAAAATTTAAAAATATAAAACTTCTTAGTTTGCAATATGAAACATGGAAGTAAACAAAAACAATTTATATTATAACCACTCTAGGTATTACATGCTTCTTCTGGGCACTTGTGTCGGAATTTCTAATAGGGTGAGAGGACTTTAAAATCATACCCAGATCTTAGGATATTCCTTAATATTGGTAAGAGATTCTTAAATTTTAAAATAAATTAAGTTCGAAAAATTTGAAAAATAAAACACGTTAGTTTGCAATTAGAAAAATCGAAGTAAAAAACAATTTAGATTATAACCACTCCAGGTATTATATACTTCTTCTGGGGACTTGTGTCGGAATTTCTAATAGGGTAAGAGGACTTGAAAACAATATCCAAGATCTTAGGATATTATAAAGAAACGTCTTGGTTTAGACTAAGGCCGAAAAAACAAACGATATGTGTGAGGTTTATCATTTGACTGAAGTTTCAGATATTGCAATTGTTTAAGTTATTTTTATCCATTTAAACCTTAATCAATATTAAATTCAATCAAATGATTTTACTGTTAATCGATCCATTCCCTCTAAATTAATTGAAAAAATTACATATCTACGCTTTTTCAAGAAAAATTACATTTTCCGAAAACATTTTATCATGAAATTAATTATTTCGAAGGGAGTACGTGTTGAGGTGTCAACATAGAATATTTGAAATATTCTATTGACTTTCTAAAAAGAGCAAGCGAACTTTGACATAATTTGAAAGGAAAATGTAAAAATTTAATCGAAATGCTACATTTCTATTTTCGCCTCTATGAAGAAAAGATTGCACTGCAATTTCCCGCTCCGTGCTTTTGAATTTCTTGGTCATAACTCAGTCTTCATTTGAAACGTCACCACCCCTTTCTACATTGTTGGCGCTACTTGTACACCGGTTACGTATTACGCGTAGTCATTTTAGCACGCTTAAAGACCATTTCGGAAAACACACAGGGGCGAGGCCATCATTGGGGTATTCTCCCTCGCACCAAGGGTCACCGCCAGACGGTGCCAAAGTTCACAAGAGGCAGGAGGCTAGTCAACTCGCTCTGACTATAGCGGTGCTTCTAGGCGAGAGAGAGAGAAGGCCTCAATGGCGGCATCACCCATGTGTTTTAGTTTCTCTGTATGTAATTTCTAAAATGGTCTACTCACTTACAAATGTACACAAAGTACACTGAGTTATCGGTCCTTCAGGCGCTAGCGAGTGACAAGCCACAACCATAATCATTCATTTAAACGAATGTTTTATAGTTTTAGGTTATTAAGGTAGGCGGGCAAGTCCGGAGAGTCACTAATGTGAAAAGGTTTCGAACTAGATGGTATTATTGGCTGAATGTGCTGCGACGGCTCAAATGACCCATACACTTGAACCACTGGTGCTTTTAAAAATTTTTATATTGGGAAAATAAAGGAAGGGGGGTCGGAGTAAATTGTGACCTTCGCATAACTGGTAATGAATAATGTGTATACCCATATTATTTCCGCATGAAAATGAATATAACAAGTCATTGGTACTGAGAAGTATTTCTTTTTATGTAATCTTTACCCTTACCTTTGGTTATATCAGAAGTAAGATAAGGGACTAGAAGTATAGAGGTAACCAAACTCTTCACTTAGTGATGGAAGCGGCATAAAATCGTCAAATTTGTTCACTAGTGCTAGGCTCTATTACCAATGCTAGGGCACTTTAATTCTAGTCCCTTATCTTACTGCTGGTTATATTTATACCGATATCATATTTTTCCTGTGCTACCTACTAAACGAAACCACACAGGATAAACTTGTTGCTTTGTCTCAAGAAGACGACATTAGTTTATAAATTAGTTTGAGAAAAAAGTTCTTTATCATATTTTCTCTAACATCAGTCTTCTCAGAAACTTACTACAGATTTAAACTTTTTTGGTGCAAACTTGAAAGTTTGTTAAGCCAGCAACAATTAAAACTATATCCGTCAAGGTGCTTACAAGTTAGTGAATAACGACACGAAATCCCTTCAAGATAATTAATTTCATGATAAAATGTTTTCGGAAAATGTAATTGTTCTTGAAAAAGCGTAGATATGTAATTTTTTCAATTAATTTACAGGGAATGGATCGATTAACAGTAAAATCATTTGATTGAATTTAATATTGATTAAGGATTAAATGGATAAAAATAACTAAAACAATTGCAATATCTGAAACTTCAGCCAATTGATAAACCTCACACATATCGTTTGTTTTTTCGGCCTTGGTCCAAAACAAGACGTTTTTTTATAATTATTTGTCACTTCAGTCTTATTGTAATTAAAATTTGAATAATTTTATTTTTGCTTTACCGTCATACATTTGGGGTTGATCTATTTCTAATTGCTTAAAGAAGTACTCAAGTGTCGTTAATTACATTTAACTTATATTCAAAAACATTGATTTTGATAAGCAAATAGTGTTGTACTTTATTTATGAAAGAAGCTTAAAAACGACGGTATTTGAAATATAGAAGAAAAATATTTGTTTCGTACACTGTATACAGTGTTGTCGAGATCAGACCAACAGCTTCCTTTATGTAAAACCGCCAATACTGCCAACGGGAGATGTCATACTAAATTACACAGGGTGTAAATAAATGTTTAGAATTCATGTTTTATTGTAAGGCTGAATGCAACAAAATATATTAAAGCGCAGTCCTACGATTAGCCTTAGTCTCTTAGAACCTGCGTCTCAAATTGCAACCTCTAAACTGTTTGGTAAACAACTCAACGTAAATATTTAAAGTGTCTACCATTGTGGTTGAGGCACTCTTCCAGAGGATTTTACGTGTCTTGCATTACATTTGCAACCACTAAACTCATGACGCATGGTAAGACTAATGGTATTGCCGTTAAGGCTTGATGTAGGGGGATATGATTATGCCGGTAGTAATGCCCTTGTAAACTGGCACGAACAGTAGAATGGCTTAGTGCAACTTCATGTTCCACCGCTCTACTACTAGCACGAGATTGGCTTCATAACTATCTACGATGTCAAAGTCTCTATCCTCATTACAGACTATACCGTCTCTTCTACGTTCACGATCTTGCACTACCGAAATCACGAAGGTGCTCGAACCCGAATGTTGTCGGTGTGGAGACCGTTCGGCATAAAGCACTGCCTCTAGTTGAACGTTACCGCGACCTTCACCCAAAATAAACGTGCTGTCCAATTTGTCCTGGGTAGAATAGGTTGGCATTTTGCTAGGAAACGAGACTAACTACTGTAATTCTACTACTTAGCTGCGACACTGAAAGACCCTGTATATCTAAAGAGACCGAAAGTTCCTCAAAGTTGAGTTTTCAAAGATTGCCAGCTTGAGCAGGTCATGGTGTGTATAGTGGTGAAGGTCGCTTTAACGTTCGACAGGTGACACCACTGTATGTTTCGTCCTCCAATGTCCTGACCCGATAGGTCCAAACAATTACCATTTTGGTTTTTCGGATCAGTGTTGCGGTATTGCCGGTCCCATTAGAAATACAAGGTCTGTAGTGTTACAATTGTAACAATACGCCTGTTAAAAAGGCACAAATACTGTAATAAAACCATTGTAATAATTGTTGGCCAATTTTTAAACACCCTAACCTTAAACTTTGGACAAAATAAGGAAAACATAAAGGTTTCTTTGGTAATAACTTTGAAGAAGGTCCGAGTTGTCTGTGGAACCGAGAAAAAAGGCCGTAGTGAAAAGTAATCGTCGTTACGCAGCAGTTAGGATCGAATTTAATTAGTTAGTCTCGTCTCTTAGCAAAATGCCTGTGTATTCAAACCAGGGCAAATTGAGCATGATGTTTACGAGGATTAGCTAAGACGGCAAAACCTTTGCGTGAACTAATTGAAGCCGATCCATTATTTTTTAGAAAGGTACTGTTCTCTAACGAGGCTATTTAGGGATGGTACCCTAAACCTTCATAACGTGCATTTTTGGGAGGGCATTCTTGGAAACCAAATAATCGGACCCTTTTTCTTGATAAGAAAATCTCTGAAGGCATTTAATTGGACTTCCTGCGTCATGAGTTCGTTGCTTGAAAAGTTATTGCAAGACATGGGCAGATGAAGAGTGCCTGCACCACAATGGTAATCACATTCAACATTTACGTTGACGTTGATGTGTACCAAAGAGATTAGAGGTTGTAATTTGAGGCCCAAATTCCAAGACTGTGCTTTAAAATTTTCTGTTGCTCCCCCCACTTGACTGGTATGCTAGGTGATATTTCAGAAGATGAAAATTTATTGAATTAGGGATAGCGAGAGATGGCTAGCGATGTGGCTTAGTTATGGGCTAGACGCCCTTGTTTTATTTGCAACATTATTACATTGAATGTTGCCTGATTAAATTGTTGCTTGTGATTTTGCGAACTTTGTTAATGATATATTAAAATTTAAATGGAAAAGTTTCATTTTGACACATTCCTTACCCTAAAATTTTGTATTTGGAGCCTATTAATGTATTATAGTGATAATGTAATTAATTTTAGTGTTAAATAGGAAAACATTTAGGCTGAAAGAACAACTCGCGTAGTTTGATCTTATTTTATTATTTCAGTTAAGGGTTATCTATAGTTACCCAAAAACCTATTGTTTTAGATTATTTTAAGGTTAAATATGGTTATTAAGCTGAAATTAACGGCTAATCTTCTTTTATTAGTGTTATTGCAGTCTATTATACGAGTTTGAATAAGAAATTCTCCTAAACTGCAAACTTTAGAGGAGTGACTGTTTGACTCTTGCGTAACAATCACTATTTTGCCCCAAAACTTTTAAATATCGCGCCTTTTCAATGGCTCTCTTTTCAAAATGGGAAAAATGCTTTTAAATGGATGCTGGGTGAAAGACAAGTGTAGTTTTAATTGTAATTTGTCAGCTTAATTATAAAGTATCCATGAATTTACCAAAAAAATTCGTGTTTTGGGTTAATTTCACATTAATTAAACTTGATTAAGTTTAATTTAACGGCTTATCTTGTTTATCTAGTGTGGATTTAGTTTATAATACAAGTTTGAATAAAATATTAACTTTAATTGCAATTACCCTAAAATTTTAATGGATGCGCTTTTGATGTATTTTAATGATCATTTAATTTAATTTGAAAGTGAAATAGGAAACTACTGTGGCTGTACGAAAAACGTGTGATCTTTTAATCTTAATTTGAGAGTGGTTCATGATAGTGGATTAAGCTTAAAATTTATTTGAATTTTTTACCCTAATTGCAATGTTTAGTCCAGTTTAATATTTTTTCCACATATTCATTTTTTAACCCAAAACTTTTGAATTTCGCGGCAATTAATGTACTTTAAAGATAGTTTAAATTAACTTAAGTGTGAAATAGAAAATATTGGGCTTTACCAATGGCTTGGGTAGTTTTAATCATAATTGAAGAGATTATTTAAAAGTTATTTGAGCTTTTAACCAAAAAATGTATATTTTGATTTAATTTCACGTTAATTATATTTAATTGAGTTAAAATTAACGTAGGATTGTGTTTTGGCAGTGTACATTTAGGTTATAAAATGAGTTTAAATGTATGCATCACTTTAATTACAATTTTTAGTGGAGTTTTCGATTCTCATTTTACGCTAAAGTTTTGAATTTCGCGCCTATCAAGGTACTTTGAGGATAATTTAAATTAGCTTAAGTGTGAAAGAGAAAACATGGGGCTTTACCAACGGCTTGGGTAGATACAATCTTAATCAAGAACATCATTTAAGAGTTATCTGAGTTTTCATCCAAAAAAATGTATATTTTGGTTTAATTTCACGTTAATTACACTTAATTGCGTTGAAATTAACTTGTCGTCAGTGCTCATTAAGCTTATAAAATGACTTTTGATAAATAATTCACCTTAACTCTAAAGTTTAGAGGAGTTTTTATTACTTCCAACACTTTGCGTTCAATTTTTATCATATCCTGTGCTAGGTTTGTGATAACATAAACATTATCTATACAATATGTTAATGAATGATGTTGTTCTATGAAAATTATTTGACTAATTTAATTATATAACGACACTGTCTTCCTGGATTAAACAGCACCACTGTTACTTATGAATTAAACAATCCACTGTTGGTAACAAATAGTTTATAAAATGATAACGTAACATCACAGTATGACTTATTCAATAGGATCAAACTTGTTTTAACAAATAATCTGGTCCTCTACATTGGTTTAGTTTCAGGAATTATATCACACACCCTTACAATTAGTAGCATTTTAGTAAGATTAACAATTTGTAACCGATTAGCTTAAAAAGCTGACGTTCACAGAGCCAGAAATAATGAGACAAAAATTAGATGTCAAAAATTTTATCTCTTTATTAAACCAGGTTCTGGTTATGTTAGTTTTATGATACAAAAATAGTTAAAATTTAGGGGTTAGTTATATTTAGTAATAAATTTTGATGATGACTATTTACAATGTCGAGTACTTAATTGGGGAAGCGCCAGTAGGGAATGTCCGTACTAAATAAACATAACACTTACAGTGATATTTAGAGCCATGTGAACTGTGTCCTTGGTCTTGAAAACGGGTACGCGACTAGAGTGAAAGCGCGGGAATTCACTATTAATGCACACTTAAACCGTTAGAGGGTCGGAAGGTCGACCGTCTTTCTTGCTGCCGGTGACAGATGTTAGCCACTCGGGTGTTGAATAGGAGTCTCACTGACTAGCTTCTTGACTAGAGTACCACGGACTAACTAACACCGTTCCCTAGGCTATACAGGCTATATACTGTTCACTTATCTCTAGTTCGGCCAGTATAGACCAGGGGGCTTAATATACTTAATAGGGGTGAAAGAATTTTCTTCCCGAGGGAAGGAATACATTCTTCCGGTCTACCCGTCTCCTATACGGGCAATCCCGCACGTGGTGCGGGCACCCACGCCGATAACATGTTAACCCACAAGAAGTGGTTCGGGGGTCAAATATGCCCTCAAATTAAAGGGCATGGCCGGGGTAGGCAGTAATGCCTGAACTGGGCGTGACGGAGGAGGAGTGGGCAATATCGCCACAAAAGATGAAGAAGTTTGAGGTGGTGAAGACAGTGTCGCCAACCGTCACAGGAGTGCCCCTCGAGAAATACTCCGAGAGGGCACTCCAGCAAGGGTTGGAGCGACACCAGGACTAGGTTGTACTGCAGGACCCACTGAGGTTCCTCTCCCCGCTAACCGACGTCCACTCAAAATAACCCGACCTGGGTAAGGAGGTACTCGACTAGTGGGCGGTCGTTCCCGCCTAGCAGGCGCCGTTGGCTCCGCAGTCACTACTGTAATGGGTTCGAGCGGGACGGTCGGCGGTGAAACCGATTGATGACGTGGGTGCCGATTTACGGAGTTTCGTCGTCCCACCCGGACGGCATCGATGTGAGTCGAAGGGAAAGCGGTGATGGCGACATTCCTTGTAGCAACCGCTGGTAGCGCCACGACCGTGAGTATCTCCGTAGTGACGGAGACGGGTCCTTCTTCTAATTCTTCATCATCATGAAGGTGCAGCACATCCTAAAATGTTGTATAAAATAGAATAAATAAAGGCATTTTAACGAGCCATCCTGTTTATTTCCCAAGGAGGCGCATAAATCGCTCTTCTTGAATAGTCAAAGTCCTCAATGGCTAGTTGAGAGTTTGGGTGACTCCGTAAATACTTCGCCACGTCGTTCCGTGATCTTAACTTGATCCGGTAAGGCAGAGGTGCATAATAATATATGTCTCGCTCCCGACCACCAGGCTCAACTATCCGCCGCTGCATTACATCTCTGGTGTAACCACGTCGAAACGGTCGTATGGTTCGAGCAGTAAGGAAAGGATATTGTAGAAGAAGCTGAGGGGGAGACGCTGCGACAGGTGCCGAGACGTCTTCCTCAGGTGCAGGATCTTCGTTAACAATATCCAAAGCTTCCGATATATCAGAAACCCTACCAACTCGAGCCAATTTGGGATAGGGAACTTCCCGTTCCGTTGAAGTCGACGAAGAAGTGGCAGGACGTTTTCGTTGCAAACTGATGGGTGTAATCCGGGCAGATCCTTACAGATCCGGTGGTGGAACATACTAAGGTGCCGAACTCGGACCAGGCTGTGGTGAAACAGAACCATGACCGTCGTAAGGACCAGTATGAGCCTTGACACGTGGACGAAGTTGTGCGGAAGGTGTCTTCGCTGGAGCAGTTGGACAAGGAGGGCGAGGACTGGCACAGGCCAAGTCTCTTAAAGTGTAGCATCGTGGACAGGTATGAGGCGACTCTTGTGGAAGTGTTGGCTCATCAGGAACGCCTTCTGACTCAGGTTCTGAGTCAGTCGGGTGCAATGCTCTTGAAGGCGGATCTTACCGGTCGAGTTCTTGTGTAGATGACGGCAAGAACTGATCGGTTGTTCTATATATAGCTTAAGATGAGCTATATTTTCCAACGATCGTTTACCAGTAGCCACTTTCTCCAGCACGTAGCGTAAATCATCCAACCGCTCGATGACGCGATAAGGGCCATCCCATTTGGGAGCTAACTTAGCTTAGAAATAAAATGCACCATGGGACAGGGGGTGTGTGATTTTCCATACAAACATGCCTACATCTAAGTCCCAATCTTCCCTACGCTGATTATAATAGCATCGCTGCTTAGCTTGCATACGATCTATATGAGTCCTAACGGCTTGAACATCTGCCTGTAACTGGGTCACTCTAGTCTCTAAATTATCTCCAACCTGGGTTAAATCAGGAGGATGAAAAGGCTCCAAAGCTATTTCCCAGGGTAACCGAGCTTCTCTACCATGATTTAAAAAGAACGGTGTGCGCCCTGTCGTTTCATGAGGTGTAGTGTTAAGAGAAAACTCTAAGAGATCAAGATTTCGATCCCAATGGCGGTGTTCGTTACCTACATAAATACCTAGCATAATGCCTATGGATTTATTGACTCTTTCTGTAGCGTTTGTTTGAGGGTGATAGGGGGTCGTGTAGGTGCACGTAATGTAGAAGAGTGCGCATGTATCTTTCCAAACCCGGGACACAAACTGCGTTCCTTTGTCAGAAAGCATAGCCTTAGGGGCTCCCCAACGCAGTATAAGACTTTTGAGAGTCTTACTGACTGTCTCAGCTGTAATGCTCTTTAAAGGTATCAGTTGCACATAGCGTGTGTAATAATCCACATACACTAAAATATAACGGTTATGCGTAGGACTAAGAGGTAAGGGACCCATGATATCTACGCCTACCAAATCCCAAGGTTGTTCGACGACGGTCGAATGCATTAAACCGGGTGTTTTGCGGTTCCGTCCCTTATATTGCTGACACATTAAACAAGTGGCAACAAATAAGGCGACGACCTTACGTAGTGTAGGCCAATAATATCTGAATCTAACACGTTCGTAAGTGCTATCTCGACCTCTATTTCCCGCAGTCATATGTGTATGGAATAGGTGCAACGCTTGTGGTCTTAAGTTAGTAGGCAGGTATATTTTACGTGGCACGTTACCATACCGTCTCCTATAGACCAAACCATCAACGACATCGAATAGGGGATTGATACTACCGTTCGTCTCTAAGTCTGTCTTTAAAGTGTGAATGGAGAGATCCAATGCCTGTTCACGCGCAATATCCGGTAAATTAAAGGTATCCATGACAGGAGGCAATGGAGGAGGAATAGCGTTCTGATTAGGTCTAGGCCTAAGTATTGCTCCTAACACATAGCCTACGGGAGGAATATCTCTGGACAACGCGTCCGCGACCACGTTTTCTACGCCCTTACGATATTCTACCTTAAATTTAAAAGTCTGCAGATACATAATCCAACGTAATATGCGATATGAAGGGTCAGTGCGTGTGTAAAGCCATTGTAAAGCTTTATGATCAGTGATAACTATGAAGTCCTTCCCATCTAAGAAATGCTTGAATCGCTTAATAGCACAAAATATGGCTAAGCATTCTTTCTCATATGTCGAATAATTCTTTTCCGCTGCATTAAGCAGGGTAGAAGCGTAAGCTATAGGATATTCTACCTTTCCGTCTTTTTGACTAAGCATAGCGCCCAAAGCAATGTTGCTAGGTACGTATGTTTACTGGAATCATAATGGTAAACAGGATGCTCATTCGCATGTACTATAGCTGCTTTTAATTTTAAGAAGGCTTCTTCACATTGCTCACTCCAGACCCATTGGATGTTCTTACGCTTAAGACGGTACAAAGGAGCTACTATCTCCGCATAATGGGGTAAAAACCTACTATGCTATCCCGTAAAGCCAAGGCCCGTTCGCAAAGGCGCTTTTAGCTCAAGCTGATTGCTGAGAGAGTAGGCGGAGTACACTCTCGGCGTCTTCTATGACTGTTCTCAAAAGAGCTTAGGCGGGCTTCATACGGGCGTACTCGGGCAGCAGAGGCTGATTGTCGGAGTCAGCCTCGATCTATCGCTGCTAGATATATAGCTGATCAGCGTTATCTTTTGTCGTCTACTAAAACGCACAGAAGCGAACTTTTCGTGCTTGTGTGGGTAACATGTCTCTAAAATAAAGTTACCGAAAAGGCTTTAAAAGTTGAATAGAGAGCGAAATAAATAGAAAATTTTGGTTTAGCTTTTTTTCCTTTTTAACAATAAAAGCAAAACTTTACCTCGATTTCCATCTTCTCACAATTCCTATTTAAATCACAATTCCTATTTAAATCATATTTATTTGACCATGTCCTATATTATCCTATAATTTCAGGAAAGGTCCTAAAATATCCGATATTTTTTGACTATGTCAAAGTTTTCCTATGGTTTAGCATCAAATTTATCATTATTTAGCTCTTTTATCGCGATCACATTTGACTAGACACCGAAATTTCGGGCTTTCTTTGCTTGCTTGGATTTTTTCTAAATTATATTTTAATTAGGTTCCTCCTTTTAAAGTATAGTATTTTTTCTTATGAGATTTTTCCACATAAAATTTACGCCAAAATAATATTATATATAAGCATTTTTATTTCAATATTTGCCTATAAAAACACAGTTATTCTCCTATAAAATCCTATTTTTCATGTAACGAATTTATAAGTTTTGGATGCACTCCCTGTGTTCGTCCTCTATTTTCTTGATGCTAGTGATTAGATTCAAGAATCATCGCCACCAAACTAGCGTTTATGTGAACGAATTCGCGAAAGCTGAAGCTGACGGCGTAAAGCAGAGGCTTATCGAGTAAATTGGAAGTGGGAACTGCATTCTGTCCTATCAGCAATAAGTTTGAGCTTAAAGCTTCTTTGCGAGTGGCCCTTTACGTGATATTTCCAAATATTACGGAATAATTCTAAATACTACTGGATACTTCGGAATTACACAATTTATGGAATATTCTCCCAACTTCCAATATTATTCTGTACTACTAATATACTTACTTTTTCAACCAGTTATTTCCAAAATTACACCTGCTCTGAAGGTTCTCAAAACGAAATTCAATGCGTTATAGTTCTCTAGATAATTCAGAACCACGCGTTATTACAATTTATTTTAAAAGTTTAAATAACTGATGTCATATTCATTACACTTACTATAGTTGCAAAATTTCTATATTATAGTACTTCCATCAAACGTACGTACTATCTTGGAAAACCTTCTTTTATGGTATTGTAGAATAATAATTGCTATCTTTGTTTTTGGGTGTCTTAGAAAAACTGATGGTTCGTCGATCGTGTTTTCATGGAAATTTTGACTTTTTTTTAAGGCGCTCATGGGCTCATAATTATTCAGGGTGGAAGCCTTCGCCGGCGTCCAGTCAAGATGCTGCTCCGAAAGCATTGGTGCAATGCAGCTAAAAATGGTAAGGCATTTACAGGCGCTATTACAGAAAATAAAAGAGAAGTCGCAATCTTTGACTGAAAACAGCTAAGCAGTGTATGCCACCGACATTTTAATTGTGCATAATGAAATAACAAACTGTTTCTAACATAAATTATTCGAAAGTCCGTCCGTCGACATTCACACATTGGCGACAGCGTATTGCCCAGTTTTCTCTTTTGCGAGCTAGCATATCGGGCGAAACAAGGGCAGCAGCCTGTTGGATTCGAGCTCGAAGGTTGTCCAATGTGACTGGTTCGGTGGCATACACAAAACTTTGAACATACCCCCAAAAGAAGAAATCCAGCGGCGTTAAGTCTGGCGTACGCGGTGACCAAGCGACTGGACCACCCCGACCTATCCATCGAGGACCGAATTCGGCGTCAAGCCAATTGCGAGAAACGCGTGCAAAATGTTGTGGTGCATCATCGTGCTGGTACCAGACAAGACTTCGATCTGCTAGGGGAAGATCATCTATCACATCAGAAACCACGGTAATTAACAGATTCACATAACGCTCTCCGTTCAGATTCTCTTCAAAAAAAAAGGTTCAATCACTCGGTCACCAAGCAATCCACACCAAACGTTAATTCTCCAGTTTTCTTGATGATGGTGCGGTCTTAGCCAATGGGGGTGTTCCATCGACCAGAAGTGCATGTTGTGACGGTTAACTGTACCGTCCCGGTAAAATGTGCACTCATCACTTGAAAGAACGTGGCGTAAAAAAATCGCCATCAAGTTCAACTTGATTCATTACCCACCTGCAAAAGTCAACACGTGGCCCATAATCTTGTGGTTTGATGCGTTAGTGAAGGTGGCTTTTGTAAGGATGAAATACCTCTCCATGCAGAATTCTTAATACCTCCGTATGGGAACAATTTGATTCTGCTCCGATGGCCCTTGAACTAGTATGGGGATTTTCCGCAATACGACTCATTACTTAAATTCGTCTGGCCACCCAACGTCCAACCCTTTGTACACGTGGCTCAAGATGTCGATCTCGCAATGGGACATTGTGTGAAATCACCGAGCCTCTCTCAAATTTAAAATCACGCGATGTTCCGGATGTGGTCGGTTGGGAAACCTTTCTGCAAAGGTCCTAGAAGCCAACCTTGCGTTTCTCTGACATTCCCCGTAAATAAGAAACATTTCAAGGTAATCCTCAAAATTGTACGGTTGGAGACCAGCCATTGTTTGATTGATGATTAAACATGACTGCGTAATCACTAGCAGACGCCATAACTTTCATTGTTTTCTAACTTTTGTAGCGAGATTTAACAGAACTGAATTGAATGGATCCCTCAAATTAAAGGTTTTACAACTATTCATTTAATTTCTGTAATAGCGCCTGAAAAGTTTTCCTGCATTTAATGAATCTTTATTTGCTTTCTATATGGAGATCCGTTTTGAAACAGGGAGGAGCCACTACTGGCTCGCAAGCAATTGTACATACCGTTACAATTTGTTGAACATTTGTAAGGTAAAATTAACCAGATTATATACAAAGTGAAATAAAGTATTAAAATAGTTGAATGGTAATGATACAATGATTTTTTTAGTATTATTATTGTTCTGCCAATGGAGTGAGAGGAGGCGCTGCGCACTAGCAAGTAGCAATATAGGGAGAACTGTTGGTACAACATGAGTTAAGGCGGATGCACACATACGCCGCTGAGCCGTTGCCGCTCTCCGTTGTCGCCGGTGCGCATGCGCTAAACCATCTCGGTTCGTGCCGCGCTGTGTTCCGCTTGCCGCTCGTGAGCCTTGACGAAAATAGGATATTTTTCTATTTTCGCCGAAGGGAACGGAACGGCGGAGAAGCGCAATCCAATCACGACAGTTGATATGATCACGTGGTTTCTTTAGAAAGCAGACGAATATATTATTTTACATGCGGTCGGTATTAAGTGTATAATATGGATTTGGAAGGAGACATAAATGTGAAATGTTTTGAACATTTATATAATTTGAAACATGCAGAGTATCCATTTTTCCAAAGTGTTCGTCTGCTACTGGTTTTCATTATATTTTGTGCCAACTAAGCCACCTATATCTATGGAAATCGGTGGCGCTGGTGCTAGCGCTGCGTCAAACCAAACAAGTGTGCATGGTTTTCGGCTGACGCGCTCCGTTGGCCGTTGCCGCTACCGTTCCGTTTACCGCTCCCAAACCCATGTATGCATCCGCCTTTAGAATAAGACACTCATGAGCCAGGCGAATGGTTTCAACTTGAGTTTCAACACACTCTTCTAATCTAGCCTTAATGGCGGTGAGATGAGTAAGGAGGAGCTCTTTGGCCGACCTGATGGTGGAAGTAACACTGGCCTATTTGCTTTCATTTAAGAGACTCCTGAACGGTATTTCCTCATCGCGTAGGAAGGTTTCCGTCAGGGAGAATCATAGTACATTTGCTCTTAAAGCTCACACCATACTTCTCAAAGTCGCCCCCCTGCATATTCAGTAGCCCCATTTGCAATGTCATTACTTTAATTTTACATTTTCTCCTCCTAGTTGCGCGCCTCTTATTCTTCCGTTGATATAAGGACCATTATTCTGCCGCCGGTGGTGCACCTCGACGCGCCTTTTGGCGCTCGCGGTATTTTTTACGTTCCCTTTGGGCTCTGCGGTAGCCCTCCTTATCTTTCAAGGATTTAGCCTTCCTGACTACCAATTTACGTTGGTTGGGGTTCTCGAGACTCAATTTTACAGGAGGGATGCCAGACCCTTTCATCCGAGTGCAATGTAGTAGTTTAATCGGTTCGTCTGTCAAGTCCAGTGCTTCATTCAGGCAATCGGTTGCAAGAAATGGGTCATCCTGGCAGCACCAAATATCATGACATTTAGCAACTTATCTTGGACTTCTCGGGCTTCTTATATAACTTTCGCAACTAATGAATATTGTAATCTATTGGCCACAGGTGCCGTCAAGTTTAGTGCGAGTTTTTTCATTTCTGAAATCGGCGTCTGGAGTTCCTCAAATCGTTTCTGCATCTCAGCCTGTGGTTTAGCCAATACCTCCCGTAGTTGTGCTATTTGAGATTGGGTAGATTGGAATTCAGCGGCTATTTCGTCGAAAGTGGCCTGGACGTCACTAAGTTTCTCTTCAACCTTCGTTGTAATCAATTGCTCACAGTGTTTTTCCAATTCAAGTTGAAGCAGAGAGAATTTGGTTCTAATACACAATTCCATTTCGTCTTTAATAGCTGAGACCTTTTCCTCTACCACGGAACCCAGTTTTGTTTTTATCATCTTACCCAGCGAGGCAAGAAGAGCGTCCTGATCAAAGAGTGGGGTAGCTTTGTGGCTGGCAGAAATTGCCGTGGCTCCAGACTGTCCGTTTGTTCTGACCTGGACTGTTAGGCGTGGTCTCAGACCTCCCAGTAGGCGATAAGTTGGAAGTCATAGTGGTCTTGGCAGAATTTTTCAGGTGCTTCTTATCTTGACTCAAAGTGGAGTTGTTTAGCTTAGCATTTAGTTGTGACTTTCCCCTAGCCACGCTGTAATGGTACGCCGTGTTTACGAGAACCGCTGTATCGGTAACTGTTGTAACGGGTAAACTGCCATTTCGGGAAACCGCTATTTAGGGAACTGCTGATATGAGGACCACTATTATGGAATCCGCTCATACGGGAACTGCTAATCTGAGGGTTGCCCTTCTCAGGGATTTGCACTAGTAACTGACTCGATTAAAAACTGATTAAATAAAAACCCTGCGGACGTTCTCTTCCGAACACGCATGGTCGAAAATGACGTCACGACTCAAGCTTATTGCTGATTGGCTTGCACAGAGCGTTGACGTTCAACTCGGATGAAAACTTTGAAAGCTAATATCGCCAAACTCAACGTAATTTCTGTCCAGCTCATCCCTCCCGCATTTACCCTAAAGGTAGTTGGAGTACCAAGAAGAGAATCTGCGTTTTTTCGTTTACGTTTAGCAACCAACTTAAAGCCTTCATTGCCCTGCTCTTGAGAACTAATTTCCTCCCCAAATTCTGGACTATCAGGTACACTAAGACTTTCTTTGACAGTTTCATGTCTAACTTCATTGGAAGACATACGCCTGGTTCCCAATATAAGCGCCACCTGGCCCTCTAATTTTGCGATTTCTAAAGTCTGCAACATATCGTGTCAGAAGTGGGATTCGAACCCACGCCCTCATATGAGGAGCAGAATACACAGATTCACGTTGTGAACGAAAGAAACTACGCCCCTTGAGTCTTGCGCCTTAGACCCCTCCGCCATCCTGACGTGGTCACTTCTAATTTGGACGTTTTATAAATTACATCTCTTTCAGTTAATTTCATAAAACATATCGTGTCAGAAGTGGGATTCCAACCCACGCCCTCATACGAGGAGCAGAATACACTGATTCACGTTGAGAACGAAAGAAACTAGGTCCCTTGAGTCTGGCGTTTTAGACCGCTCGGCCATCCTGACGTAGACTCATTTTCTTTGGACGTTTTATAAATTACATCTTTTCCAGTTAAATTTATAAAACATATCGTGTCAGAATTGGGATTTGAATCCACGCCCTCATTCGAGGGCCAGAATAAACAGACCACATCGGGAAGGAATGAAACTAAGCCCTTCGAGTCTGGCGCATTAGACCACTCGGCCATCCTGACATGGTTTTATCTAGTTTGGACGTTTTAATTTACATCTTTTCCAGTTATTTTCATAAAACATATCGTATCAGAAGTGGGATTCGAACCCACACCCTCATACGAGGACCAAAATACACAGATTCACGTCGTGAACGAAAGAAACTAAACCCCTTGAGTCTAGCGCCTTAGACCGCTCGGCCATCCTGACGTGGTCTGTTGTAATTTGGACGTTTAATTAATTACATCTCTTCCAGTTAATTTCTTAAAACATATCGTGCCAGAAGTGGGATTCGAACCCAGGTACTCATACGAGGAATAGAATACACAGATTCGCGTTGTGAACGAAGGAAACTGAGCCCCTTGAGTCTGGCGCCTTAGACCGCTCGGCCACCCTGACTTGGATTCATTCAATTGGGACGTTTTATAAATTACATCTCTTCCAGTTAATTTCTTACAACATACCGTGTCAGAAGTGGGATTCGAACCCACGCCCTCATACGAGGACCAGAATACACAGATTCACGTTGTGAACGAAGGAAACTGAGCCCCTTGAGTCTGGCGCCTTAGACCGCTCGGCCATCCTGACTTGGATTCTTCAATTGGAACGTTTTATAAATTACATCTCTTCCAAATAATTTCATAAAACATATCGTGTCAGAAGTGGGATTCGAACCCACGCCCTCATACGAGGACCAGAATACACAGATTCACGTTGTGAACGAAAGAAACTAAGCCCCTTGAGTCTGGCGCCTTAGACCACTCGGCCACCCTGACTTGGATTCATTCAATTGGGATGTTTTATAAAGTACATCTCTTCCAGTTAATTTCATAAAACATATCGTGCCAGAAGTGGGATTCGAACCCAGGTACTCATACGAGGAATAGAATACACAGATTCACGTTGTGAACGAAGGAAACTGAGCCCCTTGAGTCTGGCGCCTTAGACCGCTCGGCCACCCTGACTTGGATTCATTCAATTGGGACGTTTTATAAATTACATCTCTTCCAGTTAATTTCTTACAACATACCGTGTCAGAAGTGGGATTCGAACCCACGCCCTCATACGAGGACCAGAATACACAGATTCACGTCGTGAACGAAAGAAACTAAGCCCCTTGAGTGTAGCGCCTTAGACCACTCGGCCACCCTGACTTGGATTCATTCAATTGGGATGTTTTATAAATTACATCTCTTCCAGTTAATTTCATAAAACATATCGTGTCAGAAGTGGGATTCGAACCCACGCCCTCATACGAGGACCAGAATGCACAGATTCACGTCGTGAACGAAAGAAACTAAGCCCATCGAGTGTAGCGCCTTAGACCGCTGGGCCACCCTGACTTGGATTCATTCAATTGTGATGTTTTATAAATTACATCTCTTCCAGTTAATTTCATAAAACATATCGTGCCAGAACTGGGATTCGAACCCACGCCCTCATACGAAGACCAGAATACACAGATTCACGTTGTGAACGAAGGAAACTGACCCCCTTGAGTCTGGCGCCTTAGACCGCTCCGCTATCCTGACGTGGTCTTTTCTAATTTGGACGTTTTATAAATTACATCTCTTCCAGTTAATTTCAAAAAACATATCGTGTCAGAAGTGGGATTCGAACCCACGCCCTCATACGAGGACCAGAATACACAGATTCACGTTGTAAACGAAGGAAACTGACCCCCTTGAGTCTGGCGCCTTAGACCGCTCCGCCATCCTGACGTGGTCACTTCTAATTTGGACGTTTTATAAATTACATCTCTTCCAGTTAATTTCATAAAACATATCGTGTCAGAAGTGGGATTCGAACCCAGGCCCTCAAACGAGGACTGAAATACACAGATTCACGTTGTGAACGAAGGAAACTGACCCCCTTGAGTCTGGCGCCTTAGACCGCTCCCCTATCCTGACGTGGTCACTTCTAATTTGGACGTTTTATAAATTACATCTCTTCCAGTTAATTTCACAAAACATATCGTGTCAGAAGTGGGATTCGAACCCACGCCCTCATACGAGGACCAGAATACACAGATTCACGTCGTGAACGAAAGGATCTAAGCCCCTTGAGTGTAGCGCCTTAGACCTCTCGGCCACCCTGACTTGGATTCATTCAATTGGGATGTTTTATAAATAACATCTCTTCCAGTTAATTTCATAAAACATATCGTGTCAGAAGTGGGATTCGAACCCACGCCCTCATGCGAGGACCAGAATAAACAGATTCACGTTGTAAACGAAAGAAACTACGCCCCTTGAGTCTTGCGCCATAGACCGCTCCGCCATCCTGGCGTGGTCACTTCTAATTTGGACGTTTTATAAATTACATCTCTTCCAGTTAATTTCATAAAACATATCGTGTCAGAAGTGGGATTCGCACCCAGGCCCTCAAACGAGGACCAGAATACACAGATTCACGTCGTGAACGAAAGAAACTAAGCCACTTGAGTGTAGCGCCTTAGACCGCTCGGCCACCCTGACTTGGATTCATTCAATTGGGATGTTTTATAAATTACATCTCTTCCAGTTAATTTCATAAAACATATCGTGTCAGAAGTGGGATTCGAACCCACGCCCTCATACGAGGACCAGAATACACAGATTCACGTCGTGAACGAAAGGAACTAAGCCCCTTGAGTGTAGCGCCTTAGACCTCTCGGCCACCCTGACTTGGATTCATTCAATTGGGATGTTTTATAAATTACATCTCTTCCAGTTAATTTCATAAAACATATCGTGCCAGAAGTGGGATTCGAACCCACGCCCTCATACGAGGACCAGAATACACAGATTCACGTTGTGAACGAAGGAAACTGACCCCCTTGAGTCTGGCGCCTTAGACCGCTCCGCTATCCTGACGTGGTCACTTCTAATTTGGACGTTTTATAAATTACATCTCTTCCAGTTAATTTCATAAAACATATCGTGTCAGAAGTGGGATTCGAACCCACGCCCTCATACGAGGACCAGAAGGCACAGATTCACGTCGTGAACGAAAGAAACTAAGCCCATCGAGTGTAGCGCCTTAGACCGCTGGGCCACCCTGACTTGGATTCATTCAATTGGGATGTTTTATAAATTACATCTCTTCCAGTTAATTTCATAAAACATATCGTGTCAGAAGTGGGATTCGAACCCACGCCCTCATACGATGACCAGAATGCACAGATTCACGTCGTGAACGAAAGAAACTACGCCCCTTGAGTCTTGCGCCTTAGACCGCTCCGCCATCCTGGCGTGGTCACTTCTAATTTGGACGTTTTATAAATTACATCTCTTCCAGTTAATTTCATAAAACATATCGTGTCAGAAGTGGGATTCGAACCCACGCCCTCATGCGAGGACCAGAATAAACAGATTCAGGTTGTGAACGAAAGAAACTACGCCCCTTGAGTATTGCGCCTTAGACCGCTCCGCCATCCTGGCGTGGTCACTTCTAATTTGGACGTTTTATAAATTACATCTCTTCCAGTTAATTTCATAAAACATATCGTGTCAGAAGTGGGATTCGAACCCACGCCCTCATACGAGGACCAGAATACACAGATTCACGTTGTGAACGAAAGAAACTACGCCCCTTGAGTGTAGCGCCTTAGACCGCTCGGCCACCCTGACTTGCATTCATTCAATTGGGATGTTTTATAAATTACATCTTTTCCAGTTAATTTCATAAAACATATCGTGTCAGAAGTGGGATTCGAACCCACGCCCTCATACGAGGACCAGAATGCACAGATTCACGTTGTGAACGAAAGAAACTACGCCCCTTGAGTCTTGCGCCTTAGACCGCTCCGCCATCCTGGCGTGTTCACTTCTAATTTGGACGTTTTATAAATTAAATCTCTTCCAGTTAATTTCATAAAACATATCGTGTCAGAAGTGGGATTCGAACCCACGCCCTCATACGAGGACCAGAATACACAGATTCACTTCGTGAACGAAAGAAACTAAGCCCCTTGAGTGTAGCGCCTTAGACCGCTCGGCCACCCTGACTTGCATTCATTCAATTGGGATGTTTTATAAATTACATCTTTTCCAGTTAATTTCATAAAACATATCGTGTCAGAAGTGGGATTCGAACCCACGCCCTCATACGAGGACCAGAATGCACAGATTCACGTTGTGAACGAAAGAAACTACGCCCCTTGAGTCTTGCGCCTTAGACCGCTCCGCCATCCTGGCGTGTTCACTTCTAATTTGGACGTTTTATAAATTAAATCTCTTCCAGTTAATTTCATAAAACATATCGTGTCAGAAGTGGGATTCGAACCCACGCCCTCATACGAGGACCAGAATACACAGATTCACTTCGTGAACGAAAGAAACTAAGCCCCTTGAGTGTAGCGCCTTAGACCGCTCGGCCACCCTGACTTGGATTCATTCAATTGGGATGTTTTATAAATTACATCTCTTCCAGTTAATTTCATAAAACATATCGTGTCAGAAGTGGGATTCGAACCCACGCCCTCATACGATGACCAGAATACACAGATTCACGTCGTGAACGAAAGAAACTACGCCCCTTGAGTCTTGCGCTTTAGACCGCTCCGCCATCCTGGCGTGGTCACTTCTAATTTGGACGTTTTATAAATTAAATCTCTTCCAGTTAATTTCATAAAACATATCGTGTCAGAAGTGGGATTCGAACCCACGCCCTCATACGAGGACCAGAATACACAGATTCACTTCGTGAACGAAAGAAACTAAGCCCCTTGAGTGTAGCGCCTTAGACCGCTCGGCCACCCTGACTTGGATTCATTCAATTGGGATGTTTTATAAATTACATCTCTTCCAGTTAATTTCATAAAACATATCGTGTCAGAAGTGGGATTCGAACCCACGCCCTCATACGATGACCAGAATACACAGATTCACGTCGTGAACGAAAGAAACTACGCCCCTTGAGTCTTGCGCTTTAGACCGCTCCGCCATCCTGGCGTGGTCACTTCTAATTTGGACGTTTTATAAATTAAATCTCTTCCAGTTAATTTCATAAAACATATCGTGTCAGAAGTGGGATTCGAACCCACGCCCTCATACGAGGACCAGAATACACAGATTCACTTCGTGAACGAAAGAAACTAAGCCCCTTGAGTGTAGTGCCTTAGACCGCTCGGCCACCCTGACTTGGATTCATTCAATTGGGATGTTTTATAAATTACATCTCTTCCAGTTAATTTCATAAAACATATCGTGTCAGAAGTGGGATTCGAACCCACGCCCTCATACGATGACCAGAATACACAGATTCACGTCGTGAACGAAAGAAACCACGCCCCTTGAGTCTTGCGCCTTAGACCGCTCCGCCATCCTGGCGTGGTCACTTCTAATTTGGACGTTTTATAAATTACATCTCTTCCATTTAATTTCATAAAACATATCGTGTCAGAAGTGGGATTCGAACCCACGCCCTCATACGAGGACCAGAATACACAGATTCACGTTGTGAACGAAAGAAACTACGCCCCTTGAGTGTAGCGCCTTAGACCGCTCGGCCACCCTGACTTGCATTCATTCAATTGGGATGTTTTATAAATTACATCTTTTCCAGTTAATTTCATAAAACATATCGTGTCAGAAGTGGGATTCGAACCCACGCCCTCATACGAGGACCAGAATACACAGATTCACTTCGTGAACGAAAGAAACTAAGCCCCTTGAGTGTAGCGCCTTAGACCGCTCGGCCACCCTGACTTGGATTCATTCAATTGGGATGTTTTATAAATTACATCTCTTCCAGTTAATTTCATAAAACATATCGTGTCAGAAGTGGGATTCGAACCCACGCCCTCATACGATGACCAGAATACACAGATTCACGTCGTGAACGAAAGAAACTACGCCCCTTGAGTCTTGCGCTTTAGACCGCTCCGCCATCCTGGCGTGGTCACTTCTAATTTGGACGTTTTATAAATTAAATCTCTTCCAGTTAATTTCATAAAACATATCGTGTCAGAAGTGGGATTCGAACCCACGCCCTCATACGAGGACCAGAATACACAGATTCACTTCGTGAACGAAAGAAACTAAGCCCCTTGAGTGTAGCGCCTTAGACCGCTCGGCCACCCTGACTTGGATTCATTCAATTGGGATGTTTTATAAATTACATCTCTTCCAGTTAATTTCATAAAACATATCGTGTCAGAAGTGGGATTCGAACCCACGCCCTCATACGATGACCAGAATACACAGATTCACGTCGTGAACGAAAGAAACTACGCCCCTTGAGTCTTGCGCTTTAGACCGCTCCGCCATCCTGGCGTGGTCACTTCTAATTTGGACGTTTTATAAATTAAATCTCTTCCAGTTAATTTCATAAAACATATCGTGTCAGAAGTGGGATTCGAACCCACGCCCTCATACGAGGACCAGAATACACAGATTCACTTCGTGAACGAAAGAAACTAAGCCCCTTGAGTGTAGTGCCTTAGACCGCTCGGCCACCCTGACTTGGATTCATTCAATTGGGATGTTTTATAAATTACATCTCTTCCAGTTAATTTCATAAAACATATCGTGTCAGAAGTGGGATTCGAACCCACGCCCTCATACGATGACCAGAATACACAGATTCACGTCGTGAACGAAAGAAACCACGCCCCTTGAGTCTTGCGCCTTAGACCGCTCCGCCATCCTGGCGTGGTCACTTCTAATTTGGACGTTTTATAAATTACATCTCTTCCATTTAATTTCATAAAACATATCGTGTCAGAAGTGGGATTCGAACCCACGCCCTCATACGAGGACCAGAATACACAGATTCACGTTGTGAACGAAAGAAACTACGCCCCTTGAGTGTAGCGCCTTAGACCGCTCGGCCACCCTGACTTGCATTCATTCAATTGGGATGTTTTATAAATTACATCTTTTCCAGTTAATTTCATAAAACATATCGTGTCAGAAGTGGGATTCGAACCCACGCCCTCATACGAGGACCAGAATGCACAGATTCACGTTGTGAACGAAAGAAACTACGCCCCTTGAGTCTTGCGCCTTAGACCGCTCCGCCATCCTGGCGTGTTCACTTCTAATTTGGACGTTTTATAAATTAAATCTCTTCCAGTTAATTTCATAAAACATATCGTGTCAGAAGTGGGATTCGAACCCACGCCCTCATACGAGGACCAGAATACACAGATTCACTTCGTGAACGAAAGAAACTAAGCCCCTTGAGTGTAGCGCCTTAGACCGCTCGGCCACCCTGACTTGGATTCATTCAATTGGGATGTTTTATAAATTACATCTCTTCCAGTTAATTTCATAAAACATATCGTGTCAGAAGTGGGATTCGAACCCACGCTCTCATACGATGACCAGAATACACAGATTCACGTCGTGAACGAAAGAAACTACGCCCCTTGAGTCTTGCGCTTTAGACCGCTCCGCCATCCTGGCGTGGTCACTTCTAATTTGGACGTTTTATAAATTAAATCTCTTCCAGTTAATTTCATAAAACATATCGTGTCAGAAGTGGGATTCGAACCCACGCCCTCATACGAGGACCAGAATACACAGATTCACTTCGTGAACGAAAGAAACTAAGCCCCTTGAGTGTAGCGCCTTAGACCGCTCGGCCACCCTGACTTGGATTCATTCAATTGGGATGTTTTATAAATTACATCTCTTCCAGTTAATTTCATAAAACATATCGTGTCAGAAGTGGGATTCGAACCCACGCCCTCATACGATGACCAGAATACACAGATTCACGTCGTGAACGAAAGAAACCACGCCCCTTGAGTCTTGCGCCTTAGACCGCTAGGCCACCCTGACTTGGATTCATTCAATTGGGATGTTTTATAAATTACATCTCTTCCAGTTAATTTCATAAAACATATCGTGTCAGAAGTGGGATTCGAACCCACGCCCTCATACGAGGACCAGAATGCACAGATTCACGTCGTGAACGAAAGAAACTACGCCCCTTGAGTCTTGCGCCTTAGACCGCTCCGCCATCCTGGCGTGGTCACTTCTAATTTGGACGTTTTATAAATTAAATCTCTTCCAGTTAATTTCATAAAACATATCGTGTCAGAAGTGGGATTCGAACCCACGCCCTCATACGAGGACCAGAATACACAGATTCACTTCGTGAACGAAAGAAACTAAGCCCCTTGAGTGTAGCGCCTTAGACCGCTCGGCCACCCTGACTTGGATTCATTCAATTGGGATGTTTTATAAATTACATCTCTTCCAGTTAATTTCATAAAACATATCGTGTCAGAAGTGGGATTCGAACCCACGCCCTCATACGATGACTAGAATACACAGATTCACGTCGTGAACGAAAGAAACCACGCCCCTTGAGTATTGCGCCTTAGACCGCTCCGCCATCCTGGCGTGGTCACTTCTAATTTGGACGTTTTATAAATTACATCTCTTCCAGTTAATTTCATAAAACATATCGTGTCAGAAGTGGGATTCGAACCCACGCCCTCATACGATGACCAGAATACACAGATTCACGTCGTGAACGAAAGAAACCACGCCCCTTGAGTCTTGCGCCTTAGACCGCTCCGCCATCCTGGCGTGGTCACTTCTAATTTGGACGTTTTATAAATTACATCTCTTCCAGTTAATTTCATAAAACATATCGTGTCAGAAGTGGGATTCGAACCCACGCCCTCATACGAGGACCAGAATACACAGATTCACGTTGTGAACGAAAGAAACTACGCCCCTTGAGTGTAGCGCCTTAGACCGCTCGGCCACCCTGACTTGCATTCATTCAATTGGGATGTTTTATAAATTACATCTTTTCCAGTTAATTTCATAAAACATATCGTGTCAGAAGTGGGATTCGAACCCACGCCCTCATACGAGGACCAGAATGCACAGATTCACGTTGTGAACGAAAGAAACTACGCCCCTTGAGTCTTGCGCCTTAGACCGCTCCGCCATCCTGGCGTGTTCACTTCTAATTTGGACGTTTTATAAATTAAATCTCTTCCAGTTAATTTCATAAAACATATCGTGTCAGAAGTGGGATTCGAACCCACGCCCTCATACGAGGACCAGAATACACAGATTCACTTCGTGAACGAAAGAAACTAAGCCCCTTGAGTGTAGCGCCTTAGACCGCTCGGCCACCCTGACTTGGATTCATTCAATTGGGATGTTTTATAAATTACATCTCTTCCAGTTAATTTCATAAAACATATCGTGTCAGAAGTGGGATTCGAACCCACGCCCTCATACGATGACCAGAATACACAGATTCACGTCGTGAACGAAAGAAACTACGCCCCTTGAGTCTTGCGCTTTAGACCGCTCCGCCATCCTGGCGTGGTCACTTCTAATTTGGACGTTTTATAAATTAAATCTCTTCCAGTTAATTTCATAAAACATATCGTGTCAGAAGTGGGATTCGAACCCACGCCCTCATACGAGGACCAGAATACACAGATTCACTTCGTGAACGAAAGAAACTAAGCCCCTTGAGTGTAGCGCCTTAGACCGCTCGGCCACCCTGACTTGGATTCATTCAATTGGGATGTTTTATAAATTACATCTCTTCCAGTTAATTTCATAAAACATATCGTGTCAGAAGTGGGATTCGAACCCACGCCCTCATACGATGACCAGAATACACAGATTCACGTCGTGAACGAAAGAAACCACGCCCCTTGAGTCTTGCGCCTTAGACCGCTCCGCCATCCTGGCGTGGTCACTTCTAATTTGGACGTTTTATAAATTACATCTCTTCCAGTTAATTTCATAAAACATATCGTGTCAGAAGTGGGAATCGAACCCACGCCCTCATACGAGGACCAGAATGCACAGATTCACGTCGTGAACGAAAGAAACTACGCCCCTTGAGTCTTGCGCCTTAGACCGCTCCGCCATCCTGGCGTGGTCACTTCTAATTTGGACGTTTTATAAATTAAATCTCTTCCAGTTAATTTCATAAAACATATCGTGTCAGAAGTGGGATTCGAACCCACGCCCTCATACGAGGACCAGAATACACAGATTCACTTCGTGAACGAAAGAAACTAAGCCCCTTGAGTGTAGCGCCTTAGACCGCTCGGCCACCCTGACTTGGATTCATTCAATTGGGATGTTTTATAAATTACATCTCTTCCAGTTAATTTCATAAAACATATCGTGTCAGAAGTGGGATTCGAACCCACGCCCTCATACGATGACTAGAATACACAGATTCACGTCGTGAACGAAAGAAACCACGCCCCTTGAGTCTTGCGCCTTAGACCGCTCCGCCATCCTGGCGTGGTCACTTCTAATTTGGACGTTTTATAAATTACATCTCTTCCAGTTAATTTCATAAAACATATCGTGTCAGAAGTGGGATTCGAACCCACGCCCTCATACGAGGACCAGAATGCACAGATTCACTTCGTGAACGAAGGAAACTGACCCCCTTGAGTCTGGCGCCTTAGACCGCTCCGCTATCCTGACGTGGTCACTTCTAATTTGGACGTTTTATAAATTACATCTCTTCCAGTTAATTTCACAAAACATATCGTGTCAGAAGTGGGATTCGATCCCACGCCCTCATACGAGGACCAGAATACACAGATTCACGTCGTGAACGAAAGGAACTAAGCCCCTTGAGTGTAGCGCCTTAGACCTCTCGGCCACCCTGACTTGGATTCATTCAATTGGGATGTTTTATAAATTACATCTCTTCCAGTTAATTTCATAAAACATATCGTGCCAGAAGTGGGATTCGAACCCACGCCCTCATACGAGGACCAGAATACACAGATTCACGTTGTGAGCGAAGGAAACTGACCCCCTTGAGTCTGGCGCCTTAGACCGCTCCGCTATCCTGACGTGGTCACTGCTAATTTGGACGTTTTATAAATTACATCTCTTCCAGTTAATTTCATAAAACATATCGTGTCAGAAGTGGGATTCGAACCCACGCCCTCATACGAGGACCAGAATGCACAGATTCACGTCGTGAACGAAAGAAACTAAGCCCATCGAGTGTAGCGCCTTAGACCGCTGGGCCACCCTGACTTGGATTCATTCAATTGGGATGTTTTATAAATTACATCTCTTCCAGTTAATTTCATAAAACATATAGTGTCAGAAGTGGGATTCGAACCCACGCCCTCATACGATGACCAGAATGCACAGATTCACGTCGTGAACGAAAGAAACTACGCCCCTTAGTCTTGCGCCTTAGACCGCTCCGCCATCCTGGCGTGGTCACTTCTAATTTGGACGTTTTATAAATTACATCTCTTCCAGTTAATTTCATAAAACATATCGTGTCAGAAGTGGGATTCGAACCCACGCCCTCATGCGAGGACCAGAATAAACAGATTCAGGTTGTGAACGAAAGAAACTACGCCCCTTGAGTCTTGCGCCTTAGACCGCTCCGCCATCCTGGCGTGGTCACTTCTAATTTGGACGTTTTATAAATTACATCTCTTCCAGTTAATTTCATAAAACATATCGTGTCAGAAGTGGGATTCGAACCCAGGCCCTCAAACGAGGACCAGAATACACAGATTCACGTCGTGAACGAAGGAAACTAAGCCACTTGAGTGTAGCGCCTTAGACCGCTCGGCCACCCTGACTTGGATTCATTCAATTGGGATGTTTTATAAATTACATCTCTTCCAGTTAATTTCATAAAACATATCGTGTCAGAAGTGGGATTCGAACCCACGCCCTCATACGAGGACCAGAATGCACAGATTCACGTCGTGAACGAAAGAAACTAAGCCCATCGAGTGTAGCGCCTTAGACCGCTGGGCCACCCTGAATTGGACTCATTCAATTGGGATGTTTTATAAATTACATCTCTTCCAGTTAATTTCATAAAACATATCGTGTCAGAAGTGGGATTCGAACCCACGCCCTCATACGATGACCAGAATGCACAGATTCACGTCGTGAACGAAAGAAACTACGCCCCTTGAGTCTTGCGCCTTAGACCGCTCCGCCATCCTGGCGTGGTCACTTCTAATTTGGACGTTTTATAAATTACATCTCTTCCAGTTAATTTCATAAAACATATCGTGTCAGAAGTGGGATTCGAACCCACGCCCTCATGCGAGGACCAGAATAAACAGATTCAGGTTGTGAACGAAAGAAACTACGCCCCTTGAGTCTTGCGCCTTAGACCGCTCCGCCATCCTGGCGTGGTCACTTCTAATTTGGACGTTTTATAAATTACATCTCTTCCAGTTAATTTCATAAAACATATCGTGTCAGAAGTGGGATTCGAACCCAGGCCCTCAAACGAGGACCAGAATACACAGATTCACGTCGTGAACGAAAGAAACTAAGCCACTTGAGTGTAGCGCCTTAGACCGCTCGGCCACCCTGACTTGGATTCATTCAATTGGGATGTTCTATAAATTACATCTCTTCCAGTTAATTTCACAAAACATATCGTGTCAGAAGTGGGATTCGAACCCACGCCCTCATACGGAGGACCAGAATACACAGATTCACGTCGTGAACGAAAGGAACTAAGCCCCTTGAGTGTAGCGCCTTAGACCTCTCGGCCACCCTGACTTGGATTCATTCAATTGGGATGTTTTATAAATTACATCTCTTCCAGTTAATTTCATAAAACATATCGTGCCAGAAGTGGGATTCGAACCCACGCCCTCATACGAGGACCAGAATACACAGATTCACGTTGTGAACGAAGGAAACTGACCCCCTTGAGTCTGGCGCCTTAGACCGCTCCGCTATCCTGACGTGGTCACTTCTAATTTGGACGTTTTATAAATTACATCTCTTCCAGTTAATTTCATAAAACATATCGTGTGAGAAGTGGGATTCGAACCCACGCCCTCATGCGAGGACCAGAATAAACAGATTCAGGTTGTGAACGAAAGAAACTACGCCCCTTGAGTCTTGCGCCTTAGACCGCTGGGCCACCCTGACTTGGATTCATTCAATTGGGATGTTTTATAAATTACATCTCTTCCAGTTAATTTCATAAAACATATCGTGTCAGAAGTGGGATTCGAACCCACGCCCTCATACGATGACCAGAATGCACAGATTCACGTCGTGAACGAAAGAAACTACGCCCCTTGAGTCTTGCGCCTTAGACCGCTCCGCCACCCTGGCGTGGTCACTTCTAATTTGGACGTTTTATAAATTACATCTCTTCCAGTTAATTTCATCCTATGAAAAACATTAACATGTACAAAAATGGGCCAAGCCTCGCCTCGTGTCCTTTCCGCCGTAAAACGTTCTGAGATCCCATGTAGAGCCAAGTCTGCCTTTTTGTTCTTATTCAATCGCCAATTGAACAATTATGTTATAAATTAAGTCCTTTTCCTAATTAATAACCAATATTCTTTGACTCTATCATTATTATACATCTTTGTTCGTATCAAAAATATCGTGACTTGGCAATCGCATGTAAGTAATATTAAAAGGGAGTCGAGGGGATATTCACTAAATCGTCGCCGATTTTAAAATAATCGAAGGGATGTTCACTAAATCGTTTATGGACGAGTGTATATGTACAAGTTTATAAGATGAGTCATGCACACCCCTATGTACACGTTTATATAGGTAGTTACATGCGATTGCCAAGTCACGATATTTTTGATACGAACAAAGATGTATAATAATGATAGAGTCAAAGAATATTGGTTATTAATTAGGAAAAGGACTTAATTTATAACATAATTGTTCAATTGGCGATTGAATAAGAACAAAAAGGCAGACTTGGCTCTACATGGGATCTCAGAACGTTTTACGGCGGAAAGGACACGAGGCGAGGCTTGGCCCATTTTTGTACATGTTAATGTTTTTCATAGGATCTCACTTCTTTTTGTAGACCCTCTCGTTATACTTCGGTAGTTGTATTAAAACAAGACCCTCTCGTTGTACTTCGTTTGCCAATATAATTGCTAACGCTTGTCCATATTTACGCTGAATTACCCCTTTCGACCCCTAGAGAATATACAAAAAAGATAGTACGCTATATCCTAATATAAGAAATGTAGCATCAGTTACGACCTTTACGTCCTTTCAACAAGAACACACACTATTTCTGTTGAAAAGACGACAGCGCCATCTAGTTTTAAAAAAAAGAACTAAAGAACAATTTTATAAAAATTTTGGGATGTTTTAATTTTTTTGTGCTTTATAAAATAAATGAAAACAAAATCCTGAATTTTAAGTTTCTATCTACCCTAGAAGTACCTTAGAATTTTGATGATCGGTGAGTGAGTGAGTGAGTGACAAAATAAGGTAAATTTCACCTGCGATATTTCGAAAAGTATAAAGGGTAGGAACTTGAAATTTGGAAACTATTGCTAGGATTGACAGTCCTCGCGGCAAGCAAAATTTCAGACTTTTACCTATACCCATCACGAAGTTACAGTGGTCTTAAAAGTACCGTGAGTTGCTTCGAGAAAAGGATGTCAGTGCTCGACTTGGCGGGGAGCACTGCCGTGCTCCCAGATAAAACATATCGTGTCAGAAGTGGGATTCGAACCCACGCCCTCATGCGAGGAGCAGAATAAACAGATTCAGGTTGTGAACGAAAGAAACTACGCCCCTTGAGTCTTGCGCCTTAGACCGCTCCGCCATCCTGGCGTGGTCACTTCTAATTTGGACGTTTTATAAATTACATCTCTTCCAGTTAATTTCATAAAACATATCGTGTCAGAAGTGGGATTCGAACCCACGCCCTCATACGATGACCAGAATACACAGATTCACGTCGTGAACGAAAGAAACTACGCCCCTTGAGTCTTGCGCTTTAGACCGCTCCGCCATCCTGGCGTGGTCACTTCTAATTTGGACGTTTTATAAATTAAATCTCTTCCAGTTAATTTCATAAAACATATCGTGTCAGAAGTGGGATTCGAACCCACGCCCTCATACGAGGACCAGAATACACAGATTCACTTCGTGAACGAAAGAAACTAAGCCCCTTGAGTGTAGCGCCTTAGACCGCTCGGCCACCCTGACTTGGATTCATTCAATTGGGATGTTTTATAAATTACATCTCTTCCAGTTAATTTCATAAAACATATCGTGTCAGAAGTGGGATTCGAACCCACGCCCTCATACGATGACCAGAATACACAGATTCACGTCGTGAACGAAAGAAACCACGCCCCTTGAGTCTTGCGCCTTAGACCGCTCCGCCATCCTGGCGTGGTCACTTCTAATTTGGACGTTTTATAAATTACATCTCTTCCAGTTAATTTCATAAAACATATCGTGTCAGAAGTGGGAATCGAACCCACGCCCTCATACGAGGACCAGAATGCACAGATTCACGTCGAGAACGAAAGAAACTACGCCCCTTGAGTCTTGCGCCTTAGACCGCTCCGCCATCCTGGCGTGGTCACTTCTAATTTGGACGTTTTATAAATTAAATCTCTTCCAGTTAATTTCATAAAACATATCGTGTCAGAAGTGGGATTCGAACCCACGCCCTCATACGAGGACCAGAATACACAGATTCACTTCGTGAACGAAAGAAACTAAGCCCCTTGAGTGTAGCGCCTTAGACCGCTCGGCCACCCTGACTTGGATTCATTCAATTGGGATGTTTTATAAATTACATCTCTTCCAGTTAATTTCATAAAACATATCGTGTCAGAAGTGGGATTCGAACCCACGCCCTCATACGATGACTAGAATACACAGATTCACGTCGTGAACGAAAGAAACCACGCCCCTTGAGTCTTGCGCCTTAGACCGCTCCGCCATCCTGGCGTGGTCACTTCTAATTTGGACGTTTTATAAATTACATCTCTTCCAGTTAATTTCATAAAACATATCGTGTCAGAAGTGGGATTCGAACCCACGCCCTCATACGAGGACCAGAATGCACAGATTCACTTCGTGAACGAAGGAAACTGACCCCCTTGAGTCTGGCGCCTTAGACCGCTCCGCTATCCTGACGTGGTCACTTCTAATTTGGACGTTTTATAAATTACATCTCTTCCAGTTAATTTCACAAAACATATCGTGTCAAAAGTGGGATTCGATCCCACGCCCTCATACGAGGACCAGAATACACAGATTCACGTCGTGAACGAAAGGAACTAAGCCCCTTGAGTGTAGCGCCTTAGACCTCTCGGCCACCCTGACTTGGATTCATTCAATTGGGATGTTTTATAAATTACATCTCTTCCAGTTAATTTCATAAAACATATCGTGCCAGAAGTGGGATTCGAACCCACGCCCTCATACGAGGACCAGAATACACAGATTCACGTTGTGAGCGAAGGAAACTGACCCCCTTGAGTCTGGCGCCTTAGACCGCTCCGCTATCCTGACGTGGTCACTGCTAATTTGGACGTTTTATAAATTACATCTCTTCCAGTTAATTTCATAAAACATATCGTGTCAGAAGTGGGATTCGAACCCACGCCCTCATACGAGGACCAGAATGCACAGATTCACGTCGTGAACGAAAGAAACTAAGCCCATCGAGTGTAGCGCCTTAGACCGCTGGGCCACCCTGACTTGGATTCATTCAATTGGGATGTTTTATAAATTACATCTCTTCCAGTTAATTTCATAAAACATATAGTGTCAGAAGTGGGATTCGAACCCACGCCCTCATACGATGACCAGAATGCACAGATTCACGTCGTGAACGAAAGAAACTACGCCCCTTGAGTCTTGCGCCTTAGACCGCTCCGCCATCCTGGCGTGGTCACTTCTAATTTGGACGTTTTATAAATTACATCTCTTCCAGTTAATTTCATAAAACATATCGTGTCAGAAGTGGGATTCGAACCCACGCCCTCATGCGAGGACCAGAATAAACAGATTCAGGTTGTGAACGAAAGAAACTACGCCCCTTGAGTCTTGCGCCTTAGACCGCTCCGCCATCCTGGCGTGGTCACTTCTAATTTGGACGTTTTATAAATTACATCTCTTCCAGTTAATTTCCTAAAACATATCGTGTCAGAAGTGGGATTCGAACCCAGGCCCTCAAACGAGGACCAGAATACACAGATTCACGTCGTGAACGAAGGAAACTAAGCCACTTGAGTGTAGCGCCTTAGACCGCTCGGCCACCCTGACTTGGATTCATTCAATTGGGATGTTTTATAAATTACATCTCTTCCAGTTAATTTCATAAAACATATCGTGTCAGAAGTGGGATTCGAACCCACGCCCTCATACGAGGACCAGAATGCACAGATTCACGTCGTGAACGAAAGAAACTAAGCCCATCGAGTGTAGCGCCTTAGACCGCTGGGCCACCCTGAATTGGACTCATTCAATTGGGATGTTTTATAAATTACATCTCTTCCAGTTAATTTCATAAAACATATCGTGTCAGAAGTGGGATTCGAACCCACGCCCTCATACGATGACCAGAATGCACAGATTCACGTCGTGAACGAAAGAAACTACGCCCCTTGAGTCTTGCGCCTTAGACCGCTCCGCCATCCTGGCGTGGTCACTTCTAATTTGGACGTTTTATAAATTACATCTCTTCCAGTTAATTTCATAAAACATATCGTGTCAGAAGTGGGATTCGAACCCACGCCCTCATGCGAGGACCAGAATAAACAGATTCAGGTTGTGAACGAAAGAAACTACGCCCCTTGAGTCTTGCGCCTTAGACCGCTCCGCCATCCTGGCGTGGTCACTTCTAATTTGGACGTTTTATAAATTACATCTCTTCCAGTTAATTTCATAAAACATATCGTGTCAGAAGTGGGATTCGAACCCAGGCCCTCAAACGAGGACCAGAATACACAGATTCACGTCGTGAACGAAAGAAACTAAGCCACTTGAGTGTAGCGCCTTAGACCGCTCGGCCACCCTGACTTGGATTCATTCAATTGGGATGTTCTATAAATTACATCTCTTCCAGTTAATTTCACAAAACATATCGTGTCAGAAGTGGGATTCGAACCCACGCCCTCATACGGAGGACCAGAATACACAGATTCACGTCGTGAACGAAAGGAACTAAGCCCCTTGAGTGTAGCGCCTTAGACCTCTCGGCCACCCTGACTTGGATTCATTCAATTGGGATGTTTTATAAATTACATCTCTTCCAGTTAATTTCATAAAACATATCGTGCCAGAAGTGGGATTCGAACCCACGCCCTCATACGAGGACCAGAATACACAGATTCACGTTGTGAACGAAGGAAACTGACCCCCTTGAGTCTGGCGCCTTAGACCGCTCCGCTATCCTGACGTGGTCACTTCTAATTTGGACGTTTTATAAATTACATCTCTTCCAGTTAATTTCATAAAACATATCGTGTGAGAAGTGGGATTCGAACCCACGCCCTCATGCGAGGACCAGAATAAACAGATTCAGGTTGTGAACGAAAGAAACTACGCCCCTTGAGTCTTGCGCCTTAGACCGCTGGGCCACCCTGACTTGGATTCATTCAATTGGGATGTTTTATAAATTACATCTCTTCCAGTTAATTTCATAAAACATATCGTGTCAGAAGTGCGATTCGAACCCACGCCCTCATACGAGGACTGAAATGCACAGATTCACGTCGTGAACGAAAGAAACTACGCCCCTTGAGTCTTGCGCCTTAGACCGCTCCGCCATCCTGGAGTGGTCACTTCTAATTTGGACGTTTTATAAATTACATCTCTTTCAGTTAATTTCGTAAAACATATCGTGTCAGAAGTGGGATTCGAACCCACGCCCTCATACGAGGACCAGAATGCACAGATTCACGTTGTGAACGAAAGAAACTACGCCCCTTGAGTCTTGCGCCTTAGACCGCTCCGCCATCCTGGCGTGTTCACTTCTAATTTGGACGTTTTATAAATTAAATCTCTTCCAGTTAATTTCATAAAACATATCGTGTCAGAAGTGGGATTCGAACCCACGCCCTCATACGAGGACCAGAATACACAGATTCACTTCGTGAACGAAAGAAACTAAGCCCCTTGAGTGTAGCGCCTTAGACCGCTCGGCCACCCTGACTTGGATTCATTCAATTGGGATGTTTTATAAATTACATCTCTTCCAGTTAATTTCATAAAACATATCGTGTCAGAAGTGGGATTCGAACCCACGCCCTCATACGATGACCAGAATACACAGATTCACGTCGTGAACGAAAGAAACCACGCCCCTTGAGTCTTGCGCCTTAGACCGCTCCGCCATCCTGGCGTGGTCACTTCTAATTTGGACGTTTTATAAATTACATCTCTTCCAGTTAATTTCATAAAACATATCGTGTCAGAAGTGGGAATCGAACCCACGCCCTCATACGAGGACCAGAATGCACAGATTCACGTCGTGAACGAAAGAAACTACGCCCCTTGAGTCTTGCGCCTTAGACCGCTCCGCCATCCTGGCGTGGTCACTTCTAATTTGGACGTTTTATAAATTAAATCTCTTCCAGTTAATTTCATAAAACATATCGTGTCAGAAGTGGGATTCGAACCCACGCCCTCATACGAGGACCAGAATACACAGATTCACTTCGTGAACGAAAGAAACTAAGCCCCTTGAGTGTAGCGCCTTAGACCGCTCGGCCACCCTGACTCGGATTCATTCAATTGGGATGTTTTATAAATTACATCTCTTCCAGTTAATTTCATAAAACATATCGTGTCAGAAGTGGGATTCGAACCCACGCCCTCATACGATGACTAGAATACACAGATTCACGTCGTGAACGAAAGAAACCACGCCCCTTGAGTCTTGCGCCTTAGACCGCTCCGCCATCCTGGCGTGGTCACTTCTAATTTGGACGTTTTATAAATTACATCTCTTCCAGTTAATTTCATAAAACATATCGTGTCAGAAGTGGGATTCGAACCCACACCCTCATACGAGGACCAGAATGCACAGATTCACTTCGTGAACGAAGGAAACTGACCCCCTTGAGTCTGGCGCCTTAGACCGCTCCGCTATCCTGACGAGGTCACTTCTAATTTGGACGTTTTATAAATTACATCTCTTCCAGTTAATTTCACAAAACATATCGTGTCAAAAGTGGGATTCGATCCCACGCCCTCATACGAGGACCAGAATACACAGATTCACGTCGTGAACGAAAGGAACTAAGCCCCTTGAGTGTAGCGCCTTAGACCTCTCGGCCACCCTGACTTGGATTCATTCAATTGGGATGTTTTATAAATTACATCTCTTCCAGTTAATTTCATAAAACATATCGTGCCAGAAGTGGGATTCGAACCCACGCCCTCATACGAGGACCAGAATACACAGATTCACGTTGTGAGCGAAGGAAACTGACCCCCTTGAGTCTGGCGCCTTAGACCGCTCCGCTATCCTGACGTGGTCACTGCTAATTTGGACGTTTTATAAATTACATCTCTTCCAGTTAATTTCATAAAACATATCGTGTCAGAAGTGGGATTCGAACCCACGCCCTCATACGAGGACCAGAATGCACAGATTCACGTCGTGAACGAAAGAAACTAAGCCCATCGAGTGTAGCGCCTTAGACCGCTGGGCCACCCTGACTTGGATTCATTCAATTGGGATGTTTTATAAATTACATCTCTTCCAGTTAATTTCATAAAACATATAGTGTCAGAAGTGGGATTCGAACCCACGCCCTCATACGATGACCAGAATGCACAGATTCACGTCGTGAACGAAAGAAACTACGCCCCTTGAGTCTTGCGCCTTAGACCGCTCCGCCATCCTGGCGTGGTCACTTCTAATTTGGACGTTTTATAAATTACATCTCTTCCAGTTAATTTCATAAAACATATCGTGTCAGAAGTGGGATTCGAACCCACGCCCTCATGCGAGGACCAGAATAAACAGATTCAGGTTGTGAACGAAAGAAACTACGCCCCTTGAGTCTTGCGCCTTAGACCGCTCCGCCATCCTGGCGTGGTCACTTCTAATTTGGACGTTTTATAAATTACATCTCTTCCAGTTAATTTCCTAAAACATATCGTGTCAGAAGTGGGATTCGAACCCAGGCCCTCAAACGAGGACCAGAATACACAGATTCACGTCGTGAACGAAGGAAACTAAGCCACTTGAGTGTAGCGCCTTAGACCGCTCGGCCACCCTGACTTGGATTCATTCAATTGGGATGTTTTATAAATTACATCTCTTCCAGTTAATTTCATAAAACATATCGTGTCAGAAGTGGGATTCGAACCCACGCCCTCATACGAGGACCAGAATGCACAGATTCACGTCGTGAACGAAAGAAACTAAGCCCATCGAGTGTAGCGCCTTAGACCGCTGGGCCACCCTGAATTGGACTCATTCAATTGGGATGTTTTATAAATTACATCTCTTCCAGTTAATTTCATAAAACATATCGTGTCAGAAGTGGGATTCGAACCCACGCCCTCATACGATGACCAGAATGCACAGATTCACGTCGTGAACGAAAGAAACTACGCCCCTTGAGTCTTGCGCCTTAGACCGCTCCGCCATCCTGGCGTGGTCACTTCTAATTTGGACGTTTTATAAATTACATCTCTTCCAGTTAATTTCATAAAACATATCGTGTCAGAAGTGGGATTCGAACCCACGCCCTCATGCGAGGACCAGAATAAACAGATTCAGGTTGTGAACGAAAGAAACTACGCCCCTTGAGTCTTGCGCCTTAGACCGCTCCGCCATCCTGGCGTGGTCACTTCTAATTTGGACGTTTTATAAATTACATCTCTTCCAGTTAATTTCATAAAACATATCGTGTCAGAAGTGGGATTCGAACCCAGGCCCTCAAACGAGGACCAGAATACACAGATTCACGTCGTGAACGAAAGAAACTAAGCCACTTGAGTGTAGCGCCTTAGACCGCTCGGCCACCCTGACTTGGATTCATTCAATTGGGATGTTCTATAAATTACATCTCTTCCAGTTAATTTCACAAAACATATCGTGTCAGAAGTGGGATTCGAACCCACGCCCTCATACGGAGGACCAGAATACACAGATTCACGTCGTGAACGAAAGGAACTAAGCCCCTTGAGTGTAGCGCCTTAGACCTCTCGGCCACCCTGACTTGGATTCATTCAATTGGGATGTTTTATAAATTACATCTCTTCCAGTTAATTTCATAAAACATATCGTGCCAGAAGTGGGATTCGAACCCACGCCCTCATACGAGGACCAGAATACACAGATTCACGTTGTGAACGAAGGAAACTGACCCCCTTGAGTCTGGCGCCTTAGACCGCTCCGCTATCCTGACGTGGTCACTTCTAATTTGGACGTTTTATAAATTACATCTCTTCCAGTTAATTTCATAAAACATATCGTGTGAGAAGTGGGATTCGAACCCACGCCCTCATGCGAGGACCAGAATAAACAGATTCAGGTTGTGAACGAAAGAAACTACGCCCCTTGAGTCTTGCGCCTTAGACCGCTGGGCCACCCTGACTTGGATTCATTCAATTGGGATGTTTTATAAATTACATCTCTTCCAGTTAATTTCATAAAACATATCGTGTCAGAAGTGGGATTCGAACCCACGCCCTCATACGATGACCAGAATGCACAGATTCACGTCGTGAACGAAAGAAACTACGCCCCTTGAGTCTTGCGCCTTAGACCGCTCCGCCACCCTGGCGTGGTCACTTCTAATTTGGACGTTTTATAAATTACATCTCTTCCAGTTAATTTCATAAAACATATCGTGTCAGAAGTGGGATTCGAACCCACGCCCTCATGCGAGGAGCAGAATAAACAGATTCAGGTTGTGAACGAAAGAAACTACGCCCCTTGAGTCTTGCGCCTTAGACCGCTCCGCCATCCTGGCGTGGTCACTTCTAATTTGGACGTTTTATAAATTACATCTCTTCCAGTTAATTTCATAAAACATATCGTGTCAGAAGTGGGATTCGAACCCAGGCCCTCAAACGAGGACCAGAATACACAGATTCACGTCGTGAACGAAAGAAACTAAGCCACTTGAGTGTAGCGCCTTAGACCGCTCGGCCACCCTGACTTGGATTCATTCAATTGGGATGTTTTATAAATTACATCTCTTTCAGTTAATTTCATAAAACATATCGTGTCAGAAGTGGGATTCGAACCCACGCCCTCATACGAGGACCAGAATACACAGATTCACGTTGTGAACGAAAGAAACTACGCCCCTTGAGTGTAGCGCCTTAGACCGCTCGGCCACCCTGACTTGGATTCATTCAATTGGGATGTTTTATAAATTACATCTTTTCCAGTTAATTTCATAAAACATATCGTGTCAGAAGTGCGATTCGAACCCACGCCCTCATACGAGGACTGAAATGCACAGATTCACGTCGTGAACGAAAGAAACTACGCCCCTTGAGTCTTGCGCCTTAGACCGCTCCGCCATCCTGGAGTGGTCACTTCTAATTTGGACGTTTTATAAATTACATCTCTTTCAGTTAATTTCGTAAAACATATCGTGTCAGAAGTGGGATTCGAACCCACGCCCTCATACGAGGACCAGAATGCACAGATTCACGTTGTGAACGAAAGAAACTACGCCCCTTGAGTCTTGCGCCTTAGACCGCTCCGCCATCCTGGCGTGTTCACTTCTAATTTGGACGTTTTATAAATTAAATCTCTTCCAGTTAATTTCATAAAACATATCGTGTCAGAAGTGGGATTCGAACCCACGCCCTCATACGAGGACCAGAATACACAGATTCACTTCGTGAACGAAAGAAACTAAGCCCCTTGAGTGTAGCGCCTTAGACCGCTCGGCCACCCTGACTTGGATTCATTCAATTGGGATGTTTTATAAATTACATCTCTTCCAGTTAATTTCATAAAACATATCGTGTCAGAAGTGGATTCGAACCCACGCCCTCATACGAGGACCAGAATGCACAGATTCACGTCGTGAACGAAAGAAACTACGCCCCTTGAGTCTTGCGCCTTAGACCGCTCCGCCATCCTGGCGTGGTCACTTCTAATTTGGACGTTTTATAAATTACATCTCTTCCAGTTAATTTCATAAAACATATCGTGTCAGAAGTGGGATTCGAACCCACGCCCTCATACGAGGACCAGAATGCACAGATTCACGTTGTGAACGAAAGAAACTACGCCCCTTGAGTCTTGCGCCTTAGACCGCTCCGCCATCCTGGCGTGTTCACTTCTAATTTGGACGTTTTATAAATTACATCTCTTCCAGTTAATTTCATAAAACATATCGTGTCAGAAGTAGGATTCGAACCCACGCCCTCATACGAGGACCAGAATACACAGATTCACTTCGTGAACGAAAGAAACTAAGCCCCTTGAGTGTAGCGCCTTAGACCGCTCGGCCACCCTGACTTGGATTCATTCAATTGGGATGTTTTATAAATTACATCTCTTCCAGTTAATTTCATAAAAGATATCGTGCCAGAAGTGGGATTCGAACCCACGCCCTCATACGAGGACCAGAATACACAGATTCACGTCGTGAACGAAAGAAACTAAGCCCCTTGAGTGTAGCGCCTTAGACCTCTCGGCCACCCTGACTTGGATTCAATCAATTGGGATGTTTTATAAATTACATCTCTTCCAGTTAATTTCATAAAACATATCGTGCCAGAAGTGGGATTCGAACCCACGCCCTCATACGAGGACCAGAATACACAGATTCACGTTGTGAACGAAGGAAACTGTCCCCCTTGAGTCTGGCGCCTTAGACCGCTCCGCTATCCTGACGTGGTCACTTCTAATTTGGACGTTTTATAAATTACATCTCTTCCAGTTAATTTCATAAAACATATCGTGTCAGAAGTGGGATTTGAACCCACGCCCTCATACGAGGACCAGAATACACAGATTCACGTCGTGAACGAAAGAAACTAAGCCCCTTGAGTGTAGCGCCTTAGACCGCTCGGCCACCCTGACTTGGATTCATACAATTGGGATGTTTTATAAATTACATCTCTTCCAGTTAATTTCATAAAACATATCGTGTCAGAAGTGGGATTCGAACCCACGCCCTCATACGAGGACCAGAATGCACAGATTCACGTCGTGAACGAAAGAAACTAAGCCCATCTAGTGTAGCGCCTTAGACCGCTGGGCCACCCTGACTTGGATTCATTCAATTGGGATGTTTTATAAATTACATCTCTTTCAGTTAATTTCATAAAACATATCGTGTAAGAAGTGGGATTCGAACCCACGCCCGCATACGAGGACCAGAATACACAGATTCACGTTGTGAACGAAAGAAACTACGCCCCTTGAGTGTAGCGCCTTAGACCGCTCGGCCACCCTGACTTGGATTCATTCAATTGGGATGTTTTATAAATTACATCTTTTCCAGTTAATTTCATAAAACATATCGTGTCAGAAGTGGGATTCGAACCCACGCCCTCATACGAGGACCAGAATGCACAGATTCACGTCGTGAACGAAAGAAACTACGCCCCTTGAGTCTTGCGCCTTAGACCGCTCCGCCATCCTGGCGTGGTCACTTCTAATTTGGACGTTTTATAAATTACATCTCTTCCAGTTAATTTCGTAAAACATATCGTGTCAGAAGTGGGATTCGAACCCACGCCCTCATACGAGGACCAGAATGCACAGATTCACGTTGTGAACGAAAGCAACTACGCCCCTTGAGTCTTGCGCCTTAGACCGCTCCGCCATCCTGGCGTGTTCACTTCTAATTTGGACGTTTTATAAATTAAATCTCTTCCAATTAATTTCATAAAACATATCGTGTCAGAAGTGGGATTCGAACCCACGCCCTCATACGAGGACCAGAATACACAGATTCACTTCGTGAACGAAAGAAACTAAGCCCATCTAGTGTAGCGCCTTAGACCGCTGGGCCACCCTGACTTGGATTCATTCAATTGGGATGTTTTATAAATTACATCTCTTTCAGTTAATTTCATAAAACATATCGTGTCACAAGTGGGATTCGAACCCACGCCCGCATACGAGGACCAGAATACACAGATTCACGTTGTGAACGAAAGAAACTACGCCCCTTGAGTGTAGCGCCTTAGACCGCTCGGCCACCCTGACTTGGATTCATTCAATTGGGATGTTTTATAAATTACATCTTTTCCAGTTAATTTCATAAAACATATCGTGTCAGAAGTGGGATTCGAACCCACGCCCTCATACGAGGACCAGAAAGCACAGATTCACGTCGTGAACGAAAGAAACTACGCCCCTTGAGTCTTGCGGATTAGACCGCTCCGCCATCCTGGCGTGGTCACTTCTAATTTGGACGTTTTATAAATTACATCTCTTCCAGTTAATTTCGTAAAATATATCGTGTCAGAAGTGGGATTCGAACCCACGCCCTCATACGAGGACCAGAATACACAGATTCACTTCGTGAACGAAAGAAACTAAGCCCCTTGAGTGTAGCGCCTTAGACCGCTCGGCCACCCTGACTTGGATTCATTCAATTGGGATGTTTTATAAATTACATCTCTTCCAGTTAATTTCACAAAACATATCGTGTCAGAAGTGGGATTCGAACCCACGCCCTCATACGAGGACCAGAATACACAGATTTACGTCGTGAACGAAAGGAACTAAGCCCCTTGAGTGTAGCGCCTTAGACCTCTCGGCCACCCTGACTTGGATTCAATCAATTGGGATGTTTTATAAATTACATCTCTTCCAGTTAATTTCATAAAACATATCGTGCCAGAAGTGGGATTCGAACCCACGCCCTCATACGAGGACCAGAATACACAGATTCACGTTGTGAACGAAGGAAACTGTCCCCCTTGAGTCTGGCGCCTTAGACCGCTCCGCTATCCTGACGTGGTCACTTCTAATTTGGACGTTTTATAAATTACATCTCTTCCAGTTAATTTCATAAAACATATCGTGTCAGAAGTGGGATTTGAACCCACGCCCTCATACGAGGACCAGAATACACAGATTCACGTCGTGAACGAAAGAAACTAAGCCCCTTGAGTGTAGCGCCTTAGACCGCTCGGCCACCCTGACTTGGATTCATACAATTGGGATGTTTTATAAATTACATCTCTTCCAGTTAATTTCATAAAACATATCGTGTCAGAAGTGGGATTCGAACCCACGCCCTCATACGAGGACCAGAATGCACAGATTCACGTCGTGAACGAAAGAAACTAAGCCCATCTAGTGTAGCGCCTTAGACCGCTGGGCCACCCTGACTTTGATTCATTCAATTGGGATGTTTTATAAATTACATCTCTTTCAGTTAATTTCATAAAACATATCGTGTCAGAAGTGGGATTCGAACCCACGCCCGCATACGAGGACCAGAATACACAGATTCACGTCGTGAACGAAAGAAACTAAGCCCCTTGAGTGTAGCGCCTTAGACCGCTCGGCCACCCTGACTTGGATTCATACAATTGGGATGTTTTATAAATTACATCTCTTCCAGTTAATTTCATAAAACATATCGTGTCAGAAGTGGGATTCGAACCCACGCCCGCATACGAGGACCAGAATACACAGATTCACGTTGTGAACGAAAGAAACTACGCCCCTTGAGTGTAGCGCCTTAGACCGCTCCGCCATCCTGGCGTGGTCACTTCTAATTTGGACGTTTTATAAATTACATCTCTTCCAGTTAATTTCATAAAACATATCGTGTCAGAAGTGGGATTCAAACCCACGCCCTCATACGAGGACCAGAATGCACAGATTTACGTTGTGAACGAAAGAAACTACGCCCCTTGAGTCTTGCGCCTTAGACCGCTCCGCGATCCTGGCGTGTTCACTTCTAATTTGGACGTTTTATAAATTACATCTCTTCCAGTTAATTTCATAAAACATATCGTGTCAGAAGTGGGATTCGAACCCACGCCCTCATACGAGGACCAGAATACACGGATTCACTTCGTGAACGAAAGAAACTAAGCCCCTTGAGTGTAGCGCCTTAGACCGCTCGGCCACCCTGACTTGGATTTATTCAATTGGGATGTTTTATAAATTACATCTCTTCCAGTTATTTTCTTAAAACATATCGTATCAGAAGTGGGATTCGAACCCACGCCCTCATACGAGGACCAGAATACACAGATTCACGTCGTGAACGAAAGAAACTACGCCCCTTGAGTCTTGCGCCTTAGACCGCTCCGCCATCCTGGCGTGGTCACTTCTAATTTGGACGTTTTATAAATTACATCTCTTCCAGTTAATTTCATAAAACATATCGTGTCAGAAGTGGGATTCGAACCCACGCCCTCATACGAGGACCAGAATGCACAGATTCACGTTGTGAACGAAAGAAACTACGCCCCTTGAGTCTTGCGCCTTAGACCGCTCCGCCATCCTGGCGTGGTCACTTCTAATTTGGACGTTTTATAAATTACATCTCTTCCAGTTAATTTCATAAAACATATCGTGTCAGAAGTGGGATTCGAACCCACGCCCTCATACGAGGACCAGAATACACAGATTCACGTTGTGAACGAAAGAAACTACGCCCCTTGAGTGTAGCGCCTTAGACCGCTCGGCCACCCTGACTTGGATTCATTCAATTGGGATGTTTTATAAATTACATCTCTTCCAGTTAATTTCATAAAACATATCGTGTCAGAAGTGGGATTCGAACCCACGCCCTCATACGAGGACCAGAATGCACAGATTCACGTCGTGAACGAAAGAAACTACGCCCCTTGAGTCTTGCGCCTTAGACCGCTCCGCCATCCTGGCGTGGTCACTTCTAATTTGGACGTTTTGTAAATTACATCTCTTCCGGTTAATTTCATAAAACATATCGTGTCAGAAGTGGGATTCGAACTCACGCCCTCATACGAGGACCAGAATGCACAGATTCACGTTGTGAACGAAAGAAACTACGCCCCTTGAGTCTTGCGCCTTAGACCGCTCCGCCATCCTGGCGTGTTCACTTCTAATTTGGACGTTTTATAAATTACATCTCTTCCAGTTAATTTCATAGAACATATCGTGTCAGAAGTGGGATTCGAACCCACGCCCTCATACGAGGACCAGAATACACAGATTCACGTTGTGAACGAAGGAAACTGAGCCCCTTGAGTCTGGCGCCTTAGACCGCTCCGCCATCCTGGCGTGGTCACTTCTAATTTGGACGTTTTATAAATTACATCTCTTCCAGTTAATTTCATAGAACATATCGTGTCAGAAGTGGGATTCGAACCCACGCCCTCATACGAGGACCAGAATACACAGATTCACTTCGTGAACGAAAGAAACTAAGTCCCTTGAGTGTAGCGCCTTAGACCGCTCGGCCACCCTGACTTGGATTCATTCAATTGGGATGTTTTATAAATTACATCTCTTCCAGTTATTTTCTTAAAACATATCGTATCAGAAGTGGGATTCGAACCCACGCCCTCATACGAGGACCAGAATACACAGATTCACGTCGTGAACGAAAGAAACTACGCCCCTTGAGTCTTGCGCCTTAGACCGCTCCGCCATCCTGGCGTGGTCACTTCTTATTTGGACGTTTTATAAATTACATCTCTTCCAGTTAATTTCATAAAACATATCGTGTCAGAAGTGGGATTCGAACCCACGCCCTCATACGAGGACCAGAATGCACAGATTCACGTTGTGAACGAAAGAAACTACGCCCCTTGAGTCTTGCGCCTTAGACCGCTCCGCCATCCTGGCGTGGTCACTTCTAATTTGGACGTTTTATAAATTACATCTCTTCCAGTTAATTTCATAAAACATATCGTGTCAGAAGTGGGATTCGAACCCACGCCCTCATACGAGGACCAGAATACACAGATTCACGTTGTGAACGAAAGAAACTACGCCCCTTGAGTGTAGCGCCTTAGACCGCTCGGCCACCCTGACTTGGATTCATTCAATTGGGATGTTTTATAAATTACATCTCTTCCAGTTAATTTCATAAAACATATCGTGTCAGAAGTGGGATTCGAACCCACGCCCTCATACGAGGACCAGAATGCACAGATTCACGTCGTGAACGAAAGAAACTACGCCCCTTGAGTCTTGCGCCTTAGACCGCTCCGCCATCCTGGCGTGGTCACTTCTAATTTGGACGTTTTATAAATTACATCTCTTCCAGTTAATTTCATAGAACATATCGTGTCAGAAGTGGGATTCGAACCCACGCCCTCATACGAGGACCAGAATACACAGATTCACTTCGTGAACGAAAGAAACTAAGCCCCTTGAGTGTAGCGCCTTACACCGCTCGGCCACCCTGACTTGGATTCATTCAATTGGGATGTTTTATAAATTACATCTCTTCCAGTTATTTTCTTAAAACATATCGTATCAGAAGTGGGATTCGAACCCACGCCCTCATACGAGGACCAGAATACACAGATTCACGTCGTGAACGAAAGAAACTAATCCACTTGAGTCTAGCGCCTTAGACCGCTCGGCCATCCTGACGTGGTCTCTTGTAATTTGGACGTTTAATTAATTACATCTCTTCCAGTTAATTTCTTAAAACATATCGTGTCAGAAGTGGGATTCGAACCCACGCCCTCATACAAGGACCAGAATACACAGATTCACGTTGTGAACGAAGGAAACTGAGCCCCTTGAGTCTGGCGCCTTAGACCGCTGGGCCACCCTGACTTGGATTCATTCAATTGGGATGTTTTATAAATTACATCTCTTCCAGTTAATTTCATAAAACATATCGTGTCAGAAGTGGGATTCGAACCCACGCCCTCATACGAGGACCAGAATACACTGATTCACGTTGAGAACGAAAGAAACTACGCCCCTTGAGTCTTGCGCCTTAGACCGCTCCGCCATCCTCACGTGGTCACTTCTAATTTGGACGTTTTATAAATTACATCTCTTCCAGTTAATTTCATAAAACATATCGTGTCAGAAGTGGGATTCGAACCCACGCCCTATTACGAGGACAAGAATACACTGATTCACGTTGAGAACGAAAGAAACTAGGTCCCTTGAGTCTGGCGCCTTAGACCGCTCGGCCATCCTGACATTGATTCGTTTTCTTGGGACGTTTTATAAATTACATCTTTTCCAGTTATATTTATATAACATATCGTGTCAGAATTGGGATTTGAATCCACGCCCTCATTCGAGGACCAAAATACACAGATCCACATCGGGAAGGAATGAAACTAAGCCTTTCGAGTCTGGCGCATTAGACCACTCGGCCATCCTGACATGGTTTTATCTAGTTAGGACGTTTTCAATTACACCTCTTCCAGTTATTTTCTTAACATATCGTATCAGAAGTGGGATTCGAACCCACGCCCTCATACGAGGACCAGAATACACAGATTCACGTTGTGAACGAAGGAAACTGAGCCCCTTGAGAATTGCGCCTTAGACCGCTCCGCCATCCTGGCGTGGTCACTTCTAATTTGGACGTTTTATAAATTACATCACTTCCAGTTAATTTCATAAAACATATCGTGTCAGAAGTGGGATTCAAACCCACGCCCTCATACGAGGACCAGAATACACAGATTCACGTTGTGAACGAAAGAAACTACGCCCCTTGAGTGTAGCGCCTTAGACCGCTCGGCCACCCTGACTTGGATTCATTCAATTGGGATGTTTTATAAATTACATCTCTTCCAGTTAATTTCATAAAACATATCGTGTCAGAAGTGGGATTCGAACCCACGCCCTCATACGAGGACCAGAATACACTGATTCACGTTGAGAACGAAAGAAACTACGCCCCTTGAGTCTTGCGCCTTAGACCGCTCCGCCATCCTCACGTGGTCACTTCTAATTTGGACGTTTTATAAATTACATCTCTTCCAGTTAATTTCATAAAACATATCGTGTCAGAAGTGGGATTCGAACCCACGCCCTATTACGAGGACAAGAATACACTGATTCACGTTGAGAACGAAAGAAACTAGGTCCCTTGAGTCTGGCGCCTTAGACCGCTCGGCCATCCTGACATTGATTCGTTTTCTTGGGACGTTTTATAAATTACATCTTTTCCAGTTATATTTATATAACATATCGTGTCAGAATTGGGATTTGAATCCACGCCCTCATTCGAGGACCAAAATACACAGATCCACATCGGGAAGGAATGAAACTAAGCCTTTCGAGTCTGGCGCATTAGACCACTCGGCCATCCTGACATGGTTTTATCTAGTTAGGACGTTTTCAATTACACCTCTTCCAGTTATTTTCTTAACATATCGTATCAGAAGTGGGATTCGAACCCACGCCCTCATACGAGGACCAGAATACACAGATTCACGTTGTGAACGAAGGAAACTGAGCCCCTTGAGAATTGCGCCTTAGACCGCTCCGCCATCCTGGCGTGGTCACTTCTAATTTGGACGTTTTATAAATTACATCACTTCCAGTTAATTTCATAAAACATATCGTGTCAGAAGTGGGATTCAAACCCACGCCCTCATACGAGGACCAGAATACACAGATTCACGTTGTGAACGAAAGAAACTACGCCCCTTGAGTGTAGCGCCTTAGACCGCTCGGCCACCCTGACTTGGATTCATTCAATTGGGATGTTTTATAAATTACATCTCTTCCAGTTAATTTCATAAAACATATCGTGTCAGAAGTGGGATTCGAACCCACGCCCTCATACGAGGACCAGAATGCACAGATTCACGTCGTGAACGAAAGAAACTACGCCCCTTGAGTCTTGCGCCTTAGACCGCTCCGCCATCCTGGCGTGGTCACTTCTAATTTGGACGTTTTATAAATTACATCTCTTCCAGTTAATTTCATAAAACATATCGTGTCAGAAGTGGGATTCGAACTCACGCCCTCATACGAGGACCAGAATGCACAGATTCACGTTGTGAACGAAAGAAACTACGCCCCTTGAGTCTTGCGCCTTAGACCGCTCCGCCATCCTGGCGTGTTCACTTCTAATTTGGACGTTTTATAAATTACATCTCTTCCAGTTAATTTCATAGAACATATCGTGTCAGAAGTGGGATTCGAACCCACGCCCTCATACGAGGACCAGAATACACAGATTCACGTTGTGAACGAAGGAAACTGAGCCCCTTGAGTCTGGCGCCTTAGACCGCTCCGCCATCCTGGCGTGGTCACTTCTAATTTGGACGTTTTATAAATTACATCTCTTCCAGTTAATTTCATAGAACATATCGTGTCAGAAGTGGGATTCGAACCCACGCCCTCATACGAGGACCAGAATACACAGATTCACTTCGTGAACGAAAGAAACTAAGCCCCTTGAGTGTAGCGCCTTAGACCGCTCGGCCACCCTGACTTGGATTCATTCAATTGGGATGTTTTATAAATTACATCTCTTCCAGTTATTTTCTTAAAACATATCGTATCAGAAGTGGGATTCGAACCCACGCCCTCATACGAGGACCAGAATACACAGATTCACGTCGTGAACGAAAGAAACTACGCCCCTTGAGTCTTGCGCCTTAGACCGCTCCGCCATCCTGGCGTGGTCACTTCTAATTTGGACGTTTTATAAATTACATCTCTTCCAGTTAATTTCATAAAACATATCGTGTCAGAAGTGGGATTCGAACCCACGCCCTCATACGAGGACCAGAATGCACAGATTCACGTTGTGAACGAAAGAAACTACGCCCCTTGAGTCTTGCGCCTTAGACCGCTCCGCCATCCTGGCGTGGTCACTTCTAATTTGGACGTTTTATAAATTACATCTCTTCCAGTTAATTTCATAAAACATATCGTGTCAGAAGTGGGATTCGAACCCACGCCCTCATACGAGGACCAGAATACACAGATTCACGTTGTGAACGAAAGAAACTACGCCCCTTGAGTGTAGCGCCTTAGACCGCTCGGCCACCCTGAATTGGATTCATTCAATTGGGATGTTTTATAAATTACATCTCTTCCAGTTAATTTCATAAAACATATCGTGTCAGAAGTGGGATTCGAACCCACGCCCTCATACGAGGACCAGAATGCACAGATTCACGTCGTGAACGAAAGAAACTACGCCCCTTGAGTCTTGCGCCTTAGACCGCTCCGCCATCCTGGCGTGGTCACTTCTAATTTGGACGTTTTATAAATTACATCTCTTCCAGTTAATTTCATAGAACATATCGTGTCAGAAGTGGGATTCGAACCCACGCCCTCATACGAGGACCAGAATACACAGATTCACTTCGTGAACGAAAGAAACTAAGCCCCTTGAGTGTAGCGCCTTACACCGCTCGGCCACCCTGACTTGGATTCATTCAATTGGGATGTTTTATAAATTACATCTCTTCCAGTTATTTTCTTAAAACATATCGTATCAGAAGTGGGATTCGAACCCACGCCCTCATACGAGGACCAGAATACACAGATTCACGTCGTGAACGAAAGAAACTAATCCACTTGAGTCTAGCGCCTTAGACCGCTCGGCCATCCTGACGTGGTCTCTTGTAATTTGGACGTTTAATTAATTACATCTCTTCCAGTTAATTTCTTAAAACATATCGTGTCAGAAGTGGGATTCGAACCCACGCCCTCATACAAGGACCAGAATACACAGATTCACGTTGTGAACGAAGGAAACTGAGCCCCTTGAGTCTGGCGCCTTAGACCGCTGGGCCACCCTGACTTGGATTCATTCAATTGGGATGTTTTATAAATTACATCTCTTCCAGTTAATTTCATAAAACATATCGTGTCAGAAGTGGGATTCGAACCCACGCCCTCATACGAGGACCAGAATACACTGATTCACGTTGAGAACGAAAGAAACTACGCCCCTTGAGTCTTGCGCCTTAGACCGCTCCGCCATCCTCACGTGGTCACTTCTAATTTGGACGTTTTATAAATTACATCTCTTCCAGTTAATTTCATAAAACATATCGTGTCAGAAGTGGGATTCGAACCCACGCCCTATTACGAGGACCAGAATACACTGATTCACGTTGAGAACGAAAGAAACTAGGTCCCTTGAGTCTGGCGCCTTAGACCGCTCGGCCATCCTGACATTGATTCGTTTTCTTGGGACGTTTTATAAATTACATCTTTTCCAGTTATATTTATAAAACATATCGTGTCAGAATTGGGATTTGAATCCACGCCCTCATTCAAGGACCAAAATACACAGATCCACATCGGGAAGGAATGAAACTAAGCCTTTCGAGTCTGGCGCATTAGACCACTCGGCCATCCTGACATGGTTTTATCTAGTTAGGACGTTTTCAATTACACCTCTTCCAGTTATTTTCTTAAAACATATCGTATCAGAAGTGGGATTCGAACCCACGCCCTCATACGAGGACCAGAATGCACAGATTCACGTCGTGAACGAAAGAAACTACGCCCCTTGAGTCTTGCGCCTTAGACCGCTCCGCCATCCTGGCGTGGTCACTTCTAATTTGGACGTTTTATAAATTACATCTCTTCCAGTTAATTTCATAAAACATATCGTGTCAGAAGTGGGATTCGAACCCACGCCCTCATACGAGGACCAGAATACACAGATTCACGTCGTGAACGAAAGAAACTAAGCCCCTTGAGTGTAGCGCCTTAGACCGCTCGGCCACCCTGACTTGGATTCATTCAATTGGGATGTTTTCTAAATTACATCTCTTCCAGTTAATTTCATAAAACATATCGTGTCAAAAGTGGGATTCGAACCCACGCCCTCATACGAGGACCAGAATACACAGATTCACGTTGTGAACGAAGGAAACTGAGCCCCTTGAGTCTGGCGCCTTAGACTGCTCCGCCATCCTGACTTGGATTCATTCAATTGGGACGTTTTATAAATTACATCTCTTCCAGTTAATTTCATAAAAGATATCGTGCCAGAAGTGGGATTCGAACCCACGCCCTCATACGAGGACCAGAATACACAGATTCACGTCGTGAACGAAAGAAACTAAGCCCCTTGAGTGTAGCGCCTTAGACCGATCGGCCACCCTGACTTGGATTCATTCAATTGGGATGTTTTATAAATTACATCTCTTCCAGTTAATTTCATAAAACATATCGTGTCAGAAGTGGGATTCGAACCCACGCCCTCATACGAGGACCAGAATACACAGATTCACTTCGTGAACGAAAGAAACTAAGCCCCTTGAGTGTAGCGCCTTACACCGCTCGGCCACCCTGACTTGGATTCATTCAATTGGGATGTTTTATAAATTACATCTCTTCCAGTTATTTTCTTAAAACATATCGTATCAGAAGTGGGATTCGAACCCACGCCCTCATACGAGGACCAGAATACACAGATTCACGTCGTGAACGAAAGAAACTAATCCACTTGAGTCTAGCGCCTTAGACCGCTCGGCCATCCTGACGTGGTCTCTTGTAATTTGAACGTTTAATTAATTACATCTCTTCCAGTTAATTTCTTAAAACATATCGTGTCAGAAGTGGGATTCGAACCCACGCCCTCATACAAGGACCAGAATACACAGATTCACGTTGTGAACGAAGGAAACTGAGCCCCTTGAGTCTGGCGCCTTAGACCGCTGGGCCACCCTGACTTGGATTCATTCAATTGGGATGTTTTATAAATTACATCTCTTCCAGTTAATTTCATAAAACATATCGTGTCAGAAGTGGGATTCGAACCCACGCCCTCATACGAGGACCAGAATACACTGATTCACGTTGAGAACGAAAGAAACTACGCCCCTTGAGTCTTGCGCCTTAGACCGCTCCGCCATCCTCACGTGGTCACTTCTAATTTGGACGTTTTATAAATTACATCTCTTCCAGTTAATTTCATAAAACATATCGTGTCAGAAGTGGGATTCGAACCCACGCCCTATTACGAGGACCAGAATACACTGATTCACGTTGAGAACGAAAGAAACTAGGTCCCTTGAGTCTGGCGCCTTAGACCGCTCGGCCATCCTGACATTGATTCGTTTTCTTGGGACGTTTTATAAATTACATCTTTTCCAGTTATATTTATAAAACATATCGTGTCAGAATTGGGATTTGAATCCACGCCCTCATTCGAGGACCAAAATACACAGATCCACATCGGGAAGGAATGAAACTAAGCCTTTCGAGTCTGGCGCATTAGACCACTCGGCCATCCTGACATGGTTTTATCTAGTTAGGACGTTTTCAATTACACCTCTTCCAGTTATTTTCTTAAAACATATCGTATCAGAAGTGGGATTCGAACCCACGCCCTCATACGAGGACCAGAATACACAGATTCACGTTGTGAACGAAGGAAACTGAGCCCCTTGAGAATTGCGCCTTAGACCGCTCCGCCATCCTGGCGTGGTCACTTCTAATTTGGACGTTTTATAAATTACATCACTTCCAGTTAATTTCATAAAACATATCGTGTCAGAAGTGGGATTCAAACCCACGCCCTCATACGAGGACCAGAATACACAGATTCACGTTGTGAACGAAGGAAACTGAGCCCCTTGAGTCTGGCGCCTTAGACCGCTCCGCCATCCTGGCGTGGTCACTTCTAATTTGGACGTTTTATAAATTACATCTCTTCCAGTTAATTTCATAAAACATATCGTGTCAGAAGTGGGATTCAAACCCACGCCCTCATACGAGGACCAGAATACACTGATTCACGTTGAGAGCGAAAGAAACTAGGTCCCTTGAGTCTGGCGCCTTAGACCGCTCCGCCATCCTGACTTGGATTCATTCAAATAAGGACGTTTTATAAATTACATCTCTTCCAGTTAATTTCATAAAACATATCGTGTCAGAAGTGGAATTCGAACCCACGCCCTCATACGAGGACCAGAATACACTGATTCACGTTGAGAACGAAAGAAACTACGCCCCTTGAGTCTTGCGCCTTAGACCGCTCCGCCATCCTGGCGTGGTCACTTCTAATTTGGACGTTTTATAAATTACATCTCTTCCAGTTAATTTCATAAAACATATCGTGTCAGAAGTGGGATTCGAACCCACGCCCTCATACGAGGACCAGAATACACAGATTCACGTTGTGAACGAAAGAAACTACGCCCCTTGAGTCTTGCGCCTTGGACCGCTCCGCCATCCTGGCGTGGTCACTTCCAATTTGGACGTTTTATAAATTACATCTCTTCCAGTTAATTTCATAAAACATATCGTGTCAGAAGTGGGATTCGAACCCACGCCCTCATACGAGGACCAGAATACACAGATTCACGTCGTGAACGAAAGAAACTAAGCCCCTTGAGCGTAGCGCCTTAGACCGCTCGGCCACCCTGACTTGGATTCATTCAATTGGGATGTTTTATAAATTACATCTCTTCCAGTTAATTTCATAAAACATATCGTGTCAGAAGTGGGATTCGAACCCACGCCCTCATACGAGGACCAGAATACACAGATTCACGTCGTGAACGAAAGAAACTACGCCCCTTGAGTGTAGCGCCTTAGACCGCTCGGCCACCCTGACTTGGATTCATTCAATTGGGATGTTTTATAAATTACATCTCTTCCAGTTAATTTCATAAAACATATCGTGTCAGAAGTGGGATTCGAACCCACGCCCTCATACGAGGACCAGAATGCACAGATTCACGTTGTGAACGAAAGAAACTACGCCCCTTGAGTCTTGCGCCTTAGACCGCTCCGCCATCCTGGCGTGGTCACTTCTAATTTGGACGTTTTATAAATAACATCTCTTCCAGTTAATTTCATAAAACATATCGTGTCAGAAGTGGGGTTCGAACCCACGCCCTCATACGAGGACCAGAATACACAGATTCACGTTGTGAACGAAAGAAACTACGCCCCTTGAGTGTAGCGCCTTAGACCGCTCGGCCACCCTGACTTGGATTCATTCATTTGGGATGTTTTATAAATTACATCTCTTCCAGTTAATTTCATAAAACATATCGTGTCAGAAGTGGGATTCAAACCCATGCCCTCATACGAGGACCAGAATAAACAGATTCACGTTGTGAACGAAGGAAACTGAGCCCCTTGAGTCTGGCGCCTTAGACCGCTCCGCCATCCTGACGTGGTCACTTCTAATTTGGACGTTTTATAAATTACATCTCTTCCAGTTAATTTCATAAAACATATCGTGTCAGAACTGGGATTCGAACCCACGCCCTATTATGAGGACCAGAATACACTGATTCACGTTGAGAACGAAAGAAACTCGGTCCCTTGAGTCTGGCGCCTTAGACCGCTCGGCCATCCTGACATTGATTCGTTTTCTTTGGACGTTTTTTAAATTACATCTTTTCCAGTTATATTTATAAAACATATCGTGTCAGAATTGGGATTTGAATCCACGCCCTCATTCGAGGACCAAAATACACAGATCCACATCGGGAAGGAATGAAACTAAGCCTTTCGAGTCTGGCGCATTAGACCACTCGGCCATCCTGACATGGTTTTATCTAGTTAGGACGTTTTCAATTACATCTCTTCCAGTTATTTTCTTAAAACATATCGTATCAGAAGTGGGATTCGAACCCACGCCCTCATACGAGGACCAGAATACACAGATTCACGTTGTGAACGAAGGAAACTGAGCCCCTTGAGAATTGCGCCTTAGACCGCTCCGCCATCCTGGCGTGGTCACTTCTAATTTGGACGTTTTATAAATTACATCTCTTCCAGTTAACTTCATAAAACATATCGCGTCAGAAGTGGGATTCAAACCCACGCCCTCATACGAGGACCAGAATACACAGATTCACGTTGTGAACGAAGGAAACTGAGCCCATTGAGTCTGGCGCCTTAGACCGCTCCGCCATCCTGACGTGGTCACTTCTAATTTGGACGTTTTATAAATTACATCTCTTCCAGTTAATTTCATAAAACATATCGTGTCAGAAGTGGGATTCGAACCCACGCCCTCATACGAGGACCAGAATACACAGATTCTCTTCGTGAACGAAAGAAACTAAGCCCCTTGAGTGTAGCGCCTTAGACCGCTCGGCCACCCTGACTTGGATTCATTCAATTGGGATGTTTTATAAATTACATCTCTTCCAGTTAATTTCATAAAACATATCGTGTCAGAAGTGGGATTCGAACCCACGCCCTCATACGAGGACCAGAATACACAGATTCACGTTGTGAACGAAAGAAACTACGCCCCTTGAGTGTAGCGCCTTAGACCGCTCGGCCACCCTGACTTGGATTCATTCAATTGGGATGTTTTATAAATTACATCTCTTCCAGTTAATTTCATAAAACATATCGTGTCAGAAGTGGGATTCGAACCCACGCCCTCATACGAGGACCAGAATGCACAGATTCACGTCGTGAACGAAAGAAACTACGCCCCTTGAGTCTTGCGCCTTAGACGGCTCCGCCATCCTGGCGTGGTCACTTCTAATTTGGACGTTTTATAAATTACATCTCTTCCAGTTAATTTCATAAAACATATCGCGTCAGAAGTGGGATTCAAACCCACGCCCTCATACGAGGACCAGAATACACAGATTCTCTTCGTGAACGAAAGAAACTAAGCCCCTTGAGTGTAGCGCCTTAGACCGCTCGGCCACCCTGACTTGGATTCATTCAATTGGGATGTTTTATAAATTACATCTCTTCCAGTTAATTTCATAAAACATATCGTGTCAGAAGTGGGATTCGAACCCACGCCCTCATACGAGGACCAGAATACACAGATTCACGTTGTGAACGAAAGAAACTACGCCCCTTGAGTGTAGCGCCTTAGACCGCTCGGCCACCCTGACTTGGATTCATTTAATTGGGATGTTTTATAAATTACATCTCTTCCAGTTAATTTCATAAAACATACCGTGTCAGAAGTGGGATTCGAACCCACGCCCTCATACGAGGACCAGAATACACAGATTCACGTTGTGAACGAAAGAAACTACGCCCCTTGAGTGTAGCGCCTTAGACCGCTCCGCCATCCTGACTTGGATTCATTCAATTGGGATGTTTTATAAATTACATCTCTTCCAGTTAATTTCATAAAACATATCGTGTCAGAAGTGGGATTCGAACCCACGCCCTCATACGAGGACCAGAATGCACAGATTCACGTCGTGAACGAAAGAAACTACGCCCCTTGAGTCTTGCGCCTTAGACCGCTCCGCCATCCTGGCGTGGTCACTTCTAATTTGGACGTTTTATAAATTACATCTCTTCCAGTTAATTTCATAAAACATATCGTGTCAGAAGTGGGATTCGAACCCACGCCCTCATACGAGGACCAGAATACACAGATTCACGTCGTGAACGAAAGAAACTACGCCCCTTGAGTGTAGCGCCTTAGACCGCTCGGCCACCCTGACTTGGATTCATTCAATTGGGATGTTTTATAAATTACATCTCTTCCAGTTAATTTCATAAAACATATCGTGTCAGAAGTGGGATTCGAACCCACGCCCTCATACGAGGACCAGAATACACAGATTCACGTCGTGAACGAAAGAAACTACGCCCCTTGAGTGTAGCGCCTTAGACCGCTCGGCCACCCTGACTTGGATTCATTCAATTGGGATGTTTTATAAATTACATCTCTTCCAGTTAATTTCATAAAACATATCGTGTCAGAAGTGGGATTCGAACCCACGCCCTCATACGAGGACCAGAATGCACAGATTCACGTTGTGAACGAAAGAAACTACGCCCCTTGAGTCTTGCGCCTTAGACCGCTCGGCCATCCTGGCGTGGTCACTTCTAATTTGGACGTTTTATAAATAACATCTCTTCCAGTTAATTTCATAAAACATATCGTGTCAGAAGTGGGATTCGAACCCACGCCCTCATACGAGGACCAGAATACACAGATTCACGTTGTGAACGAAAGAAACTACGCCCCTTGAGTGTAGCGCCTTAGACCGCTCGGCCACCCTGACTTGGATTCATTCATTTGGGATGTTTTATAAATTACATCTCTTCCAGTTAATTTCATAAAACATATCGTGTCAGAAGTGGGATTCAAACCCATGCCCTCATACGAGGACCAGAATAAACAGATTCACGTTGTGAACGAAGGAAACTGAGCCCCTTGAGTCTGGCGCCTTAGACCGCTCCGCCATCCTGACGTGGTCACTTCTAATTTGGACGTTTTATAAATTACATCTCTTCCAGTTAATTTCATAAAACATACCGTGTCAGAACTGGGATTCGAACCCACGCCCTATTATGAGGACCAGAATACACTGATTCACGTTGAGAACGAAAGAAACTCGGTCCCTTGAGTCTGGCGCCTTAGACCGCTCGGCCATCCTGACATTGATTCGTTTTCTTTGGACGTTTTTTAAATTACATCTTTTCCAGTTATATTTATAAAACATATCGTGTCAGAATTGGGATTTGAATCCACGCCCTCATTCGAGGACCAAAATACACAGATCCACATCGGGAAGGAATGAAACTAAGCCTTTCGAGTCTGGCGCATTAGACCACTCGGCCATCCTGACATGGTTTTATCTAGTTAGGACGTTTTCAATTACATCTCTTCCAGTTATTTTCTTAAAACATATCGTATCAGAAGTGGGATTCGAACCCACGCCCTCATACGAGGACCAGAATACACAGATTCACGTTGTGAACGAAGGAAACTGAGCCCCTTGAGAATTGCGCCTTAGACCGCTCCGCCATCCTGGCGTGGTCACTTCTAATTTTGACGTTTTATAAATTACATCTCTTCCAGTTAACTTCATAAAACATATCGCGTCAGAAGTGGGATTCAAACCCACGCCCTCATACGAGGACCAGAATACACAGATTCACGTTGTGAACGAAGGAAACTGAGCCCATTGAGTCTGGCGCCTTAGACCGCTCCGCCATCCTGACGTGGTCACTTCTAATTTGGACGTTTTATAAATTAGATCTCTTCCAGTTAATTTCATAAAACATATCGTGTCAGAAGTGGGATTCGAACCCACACCCTCATACGAGGACCAGAATACACAGATTCTCTTCGTGAACGAAAGAAACTAAGCCCCTTGAGTGTAGCGCCTTAGACCGCTCGGCCACCCTGACTTGGATTCATTCAATTGGGATGTTTTATAAATTACATCTCTTCCAGTTAATTTCATAAAACATATCGTGTCAGAAGTGGGATTCGAACCCACGCCCTCATACGAGGACCAGAATACACAGATTCACGTTGTGAACGAAAGAAACTACGCCCCTTGAGTGTAGCGCCTTAGACCGCTCGGCCACCCTGACTTGGATTCATTCAATTGGGATGTTTTATAAATTACATCTCTTCCAGTTAATTTCATAAAACATATCGTGTCAGAAGTGGGATTCGAACCCACGCCCTCATACGAGGACCAGAATGCACAGTTTCACGTCGTGAACGAAAGAAACTACGCCCCTTGAGTCTTGCGCCTTAGACCGCTCCGCCATCCTGGCGTGGTCACTTCTAATTTGGACGTTTTATAAATTACATCTCTTCCAGTTAATTTCATAAAACATATCGCGTCAGAAGTGGGATTCAAACCCACGCCCTCATACGAGGACCAGAATACACAGATTCTCTTCGTGAACGAAAGAAACTAAGCCCCTTGAGTGTAGCGCCTTAGACCGCTCGGCCACCCTGACTTGGATTCATTCAATTGGGATGTTTTATAAATTACATCTCTTCCAGTTAATTTCATAAAACATATCGTGTCAGAAGTGGGATTCGAACCCACGCCCTCATACGAGGACCAGAATACACAGATTCACGTTGTGAACGAAAGAAACTACGCCCCTTGAGTGTAGCGCCTTAGACCGCTCGGCCACCCTGACTTGGATTCATTTAATTGGGATGTTTTATAAATTACATCTCTTCCAGTTAATTTCATAAAACATACCGTGTCAGAAGTGGGATTCGAACCCACGCCCTCATACGAGGACCAGAATACACAGATTCACGTTGTGAACGAAAGAAACTACGCCCCTTGAGTGTAGCGCCTTAGACCGCTCCGCCATCCTGACTTGGATTCATTCAATTGGGATGTTTTATAAATTACATCTCTTCCAGTTAATTTCATAAAACATATCGTGTCAGAAGTGGGATTCGAACCCACGCCCTCATACGAGGACCAGAATGCACAGATTCACGTCGTGAACGAAAGAAACTACGCCCCTTGAGTCTTGCGCCTTAGACCGCTCCGCCATCCTGGCGTGGTCACTTCTAATTTGGACGTTTTATAAATTACATCTCTTCCAGTTAATTTCATAAAACATATCGTGTCAGAAGTGGGATTCGAACCCACGCCCTCATACGAGGACCAGAATACACAGATTCACGTCGTGAACGAAAGAAACTACGCCCCTTGAGTGTAGCGCCTTAGACCGCTCGGCCACCCTGACTTGGATTCATTCAATTGGGATGTTTTATAAATTACATCTCTTCCAGTTAATTTCATAAAACATATCGTGTCAGAAGTGGGATTCGAACCCACGCCCTCATACGAGGACCAGAATACACAGATTCACGTCGTGAACGAAAGAAACTACGCCCCTTGAGTTTAGCGCCTTAGACCGCTCGGCCACCCTGACTTGGATTCATTCAATTGGGATGTTTTATAAATTACATCTCTTCCAGTTAATTTCATAAAACATATCGTGTCAGAAGTGGGATTCGAACCCACGCCCTCATACGAGGACCAGAATGCACAGATTCACGTTGTGAACGAAAGAAACTATGCCCCTTGAGTCTTGCGCCTTAGACCGCTCCGCCATCCTGGCGTGGTCACGTCTAATTTGGACGTTTTATAAATAACATCTCTTCCAGTTAATTTCATAAAACATATCGTGTCAGAAGTGGGATTCGAACCCACGCCCTCATACGAGGACCAGAATACACAGATTCACGTTGTGAACGAAAGAAACTACGCCCCTTGAGTGTAGCGCCTTAGACCGCTCGGCCACCCTGACTTGGATTCACTCATTTGGGATGTTTTATAAATTACATCTCTTCCAGTTAATTTCATAAAACATATCGTGTCAGAAGTGGGATTCAAACCCATGCCCTCATACGAGGACCAGAATAAACAGATTCACGTTGTGAACGAAGGAAACTGAGCCCCTTGAATCTGGCGCCTTAGACCGCTCCGCCATCCTGACGTGGTCACTTCTAATTTGGACGTTTTATAAATTACATCTCTTCCAGTTAATTTCATAAAACATATCGTGTCAGAACTGGGATTCGAACCCACGCCCTATTACGAGGACCAGAATACACTGATTCACGTTGAGAACGAAAGAAACTAGGTCCCTTGAGTCTGGCGCCTTAGACCGCTCGGCCATCCTGACATTGATTCGTTTTCTTTGGACGTTTTTTAAATTACATCTTTTCCAGTTATATTTATAAAACATATCGTGTCAGAATTGGGATTTGAATCCACGCCCTCATTCGAGGACCAAAATACACAGATCCACATCGGGAAGGAATGAAACTAAGCCTTTCGAGTCTGGCGCATTAGACCACTCGGCCATCCTGACATGGTTTTATCTAGTTAGGACGTTTTCAATTACATCTCTTCCAGTTATTTTCTTAAAACATATCGTATCAGAAGTGGGATTCGAACCCACGCCCTCATACGAGGACCAGAATACACAGATTCACGTTGTGAACGAAGGAAACTGAGCCCCTTGAGAATTGCGCCTTAGACCGCTCCGCCATCCTGGCGTGGTCACTTCTAATTTGGACGTTTTATAAATTACATCTCTTCCAGTTAACTTCATAAAACATATCGCGTCAGAAGTGGGATTCAAACCCACGCCCTCATACGAGGACCAGAATACACAGATTCACGTTGTGAACGAAGGAAACTGAGCCCATTGAGTCTGGCGCCTTAGACCGCTCCGCCATCCTGACGTGGTCACTTCTAATTTGGACGTTTTATAAATTACATCTCTTCCAGTTAATTTCATAAAACATATCGTGTCAGAAGTGGGATTCGAACCCACGCCCTCATACGAGGACCAGAATACACAGATTCTCTTCGTGAACGAAAGAAACTAAGCCCCTTGAGTGTAGCGCCTTAGACCGCTCGGCCACCCTGACTTGGATTCATTCAATTGGGATGTTTTATAAATTACATCTCTTCCAGTTAATTTCATAAAACATATCGTGTCAGAAGTGGGATTCGAACCCACGCCCTCATACGAGGACCAGAATACACAGATTCACGTTGTGAACGAAAGAAACTACGCCCCTTGAGTGTAGCGCCTTAGACCGCTCGGCCACCCTGACTTGGATTCATTGAATTGGGATGTTTTATAAATTACATCTCTTCCAGTTAATTTCATAAAACATATCGTGTCAGAAGTGGGATTCGAACCCACGCCCTCATACGAGGACCAGAATGCACAGATTCACGTCGTGAACGAAAGAAACTACGCCCCTTGAGTCTTGCGCCTTAGACCGCTCCGCCATCCTGGCGTGGTCACTTCTAATTTGGACGTTTTATAAATTACATCTCTTCCAGTTAATTTCATAAAACATATCGTGTCAGAAGTGGGATTCGAACCCACGCCCTCATACGAGGACCAGAATACACAGATTCACGTCGTGAACGAAAGAAACTACGCCCCTTGAGTGTAGCGCCTTAGACCGCTCCGCCATCCTGACTTGGATTCATTCAATTGGGATGTTTTATAAATTACATCTCTTCCAGTTAATTTCATAAAACATATCGTGTCAGAAGTGGGATTCAAACCCACGCCCTCATACGAGGACCAGAATGCACAGATTCACGTCGTGAACGAAAGAAACTACGCCCCTTGAGTCTTGCGCCTTAGACCGCTCCGCCATCCTGGCGTGGTCACTTCTAATTTGGACGTTTTATAAATTACATCTCTTCCAGTTAATTTCATAAAACATATCGTGTCAGAAGTGGGATTCGAACCCACGCCCTCATACGAGGACCAGAATACACAGATTCACGTCGTGAACGAAAGAAACTACGCCCCTTGAGTGTAGCGCCTTAGACCGCTCGGCCACCCTGACTTGGATTCATTCAATTGGGATGTTTTATAAATTACATCTCTTCCAGTTAATTTCATAAAACATATCGTGTCAGAAGTGGGATTCGAACCCACGCCCTCATACGAGGACCAGAATACACAGATTCACGTCGTGAACGAAAGAAACTACGCCCCTTGAGTGTAGCGCCTTAGACCGCTCGGCCACCCTGACTTGGATTCATTCAATTGGGATGTTTTATAAATTACATCTCTTCCAGTTAATTTCATAAAACATATCGTGTCAGAAGTGGGATTCGAACCCACGCCCTCATACGAGGACCAGAATGCACAGATTCACGTTGTGAACGAAAGAAACTACGCCCCTTGAGTCTTGCGCCTTAGACCGCTCCGCCATCCTGGCGTGGTCACTTCTAATTTGGACGTTTTATAAATTACATCTCTTCCAGTTAATTTCATAAAACATATCGTGTCAGAAGTGGGATTCGAACCCACGCCCTCATACGAGGACCAGAATACACAGATTCACGTCGTGAACGAAAGAAACTACGCCCCTTGAGTGTAGCGCCTTAGACCGCTCGGCCACCCTGACTTGGATTCATTCAATTGGGATGTTTTATAAATTACATCTCTTCCAGTTAATTTCATAAAACATATCGTATCAGAAGTGGGATTCGAACCCACGCCCTCATACGAGGACCAGAATACACAGATTCACGTTGTGAACGAAGGAAACTGAGCCCCTTGAGACTTGCGCCTTAGACCGCTCCGCCATCCTAGCGTGGTCACTTCTAATTTGGACGTTTTATAAATTACATCTCTTCCAGTTAATTTCATAAAACATATCGTGTCAGAAGTGGGATTCGAACCCACGCCCTCATACGAGGACCAGAATACACAGATTCACGTCGTGAACGAAAGAAACTACGCCCCTTGAGTGTAGCGCCTTAGACCGCTCCGCCATCCTGACTTGGATTCATTCAATTGGGATGTTTTATAAATTACATCTCTTCCAGTTAATTTCATAAAACATATCGTGTCAGAAGTGGGATTCGAACCCACGCCCTCATACGAGGACCAGAATGCACAGATTCACGTCGTGAACGAAAGAAACTACGCCCCTTGAGTCTTGCGCCTTAGACCGCTCCGCCATCCTGGCGTGGTCACTTCTAATTTGGACGTTTTATAAATTACATCTCTTCCAGTTAATTTCATAAAACATATCGTGTCAGAAGTGGGATTCGAACCCACGCCCTCATACGAGGACCAGAATACACAGATTCATGTCGTGAACGAAAGAAACTACGCCCCTTGAGTGTAGCGCCTTAGACCGCTCGGCCACCCTGACTTGGATTCATTCAATTGGGATGTTTTATAAATTACATCTCTTCCAGTTAATTTCATAAAACATATCGTGTCAGAAGTGGGATTCGAACCCACGCCCTCATACGAGGACCAGAATACACAGATTCACGTCGTGAACGAAAGAAACTACGCCCCTTGAGTGTAGCGCCTTAGACCGCTCGGCCACCCTGACTTGGATTCATTCAATTGGGATGTTTTATAAATTACATCTCTTCCAGTTAATTTCATAAAACATATCGTGTCAGAAGTGGGATTCGAACCCACGCCCTCATACGAGGACCAGAATGCACAGATTCACGTTGTGAACGAAAGAAACTACGCCCCTTGAGTCTTGCGCCTTAGACCGCTCCGCCATTCCGGCGTGGTCACTTCTAATTTGGACGTTTTATAAATTACATCTCTTCCAGTTAATTTCATAAAACATATCGTGTCAGAAGTGGGATTCGAACCCACGCCCTCATACGAGGACCAGAATACACAGATTCACGTCGTGAACGAAAGAAACTACGCCCCTTGAGTGTAGCGCCTTAGACCGCTCGGCCACCCTGACTTGGATTCATTCAATTGGGATGTTTTATAAATTACATCTCTTCCAGTTAATTTCATAAAACATATCGTATCAGAAGTGGGATTCGAACCCACGCCCTCATACGAGGACCAGAATACACAGATTCACGTTGTGAACGAAGGAAACTGAGCCCCTTGAGACTTGCGCCTTAGACCGCTCCGCCATCCTAGCGTGGTCACTTCTAATTTGGACGTTTTATAAATTACATCTCTTCCAGTTAATTTCATAAAACATATCGTGTCAGAAGTGGGATTCGAACCCACGCCCTCATACGAGGACCAGAATGCACAGATTCACGTTGTGAACGAAAGAAACTACGCCCCTTGAGTCTTGCGCCTTAGACCGCTCGGCCACCCTGACTTGGATTCATTCAATTGGGATGTTTTATAAATTACATCTCTTCCAGTTAATTTCATAAAACATATCGTGTCAGAAGTGGGATTCGAACCCACGCCCTCATACGAGGACCAGAATACACAGATTCACGTTGTGAACGAAAGAAACTACGCCCCTTGAGTGTAGCGCCTTAGACCGCTCGGCCACCCTGACTTGGATTCATTGAATTGGGATGTTTTATAAATTACATCTCTTCCAGTTAATTTCATAAAACATATCGTGTCAGAAGTGGGATTCGAACCCACGCCCTCATACGAGGACCAGAATGCACAGATTCACGTCGTGAACGAAAGAAACTACGCCCCTTGAGTCTTGCGCCTTAGACCGCTCCGCCATCCTGGCGTGGTCACTTCTAATTTGGACGTTTTATAAATTACATCTCTTCCAGTTAATTTCATAAAACATATCGTGTCAGAAGTGGGATTCGAACCCACGCCCTCATACGAGGACCAGAATACACAGATTCACGTCGTGAACGAAAGAAACTACGCCCCTTGAGTGTAGCGCCTTAGACCGCTCCGCCATCCTGACTTGGATTCATTCAATTGGGATGTTTTATAAATTACATCTCTTCCAGTTAATTTCATAAAACATATCGTGTCAGAAGTGGGATTCAAACCCACGCCCTCATACGAGGACCAGAATGCACAGATTCACGTCGTGAACGAAAGAAACTACGCCCCTTGAGTCTTGCGCCTTAGACCGCTCCGCCATCCTGGCGTGGTCACTTCTAATTTGGACGTTTTATAAATTACATCTCTTCCAGTTAATTTCATAAAACATATCGTGTCAGAAGTGGGATTCGAACCCACGCCCTCATACGAGGACCAGAATACACAGATTCACGTCGTGAACGAAAGAAACTACGCCCCTTGAGTGTAGCGCCTTAGACCGCTCGGCCACCCTGACTTGGATTCATTCAATTGGGATGTTTTATAAATTACATCTCTTCCAGTTAATTTCATAAAACATATCGTGTCAGAAGTGGGATTCGAACCCACGCCCTCATACGAGGACCAGAATACACAGATTCACGTCGTGAACGAAAGAAACTACGCCCCTTGAGTGTAGCGCCTTAGACCGCTCGGCCACCCTGACTTGGATTCATTCAATTGGGATGTTTTATAAATTACATCTCTTCCAGTTAATTTCATAAAACATATCGTGTCAGAAGTGGGATTCGAACCCACGCCCTCATACGAGGACCAGAATGCACAGATTCACGTTGTGAACGAAAGAAACTACGCCCCTTGAGTCTTGCGCCTTAGACCGCTCCGCCATCCTGGCGTGGTCACTTCTAATTTGGACGTTTTATAAATTACATCTCTTCCAGTTAATTTCATAAAACATATCGTGTCAGAAGTGGGATTCGAACCCACGCCCTCATACGAGGACCAGAATACACAGATTCACGTCGTGAACGAAAGAAACTACGCCCCTTGAGTGTAGCGCCTTAGACCGCTCGGCCACCCTGACTTGGATTCATTCAATTGGGATGTTTTATAAATTACATCTCTTCCAGTTAATTTCATAAAACATATCGTATCAGAAGTGGGATTCGAACCCACGCCCTCATACGAGGACCAGAATACACAGATTCACGTTGTGAACGAAGGAAACTGAGCCCCTTGAGACTTGCGCCTTAGACCGCTCCGCCATCCTAGCGTGGTCACTTCTAATTTGGACGTTTTATAAATTACATCTCTTCCAGTTAATTTCATAAAACATATCGTGTCAGAAGTGGGATTCGAACCCACGCCCTCATACGAGGACCAGAATACACAGATTCACGTCGTGAACGAAAGAAACTACGCCCCTTGAGTGTAGCGCCTTAGACCGCTCCGCCATCCTGACTTGGATTCATTCAATTGGGATGTTTTATAAATTACATCTCTTCCAGTTAATTTCATAAAACATATCGTGTCAGAAGTGGGATTCGAACCCACGCCCTCATACGAGGACCAGAATGCACAGATTCACGTCGTGAACGAAAGAAACTACGCCCCTTGAGTCTTGCGCCTTAGACCGCTCCGCCATCCTGGCGTGGTCACTTCTAATTTGGACGTTTTATAAATTACATCTCTTCCAGTTAATTTCATAAAACATATCGTGTCAGAAGTGGGATTCGAACCCACGCCCTCATACGAGGACCAGAATACACAGATTCATGTCGTGAACGAAAGAAACTACGCCCCTTGAGTGTAGCGCCTTAGACCGCTCGGCCACCCTGACTTGGATTCATTCAATTGGGATGTTTTATAAATTACATCTCTTCCAGTTAATTTCATAAAACATATCGTGTCAGAAGTGGGATTCGAACCCACGCCCTCATACGAGGACCAGAATACACAGATTCACGTCGTGAACGAAAGAAACTACGCCCCTTGAGTGTAGCGCCTTAGACCGCTCGGCCACCCTGACTTGGATTCATTCAATTGGGATGTTTTATAAATTACATCTCTTCCAGTTAATTTCATAAAACATATCGTGTCAGAAGTGGGATTCGAACCCACGCCCTCATACGAGGACCAGAATGCACAGATTCACGTTGTGAACGAAAGAAACTACGCCCCTTGAGTCTTGCGCCTTAGACCGCTCCGCCATTCCGGCGTGGTCACTTCTAATTTGGACGTTTTATAAATTACATCTCTTCCAGTTAATTTCATAAAACATATCGTGTCAGAAGTGGGATTCGAACCCACGCCCTCATACGAGGACCAGAATACACAGATTCACGTCGTGAACGAAAGAAACTACGCCCCTTGAGTGTAGCGCCTTAGACCGCTCGGCCACCCTGACTTGGATTCATTCAATTGGGATGTTTTATAAATTACATCTCTTCCAGTTAATTTCATAAAACATATCGTATCAGAAGTGGGATTCGAACCCACGCCCTCATACGAGGACCAGAATACACAGATTCACGTTGTGAACGAAGGAAACTGAGCCCCTTGAGACTTGCGCCTTAGACCGCTCCGCCATCCTAGCGTGGTCACTTCTAATTTGGACGTTTTATAAATTACATCTCTTCCAGTTAATTTCATAAAACATATCGTGTCAGAAGTGGGATTCGAACCCACGCCCTCATACGAGGACCAGAATGCACAGATTCACGTTGTGAACGAAAGAAACTACGCCCCTTGAGTCTTGCGCCTTAGACCGCTCCGCCATTCTGGCGTGTTCACTTCTAATTTGGACGTTTTATAAATTACATCTCTTCCAGTTAATTTCATAAAACATATCGTGTCAGAAGTGGGATTCGAACCCACGCCCTCATACGAGGACCAGAATACACAGATTCACTTCGTGAACGAAAGAAACTAAGCCCCTTGAGTGTAGCGCCTTAGACCGCTCGGCCACCCTGACTTGGATTCATTCAATTGGGATGTTTTATAAATTACATCTCTTCCAGTTATTTTCTTCAAACATATCGTATCAGAAGTGGGATTTGAACCCACGCCCTCATACGAGGACCAGAATACACAGATTCACGTCGTGAACGAAAGAAACTAATCCACTTGAGTCTAGCGCCTTAGACCGCTCGGCCATCCTGACGTGGTCTCTTGTAATTTGGAAGTTTAATTAATTACATCTCTTCCAGTTAATTTCTTAAAACATATCCTGTCAGAAGTGGGATTCGAACCCACGCCCTCATACGAGGACCAGAATACACAGATTCACGTTGTGAACGAAGGAAACTGAGCCCCTTGAGTCTGGCGCCTTAGACCGCTGGGCCACCCTGACTTGGATTCATTCAATTGGGATGTTTTATAAATTACATCTCTTCCAGTTAATTTCATAAAACATATCGTGTCAGAAGTGGGATTCGAACCCACGCCCTCATACGAGGACCAGAATACACAGATTCACTTCGTGAACGAAAGACACTAGGTCCCTTGAGTCTGGCGCCTTAGACCGCTCGGCCATCCTGACATTGATTCGTTTTCTTTGAACGTTTTATAAATTACATCTTTTCCAGTTATATTTATAAAACATATCGTGTCAGAATTGGGATTTGAATCCACGCCCTCATTCGAGGGCCAAAATACACAAATCCACATCGGGAAGGAATGAAACTAAGCCTTTCGAGTCTGGCGCATTAGACCACTCGGCCATCCTGACATGGCTTTATCTAGTTAGGACGTTTTCAATTACATCCCTTCCAGTTATTTTCTTAAAACATATCGTATCAGAAGTGGGATTCGAACCCACGCCCTCATACGAGGACCAGAATACACAGATTCACGTCGTGAACGAAAGAAACTACGCCCCTTGAGTGTAGCGCCTTAGACCGCTCCGCCATCCTGACTTGGATTCATTCAATTGGGATGTTTTATAAATTACATCTCTTCCAGTTAATTTCATAAAACATATCGTGTCAGAAGTGGGATTCGAACCCACGCCCTCATACGAGGACCAGAATGCACAGATTCACGTCGTGAACGAAAGAAACTACGCCCCTTGAGTCTTGCGCCTTAGACCGCTCCGCCATCCTGGCGTGGTCACTTCTAATTTGGACGTTTTATAAATTACATCTCTTCCAGTTAATTTCATAAAACATATCGTGTCAGAAGTGGGATTCGAACCCACGCCCTCATACGAGGACCAGAATACACAGATTCACGTCGTGAACGAAAGAAACTACGCCCCTTGAGTGTAGCGCCTTAGACCGCTCGGCCACCCTGACTTGGATTCATTCAATTGGGATGTTTTATAAATTACATCTCTTCCAGTTAATTTCATAAAACATATCGTGTCAGAAGTGGGATTCGAACCCACGCCCTCATACGAGGACCAGAATGCACAGATTCACGTTGTGAACGAAAGAAACTACGCCCCTTGAGTCTTGCGCCTTAGACCGCTCCGCCATCCTGGCGTGGTCACTTCTAATTTGGACGTTTTATAAATTACATCTCTTCCAGTTAATTTCATAAAACATATCGTGTCAGAAGTGGGATTCGAACCCACGCCCTCATACGAGGACCAGAATACACAGATTCACGTCGTGAACGAAAGAAACTACGCCCCTTGAGTGTAGCGCCTTAGACCGCTCGGCCACCCTGACTTGGATTCATTCAATTGGGATGTTTTATAAATTACATCTCTTCCAGTTAATTTCATAAAACATATCGTATCAGAAGTGGGATTCGAACCCTCGCCCTCATACGAGGACCAGAATACACAGATTCACGTTGTGAACGAAGGAAACTGAGCCCCTTGAGACTTGCGCCTTAGACCGCTCCGCCATCCTAGCGTGGTCACTTCTAATTTGGACGTTTTATAAATTACATCTCTTCCAGTTAATTTCATAAAACATATCGTGTCAGAAGTGGGATTCGAACCCACGCCCTCATACGAGGACCAGAATGCACAGATTCACGTTGTGAACGAAAGAAACTACGCCCCTTGAGTCTTGCGCCTTAGACCGCTCCGCCATCCTGGCGTGTTCACTTCTAATTTGGACGTTTTATAAATTACATCTCTTCCAGTTAATTTCATAAAACATATCGTGTCAGAAGTGGGATTCGAACCCACGCCCTCATACGAGGACCAGAATACACAGATTCACTTCGTGAACGAAAGAAACTAAGCCCCTTGAGTGTAGCGCCTTAGACCGCTCGGCCACCCTGACTTGGATTCATTCAATTGGGATGTTTTATAAATTACATCTCTTCCAGTTATTTTCTTCAAACATATCGTATCAGAAGTGGGATTTGAACCCACGCCCTCATACGAGGACCAGAATACACAGATTCACGTCGTGAACGAAAGAAACTAATCCACTTGAGTCTAGCGCCTTAGACCGCTCGGCCATCCTGACGTGGTCTCTTGTAATTTGGAAGTTTAATTAATTACATCTCTTCCAGTTAATTTCTTAAAACATATCCTGTCAGAAGTGGGATTCGAACCCACGCCCTCATACGAGGACCAGAATACACAGATTCACGTTGTGAACGAAGGAAACTGAGCCCCTTGAGTCTGGCGCCTTAGACCGCTGGGCCACCCTGACTTGGATTCATTCAATTGGGATGTTTTATAAATTACATCTCTTCCAGTTATCTTCATAAAACATATCGTGTCAGAAGTGGGATTCGAACCCACGCCCTCATACGAGGACCAGAATACACTGATTAACGTTGAGAACGAAAGAAACTACGCCCCTTGAGTCTTGCGCCTTAGACCGCTCCGCCATCCTGGCGTGGTCACTTCTAATTTGGACGCTTTATAAATTACATCTCTTCCAGTTAATTTCATAAAACATATCGTGTCAGAAGTGGGATTCGAACCCACGCCCTCATACGAGGACCAGAATACACAGATTCACTTCGTGAACGAAAGACACTAGGTCCCTTGAGTCTGGCGCCTTAGACCGCTCGGCCATCCTGACATTGATTCGTTTTCTTTGAACGTTTTATAAATTACATCTTTTCCAGTTATATTTATAAAACATATCGTGTCAGAATTGGGATTTGAATCCACGCCCTCATTCGAGGGCCAAAATACACAAATCCACATCGGGAAGGAATGAAACTAAGCCTTTCGAGTCTGGCGCATTAGACCACTCGGCCATCCTGACATGGCTTTATCTAGTTAGGACGTTTTCAATTACATCTCTTCCAGTTATTTTCTTAAAACATATCGTATCAGAAGTGGGATTCGAACCCACGCCCTCATACGAGGACCAGAATACACAGATTCACGTTGTGAACGAAGGAAACTGAGCCCCTTGAGACTTGCGCCTTAGACCGCTCCGCCATCCTGGCGTGGTCACTTCTAATTTGGACGTGTTATAAATTACATCTCTTCCAGTTATCTTCATAAAACATATCGTGTCAGAAGTGGGATTCGAACCCACGCCCTCATACGAGGACCAGAATACACTGATTAACGTTGAGAACGAAAGAAACTACGCCCCTTGAGTCTTGCGCCTTAGACCGCTCCGCCATCCTGGCGTGGTCACTTCTAATTTGGACGCTTTATAAATTACATCTCTTCCAGTTAATTTCATAAAACATATCGTGTCAGAAGTGGGATTCGAACCCACGCCCTCATACGAGGACCAGAATACACAGATTCACGTTGTGAACGAAAGAAACTACGCCCCTTGAGTCTTGCGCCTTAGACCGCTCCGCCATCCTGGCGTGGTCACTTCTAATTTGGACGTTTTATAAATTACATCTCTTCCAGTTAATTTCATAAAACATATCGTGTCAGAAGTGGGATTCGAACCCACGCCCTCATACGAGGACCAGAATACACAGATTCACGTTGTGAACGAAGGAAACTGAGCCCCTTGAGTCTGGCGCCTTAGACCGCTCCGCCATCCTGACTTGGATTCATTCAATTGGGACGTTTTATAAATTACATCTCTTCCAGTTATCTTCATAAAACATATCGTGTCAGAAGTGGGATTCGAACCCACGCCCTCATACGAGGACCAGAATACACTGATTAACGTTGAGAACGAAAGAAACTACGCCCCTTGAGTCTTGCGCCTTAGACCGCTCCGCCATCCTGGCGTGGTCACTTCTAATTTGGACGCTTTATAAATTACATCTCTTCCAGTTAATTTCATAAAACATATCGTGTCAGAAGTGGGATTCGAACCCACGCCCTCATACGAGGACCAGAATACACAGATTCACGTTGTGAACGAAAGAAACTACGCCCCTTGAGTCTTGCGCCTTAGACCGCTCCGCCATCCTGGCGTGGTCACTTCTAATTTGGACGTTTTATAAATTACATCTCTTCCAGTTAATTTCATAAAACATATCGTGTCAGAAGTGGGATTCGAACCCACGCCCTCATACGAGGACCAGAATACACAGATTCACGTTGTGAACGAAGGAAACTGAGCCCCTTGAGTCTGGCGCCTTAGACCGCTCCGCCATCCTGACTTGGATTCATTCAATTGGGACGTTTTATAAATTACATCTCTTCCAGTTAATTTCATAAAACATATCGTGTCAGAAGTGGGATTCGAACCCACGCCCTCATACGAGGACCAGAATACACTGATTCACGTTGAGTGCGAAAGAAACTAGGTCCCTTGAGTCTGGCGCCTTAGACCGCTCGGCCACCCTGACTTGGATTCATTCAATTGGGATGTTTTATAAATTACATTTCTTCCAGTTAATTTCATAAAACATATCGTGTCAGAAGTGGGATTCGAACCCACGCCCTCATACGAGGACCAGAATACACTGATTCACGTTGAGAACGAAAGAAACTACGCCCCTTGAGTCTTGCGCCTTAGACCGCTCCGCCATCCTGGCGTGGTCACTTCTAATTTGGACGTTTTATAAATTACATCTCTTCCAGTTAACTTCATAAAACATATCGTGTCAGAAGTGGGATTCGAACCCCCGCCCTCATACGAGGACCAGAATACACAGATTCACGTTGTGAACGAAAGAAACTAATCCACTTGAGTCTAGCGCCTTAGACCGCTCGGCCATCCTGACGTGGTCTCTTGCAATTTGGAAGTTTAATTAATTACATCTCTTCCAGTTAATTTCTTAAAACATATCCTGTCAGAAGTGGGATTCGAACCCACGCCCTCATACGAGGACCAGAATACACAGATTCACGTTGTGAACGAAGGAAACTGAGCCCCTTGAGTCTGGCGCCTTAGACCGCTGGGCCACCCTGACTTGGATTCATTCAATTGGGATGTTTTATAAATTACATCTCTTCCAGTTAATTTCATAAAACATATCGTGTCAGAAGTGGGATTCGAACCCACGCCCTCATACGAGGACCAGAATACACAGATTCACTTCGTGAACGAAAGACACTAGGTCCCTTGAGTCTGGCGCCTTAGACCGCTCGGCCATCCTGACATTGATTCGTTTTCTTTGAACGTTTTATAAATTACATCTTTTCCAGTTATATTTATAAAACATATCGTGTCAGAATTGGGATTTGAATCCACGCCCTCATTCGAGGGCCAAAATACACAAATCCACATCGGGAAGGAATGAAACTAAGCCTTTCGAGTCTGGCGCATTAGACCACTCGGCCATCCTGACATGGCTTTATCTAGTTAGGACGTTTTCAATTACATCTCTTCCAGTTATTTTCTTAAAACATATCGTATCAGAAGTGGGATTCGAACCCACGCCCTCATACGAGGACCAGAATACACAGATTCACGTTGTGAACGAAGGAAACTGAGCCCCTTGAGACTTGCGCCTTAGACCGCTCCGCCATCCTGGCGTGGTCACTTCTAATTTGGACGTTTTATAAATTACATCTCTTCCAGTTATCTTCATAAAACATATCGTGTCAGAAGTGGGATTCGAACCCACGCCCTCATACGAGGACCAGAATACACTGATTAACGTTGAGAACGAAAGAAACTACGCCCCTTGAGTCTTGCGCCTTAGACCGCTCCGCCATCCTGGCGTGGTCACTTCTAATTTGGACGCTTTATAAATTACATCTCTTCCAGTTAATTTCATAAAACATATCGTGTCAGAAGTGGGATTCGAACCCACGCCCTCATACGAGGACCAGAATACACAGATTCACGTTGTGAACGAAAGAAACTACGCCCCTTGAGTCTTGCGCCTTAGACCGCTCCGCCATCCTGGCGTGGTCACTTCTAATTTGGACGTTTTATAAATTACATCTCTTCCAGTTAATTTCATAAAACATATCGTGTCAGAAGTGGGATTCGAACCCACGCCCTCATACGAGGACCAGAATACACAGATTCACGTTGTGAACGAAGGAAACTGAGCCCCTTGAGTCTGGCGCCTTAGACCGCTCCGCCATCCTGACTTGGATTCATTCAATTGGGACGTTTTATAAATTACATCTCTTCCAGTTAATTTCATAAAACATATCGTGTCAGAAGTGGGATTCGAACCCACGCCCTCATACGAGGACCAGAATACACTGATTCACGTTGAGAGCGAAAGAAACTAGGTCCCTTGAGTCTGGCGCCTTAGACCGCTCGGCCACCCTGACTTGGATTCATTCAATTGGGATGTTTTATAAATTACATTTCTTCCAGTTAATTTCATAAAACATATCGTGTCAGAAGTGGGATTCGAACCCACGCCCTCATACGAGGACCAGAATACACTGATTCACGTTGAGAACGAAAGAAACTACGCCCCTTGAGTCTTGCGCCTTAGACCGCTCAGCCATCCTGGCGTGGTCACTTCTAATTTGGACGTTTTATAAATTACATCTCTTCCAGTTAACTTCATAAAACATATCGTGTCAGAAGTGGGATTCGAACCCCCGCCCTCATACGAGGACCAGAATACACAGATTCACGTTGTGAACGAAAGAAACTAATCCACTTGAGTCTAGCGCCTTAGACCGCTCGGCCATCCTGACGTGGTCTCTTGTAATTTGGAAGTTTAATTAATTACATCTCTTCCAGTTAATTTCTTAAAACATATCCTGTCAGAAGTGGGATTCGAACCCACGCCCTCATACGAGGACCAGAATACACAGATTCACGTTGTGAACGAAGGAAACTGAGCCCCTTGAGTCTGGCGCCTTAGACCGCTGGGCCACCCTGACTTGGATTCATTCAATTGGGATGTTTTATAAATTACATCTCTTCCAGTTAATTTCATAAAACATATCGTGTCAGAAGTGGGATTCGAACCCACGCCCTCATACGAGGACCAGAATACACAGATTCACTTCGTGAACGAAAGACACTAGGTCCCTTGAGTCTGGCGCCTTAGACCGCTCGGCCATCCTGACATTGATTCGTTTTCTTTGAACGTTTTATAAATTACATCTTTTCCAGTTATATTTATAAAACATATCGTGTCAGAATTGGGATTTGAATCCACGCCCTCATTCGAGGGCCAAAATACACAAATCCACATCGGGAAGGAATGAAACTAAGCCTTTCGAGTCTGGCGCATTAGACCACTCGGCCATCCTGACATGGCTTTATCTAGTTAGGACGTTTTCAATTACATCTCTTCCAGTTATTTTCTTAAAACATATCGTATCAGAAGTGGGATTCGAACCCACGCCCTCATACGAGGACCAGAATACACAGATTCACGTTGTGAACGAAGGAAACTGAGCCCCTTGAGACTTGCGCCTTAGACCGCTCCGCCATCCTGGCGTGGTCACTTCTAATTTGGACGTTTTATAAATTACATCTCTTCCAGTTATCTTCATAAAACATATCGTGTCAGAAGTGGGATTCGAACCCACGCCCTCATACGAGGACCAGAATACACTGATTAACGTTGAGAACGAAAGAAACTACGCCCCTTGAGTCTTGCGCCTTAGACCGCTCCGCCATCCTGGCGTGGTCACTTCTAATTTGGACGCTTTATAAATTACATCTCTTCCAGTTAATTTCATAAAACATATCGTGTCAGAAGTGGGATTCGAACCCACGCCCTCATACGAGGACCAGAATACACAGATTCACGTTGTGAACGAAAGAAACTACGCCCCTTGAGTCTTGCGCCTTAGACCGCTCCGCCATCCTGGCGTGGTCACTTCTAATTTGGACGTTTTATAAATTACATCTCTTCCAGTTAATTTCATAAAACATATCGTGTCAGAAGTGGGATTCGAACCCACGCCCTCATACGAGGACCAGAATACACAGATTCACGTTGTGAACGAAGGAAACTGAGCCCCTTGAGTCTGGCGCCTTAGACCGCTCCGCCATCCTGACTTGGATTCATTCAATTGGGACGTTTTATAAATTACATCTCTTCCAGTTATCTTCATAAAACATATCGTGTCAGAAGTGGGATTCGAACCCACGCCCTCATACGAGGACCAGAATACACTGATTAACGTTGAGAACGAAAGAAACTACGCCCCTTGAGTCTTGCGCCTTAGACCGCTCCGCCATCCTGGCGTGGTCACTTCTAATTTGGACGTTTTATAAATTACATCTCTTCCAGTTAATTTCATAAAACATATCGTGTCAGAAGTGGGATTCGAACCCACGCCCTCATACGAGGACCAGAATACACAGATTCACGTTGTGAACGAAGGAAACTGAGCCCCTTGAGTCTGGCGCCTTAGACCGCTCCGTCATCCTGACTTGGATTCATTCAATTGGGACGTTTTATAAATTACATCTCTTCCAGTTAATTTCATAAAACATATCGTGTCAGAAGTGGGATTCGAACCCACGCCCTCATACGAGGACCAGAATACACTGATTCACGTTGAGAGCGAAAGAAACTAGGTCCCTTGAGTCTGGCGCCTTAGACCGCTCGGCCACCCTGACTTGGATTCATTCAATTGGGATGTTTTATAAATTACATTTCTTCCAGTTAATTTCATAAAACATATCGTGTCAGAAGTGGGATTCGAACCCACGCCCTCATACGAGGACCAGAATACACTGATTCACGTTGAGAACGAAAGAAACTACGCCCCTTGAGTCTTGCGCCTTAGACCGCTCCGCCATCCTGGCGTGGTCACTTCTAATTTGGACGTTTTATAAATTACATCTCTTCCAGTTAACTTCATAAAACATATCGTGTCAGAAGTGGGATTCGAACCCCCGCCCTCATACGAGGACCAGAATACACAGATTCACGTTGTGAACGAAAGAAACTACGCCCCTTGAGTCTTGCGCCTTAGACCGCTCCGCCATCCTGGCGTGGTCACTTCTAATTTGGACGTTTTATAAATTACATCTCTTCCAGTTAATTTCATAAAACATACCGTTTCAGAAGTGGGATTCAAACCCACGCCCTCATACGAGGACCAGAATACACAGATTCACGTTGTGAACGAAGGAAACTGAGCCCCTTGAGTCTGGCGCCTTAGACCGCTCCGCCATCCTGACGTAGTCACTTCTAATTTGGACGTTTTATAAATTACATCTCTTCCAGTTAATTTCATAAAACATATCGTGTCAGAAGTGGGATTCGAACCCACGCCCTCATACGAGGACCAGAATACACAGATTCACGTCGTGAACGAAAGAAACTAAGCCCCTTGAGTGTAGCGCCTTAGACCGCTCGGCCACCCTGACTTGGATTCATTCAATTGGGATGTTTTATAAATTACATCTCTTCCAGTTAATTTCATAAAACATATCGTGTCAGAAGTGGGATTCGAACCCACGCCCTCATACGAGGACCAGAATACACAGACTCACGTTGAGAGCGAAAGAAACTAGGTCCCTTGAGTCTGGCGCCTTAGACCGCTCCGCCATCCTGACTTGGATTCATTCAAATAAGGACGTTTTATAAATTACATCTCTTCCAGTTAATTTCATAAAACTTATCGTGTCAGAACTGGGATTCGAACCCACGCCCTATTACGAGGACCAGAATACACTGATTCACGTTGAGAACGAAAGACACTAGGTCCCTTGAGTCTGGCGCCTTAGACCGCTCGGCCATCCTGACATTGATTCGTTTTCTTTGAACGTTTTATAAATTACATCTTTTCCAGTTATATTTATAAAACATATCGTGTCAGAATTGGGATTTGAATCCACGCCCTCATTCGAGGGCCAAAATACACAAATCCACATCGGGAAGGAATGAAACTAAGCCTTTCGAGTCTGGCGCATTAGACCACTCGGCCATCCTGACATGGTTTTATCTAGTTAGGACGTTTTCAATTACATCTCTTCCAGTTATTTTCTTAAAACATATCGTATCAGAAGTGGGATTCGAACCCACGCCCTCATACGAGGACCAGAATACACAGATTCACGTTGTGAACGAAGGAAACTGAGCCCCTTGAGACTTGCGCCTTAGACCGCTCCGCCATCCTGGCGTGGTCACTTCTAATTTGGACGTTTTATAAATTACATCTCTTCCAGTTATCTTCATAAAACATATCGTGTCAGAAGTGGGATTCGAACCCACGCCCTCATACGAGGACCAGAATACACAGATTCACGTTGTGAACGAAAGAAACTACGCCCCTTGCGTCTTGCGCCTTAGACCGCTCCGCCATCCTGGCGTGGTCACTTCTAATTTGGACGTTTTATAAATTACATCTCTTCCAGTTAATTTCATAAAACATATCGTGTCAGAAGTGGGATTCAAACCCATGCCCTCATACGAGGACCAGAATACACAGATTCACGTTGTGAACGAAGGAAACTGAGCCCCTTGAGTCTGGCGCCTTAGACCGCTCCGCCATCCTGACGTGGTCACTTCTAATTTGGACGTTTTATAAATTACATCTCTTCCAGTTAATTTCATAAAACATATCGTGTCAGAAGTGGGATTCGAACCCACGCCCTCATACGAGGACCAGAATACACAGATTCACGTCGTGAACGAAAGAAACTAAGCCCCTTGAGTGTAGCGCCTTAGACCGCTCGGCCACCCTGACTTGGATTCATTCAATTGGGATGTTTTATAAATTACATCTCTTCCAGTTAATTTCATAAAACATATCGTGTCAGAAGTGGGATTCGAACCCACGCCCTCATACGAGGACCAGAATACACAGACTCACGTTGAGAGCGAAAGAAACTAGGTCCCTTGAGTCTGGCGCCTTAGACCGCTCCGCCATCCTGACTTGGATTCATTCAAATAAGGACGTTTTATAAATTACATCTCTTCCAGTTAATTTCATAAAACTTATCGTGTCAGAACTGGGATTCGAACCCACGCCCTATTACGAGGACCAGAATACACTGATTCACGTTGAGAACGAAAGACACTAGGTCCCTTGAGTCTGGCGCCTTAGACCGCTCGGCCATCCTGACATTGATTCGTTTTCTTTGAACGTTTTATAAATTACATCTTTTCCAGTTATATTTATAAAACATATCGTGTCAGAATTGGGATTTGAATCCACGCCCTCATTCGAGGGCCAAAATACACAAATCCACATCGGGAAGGAATGAAACTAAGCCTTTCGAGTCTGGCGCATTAGACCACTCGGCCATCCTGACATGGTTTTATCTAGTTAGGACGTTTTCAATTACATCTCTTCCAGTTATTTTCTTAAAACATATCGTATCAGAAGTGGGATTCGAACCCACGCCCTCATACGAGGACCAGAATACACAGATTCACGTTGTGAACGAAGGAAACTGAGCCCCTTGAGACTTGCGCCTTAGACCGCTCCGCCATCCTGGCGTGGTCACTTCTAATTTGGACGTTTTATAAATTACATCTCTTCCAGTTATCTTCATAAAACATATCGTGTCAGAAGTGGGATTCGAACCCACGCCCTCATACGAGGACCAGAATACACAGATTCACGTTGTGAACGAAAGAAACTACGCCCCTTGCGTCTTGCGCCTTAGACCGCTCCGCCATCCTGGCGTGGTCACTTCTAATTTGGACGTTTTATAAATTACATCTCTTCCAGTTAATTTCATAAAACATATCGTGTCAGAAGTGGGATTCAAACCCATGCCCTCATACGAGGACCAGAATACACAGATTCACGTTGTGAACGAAGGAAACTGAGCCCCTTGAGTCTGGCGCCTTAGACCGCTCCGCCATCCTGACGTGGTCACTTCTAATTTGGACGTTTTATAAATTACATCTCTTCCAGTTAATTTCATAAAACATATCGTGTCAGAAGTGGGATTCGAACCCACGCCCTCATACGAGGACCAGAATACACAGATTCACGTCGTGAACGAAAGAAACTAAGCCCCTTGAGTGTAGCGCCTTAGACCGCTCGGCCACCCTGACTTGGATTCACTCAATTGGGATGTTTTATAAATTACATCTCTTCCAGTTAATTTCATAAAACATATCGTGTCAGAAGTGGGATTCGAACCCACGCCCTCATACGAGGACCAGAATACACTGATTCACGTTGAGAGCGAAAGAAACTAGGTCCCTTGAGTCTGGCGCCTTAGACCGCTCCGCCATCCTGACTTGGATTCATTCAAATAAGGACGTTTTATAAATTACATCTCTTCCAGTTAATTTCATAAAACATATCGTGTCAGAAGTGGGATTCGAACCCACGCCCTCATACGAGGACCAGAATACACTGATTCACGTTGAGAACGAAAGAAACTACGCCCCTTGAGTCTTGCGCCTTAGACCGCTCCGCCATCCTGGCGTGGTCACTTCTAATTTGGACGTTTTATAAATTACATCTCTTCCAGTTAACTTCATAAAACATATCGTGTCAGAAGTGGGATTCGAACCCCCGCCCTCATACGAGGACCAGAATACACAGATTCACGTTGTGAACGAAAGAAACTACGCCCCTTGAGTCTTGCGCCTTAGACCGCTCCGCCATCCTGGCGTGGTCACTTCTAATTTGGACGTTTTATAAATTACATCTCTTCCAGTTAATTTCATAAAACATACCGTTTCAGAAGTGGGATTCAAACCCACGCCCTCATACGAGGACCAGAATACACAGATTCACGTTGTGAACGAAGGAAACTGAGCCCCTTGAGTCTGGCGCCTTAGACCGCTCCGCCATCCTGACGTGGTCACTTCTAATTTGGACTATTTATAAATTACATCTCTTCCAGTTAATTTCATAAAATATATCGTGTCAGAAGTGGGATTCGAACCCACGCCCTCATACGAGGACCAGAATACACAGATTCACGTCGTGAACGAAAGAAACTAAGCCCCTTGAGTGTAGCGCCTTAGACCGCTCGGCCACCCTGACTTGGATTCATTCAATTGGGATGTTTTATAAATTACATCTCTTCCAGTTAATTTCATAAAACATATCGTGTCAGAAGTGGGATTCGAACCCACGCCCTCATACGAGGACCAGAATACACAGATTCACGTTGAGAGCGAAAGAAACTAGGTCCCTTGAGTCTGGCGCCTTAGACCGCTCGGCCACCCTGACTTGGATTCATTCAATTGGGATGTTTTATAAATTAAATCTCTTCCAGTTAATTTTTTTAATATATATCGTGTCAGAAGTGGGATTCGAACCCACGCCCTCATACGAGGACCAGAATACACTGATTCACGTTGAGAACGAAAGAAACTACGCCCCTTGAGTCTTGCGCCTTAGACCGCTCCGCCATCCTGGCGTGGTCACTTCTAATTTGGACGTTTTATAAATTACATCTCTTCCAGTTAATTTCATAAAACATATCGTGTCAGAAGTGGGATTCGAACCCACGCCCTCATACGAGGACCAGAATACACAGATTCACTTCGTGAACGAAAGAAACTAAGCCCCTTGAGTGTAGCGCCTTAGACCGCTCGGCCACCCTGACTCGGATTCATTCAATTGGGATGTTTTATAAATTACATCTCTTCCAGTTAATTTCATAAAACATATCGTGTCAGAAGTGGGATTCGAACCCACGCCCTCATACGAGGAACAGAATACACAGATTCACGTCGTGAACGAAAGAAACTAAGCCCCTTGAGTGTAGCGCCTTAGACCGCTCGGCCACCCTGACTCGGATTCATTCAATTGGGATGTTTTATAAATTACATCTCTTCCAGTTAATTTCATAAAAGATATCGTGCCAGAAGTGGGATTCGAACCCACGCCCTCATACGAGGACCAGAATACACAGATTCACGTCGTGAACGAAAGAAACTAAGCCCCTTGAGTGAAGCGCCTTAGACCGCTCGGCCACCCTGACTTGGATTCATTCAATTGGGATGTTTTATAAATTACATCTCTTCCAGTAAATTTCATAAAACATATCGTGTCAGAAGTGGGATTCGAACCCACGCCCTCATACGAGGAGCAGAATACACTGATTCACGTTGAGAACGAAAGAAACTACGCCCCTTGAGTCTCGCGCCTTAGACCGCTCCGCCATCCTCACGTGGTCACTTCTAATTTGGACGTTTTATAAATTACATCTCTTCCAGTTAATTTCATAAAACATATCGTGTCAGAAGTGGGATTCGAACCCACGCCCTATTACGAGGACCAGAATACACTGAGTCACGTTGAGAACGAAACAAACTAGGTCCCTTGAGTCTGGCGCCTTAGACCGCTCGGCCACCCTGACATTGATTCGTTTTCTTTGGACGTTTTATAAATTACATCTTTTCCAGTTATATTTATAAAACATATCGTGTCAGAATTGGGATTTGAATCCATGCCCTCATTCGAGGACCAAAATACACAGATCCACATCGGGAAGGAATGAAACTAAGCCTTTCGAGTCTGGCGCATTAGACCACTCGGCCATCCTGACATGGTTTTATCTAGTTAGGACGTTTTCAATTACATCTCTTCCAGTTATTTTCTTAAAACATATCGTATCAGAAGTGGGATTCGAACCCCCGCCCTCATACGAGGACCAGAATACACAGATTCACGTTGTGAACGAAAGAAACTACGCCCCTTGAGTCTTGCGCCTTAGACCGCTCCGCCATCCTGGCGTGGTCACTTCTAATTTGGACGTTTTATAAATTACATCTCTTCCAGTTAATTTCATAAAACATACCGTTTCAGAAGTGGGATTCAAACCCACGCCCTCATACGAGGACCAGAATACACAGATTCACGTTGTGAACGAAGGAAACTGAGCCCCTTGAGTCTGGCGCCTTAGACCGCTCCGCCATCCTGACGTGGTCACTTCTAATTTGGACGTTTTATAAATTACATCTCTTCCAGTTAATTTCATAAAATATATCGTGTCAGAAGTGGGATTCGAACCCACGCCCTCATACGAGGACCAGAATACACAGATTCACGTCGTGAACGAAAGAAACTAAGCCCCTTGAGTGTAGCGCCTTAGACCGCTCGGCCACCCTGACTTGGATTCATTCAATTGGGATGTTTTATAAATTACATCTCTTCCAGTTAATTTCATAAAACATATCGTGTCAGAAGTGGGATTCGAACCCACGCCCTCATACGAGGACCAGAATACACAGATTCACGTTGAGAGCGAAAGAAACTAGGTCCCTTGAGTCTGGCGCCTTAGACCGCTCGGCCACCCTGACTTGGATTCATTCAATTGGGATGTTTTATAAATTACATCTCTTCCAGTTAATTTTTTTAATATATATCGTGTCAGAAGTGGGATTCGAACCCACGCCCTCATACGAGGACCAGAATACACTGATTCACGTTGAGAACGAAAGAAACTACGCCCCTTGAGTCTTGCGCCTTAGACCGCTCCGCCATCCTGGCGTGGTCACTTCTAATTTGGACGTTTTATAAATTACATCTCTTCCAGTTAATTTCATAAAACATATCGTGTCAGAAGTGGGATTCGAACCCACGCCCTCATACGAGGACCAGAATACACAGATTCACTTCGTGAACGAAAGAAACTAAGCCCCTTGAGTGTAGCGCCTTAGACCGCTCGGCCACCCTGACTCGGATTCATTCAATTGGGATGTTTTATAAATTACATCTCTTCCAGTTAATTTCATAAAACATATCGTGTCAGAAGTGGGATTCGAACCCACGCCCTCATACGAGGAACAGAATACACAGATTCACGTCGTGAACGAAAGAAACTAAGCCCCTTGAGTGTAGCGCCTTAGACCGCTCGGCCACCCTGACTCGGATTCATTCAATTGGGATGTTTTATAAATTACATCTCTTCCAGTTAATTTCATAAAAGATATCGTGCCAGAAGTGGGATTCGAACCCACGCCCTCATACGAGGACCAGAATACACAGATTCACGTCGTGAACGAAAGAAACTAAGCCCCTTGAGTGAAGCGCCTTAGACCGCTCGGCCACCCTGACTTGGATTCATTCAATTGGGATGTTTTATAAATTACATCTCTTCCAGTAAATTTCATAAAACATATCGTGTCAGAAGTGGGATTCGAACCCACGCCCTCATACGAGGAGCAGAATACACTGATTCACGTTGAGAACGAAAGAAACTACGCCCCTTGAGTCTCGCGCCTTAGACCGCTCCGCCATCCTCACGTGGTCACTTCTAATTTGGACGTTTTATAAATTACATCTCTTCCAGTTAATTTCATAAAACATATCGTGTCAGAAGTGGGATTCGAACCCACGCCCTATTACGAGGACCAGAATACACTGAGTCACGTTGAGAACGAAACAAACTAGGTCCCTTGAGTCTGGCGCCTTAGACCGCTCGGCCACCCTGACATTGATTCGTTTTCTTTGGACGTTTTATAAATTACATCTTTTCCAGTTATATTTATAAAACATATCGTGTCAGAATTGGGATTTGAATCCACGCCCTCATTCGAGGACCAAAATACACAGATCCACATCGGGAAGGAATGAAACTAAGCCTTTCGAGTCTGGCGCATTAGACCACTCGGCCATCCTGACATGGTTTTATCTAGTTAGGACGTTTTCAATTACATCTCTTCCAGTTATTTTCTTAAAACATATCGTATCAGAAGTGGGATTCGAACCCCCGCCCTCATACGAGGACCAGAATACACAGATTCACGTTGTGAACGAAAGAAACTACGCCCCTTGAGTCTTGCGCCTTAGACCGCTCCGCCATCCTGGCGTGGTCACTTCTAATTTGGACGTTTTATAAATTACATCTCTTCCAGTTAATTTCATAAAACATACCGTTTCAGAAGTGGGATTCAAACCCACGCCCTCATACGAGGACCAGAATACACAGATTCACGTTGTGAACGAAGGAAACTGAGCCCCTTGAGTCTGGCGCCTTAGACCGCTCCGCCATCCTGACGTGGTCACTTCTAATTTGGACGTTTTATAAATTACATCTCTTCCAGTTAATTTCATAAAATATATCGTGTCAGAAGTGGGATTCGAACCCACGCCCTCATACGAGGACCAGAATACACAGATTCACGTCGTGAACGAAAGAAACTAAGCCCCTTGAGTGTAGCGCCTTAGACCGCTCGGCCACCCTGACTTGGATTCATTCAATTGGGATGTTTTATAAATTACATCTCTTCCAGTTAATTTCATAAAACATATCGTGTCAGAAGTGGGATTCGAACCCACGCCCTCATACAAGGACCAGAATACACAGATTCACGTTGAGAGCGAAAGAAACTAGGTCCCTTGAGTCTGGCGCCTTAGACCGCTCGGCCACCCTGACTTGGATTCATTCAATTGGGATGTTTTATAAATTACATCTCTTCCAGTTAATTTTTTTAATATATATCGTGTCAGAAGTGGGATTCGAACCCACGCCCTCATACGAGGACCAGAATACACTGATTCACGTTGAGAACGAAAGAAACTACGCCCCTTGAGTCTTGCGCCTTAGACCGCTCCGCCATCCTGGCGTGGTCACTTCTAATTTGGACGTTTTATAAATTACATCTCTTCCAGTTAATTTCATAAAACATATCGTGTCAGAAGTGGGATTCGAACCCACGCCCTCATACGAGGACCAGAATACACAGATTCACTTCGTGAACGAAAGAAACTAAGCCCCTTGAGTGTAGCGCCTTAGACCGCTCGGCCACCCTGACTCGGATTCATTCAATTGGGATGTTTTATAAATTACATCTCTTCCAGTTAATTTCATAAAACATATCGTGTCAGAAGTGGGATTCGAACCCACGCCCTCATACGAGGAACAGAATACACAGATTCACGTCGTGAACGAAAGAAACTAAGCCCCTTGAGTGTAGCGCCTTAGACCGCTCGGCCACCCTGACTCGGATTCATTCAATTGGGATGTTTTATAAATTACATCTCTTCCAGTTAATTTCATAAAAGATATCGTGCCAGAAGTGGGATTCGAACCCACGCCCTCATACGAGGACCAGAATACACAGATTCACGTCGTGAACGAAAGAAACTAAGCCCCTTGAGTGAAGCGCCTTAGACCGCTCGGCCACCCTGACTTGGATTCATTCAATTGGGATGTTTTATAAATTACATCTCTTCCAGTAAATTTCATAAAACATATCGTGTCAGAAGTGGGATTCGAACCCACGCCCTCATACGAGGAGCAGAATACACTGATTCACGTTGAGAACGAAAGAAACTACGCCCCTTGAGTCTCGCGCCTTAGACCGCTCCGCCATCCTCACGTGGTCACTTCTAATTTGGACGTTTTATAAATTACATCTCTTCCAGTTAATTTCATAAAACATATCGTGTCAGAAGTGGGATTCGAACCCACGCCCTATTACGAGGACCAGAATACACTGAGTCACGTTGAGAACGAAACAAACTAGGTCCCTTGAGTCTGGCGCCTTAGACCGCTCGGCCATCCTGACATTGATTCGTTTTCTTTGGACGTTTTATAAATTACATCTTTTCCAGTTATATTTATAAAACATCGTGTCAGAATTGGGATTTGAATCCACGCCCTCATTCGAGGACCAAAATACACAGATCCACATCGGGAAGGAATGAAACTAAGCCTTTCGAGTCTGGCGCATTAGACCACTCGCCCATCCTGACATGGTTTTATCTAGTTAGGACGTTTTCAATTACATCTCTTCCAGTTATTTTCTTAAAACATATCGTATCAGAAGTGGGATTCGAACCCACGCCCTCATACGAGGACCAGAATACACAGATTCACGTCGTGAACGAAAGAAACTAAGCCCCTTGAGTGTAGCGCCTTAGACCGCTCGGCCACCCTGACTTGGATTCATTCAATTGGGATGTTTTATAAATTACATCTCTTCCAGTTAATTTCATAAAACATATCGTGTCAGAAGTGGGATTCGAACCCACGCCCTCATACGAGGACCAGAATACACAGATTCACGTTGAGAGCGAAAGAAACTAGGTCCCTTGAGTCTGGCGCCTTAGACCGCTCGGCCACCCTGACTTGGATTCATTCAATTGGGATGTTTTATAAATTACATCTCTTCCAGTTAATTTTTTTAATATATATCGTGTCAGAAGTGGGATTCGAACCCACGCCCTCATACGAGGACCAGAATACACTGATTCACGTTGAGAACGAAAGAAACTACGCCCCTTGAGTCTTGCGCCTTAGACCGCTCCGCCATCCTGGCGTGGTCACTTCTAATTTGGACGTTTTATAAATTACATCTCTTCCAGTTAATTTCATAAAACATATCGTGTCAGAAGTGGGATTCGAACCCACGCCCTCATACGAGGACCAGAATACACAGATTCACTTCGTGAACGAAAGAAACTAAGCCCCTTGAGTGTAGCGCCTTAGACCGCTCGGCCACCCTGACTCGGATTCATTCAATTGGGATGTTTTATAAATTACATCTCTTCCAGTTAATTTCATAAAACATATCGTGTCAGAAGTGGGATTCGAACCCACGCCCTCATACGAGGAACAGAATACACAGATTCACGTCGTGAACGAAAGAAACTAAGCCCCTTGAGTGTAGCGCCTTAGACCGCTCGGCCACCCTGACTCGGATTCATTCAATTGGGATGTTTTATAAATTACATCTCTTCCAGTTAATTTCATAAAAGATATCGTGCCAGAAGTGGGATTCGAACCCACGCCCTCATACGAGGACCAGAATACACAGATTCACGTCGTGAACGAAAGAAACTAAGCCCCTTGAGTGAAGCGCCTTAGACCGCTCGGCCACCCTGACTTGGATTCATTCAATTGGGATGTTTTATAAATTACATCTCTTCCAGTAAATTTCATAAAACATATCGTGTCAGAAGTGGGATTCGAACCCACGCCCTCATACGAGGAGCAGAATACACTGATTCACGTTGAGAACGAAAGAAACTACGCCCCTTGAGTCTCGCGCCTTAGACCGCTCCGCCATCCTCACGTGGTCACTTCTAATTTGGACGTTTTATAAATTACATCTCTTCCAGTTAATTTCATAAAACATATCGTGTCAGAAGTGGGATTCGAACCCACGCCCTATTACGAGGACCAGAATACACTGAGTCACGTTGAGAACGAAACAAACTAGGTCCCTTGAGTCTGGCGCCTTAGACCGCTCGGCCACCCTGACATTGATTCGTTTTCTTTGGACGTTTTATAAATTACATCTTTTCCAGTTATATTTATAAAACATATCGTGTCAGAATTGGGATTTGAATCCACGCCCTCATTCGAGGACCAAAATACACAGATCCACATCGGGAAGGAATGAAACTAAGCCTTTCGAGTCTGGCGCATTAGACCACTCGGCCATCCTGACATGGTTTTATCTAGTTAGGACGTTTTCAATTACATCTCTTCCAGTTATTTTCTTAAAACATATCGTATCAGAAGTGGGATTCGAACCCCCGCCCTCATACGAGGACCAGAATACACAGATTCACGTTGTGAACGAAAGAAACTACGCCCCTTGAGTCTTGCGCCTTAGACCGCTCCGCCATCCTGGCGTGGTCACTTCTAATTTGGACGTTTTATAAATTACATCTCTTCCAGTTAATTTCATAAAACATACCGTTTCAGAAGTGGGATTCAAACCCACGCCCTCATACGAGGACCAGAATACACAGATTCACGTTGTGAACGAAGGAAACTGAGCCCCTTGAGTCTGGCGCCTTAGACCGCTCCGCCATCCTGACGTGGTCACTTCTAATTTGGACGTTTTATAAATTACATCTCTTCCAGTTAATTTCATAAAATATATCGTGTCAGAAGTGGGATTCGAACCCACGCCCTCATACGAGGACCAGAATACACAGATTCACGTCGTGAACGAAAGAAACTAAGCCCCTTGAGTGTAGCGCCTTAGACCGCTCGGCCACCCTGACTTGGATTCATTCAATTGGGATGTTTTATAAATTACATCTCTTCCAGTTAATTTCATAAAACATATCGTGTCAGAAGTGGGATTCGAACCCACGCCCTCATACAAGGACCAGAATACACAGATTCACGTTGAGAGCGAAAGAAACTAGGTCCCTTGAGTCTGGCGCCTTAGACCGCTCGGCCACCCTGACTTGGATTCATTCAATTGGGATGTTTTATAAATTACATCTCTTCCAGTTAATTTTTTTAATATATATCGTGTCAGAAGTGGGATTCGAACCCACGCCCTCATACGAGGACCAGAATACACTGATTCACGTTGAGAACGAAAGAAACTACGCCCCTTGAGTCTTGCGCCTTAGACCGCTCCGCCATCCTGGCGTGGTCACTTCTAATTTGGACGTTTTATAAATTACATCTCTTCCAGTTAATTTCATAAAACATATCGTGTCAGAAGTGGGATTCGAACCCACGCCCTCATACGAGGACCAGAATACACAGATTCACTTCGTGAACGAAAGAAACTAAGCCCCTTGAGTGTAGCGCCTTAGACCGCTCGGCCACCCTGACTCGGATTCATTCAATTGGGATGTTTTATAAATTACATCTCTTCCAGTTAATTTCATAAAACATATCGTGTCAGAAGTGGGATTCGAACCCACGCCCTCATACGAGGAACAGAATACACAGATTCACGTCGTGAACGAAAGAAACTAAGCCCCTTGAGTGTAGCGCCTTAGACCGCTCGGCCACCCTGACTCGGATTCATTCAATTGGGATGTTTTATAAATTACATCTCTTCCAGTTAATTTCATAAAAGATATCGTGCCAGAAGTGGGATTCGAACCCACGCCCTCATACGAGGACCAGAATACACAGATTCACGTCGTGAACGAAAGAAACTAAGCCCCTTGAGTGAAGCGCCTTAGACCGCTCGGCCACCCTGACTTGGATTCATTCAATTGGGATGTTTTATAAATTACATCTCTTCCAGTAAATTTCATAAAACATATCGTGTCAGAAGTGGGATTCGAACCCACGCCCTCATACGAGGAGCAGAATACACTGATTCACGTTGAGAACGAAAGAAACTACGCCCCTTGAGTCTCGCGCCTTAGACCGCTCCGCCATCCTCACGTGGTCACTTCTAATTTGGACGTTTTATAAATTACATCTCTTCCAGTTAATTTCATAAAACATATCGTGTCAGAAGTGGGATTCGAACCCACGCCCTATTACGAGGACCAGAATACACTGAGTCACGTTGAGAACGAAACAAACTAGGTCCCTTGAGTCTGGCGCCTTAGACCGCTCGGCCATCCTGACATTGATTCGTTTTCTTTGGACGTTTTATAAATTACATCTTTTCCAGTTATATTTATAAAACATCGTGTCAGAATTGGGATTTGAATCCACGCCCTCATTCGAGGACCAAAATACACAGATCCACATCGGGAAGGAATGAAACTAAGCCTTTCGAGTCTGGCGCATTAGACCACTCGCCCATCCTGACATGGTTTTATCTAGTTAGGACGTTTTCAATTACATCTCTTCCAGTTATTTTCTTAAAACATATCGTATCAGAAGTGGGATTCGAACCCACGCCCTCATACGAGGACCAGAATACACAGATTCACGTTGTGAACGAAGGAAACTGAGCCCCTTGAGACTTGCGCCTTAGAGCGCTCCGCCATCCTGGCGTGGTCACTTCTAATTTGGACGTTTTATAAATTACATCTCTTCCAGTTAACTTCATAAAACATATCGTGTCAGAAGTGGGACTCGAACCCACGCCCTCATACGAGGACCAGAATACACAGATTCACGTTGTGAACGAAAGAAACTACGCCCCTTGAGTCTTGCGCCTTAGACCGCTCCGCCATCCTGGCGTGGTCACTTCTAATTTGGACGTTTCATAAATTACATCTCTTCCAGTTAATTTCATAAAACATATCGTGTCAGAAGTGGGATTAAAACCCACGCCCTCATACGAGGACCAGAATACACAGATTCACGTTGTGAACGAAGGAAACTGAGCCCCTTGAGTCTGGCGCCTTAGACCGCTCCGCCATCCTGACGTGGTCACTTCTAATTTGGACGTTTTATAAATTACATCTCTTCCAGTTAATTTCATAAAACATATCGTGTCAGAAGTGGGATTCGAACCCACGCCCTCATACGAGGACCAGAATACACAGATACACGTCGTGAACGAAAGAAACTAAGCCCCTTGAGTGTAGCGCCTTAGACCGCTCGGCCACCCTGACTTGGATTCATTCAATTGGGATGTTTTATAAATAACATCTCTTCCAGTTAATTTCATAAAACATATCGTGTCAGAAGTGGGATTCGAACCCACGCCCTCATACGAGGACCAGAATACACAGATTCACGTTGTGAACGAAGGAAACTGAGCCCCTTGAGTCTGGCGCCTTAGACCGCTCCGCCTTCCTGACTTGGATTCATTCAATTGGGACGTTTTATAAATTACATCTCTTCCAGTTAATTTCATAAAACATATCGTGTCAGAAGTGGGATTCGAACCCACGCCCTCATACGAGGACCAGAATACACTGATTCACGTTGAGAGCGAAAGAAACTACGTCCCTTGAGTCTGGCGCCTTAGACCGCTCCGCCATCCTGACTTGGATTCATTCAAATAAGGACGTTTTATAAATTACATCTCTTCCAGTTAATTTCATAAAACATATCGTGTCAGAAGTGGGATTCGAACCCACGCCCTCATACGAGGACCAGAATACACTGATTCACGTTGAGAACGAAAGAAACTACGCCCCTTGAGTCTTGCGCCTTAGACCGCTCCGCCATCCTGGCGTGGTCACTTCTAATTTGGACGTTTTATAAATTACATCTCTTCCAGTTAATTTCATAAAACATATCGTGTCAGAAGTGGGATTCGAACCCACGCCCTCATACGAGGACCAGAATACACAGATTCACTTCGTGAACGAAAGAAACTAAGCCCCTTGAGTGTAGCGCCTTAGACCGCTCGGCCACCTTGACTCGGATTCATTCAATTGGGATGTTTTATAAATTACATCTCTTCCAGTTAATTTCATAAAACATATCGTGTCAGAAGTGGGATTCAAACCCACGCCCTCATACGAGGAACAGAATACACAGATTCACGTCGTGAACGAAAGAAACTAAGCCCCTTGAGTGTAGCGCCTTAGACCGCTCGGCCACCCTGACTCGGATTCATTCAATTGGGATGTTTTATAAATTACATCTCTTCCAGTTAATTTCATAAAAGATATCGTGCCAGAAGTGGGATTCGAACCCACGCCCTCATACGAGGACCAGAATACACAGATTCACGTCGTGAACGAAAGAAACTAAGCCCCTTGAGTGAAGCGCCTTAGACCGCTCGGCCACCCTGACTTGGATTCATTCAATTGGGATGTTTTATAAATTACATCTCTTCCAGTTAATTTCATAAAACATATCGTGTCAGAAGTGGGATTCGAACCCACGCCCTCGTACGAGGAGCAGAATACACTGATTCACGTTGAGAACGAAAGAAACTACGCCCCTTGAGTCTCGCGCCTTAGACCGCTCCGCCATCCTCACGTGGTCACTTCTAATTTGGACGTTTTATAAATTACATCTCTTCCAGTTAATTTCATAAAACATATCGTGTCAGAAGTGGGATTCGAACCCACGCCCTATTACGAGGACCAGAATACACTGAGTCACGTTGAGAACGAAACAAACTAGGTCCCTTGAGTCTGGCGCCTTAGACCGCTCGGCCATCCTGACATTGATTCGTTTTCTTTGGACGTTTTATAAATTACATCTTTTCCAGTTATATTTATAAAACATATCGTGTCAGAATTGGGATTTGAATCCACGCCCTCATTCGAGGACCAAAATACACAGATCCACATCGGGAAGGAATGAAACTAAGCCTTTCGAGTCTGGCGCATTAGACCACTCGGCCATCCTGACATGGTTTTATCTAGTTAGGACGTTTTCAATTACATCTCTTCCAGTTATTTTCTTAAAACATATCGTATCAGAAGTGGGATTCGAACCCACGCCCTCATACGAGGACCAGAATACACAGATTCACGTTGTGAACGAAGGAAACTGAGCCCCTTGAGACTTGCGCCTTAGAGCGCTCCGCCATCCTGGCGTGGTCACTTCTAATTTGGACGTTTTATAAATTACATCTCTTCCAGTTAACTTCATAAAACATATCGTGTCAGAAGTGGGACTCGAACCCACGCCCTCATACGAGGACCAGAATACACAGATTCACGTTGTGAACGAAAGAAACTACGCCCCTTGAGTCTTGCGCCTTAGACCGCTCCGCCATCCTGGCGTGGTCACTTCTAATTTGGACGTTTCATAAATTACATCTCTTCCAGTTAATTTCATAAAACATATCGTGTCAGAAGTGGGATTAAAACCCACGCCCTCATACGAGGACCAGAATACACAGACTCACGTTGTGAACGAAGGAAACTGAGCCCCTTGAGTCTGGCGCCTTAGACCGCTCCGCCATCCTGACGTGGTCACTTCTAATTTGGACGTTTTATAAATTACATCTCTTCCAGTTAATTTCATAAAACATATCGCGTCAGAAGTGGGATTCGAACCCACGCCCTCATACGAGGACCAGAATACACAGATTCACGTCGTGAACGAAAGAAACTAAGCCCCTTGAGTGTAGCGCCTTAGACCGCTCGGCCACCCTGACTTGGATTCATTCAATTGGGATGTTTTATAAATAACATCTCTTCCAGTTAATTTCATAAAACATATCGTGTCAGAAGTGGGATTCGAACCCACGCCCTCATACGAGGACCAGAATACACAGATTCACGTTGTGAACGAAGGAAACTGAGCCCCTTGAGTCTGGCGCCTTAGACCGCTCCGCCTTCCTGACTTGGATTCATTCAATTGGGACGTTTTATAAATTACATCTCTTCCAGTTAATTTCATAAAACATATCGTGTCAGAAGTGGGATTCGAACCCACGCCCTCATACGAGGACCAGAATACACTGATTCACGTTGAGAGCGAAAGAAACTACGTCCCTTGAGTCTGGCGCCTTAGACCGCTCCGCCATCCTGACTTGGATTCATTCAAATAAGGACGTTTTATAAATTACATCTCTTCCAGTTAATTTCATAAAACATATCGTGTCAGAAGTGGGATTCGAACCCACGCCCTCATACGAGGACCAGAATACACTGATTCACGTTGAGAACGAAAGAAACTACGCCCCTTGAGTCTTGCGCCTTAGACCGCTCCGCCATCCTGGCGTGGTCACTTCTAATTTGGACGTTTTATAAATTACATCTCTTCCAGTTAATTTCATAAAACATATCGTGTCAGAAGTGGGATTCAAACCCACGCCCTCATACGAGGACCAGAATACACAGATTCACGTTGTGAACGAAAGAAACTACGCCCCTTGAGTCTTGCGCCTTAGACCGCTCCGCCATCCTGGCGTGGTCACTTCTAATTTGGACGTTTTATAAATTACATCTATTCCAGTTAATTTCATAAAACATATCGTGTCAGAAGTGGGATTCGAACCCACGCCCTCATACGAGGAACAGAATACACAAATTCACGTCGTGAACGAAAGAAACTAAGCCCCTTGAGTGTAGCGCCTTAGACCGCTCGGCCACCCTGACTCGGATTCATTCAATTGGGATGTTTTATAAATTACATCTCTTCCAGTTAATTTCATAAAAGATATCGTGCCAGAAGGGGATTCGAACCCACGCCCTCATACGAGGACCAGAATACACAGATTCACGTCGTGATCGAAAGAAACTAAGCCCCTTGAGTGTAGCGCCTTAGACCGCTCGGCCACCCTGACTTGGATTCATTCAATTGGGATGTTTTATAAATTACATCTCTTCCAGTTAATTTCTTAAATATATCGTGTCAGAAGTGGGATTCGAACCCACGCCCTCATACGAGGACCAGAATACACTGATTCACGTTGAGAACGAAAGAAACTACGCCCCTTGAGTCTTGCGCCTTAGACCGCTCCGCCATCCTGGCGTGGTCACTTCTAATTTGGACGTTTTATAAATTACATCTCTTCCAGTTAATTTCATAAAACATATCGTGTCAGAAGTGGGATTCAAACCCACGCCCTCATACGAGGACCAGAATACACAGATTCACGTTGTGAACGAAAGAAACTACGCCCCTTGAGTCTTGCGCCTTAGACCGCTCCGCCATCCTGGCGTGGTCACTTCTAATTTGGACGTTTTATAAATTACATCTATTCCAGTTAATTTCATAAAACATATCGTGTCAGAAGTGGGATTCGAACCCACGCCCTCATACGAGGAACAGAATACACAAATTCACGTCGTGAACGAAAGAAACTAAGCCCCTTGAGTGTAGCGCCTTAGACCGCTCGGCCACCCTGACTCGGATTCATTCAATTGGGATGTTTTATAAATTACATCTCTTCCAGTTAATTTCATAAAAGATATCGTGCCAGAAGGGGATTCGAACCCACGCCCTCATACGAGGACCAGAATACACAGATTCACGTCGTGAACGAAAGAAACTAAGCCCCTTGAGTGTAGCGCCTTAGACCGCTCGGCCACCCTGACTTGGATTCATTCAATTGGGATGTTTTATAAATTACATCTCTTCCAGTTAATTTCTTAAATATATCGTGTCAGAAGTGGGATTCGAACCCACGCCCTCATACGAGGACCAGAATACACTGATTCACGTTGAGAACGAAAGAAACTACGCCCCTTCAGTCTTGCGCCTTAGACCGCTCCGCCATCCTGGCGTGGTCACTTCTAATTTGGACGTTTTATAAATTACATCTCTTCCAGTTAATTTCATAAAACATATCGTGTCAGAAGTGGGATTCGAACCCACGCCCTCATACGAGGACCAGAATACACAGATTCACGTTGTGAACGAAAGAAACTACGCCCCTTGAGTCTTGCGCCTTAGACCGCTCCGCCATCCTGGCGTGGTCACTTCTAATTTGGATGTTTTATAAATTACATCTCTTCCAGTTAATTTCATAAAACATATCGTGTCAGAAGAGGGATTCGAACCCACGCCCTCATACGAGGAACAGAATACACAGATTCACGTCGTGAACGAAAGAAACTAAGCCCCTTGAGTGTAGCGCCTTAGACCGCTCGGCCACCCTGACTCGGATTCATTCAATTGGGATGTTTTATAAATTACATCTCTTCCAGTTAATTTCATAAAAGATATCGTGCCAGAAGTGGGATTCGAACCCACGCCCTCATACGAGGACCAGAATACACAGATTCACGTCGTGAACGAAAGAAACTAAGCCCCTTGAGTGTAGCGCCTTAGACCGCTCGGCCACCCTGACTTGGATTCATTCAATTGGGATGTTTTATAAATTACATCTCTTCCAGTTAATTTCATAAAACGTATCGTGTCAAAGTGGGATTCGAACCCACGCCCTCATACGAGGACCAGAATACACAGATTCACGTTGTGAACGAAGGAAACTGAGCCCCTTGAGTCTGGCGCCTTAGACCGCTCCGCCTTCCTGACTTGGATTCATTCAATTGGGACGTTTTATAAATTACATCTCTTCCAGTTAATTTCATAAAACATATCGTGTCAGAAGTGGGATTCGAACCAACGCCCTCATACGAGGACCAGAATACACTGATTCACGTTGAGAGCGAAAGAAACTACGTCCCTTGAGTCTGGCGCCTTAGACCGCTCCGCCATCCTGACTTGGATTCATTCAAATAAGGACGTTTTATAAATTACATCTCTTCCAGTTAATTTCATAAAACATATCGTGTCAGAAGTGGGATTCGAACCCACGCCCTCATACGAGGACCAGAATACACTGATTCACGTTGAGAACGAAAGAAACTACGCCCCTTGAGTCTTGCGCCTTAGACCGCTCCGCCATCCTGGCGTGGTCACTTCTAATTTGGACGTTTTATAAATTACATCTCTTCCAGTTAATTTCATAAAACATATCGTGTCAGAAGTGGGATTCGAACCCACGCCCTCATACGAGGACCAGAATACACAGATTCACGTTGTGAACGAAAGAAACTACGCCCCTTGAGTCTTGCGCCTTAGACCGCTCCGCCATCCTGGCGTGGTCACTTCTAATTTGGACGTTTTATAAATTACATCTATTCCAGTTAATTTCATAAAACATATCGTGTCAGAAGTGGGATTCGAACCCACGCCCTCATACGAGGAACAGAATACACAAATTCACGTCGTGAACGAAAGAAACTAAGCCCCTTGAGTGTAGCGCCTTAGACCGCTCGGCCACCCTGACTCGGATTCATTCAATTGGGATGTTTTATAAATTACATCTCTTCCAGTTAATTTCATAAAAGATATCGTGCCAGAAGGGGATCCGAACCCACGCCCTCATACGAGGACCAGAATACACAGATTCACGTCGTGAACGAAAGAAACTAAGCCCCTTGAGTGTAGCGCCTTAGACCGCTCGGCCACCCTGACTTGGATTCATTCAATTGGGATGTTTTATAAATTACATCTCTTCCAGTTAATTTTTTTAATATATATCGTGTCAGAAGTGGGATTCGAACCCACGCCCTCATACGAGGACCAGAATACACTGATTCACGTTGAGAACGAAAGAAACTACGCCCCTTGAGTCTTGCGCCTTAGACCGCTCCGCCATCCTGGCGTGGTCACTTCTAATTTGGACGTTTTATAAATTACATCTCTTCCAGTTAATTTCATAAAACATATCGTGTCAGAAGTGGGATTCGAACCCACGCCCTCATACGAGGACCAGAATACACAGATTCACGTTGTGAACGAAAGAAACTACGCCCCTTGAGTCTTGCGCCTTAGACCGCTCCGCCATCCTGGCGTGGTCACTTCTAATTTGGACGTTTTATAAATTACATCTCTTCCAGTTAATTTCATAAAACATATCGTGTCAGAAGTGGGATTCGAACCCACGCCCTCATACGAGGACCAGAATACACAGATTCACTTCGTGAACGAAAGAAACTAAGCCCCTTGAGTGTAGCGCCTTAGACCGCTCGGCCACCCTGACTCGGATTCATTCAATTGGGATGTTTTATAAATTACATCTCTTCCAGTTAATTTCATAAAACATATCGTGTCAGAAGAGGGATTCGAACCCACGCCCTCATACGAGGAACAGAATACACAGATTCACGTCGTGAACGAAAGAAACTAAGCCCCTTGAGTGTAGCGCCTTAGACCGCTCGGCCACCCTGACTCGGATTCATTCAATTGGGATGTTTTATAAATTACATCTCTTCCAGTTAATTTCATAAAAGATATCGTGCCAGAAGTGGGATTCGAACCCACGCCCTCATACGAGGACCAGAATACACAGATTCACGTCGTGAACGAAAGAAACTAAGCCCCTTGAGTGTAGCGCCTTAGACCGCTCGGCCATCCTCACGTGGTCACTTCTAATTTGGACGTTTTATAAATTACATCTCTTCCAGTTAATTTCATAAAACATATCGTGTCAGAAGTGGGATTCGAACCCACGCCCTATTACGAGGACCAGAATACACTGATTCACGTTGAGAACGAAAGAAACTAGGTCCCTTGAGTCTGGCGCCTTAGACCGCTCGGCCATCCTGACATTGATTCGTTTTCTTTGGACGTTTTATAAATTACATCTTTTCCAGTTATATTTATAAAACATATCGTGTCAGAATTGGGATTTGAATCCACGCCCTCATTCGAGGACCAAAATACACAGATCCACATCGGGAAGGAATGAAACTAAGCCTTTCGAGTCTGGCGCATTAGACCACTCGGCCATCCTGACATGGTTTTATCTAGTTAGGACGTTTTCAATTACATCTCTTCCAGTTATTTTCTTAAAACATATCGTATCAGAAGTGGGATTCGAACCCACGCCCTCATACGAGGACCAGAATACACAGATTCACGTTGTGAACGAAGGAAACTGAGCCCCTTGAGACTTGCGCCTTAGAGCGCTCCGCCATCCTGGCGTGGTCACTTCTAATTTGGACGTTTTATAAATTACATCTCTTCCAGTTAACTTCATAAAACATATCGTGTCAGAAGTGGGACTCGAACCCACGCCCTCATACGAGGACCAGAATACACAGATTCACGTTGTGAACGAAAGAAACTACGCCCCTTGAGTCTTGCGCCTTAGACCGCTCCGCCATCCTGGCGTGGTCACTTCTAATTTGGACGTTTCATAAATTACATCTCTTCCAGTTAATTTCATAAAACATATCGTGTCAGAAGTGGGATTAAAACCCACGCCCTCATACGAGGACCAGAATACACAGACTCACGTTGTGAACGAAGGAAACTGAGCCCATTGAGTCTGGCGCCTTAGACCGCTCCGCCATCCTGACGTGGTCACTTCTAATTTGGACGTTTTATAAATTACATCTCTTCCAGTTAATTTCATAAAACATATCGCGTCAGAAGTGGGATTCGAACCCACGCCCTCATACGAGGACCAGAATACACAGATTCACGTCGTGAACGAAAGAAACTAAGCCCCTTGAGTGTAGCGCCTTAGACCGCTCGGCCACCCTGACTTGGATTCATTCAATTGGGATGTTTTATAAATAACATCTCTTCCAGTTAATTTCATAAAACATATCGTGTCAGAAGTGGGATTCGAACCCACGCCCTCATACGAGGACCAGAATACACAGATTCACGTTGTGAACGAAGGAAACTGAGCCCCTTGAGTCTGGCGCCTTAGACCGCTCCGCCTTCCTGACTTGGATTCATTCAATTGGGACGTTTTATAAATTACATCTCTTCCAGTTAATTTCATAAAACATATCGTGTCAGAAGTGGGATTCGAACCCACGCCCTCATACGAGGACCAGAATACACTGATTCACGTTGAGAGCGAAAGAAACTACGTCCCTTGAGTCTGGCGCCTTAGACCGCTCCGCCATCCTGACTTGGATTCATTCAAATAAGGACGTTTTATAAATTACATCTCTTCCAGTTAATTTCATAAAACATATCGTGTCAGAAGTGGGATTCGAACCCACGCCCTCATACGAGGACCAGAATACACTGATTCACGTTGAGAACGAAAGAAACTACGCCCCTTGAGTCTTGCGCCTTAGACCGCTCCGCCATCCTGGCGTGGTCACTTCTAATTTGGACGTTTTATAAATTACATCTCTTCCAGTTAATTTCATAAAACATATCGTGTCAGAAGTGGGATTCAAACCCACGCCCTCATACGAGGACCAGAATACACAGATTCACGTTGTGAACGAAAGAAACTACGCCCCTTGAGTCTTGCGCCTTAGACCGCTCCGCCATCCTGGCGTGGTCACTTCTAATTTGGACGTTTTATAAATTACATCTATTCCAGTTAATTTCATAAAACATATCGTGTCAGAAGTGGGATTCGAACCCACGCCCTCATACGAGGAACAGAATACACAAATTCACGTCGTGAACGAAAGAAACTAAGCCCCTTGAGTGTAGCGCCTTAGACCGCTCGGCCACCCTGACTCGGATTCATTCAATTGGGATGTTTTATAAATTACATCTCTTCCAGTTAATTTCATAAAAGATATCGTGCCAGAAGGGGATTCGAACCCACGCCCTCATACGAGGACCAGAATACACAGATTCACGTCGTGAACGAAAGAAACTAAGCCCCTTGAGTGTAGCGCCTTAGACCGCTCGGCCACCCTGACTTGGATTCATTCAATTGGGATGTTTTATAAATTACATCTCTTCCAGTTAATTTCTTAAATATATCGTGTCAGAAGTGGGATTCGAACCCACGCCCTCATACGAGGACCAGAATACACTGATTCACGTTGAGAACGAAAGAAACTACGCCCCTTGAGTCTTGCGCCTTAGACCGCTCCGCCATCCTGGCGTGGTCACTTCTAATTTGGACGTTTTATAAATTACATCTCTTCCAGTTAATTTCATAAAACATATCGTGTCAGAAGTGGGATTCAAACCCACGCCCTCATACGAGGACCAGAATACACAGATTCACGTTGTGAACGAAAGAAACTACGCCCCTTGAGTCTTGCGCCTTAGACCGCTCCGCCATCCTGGCGTGGTCACTTCTAATTTGGACGTTTTATAAATTACATCTATTCCAGTTAATTTCATAAAACATATCGTGTCAGAAGTGGGATTCGAACCCACGCCCTCATACGAGGAACAGAATACACAAATTCACGTCGTGAACGAAAGAAACTAAGCCCCTTGAGTGTAGCGCCTTAGACCGCTCGGCCACCCTGACTCGGATTCATTCAATTGGGATGTTTTATAAATTACATCTCTTCCAGTTAATTTCATAAAAGATATCGTGCCAGAAGGGGATTCGAACCCACGCCCTCATACGAGGACCAGAATACACAGATTCACGTCGTGAACGAAAGAAACTAAGCCCCTTGAGTGTAGCGCCTTAGACCGCTCGGCCACCCTGACTTGGATTCATTCAATTGGGATGTTTTATAAATTACATCTCTTCCAGTTAATTTCTTAAATATATCGTGTCAGAAGTGGGATTCGAACCCACGCCCTCATACGAGGACCAGAATACACTGATTCACGTTGAGAACGAAAGAAACTACGCCCCTTCAGTCTTGCGCCTTAGACCGCTCCGCCATCCTGGCGTGGTCACTTCTAATTTGGACGTTTTATAAATTACATCTCTTCCAGTTAATTTCATAAAACATATCGTGTCAGAAGTGGGATTCGAACCCACGCCCTCATACGAGGACCAGAATACACAGATTCACGTTGTGAACGAAAGAAACTACGCCCCTTGAGTCTTGCGCCTTAGACCGCTCCGCCATCCTGGCGTGGTCACTTCTAATTTGGATGTTTTATAAATTACATCTCTTCCAGTTAATTTCATAAAACATATCGTGTCAGAAGAGGGATTCGAACCCACGCCCTCATACGAGGAACAGAATACACAGATTCACGTCGTGAACGAAAGAAACTAAGCCCCTTGAGTGTAGCGCCTTAGACCGCTCGGCCACCCTGACTCGGATTCATTCAATTGGGATGTTTTATAAATTACATCTCTTCCAGTTAATTTCATAAAAGATATCGTGCCAGAAGTGGGATTCGAACCCACGCCCTCATACGAGGACCAGAATACACAGATTCACGTCGTGAACGAAAGAAACTAAGCCCCTTGAGTGTAGCGCCTTAGACCGCTCGGCCACCCTGACTTGGATTCATTCAATTGGGATGTTTTATAAATTACATCTCTTCCAGTTAATTTCATAAAACGTATCGTGTCAAAGTGGGATTCGAACCCACGCCCTCATACGAGGACCAGAATACACAGATTCACGTTGTGAACGAAGGAAACTGAGCCCCTTGAGTCTGGCGCCTTAGACCGCTCCGCCTTCCTGACTTGGATTCATTCAATTGGGACGTTTTATAAATTACATCTCTTCCAGTTAATTTCATAAAACATATCGTGTCAGAAGTGGGATTCGAACCAACGCCCTCATACGAGGACCAAAATACACTGATTCACGTTGAGAGCGAAAGAAACTACGTCCCTTGAGTCTGGCGCCTTAGACCGCTCCGCCATCCTGACTTGGATTCATTCAAATAAGGACGTTTTATAAATTACATCTCTTCCAGTTAATTTCATAAAACATATCGTGTCAGAAGTGGGATTCGAACCCACGCCCTCATACGAGGACCAGAATACACTGATTCACGTTGAGAACGAAAGAAACTACGCCCCTTGAGTCTTGCGCCTTAGACCGCTCCGCCATCCTGGCGTGGTCACTTCTAATTTGGACGTTTTATAAATTACATCTCTTCCAGTTAATTTCATAAAACATATCGTGTCAGAAGTGGGATTCGAACCCACGCCCTCATACGAGGACCAGAATACACAGATTCACGTTGTGAACGAAAGAAACTACGCCCCTTGAGTCTTGCGCCTTAGACCGCTCCGCCATCCTGGCGTGGTCACTTCTAATTTGGACGTTTTATAAATTACATCTATTCCAGTTAATTTCATAAAACATATCGTGTCAGAAGTGGGATTCGAACCCACGCCCTCATACGAGGAACAGAATACACAAATTCACGTCGTGAACGAAAGAAACTAAGCCCCTTGAGTGTAGCGCCTTAGACCGCTCGGCCACCCTGACTCGGATTCATTCAATTGGGATGTTTTATAAATTACATCTCTTCCAGTTAATTTCATAAAAGATATCGTGCCAGAAGGGGATCCGAACCCACGCCCTCATACGAGGACCAGAATACACAGATTCACGTCGTGAACGAAAGAAACTAAGCCCCTTGAGTGTAGCGCCTTAGACCGCTCGGCCACCCTGACTTGGATTCATTCAATTGGGATGTTTTATAAATTACATCTCTTCCAGTTAATTTTTTTAATATATATCGTGTCAGAAGTGGGATTCGAACCCACGCCCTCATACGAGGACCAGAATACACTGATTCACGTTGAGAACGAAAGAAACTACGCCCCTTGAGTCTTGCGCCTTAGACCGCTCCGCCATCCTGGCGTGGTCACTTCTAATTTGGACGTTTTATAAATTACATCTCTTCCAGTTAATTTCATAAAACATATCGTGTCAGAAGTGGGATTCGAACCCACGCCCTCATACGAGGACCAGAATACACAGATTCACGTTGTGAACGAAAGAAACTACGCCCCTTGAGTCTTGCGCCTTAGACCGCTCCGCCATCCTGGCGTGGTCACTTCTAATTTGGACGTTTTATAAATTACATCTCTTCCAGTTAATTTCATAAAACATATCGTGTCAGAAGTGGGATTCGAACCCACGCCCTCATACGAGGACCAGAATACACAGATTCACTTCGTGAACGAAAGAAACTAAGCCCCTTGAGTGTAGCGCCTTAGACCGCTCGGCCACCCTGACTCGGATTCATTCAATTGGGATGTTTTATAAATTACATCTCTTCCAGTTAATTTCATAAAACATATCGTGTCAGAAGAGGGATTCGAACCCACGCCCTCATACGAGGAACAGAATACACAGATTCACGTCGTGAACGAAAGAAACTAAGCCCCTTGAGTGTAGCGCCTTAGACCGCTCGGCCACCCTGACTCGGATTCATTCAATTGGGATGTTTTATAAATTACATCTCTTCCAGTTAATTTCATAAAAGATATCGTGCCAGAAGTGGGATTCGAACCCACGCCCTCATACGAGGACCAGAATACACAGATTCACGTCGTGAACGAAAGAAACTAAGCCCCTTGAGTGTAGCGCCTTAGACCGCTCGGCCATCCTCACGTGGTCACTTCTAATTTGGACGTTTTATAAATTACATCTCTTCCAGTTAATTTCATAAAACATATCGTGTCAGAAGTGGGATTCGAACCCACGCCCTATTACGAGGACCAGAATACACTGATTCACGTTGAGAACGAAAGAAACTAGGTCCCTTGAGTCTGGCGCCTTAGACCGCTCGGCCATCCTGACATTGATTCGTTTTCTTTGGACGTTTTATAAATTACATCTTTTCCAGTTATATTTATAAAACATATCGTGTCAGAATTGGGATTTGAATCCACGCCCTCATTCGAGGACCAAAATACACAGATCCACATCGGGAAGGAATGAAACTAAGCCTTTCGAGTCTGGCGCATTAGACCACTCGGCCATCCTGACATGGTTTTATCTAGTTAGGACGTTTTCAATTACATCTCTTCCAGTTATTTTCTTAAAAAATATCGTATCAGAAGTGGGATTCGAACCCACGCCCTCATACGAGGAACAGAATACACAGATTCACGTCGTGAACGAAAGAAACTAAGCCCCTTGAGTGTAGCGCCTTAGACCACTCGGCCACCCTGACTCGGATTCATTCAATTGGGATGTTTTATAAATTACATCTCTTCCAGTTAATTTCATAAAACATATCGTGTCAGAAGTGGGATTCGAACCCACGCCCTCATACGAGGAACAGAATACACAGATTCACGTCGTGAACGAAAGAAACTAAGCCCCTTGAGTGTAGCGCCTTAGACCACTCGGCCACCCTGACTCGGATTCATTCAATTGGGATGTTTTATAAATTACATCTCTTCCAGTTAATTTCATAAAAGATATCGTGCCAGAAGTGGGATTCGAACCCACGCCCTCATACGAGGACCAGAATACACAGATTCACGTCGTGAACGAAAGAAACTAAGCCCCTTGAGTGTAGCGCCTTAGACCGCTCGGCCACCCTGACTTGGATTCATTCAATTGGGATGTTTTATAAATTACATCTCTTCCAGTTAATTTCATAAAACATATCGTGTCAGAAGTGGGATTCGAACCCACGCCCTCATACGAGGACCAGAATACACTGATTCACGTTGAGAACGAAAGAAACTACGCCCCTTGAGTCTTGCGCCTTAGACCGCTCCGCCATCCTGACTTGGATTCATTCAATTGGGACGTTTTATAAATTACATCTCTTCCAGTTAATTTCATAAAACATATCGTGTCAGAAGTGGGATTCGAACCCACGCCCTCATACGAGGACCAGAATACACTGATTCACGTTGTGAACGAAGGAAACTGAGCCCCTTGAGTCTGGCGCCTTAGACCGCTCGGGCATCCTGACATGGATTCTTTCAATTGGGGCGTTTTATAAATTACATCTCTTCCAGTTAATTTCATAAAACATATCGTGTCAGAAGTGGGATTCGAACCCACGCCCTCATACGAGGACCAGAATACACAGATTCACTTCGTGAACGAAAGAAACTAAGCCCCTTGAGTGTAGTGCCTTAGACCGCTCGGCCACCCTGACTCGGATTCATTCAATTGGGATGTTTTATAAATTACATCTCTTCCAGTTAATTTCATAAAACATATCGTGTCAGATGTGGGATTCGAACCCACGCCCTCATACGAGGAACAGAATACACAGATTCACGTCGTGAACGAAAGAAACTAAGCCCCTTGAGTGTAGCGCCTTAGACCGCTCGGCCACCCTGACACGGATTCATTCAATTTGGACGTTTTATAAATTTCATCTCTTCCAGTTAATTTCATAAAACATATCGTGTCAGAAGTGGGATTCGAACCCACGCCCTCATACGAGGACCAGAATACACAGATTCACTTCGTGAACGAGAGAAACTAAGCCCCTTGAGTGTAGCGCCTTAGACCGCTCGGCCACCCTGACTCGGATTCATTCAATTGGGATGTTTTATAAATTACATCTCTTCCAGTTAATTTCATAAAACATATCGTGTCAGATGTAGGATTCGAACCCACGCCCTCATACGGGGCAGAATACACAGATTCACGTTGTGAACGAAGGAAACTGAGCCCCTTGAGTGTAGCGCCTTAGACCGCTCGGCCACCCTGACTTGGATTCATTCAATTCGGACGTTTTATAAATTACATCTCTTCCAGTTAATTTCATAAAACATATCGTGCTAGAAGTGGGATTCGAACCCACGCCCTCATACGAGGACCAGAATACACAGATTCACGTTGTGAACGAAGGAAACTGAGCCCCTTGAGTCTGGCGCCTTAGACCGCTCCGCCATCCTGACTTGGATTCATTCAATTGGGACGTTTTATGAATTACATCTCTTCCAGTTAATTTCATAAACCTTTTCGTGTCAGAAGTGGGATTCGAACCCACGCCCTCATACGAGGACCAGAATACACTGATTCACGTTGAGAACGAAAGAAACTAGGTCCCTTGAGTCTGGCGCCTTAGACCGCTCGGCCATCCTGACGTTGATTCATTTTCTTTGCACGTTTTACCCACGCCCTCATACGAGGACCAGAAAACACAGATTCACGTTGTGAACGAAGGAAACTGAGCCCCTTGAGTCTGGCGCCTTAGACCGCTCGGCCATCCTGACATGGATTCTTTCAATTGGGGCGTTTTATAAATTACATCTCTTCCATTTAGTTTCATAAACCTTTTCGTGTAAGAAGTGGGATTTGAACCCAAGCCCTCATACGAGGACCAGAATAGACAGATTCACGTCGTGAACGAAGGAAACTGAGCCCCTTGAGTCTCGCGCCTTAGACCGCTCTGCCATCCTGACATGGATTCTTTCAATTGGGACGTTTAATTAATTATATCTCTTCCAGTTAAATTCTTAAAATATATCGTGTCAGAAGTGGGATTCGAACCCAGGCCCTCATACGAGAACCAGAATACACAGATTCTCGTTGTTAACGAAGGAAACTGAGCCCCTTGAGTCTGGCGCCTTAGACCGCTCGGCCATCCCGACTTGGATTCATTTAATTGGGACGTTGTATAAATTATATCTCTTCCAGTTAATTTCATAAAACATATCGTGTCAGAAGTGGGATTCGAACCCACGCCCTCATACGAAGACCAGAAAACACAGATTCACGTTGTGAACGAAGGAAACTGAGCCCCTTGAGTCTGGCGCCTTAGACCGCTCGGCCATCCTCACGTGGTCACTTCTTATTTTGACGTTTTATAAATTACATCTCTTCCAGTTAATTTCATAAAACATATCGTGTCAGAAGTGGGATTCGAACCCACGCCCTCATACGAGGAACAGAATACACAGATTCACGTTGTGAACGAAGGAAACTAAGCCCCTTGAGTCTGGCGCCTTAGACCGCTCCGCCATCCTGACTTGGATTCATTCAATTGGGACGTTTTATGAATTACATCTCTTCCAGTTAATTTCATAAACCTTTTCGTGTCAGAAGTGGGATTCGAACCCACGCCCTCATACGAGGACCAGAATACACTGATTCACGTTGAGAACGAAAGAAACTAGGTCCCTTGAGTCTGGCGCCTTAGACCGCTCGGCCATCCTGACGTTGATTCATTTTCTTTGCACGTTTTACCCACGCCCTCATACGAGGACCAGAAAACACAGATTCACGTTGTGAACGAAGGAAACTGAGCCCCTTGAGTCTGGCGCCTTAGACCGCTCGGCCATCCTGACATGGATTCTTTCAATTGGGGCGTTTTATAAATTACATCTCTTCCATTTAGTTTCATAAACCTTTTCGTGTAAGAAGTGGGATTTGAACCCAAGCCCTCATACGAGGACCAGAATAGACAGATTCACGTCGTGAACGAAGGAAACTGAGCCCCTTGAGTCTCGCGCCTTAGACCGCTCTGCCATCCTGACATGGATTCTTTCAATTGGGACGTTTAATTAATTATATCTCTTCCAGTTAAATTCTTAAAATATATCGTGTCAGAAGTGGGATTCGAACCCAGGCCCTCATACGAGAACCAGAATACACAGATTCACGTTGTTAACGAAGGAAACTGAGCCCCTTGAGTCTGGCGCCTTAGACCGCTCGGCCATCCTGACTTGGATTCATTTAATTGGGACGTTGTATAAATTATATCTCTTCCAGTTAATTTCATAAAACATATCGTGTCAGAAGTGGGATTCGAACCCACGCCCTCATACGAAGACCAGAAAACACAGATTCACGTTGTGAACGAAGGAAACTGAGCCCCTTGAGTCTGGCGCCTTAGACCGCTCGGCCATCCTCACGTGGTCACTTCTTATTTTGACGTTTTATAAATTACATCTCTTCCAGTTAATTTCATAAAACATATCGTGTCAGAAGTGGGATTCGAACCCACGCCCTCATAGGAGGAACAGAATACACAGATTCACGTTGTGAACGAAGGAAACTAAGCCCCTTGAGTCTGGCGCCTTAGACCGCTCCGCCATCCTGACTTGGATTCATTCAATTGGGACGTTTTATGAATTACATCTCTTCCAGTTAATTTCATAAACCTTTTCGTGTCAGAAGTGGGATTCGAACCCACGCCCTCATACGAGGACCAGAATACACTGATTCACGTTGAGAACGAAAGAAACTAGGTCCCTTGAGTCTGGCGCCTTAGACCGCTCGGCCATCCTGACGTTGATTCATTTTCTTTGCACGTTTTACCCACGCCCTCATACGAGGACCAGAAAACACAGATTCACGTTGTGAACGAAGGAAACTGAGCCCCTTGAGTCTGGCGCCTTAGACCGCTCGGCCATCCTGACATGGATTCTTTCAATTGGGGCGTTTTATAAATTACATCTCTTCCATTTAGTTTCATAAACCTTTTCGTGTAAGAAGTGGGATTTGAACCCAAGCCCTCATACGAGGACCAGAATAGACAGATTCACGTCGTGAACGAAGGAAACTGAGCCCCTTGAGTCTCGCGCCTTAGACCGCTCTGCCATCCTGACATGGATTCTTTCAATTGGGACGTTTAATTAATTATATCTCTTCCAGTTAAATTCTTAAAATATATCGTGTCAGAAGTGGGATTCGAACCCAGGCCCTCATACGAGAACCAGAATACACAGATTCACGTTGTTAACGAAGGAAACTGAGCCCCTTGAGTCTGGCGCCTTAGACCGCTCGGCCATCCTGACTTGGATTCATTTAATTGGGACGTTGTATAAATTATATCTCTTCCAGTTAATTTCATAAAACATATCGTGTCAGAAGTGGGATTCGAACCCACGCCCTCATACGAAGACCAGAAAACACAGATTCACGTTGTGAACGAAGGAAACTGAGCCCCTTGAGTCTGGCGCCTTAGACCGCTCGGCCATCCTCACGTGGTCACTTCTTATTTTGACGTTTTATAAATTACATCTCTTCCAGTTAATTTCATAAAACATATCGTGTCAGAAGTGGGATTCGAACCCACGCCCTCATACGAGGAACAGAATACACAGATTCACGTTGTGAACGAAGGAAACTAAGCCCCTTGAGTCTGGCGCCTTAGACCGCTCCGCCATCCTGACTTGGATTCATTCAATTGGGACGTTTTATGAATTACATCTCTTCCAGTTAATTTCATAAACCTTTTCGTGTCAGAAGTGGGATTCGAACCCACGCCCTCATACGAGGACCAGAATACACTGATTCATGTTGAGAACGAAAGAAACTAGGTCCCTTGAGTCTGGCGCCTTAGACCGCTCGGCCATCCTGACGTTGATTCATTTTCTTTGGACGTTTTACCCACGCCCTCATACGAGGACCAGAAAACACAGATTCACGTTGTGAACGAAGGAAACTGAGCCCCTTGAGTCTGGCGCCTTAGACCGCTCGGCCATCCTGACATGGATTCTTTCAATTGGGGCGTTTTATAAATTACATCTCTTCCATTTAGTTTCATAAACCTTTTCGTGTCAGAAGTGGGATTTGAACCCACGCCCTCATACGAGGACCAGAATAGACAGATTCACGTCGTGAACGAAGCAAACTGAGCCCCTTGAGTCTCGCGCCTTACACCGCTCTGCCATCCTGACATGGATGCTTTCAATTGGGACGTTTAATTAATTATATCTCTTCCAGTTAAATTCTTAAAATATATCGTGTCAGAAGCAGGATTCGAACCCACGCCCTCATACGAGGACCAGAATACACAGATTCACGTTGTGAACGAAAGAAACTTTGCTCCTTGAGTCTTGCGCCTTAGACCGCTCCGCCATCCTGGCGTGGTCACTTCTAATTTGGACGTTTTATAAATTACATCTCTTCCAGTTAATTTCATAAAACATATCGTGTCAGAAGTGGGATTCGAACCCACGCCCTCATACGAGGACCAGAATACACAGATTCACTTCGTGAACGAGAGAAACTAAGCCCCTTGAGTGTAGCGCCTTAGACCGCTCGGCCACCCTGACTCGGATTCATTCAATTGGGATGTTTTATAAATTACATCTCTTCCAGTTAATTTCATAAAACATATCGTGTCAGATGTAGGATTCGAACCCACGCCCTCATACGGGGCAGAATACACAGATTCACGTTGTGAACGAAGGAAACTAAGCCCCTTGAGTGTAGCGCCTTAGACCGCTCGGCCACCCTGGCTTGGATTCATTCAATTCGGACGTTTTATAAATTACATCTCTTCCAGTTAATTTCATAAAACATATCGTGCTAGAAGTGGGATTCGAACCCACGCCCTCATACGAGGACCAGAATACACAGATTCACGTTGTGAACGAAGGAAACTGAGCCCCTTGAGTCTGGCGCCTTAGACCGCTCCGCCATCCTGACTTGGATTCATTCAATTGGGACGTTTTATGAATTACATCTCTTCCAGTTAATTTCATAAACCTTTTCGTGTCAGAAGTGGGACTCGAACCCACGCCCTCATACGAGGACCAGAATACACTGATTCACGTTGAGAACGAAAGAAACTAGGTCCCTTGAGTCTGGCGCCTTAGACCGCTCGGCCATCCTGACATGGATTCTTTCAATTGGGGCGTTTTATAAATTACATCTCTTCCATTTAGTTTCATAAACCTTTTCGTGTAAGAAGTGGGATTTGAACCCAAGCCCTCATACGAGGACCAGAATAGACAGATTCACGTCGTGAACGAAGGAAACTGAGCCCCTTGAGTCTCGCGCCTTAGACCGCTCTGCCATCCTGACATGGATTCTTTCAATTGGGACGTTTAATTAATTATATCTCTTCCAGTTATATTCTTAAAATATATCGTGTCAGAAGTGGGATTCGAACCCAGGCCCTCATACGAGAACCAGAATACACAGATTCACGTTGTTAACGAAGGAAACTGAGCCCCTTGAGTCTGGCGCCTTAGACCGCTCGGCCATCCTGACTTGGATTCATTTAATTCGGACGTTGTATAAATTATATCTCTTCCAGTTAATTTCATAAAACATATCGTGTCAGAAGTGGGATTCGAACCCACGCCCTCATACGAAGACCAGAAAACACAGATTCACGTTGTGAACGAAGGAAACTGAGCCCCTTGAGTCTGGCGCCTTAGACCGCTCAGCCATCCTGACTTGGATTCATTCAATTGGGACGTTTTATGAATTACATCTCTTCCAGTTAATTTCATAAACCTTTTCGTGTCAGAAGTGGGATTCGAAACCACGCCCTCATACGAGGACCATAAAACACAGATTCACGTTGTGAAGGAAGGAAACTGAGCCCCTAGAGTCTGGCGCCTTAGACCGCTCGGCCATCCTGACTTGGATTCTTTCAATTGGGGCTTTTATAAATTACATCTCTTCCATTTAATTTCATAAACCTTTTCGTGTCAGAAGTGGGATTCGAACCCACGCCCTCATACGAGGACCAGAATAGACAGATTCACGTCGTGAACGAAGGAAACTGAGCCCCTTGAGTCTCGCGCCTTAGACCGCTCTGCCATCCTGACATGGATTCTTTCAATTGCGACGTTTAATTAATTATATCTCTTCCAGTTAAATTCTTAAAACATATCGTGTCAGAAGTGGGATTCGAACCCAGGCCCTCATACGAGGACCAGAATACACAGACTCACGTTGTTAACGAGGGAAACTGAGCCCCTTGAGTCTGGCGCCTTAGACCGCTCGGCCATCCTGACTTGGATTCAATCAATTGGGACGTTTTATAGATTACATCTCTTCCAGTTAATTTCATAAAACATATCGTGTCAGAAGTGGTATTCGAACCCACACCCTCATACGAAGACAAGAAAACACAGATTCACGTTGAGAACGAAGGAAACTGAGCCCCTTGAGTCTGGCGCCTTAGACCGCTCGGCCATCCTGACTTGGATTCATTCAATTGGGACGTTTTATAGATTACATCTCTTCCAGTTAATGGGGGCAATTCTCTAACTTTTTAAGCGAGTTATCGCAAGTGATAAATATCGTCTAAAGGGTTGATGCCAACCTCGTGTGTTCTATGAGAGCGCGAGATCTGAATAGGCTATTATTTATGTGTGTCATCAAGCCTTGAACGAAAATCGGTGGATGTCTCGTGAATTCCGCTCGTGCTAATAAAAAACAAGCTGGGCACGTTTATTTTTTACCGTCTTTGGTTATAAAGCAAGGGATAACTTATCGACCAGTTTAAACCCTTTCGATAAGTTATCACTCTCGTGAATATTAAAGACGGTAAAAAATAAACTTGCCCACTTTGTTGTTTATTAGCACGAGCGGAATTCACGAGACATACACCGATTTTCGTTCAAGGTTTGATGACACCTATGACTAATCACCTATTTAGATAGCGTGCTCTCATAGAACTCACGAGGTTGGCATCAACCCTTTAGACGATAGTTATCACATGCGATAACTCGCTTAAAAAGTTAGAGAATTGGCCCCAATTTCATAAAACATATCGTGTCATAAGTGGGATTCGAACCCACACCCTCATGCGAGGACCAGAATACACAGATTCACGTTGTGAACGAAGGAAACTGAGCCCCTTGAGTGTAGCGCCTTAGACCGCTCGGCCAACCTGACTTGGATTCATTCAATTCGGACGTTTTATAAATTACATCTCTTCCAGTTAATTTCATAAAACATATCGTGCTAGAAGTGGGATTAGAACCCACGCCCTCATACGAGGACCAGAATACACAGATTCACGTTGTGAACGAAGGAAACTGAGCCCCTTGAGTCTGGCGCCTTAGACCGCTCCGCCATCCTGACTTGGATTCATTCAATTGGGACGTTTTATGAATTACATCTCTTCCAGTTAATTTCATAAACCTTTTCGTGTCATAAGTGGGATTCGAACCCACACCCTCATGCGAGGACCAGAATACACAGATTCACGTTGTGAACGAAGGAAACTGAGCCCCTTGAGTCTCGCGCCTTAGACCGCTCTGCCATCCTGACATGGATTCTTTCAATTGGAACGTTTAATTAATTATATCTCTTCCAGTTAAATTCTTAAAACATATCGTGTCAGAAGTGGGATTCGAACCCAGGCCCTCATACGAGGACCAGAATACACATATTCACGTTGTGAACGAAGGAAACTGAGCCCCTTGAGTCTGGCGCCTTAGACCGCTCGGCCATCCTGACTTGGATTCATTCAATTCGGACGTTTTATAAATTACATCTCTTCCAGTTAATTTCATAAAACATATCGTGTCAGAAGTGGGATTCGAAACCACGCCCTCATACGAGGACCATAAAACACAGATTCACGTTGTGAAGGAAGGAAACTGAGCCCCTTGAGTCTGGCGCCTTAGACCGCTCGGCCATCCTGACTTGGATTCATTCAATTCGGACGTTTTATAAATTACATCTCTTCCAGTTAATTTCATAAAACATATCGTGTCAGAAGTGGGATTCGAAACCACGCCCTCATACGAGGACCATAAAACACAGATTCACGTTGTGAAGGAAGGAAACTGAGCCCCTAGAGTCTGGCGCCTTAGACCGCTCGGCCATCCTGACTTGGATTCTTTCAATTGGGGCTTTTATAAATTACATCTCTTCCATTTAATTTCATAAACCTTTTCGTGTCAGAAGTGGGATTCGAACCCACGCCCTCATACGAGGACCAGAATAGACACATTCACGTCGTGAACGAAGGAAACTGAGCCCCTTGAGTCTCGCGCCTTAGACCGCTCTGCCATGCTGACATGGATTCTTTCAATTGCGACGTTTAATTAATTATATCTCTTCCAGTTAAATTCTTAAAACATATCGTGTCAGAAGTGGGATTCGAACCCAGGCCCTCATACGAGGACCAGAATACACAGATTCACGTTGTTAACGAGGGAAACTGAGCCCCTTGAGTCTGGCGCCTTAGACCGCTCGGCCATCCTGACTTGGATTTATTTAATTCGGACGTTTTATAAATTACATCTCTTCCAGTTAATTTCATAAAACATATCGTGTCAGAAGTGGGATTCGAACCCACGCCCTCATACGAAGACCAGAAAACACAGATTCACGTTGTGAACGAAGGAAAATGAGCCCCTTGAGTCTGGCGCCTTAGACCGCTCGGCCATCCTGACTTGGATTCATTCAATTGGGACGTTTTATAGATTACATCTCTTCCAGTTAATTTCATAAAACATATCGTGTCATAAGTGGGATTCGAACCCACACCCTCATGCGAGGACCAGAATACACAGATTCACGTTGTGAACGAAGGAAACTGAGCCCCTTGAGTCTGGCGCCTTAGACCGCTCGGCCATCCTGACTTGGATTCATTCAATTGGGACGTTTTATGAATTACATCTCTTCCAGTTAATTTCATAAACCTTTTCGTGTCAGAAGTGGGATTCGAACCCACGCCCTCATACGAGGACCAGAATACACTGATTCACGTTGAGAACGAAAGAAACTAGGTCCCTTGAGTCTGGCGCCTTAGACCGCTCGGCCATCCTGACGTTGATTCATTTCCTTTGGACGTTTTATAAATTACATCTTTTCCAGTTAAATTTATAAAACATATCGTGTCAGAAGTGGGATTCGAACGCACGCCCTCATACGAGGACCAGAATACATAGATTCACGTTGTTAACGAGGGAAACTGAGCCCCTTGAGTCTCGCGCCTTAGACCGCTCGGCCATCCTGACATGGATTCTTTCAATTGGAACGTTTAATTAATTATATCTCTTCCAGTTAAATTCTTAAAACATATCGTGTCAGAAGTGGGATTCGAACCCAGGCCCTCATACGAGGACCAGAATACACAAATTCACGTTGTGAACGAAGGAAACTGAGCCCCTTGAGTCTGGCGCCTTAGACCGCTCGGCCATCCTGACTTGGATTCATTCAATTGGGACGTTTTATAGATTACATCTCTTCCAGTTAATTTCATAAAACATATCGTGTCATAAGTGGGATTCGAACCCACACCCTCATACGAGGACCAGAATACACAGATTCACGTTGTGAACGAAGGAAACTGAGCCCCTTGAGTCTGGCGCCTTAGACCGCTCGGCCATCCTGACTTGGATTCATTCAATTGGGACGTTTTATGAATTACATCTCTTCCAGTTAATTTCATAAACCTTTTCGTGTCAGAAGTGGGATTCGAACCCACGCCCTCATACGAGGACCAGAATACACTGATTCACGTTGAGAACGAAAGAAACTAGGTCCCTTGAGTCTGGCGCCTTAGACCGCTCGGCCATCCTGACGTTGATTCACTTTCTTTGGACGTTTTATAAATTACATCTTTTCCAGTTAAATTTATAAAACATATCGTGTCAGAAGTGGGATTCGAACCCACGCCCTCATACGAGGACCAGAATACAAAGATTCACGTTGTTAACGAAGGAAACTGAGCCCCTTGAGTCTCGCGCCTTAGACCGCTCTGCCATCCTGACATGGATTCTTTCAATTGGAACGTTTAATTAATTATATCTCTTCCAGTTAAATTCTTAAAACATATCGTGTCAGAAGTGGGATTCGAACCCACGCCCTCATACGAGGACCAGAATACACTGATTCACGTTGAGAACGAAAGAAACTAGGTCCCTTGAGTCTGGCGCCTTAGACCGCTCGGCCATCCTGACGTTGATTCACTTTCTTTGGACGTTTTATAAATTACATCTTTTCCAGTTAAATTTATAAAACATATCGTGTCAGAAGTGGGATTCGAACCCACGCCCTCATACGAGGACCAGAATGCATAGATTCACGTTGCGAACGAAGGAAACTGAGCCCCTTGAGTCTCGCGCCTTAGACCGCTCTGCCATCCTGACATGGATTCTTTCAATTGAAACGTTTAATTAATTATATCTCTTCCAGTTAAATTCTTAAAACATATCGTGTCAGAAGTGGGATTCGAACCCAGGCCCTCATACGAGGACCAGAATACACAAATTCACGTTGTGAACGAAGGAAACTGAGCCCCTTGAGTCTGGCGCCTTAGACCGCTCGGCCATCCTGACTTGGATTCATTCAATTCGGACGTTTTATAAATTACATCTCTTCCAGTTAATTTCATAAAACATATCGTGTCAGAAGTGGGATTCGAACCCACGCCCTCATACGAGGACCAGAATACACAGATTCACGTTGTTAACGAAGGAAACTGAGCCCCTTGAGTCTGGCGCTTTAGACCGCTCGGCCATCCTGACGTTGATTCATTTCCTTTGGACGTTTTATAAATTACATCTTTTCCAGTTAAATTTATAAAACATATCGTGTCAGAAGTGGGATTCGAACCCACGCCCTCATACGAGGACCAGAATACAAAGATTCACGTTGTTAACGAAGGAAACTGAGCCCCTTGAGTCTCGCGCCTTAGACCGCTCGGCCATCCTGACTTGGATTCATTTAATTCGGACGTTTTATAAATTACATCTCTTCCAGTTAATTTCATAAAACATATCGTGTCAGAAGTGGGATTCGAACCCACACCCTCATACGAGGACCAGAATACACAGATTCACGTTGTGAACGAAGGAAACTGAGCCCCTTGAGTCTGGCGCCTTAGACCGCTCGGCCATCCTGACTTGGATTCATTCAATTGGGACGTTTTATGAATTACATCTCTTCCAGTTAATTTCATAAACCTTTTAGTGTCAGAAGTGGGATTCGAACCCACGCCCTCATACGAGGACCAGAATACACTGATTCACGTTGAGAACGAAAGACACTAGGTCCCTTGAGTCTGGCGCCTTAGACCGCTCGGCCATCCTGACGTTGATTCACTTTCTTTGGACGTTTTATAAATTACATCTTTTCCAGTTAAATTTATAAAACATATCGTGTCAGAAGTGGGATTCGAACCCACGCCCTCATACGAGGACCAGAATACATAGATTCACGTTGCGAACGAAGGAAACTGAGCCCCTTGAGTCTCGCGCCTTAGACCGCTCTGCCATCCTGACTTGGATTCTTTCAATTGGAACGTTTAATTAATTATATCTCTTCCAGTTAAATTCTTAAAACATATCGTGTCAGAAGTGGGATTCGAACCCAGGCCCTCATACGAGGACCAGAATACACAAATTCACGTTGTGAACGAAGGAAACTGAGCCCCTTGAGTCTGGCGCCTTAGACCGCTCGGCCATCCTGACTTGGATTCATTCAATTCGGACGTTTTATAAATTACATCTCTTCCAGTTAAATTTATAAAACATATCGTGTCAGAAGTGGGATTCGAACCCACGCCCTCATACGAGGACTAGAATACACAGATTCACGTTGTTAACGAAGGAAACTGAGCCCCTTGAGTCTGGCGCCTTAGACCGCTCGGCCATCCTGACTTGGATTCATTTAATTCGGACGTTGTATAAATTATATCTCTTCCAGTTAATTTCGTAAAACATATCGTGTCAGAAGTGGGATTCGAACCCACGCCCTCATACGAAGACCAGAAAACACAGATTCACGTTGTGAACGAAGGGAACTGAGCCCCTTGAGTCTGGCGCCTTAGACCGCTCGGCCATCCTGACTTGGATTCATTCAATTGGGACGTTTTATGAATTACATCTCTTCCAGTTAATTTCATAAACCTTTTCGTGTCAGAAGTGGGATTCGAACCCACGTCCTCATACGAGGAGCAGAATACACTGATTCACGTTGAGAACGAAAGAAACTAGGTCCCTTGAGTCTGGCGCCTTAGACCGCTCGGCCATCCTGACGTTGATTCATTTTCTTTGGACGTTTTATAAATTACATATTTTCCAGTTAAATTTATAAAACATATCGTGTCAGAAGTGGGATTCGAACCCACGCCCTCATACGAGGACCAGAATACACAGATTCACGTTGTTAACGAAGGAAACTGAGCCCCTTGAGTCTGGCGCTTTAGACCGCTCGGCCATCCTGACGTTGATTCATTTCCTTTGGACGTTTTATAAATTACATCTTTTCCAGTTAAATTTATAAAACATATCGTGTCAGAAGTGGGATTCGAACCCACGCCCTCATACGAGGACCAGAATACAAAGATTCACGTTGTTAACGAAGGAAACTGAGCCCCTTGAGTCTCGCGCCTTAGACCGCTCTGCCATCCTGACATGGATTCTTTCAATTGGAACGTTTAATTAATTATATCTCTTCCAGTTAAATTCTTAAAACATATCGTGTCAGAAGTGGGTTTCGAACCCAGGCCCTCATACGAGGACCAGAATACACATATTCACGTTGTGAACGAAGGAAACTGAGCCCCTTGAGTCTGGCGCCTTAGACCGCTCGGCCATCCTGACTTGGATTCTTTCAATTGGGGCTTTTATAAATTACATCTCTTCCATTTAATTTCATAAACCTTTTCGTGTCAGAAGTGGGATTCGAACCCACGCCCTCATACGAGGACCAGAATAGACAGATTCACGTCGTGAACGAAGGAAACTGAGCCCCTTGAGTCTCGCGCCTTAGACCGCTCTGCCATCCTGACATGGATTCTTTCAATTGCGACGTTTAATTAATTATATCTCTTCCAGTTAAATTCTTAAAACATATCGTGTCAGAAGTGGGATTCGAACCCAGGCCCTCATACGAGGACCAGAATACACAGATTCACGTTGTTAACGAGGGAAACTGAGCCCCTTGAGTCTGGCGCCTTAGACCGCTCGGCCATCCTGACTTGGATTTATTTAATTCGGACGTTTTATAAATTACATCTCTTCCAGTTAATTTCATAAAACATATCGTGTCATAAGTGGGATTCGAACCCACGCCCTCTTACGAGGACCAGAAAACACAGATTCACGTTGTGAACGAAGGAAACTGAGCACCTTGAGTCTGGCGCCTTAGACCGCTCGGCCATACTGACATGGATTCTTTCAATTGGGGCGTTTTATAAATTACATCTCTTCCATTTAATTTCATAAACCTTTTCGTGTCAGAAGTGGGATTCGAACCCACGCCCTCATACGAGGACCAGAATAGACAGATTCACGTCGTGAACGAAGGAAACTGAGCCCCTTGAGTCTCGCGCCTTAGACCGCTCTGCCATCCTGACATGGATTCTTTCAATTGCGACGTTTAATTAATTATATCTCTTCCAGTTAAATTCTTAAAACATATCGTGTCAGAAGTGGGATTCGAACCCAGGCCCTCATACGAGGACCAGAATACACAGACTCACGTTGTTAACGAGGGAAACTGAGCCCCTTGAGTCTGGCGCCTTAGACCGCTCGGCCATCCTGACTTGGATTCAATCAATTGGGACGTTTTATAGATTACATCTCTTCCAGATAATTTCATAAAACATATCGTGTCAGATGTGGTATTCGAACCCACACCCTCATACGAAGACAAGAAAACACAGATTCACGTTGTGAACGAAGGAAACTGAGCCCCTTGAGTCTCGCGCCTTAGACCGCTCGGCCATCCTGACATGGATTCTTTCAATTGGAACGTTTAATTAATTATATCTCTTCCAGTTAAATTCTTAAAACATATCGTGTCAGAAGTGGGATTCGAACCCAGGCCCTCATACGAGGACCAGAATACACAAATTCACGTTGTGAACGAAGGAAACTGAGCCCCTTGAGTCTGGCGCCTTAGACCGCTCGGCCATCCTGACTTGGATTCATTCAATTGGGACGTTTTATAGATTACATCTCTTCCAGTTAATTTCATAAAACATATCGTGTCATAAGTGGGATTCGAACCCACACCCTCATACGAGGACCAGAATACACAGATTCACGTTGTGAACGAAGGAAACTGAGCCCCTTGAGTCTGGCGCCTTAGACCGCTCGGCCATCCTGACTTGGATTCATTCAATTGGGACGTTTTATGAATTACATCTCTTCCAGTTAATTTCATAAACCTTTTCGTGTCAGAAGTGGGATTCGAACCCACGCCCTCATACGAGGACCAGAATACACTGATTCACGTTGAGAACGAAAGAAACTAGGTCCCTTGAGTCTGGCGCCTTAGACCGCTCGGCCATCCTGACGTTGATTCACTTTCTTTGGACGTTTTATAAATTACATCTTTTCCAGTTAAATTTATAAAACATATCGTGTCAGAAGTGGGATTCGAACCCACGCCCTCATACGAGGACCAGAATACATAGATTCACGTTGCGAACGAAGGAAACTGAGCCCCTTGAGTCTCGCGCCTTAGACCGCTCGGCCATCCTGACTTGGATTCATTCAATTCGGACGTTTTATAAATTACATCTCTTCCAGTTAATTTCATAAAACATATCGTGTCAGAAGTGGGATTCGAACCCACGCCCTCATACGAGGACCAGAATACACAGATTCACATTGTTAACGAAGGAAACTGAGCCCCTTGAGTCTGGCGCTTTAGACCGCTCGGCCATCCTGACGTTGATTCATTTCCTTTGGACGTTTTATAAATTACATCTTTTCCAGTTAAATTTATAAAACATATCGTGTCAGAAGTGGGATTCGAACCCACGCCCTCATACGAGGACCAGAATACAAAGATTCACGTTGTTAACGAAGGAAACTGAGCCCCTTGAGTCTCGCGCCTTAGACCGCTCTGCCATCCTGACATGGATTCTTTCAATTGGAACGTTTAATTAATTATATCTCTTCCAGTTAAATTCTTAAAACATATCGTGTCAGAAGTGGGATTCGAACCCAGGCCCTCATACGAGGACCAGAATACACAGATTCACGTTGTTAACGAGGGAAACTGAGCCCCTTGAGTCTCGCGCCTTAGACCGCTCTGCCATCCTGACATGGATTCTTTCAATTGGAACGTTTAATTAATTATATCTCTTCCAGTTAAATTCTTAAAACATATCGTGTCAGAAGTGGGATTCGAACCCAGGCCCTCATACGAGGACCAGAATACACATATTCACGTTGTGAACGAAGGAAACTGAGCCCCTTGAGTCTGGCGCCTTAGACCGCTCGGCCATCCTGACTTGCATTCATTCAATTCGGACGTTTTATAAATTACATCTCTTCCAGTTAATTTCATAAAACATATCGTGTCAGAAGTGGGATTCGAACCCACACCCTCATACGAGGACCAGAATACACAGATTCACGTTGTGAACGAAGGAAACTGAGCCCCTTGAGTCTGGCGCCTTAGACCGCTCGGCCATCCTGACTTGGATTCATTCAATTGGGACGTTTTATGAATTACATCTCTTCCAGTTAATTTCATAAACCTTTTCGTGTAAGAAGTGGGATTCGAACCCACGCCCTCATACGAGGACCAGAATACACTGATTCACGTTGAGAACGAAAGAAACTAGGTCCCTTGAGTCTGGCGCCTTAGACCGCTCGGCCATCCTGACTTGGATTCATTCAATTGGGACGTTTTATGAATTACATCTCTTCCAGTTAATTTCATAAACCTTTTCGTGTCAGAAGTGGGATTCGAACCCACGCCCTCATACGAGGACCAGAATACACTGATTCACGTTGAGAACGAAAGAAACTAGGTCCCTTGAGTCTGGCGCCTTAGACCGCTCGGCCATCCTGACGTTGATTCACTTTCTTTGGACGTTTTATAAATTACATCTTTTCCAGTTAAATTTATAAAACATATCGTGTCAGAAGTGGGATTCGAACCCACGCCCTCATACGAGGACCAGAATACATAGATTCACGTTGCGAACGAAGGAAACTGAGCCCCTTGAGTCTCGCGCCTTAGACCGCTCTGCCATCCTGACATGGATTCTTTCAATTGGAACGTTTAATTAATTATATCTCTTCCAGTTAAATTCTTAAAACATATCGTGTCAGAAGTGGGATTCGAACCCAGGCCCTCATACGAGGACCAGAATACACAAATTCACGTTGTGAACGAAGGAAACTGAGCCCCTTGAGTCTGGCGCCTTAGACCGCTCGGCCATCCTGACTTGGATTCATTCAATTCGGACGTTTTATAAATTACATCTCTTCCAGTTAATTTCATAAAACATATCGTGTCAGAAGTGGGATTCGAACCCACGCCCTCATACGAGGACCAGAATACACAGATTCACGTTGTTAACGAAGGAAACTGAGCCCCTTGAGTCTGGCGCTTTAGACCGCTCGGCCATCCTGACGTTGATTCATTTCCTTTGGACGTTTTATAAATTACATCTTTTCCAGTTAAATTTATAAACATATCGTGTCAGAAGTGGGATTCGAACCCACGCCCTCATACGAGGACCAGAATACAAAGATTCACGTTGTTAACGAAGGAAACTGAGCCCCTTGAGTCTCGCGCCTTAGACCGCTCTGCCATCCTGACATGGATTCTTTCAATTGGAACGTTTAATTAATTATATCTCTTCAAGTTAAATTCTTAAAACATATCGTGTCAGAAGTGGGATTCGAACCCAGGCCCTCATACGAGGACCAGAATACACATATTCACGTTGTGAACGAAGGAAACTGAGCCCCTTGAGTCTGGCGCCTTAGACCGCTCGGACATCCTGACTTGGATTCATTCAATTCGGACGTTTTATAAATTACATCTCTTCCAGTTAATTTCATAAAACATATCGTGTCAGAAGTGGGATTCGAAACCACGCCCTCATACGAGGACCAGAAAACACAGATTCACGTTGTGAACGAAGGAAACTGAGCCCCTTGAGTCTGGCGCCTTAGACCGCTCGGCGATCCTGACTTGGATTCATTCAATTCGGACGTTTTATAAATTACATCTCTTCCAGTTAATTTCATAAAACATATCGTGTCAGAAGTGGGATTCGAAACCACGCCCTCATACGAGGACCATAAAACACAGATTCACGTTGTGAACGAAGGAAACTGAGCCCCTAGAGTCTGGCGCCTTAGACCGCTCGGCCATCCTGACATGGATTTTTTCAATTGGGGCTTTTATAAATTACATCTCTTCCATTTAATTTCATAAACCTTTTCGTGTCAGAAGTGGGATTCGAACCCACGCCCTCATACGAGGACCAGAATAGACAGATTCACGTCGTGAACGAAGGAAACTGAGCCCCTTGAGTCTCGCGCCTTAGACCGCTCTGCCATCCTTACATGGATTCTTTCAATTGCGACGTTTAATTAATTATATCTCTTCCAGTTAAATTCTTAAAACATATCGTGTCAGAAGTGGGATTCGAACCCAGGCCCTCATACGAGGACCAGAATACACAGATTCACGTTGTTAACGAGGGAAACTGAGCCCCTTGAGTCTGGCGCCTTAGACCGCTCGGCCATCCTGACTTGGATTCATTTAATTCGGACGTTTTATAAATTACATCTCTTCCAGTTAATTTCATAAAACATATCGTGTCAGAAGTGGGATTCGAACCCACGCCCTCATACGAAGACCAGAAAACACAGATTCACGTTGTGAACGAAGGAAACTGAGCCCCTTGAGTCTGGCGCCTTAGACCGCTCGGCCATCCTGACTTGGATTCATTCAATTGGGACGTTTTATAGATTACATCTCTTCCAGTTAATTTCATAAAACATATCGTGTCAGAAGTGGGATTCGAACCCACGCCCTCATACGAGGACCAGAATACACTGATTCACGTTGAGAACGAAAGAAACTAGGTCCCTTGAGTCTGGCGCCTTAGACCGCTCGGCCATCCTGACGTTGATTCATTTCCTTTGGACGTTTTATAAATTACATCTTTTCCAGTTAAATTTATAAAACATATCGTGTCAGAAGTGGGATTCGAACGCACGCCCTCATACGAGGACCAGAATACATAGATTCACGTTGTTAACGAGGGAAACTGAGCCCCTTGAGTCTCGCGCCTTAGACCGCTCGGCCATCCTGACATGGATTCTTTCAATTGGAACGTTTAATTAATTATATCTCTTCCAGTTAAATTCTTAAAACATATCGTGTCAGAAGTGGGATTCGAACCCAGGCCCTCATACGAGGACCAGAATACACAAATTCACGTTGTGAACGAAGGAAACTGAGCCCCTTGAGTCTGGCGTCTTAGACCGCTCGGCCATCCTGACTTGGATTCATTCAATTGGGACGTTTTATAGATTACATCTCTTCCAGTTAATTTCATAAAATATATCGTGTCATAAGTGGGATTCGAACCCACACCCTCATACGAGGACCAGAATACACAGATTCACGTTGTGAACGAAGGAAACTGAGCCCCTTGAGTCTGGCGCCTTAGACCGCTCGGCCATCCTGACTTGGATTCATTCAATTGGGACGTTTTATGAATTACATCTCTTCCAGTTAATTTCATAAACCTTTTCGTGTCAGAAGTGGGATTCGAACCCACGCCCTCATACGAGGACCAGAATACACTGATTCACGTTGAGAACGAAAGAAACTAGGTCCCTTGAGTCTGGCGCCTTAGACCGCTCGGCCATCCTGACGTTGATTCACTTTCTTTGGACGTTTTATAAATTACATCTTTTCCAGTTAAATTTATAAAACATATCGTGTCAGAAGTGGGATTCGAACCCACGCCCTCATACGAGGACCAGAATACATAGATTCACGTTGCGAACGAAGGAAACTGAGCCCCTTGAGTCTCGCGCCTTAGACCGCTCTGCCATCCTGACATGGATTCTTTCAATTGGAACGTTTAATTAATTATATCTCTTCCAGTTAAATTCTTAAAACATATCGTGTCAGAAGTGGGATTCGAACCCAGGCCCTCATACGAGGACCAGAATAAACAAATTCACGTTGTGAACGAAGGAAACTGAGCCCCTTGAGTCTGGCGCCTTAGACCGCTCGGCCATCCTGACTTGGATTCATTCAATTCGGACGTTTTATAAATTACATCTCTTCCAGTTAATTTCATAAAACATATCGTGTCAGAAGTGGGATTCGAACCCACGCCCTCATACGAGGACCAGAATACACAGATTCACGTTGTTAACGAAGGAAACTGAGCCCCTTGAGTCTGGCGCTTTAGACCGCTCGGCCATCCTGACGTTGATTCATTTCCTTTGGACGTTTTATAAATTACATCTTTTCCAGTTAAATTTATAAAACATATCGTGTCAGAAGTGGGATTCGAACCCACGCCCTCATACGAGGACCAGAATACAAAGATTCACGTTGTTAACGAAGGAAACAGAGCCCCTTGAGTCTCGCGCCTTAGACCGCTCTGCCATCCTGACATGGATTCTTTCAATTGGAACGTTTAATTAATTATATCTCTTCAAGTTAAATTCTTAAAACATATCGTGTCAGAAGTGGGATTCGAACCCAGGCCCTCATACGAGGACCAGAATACACATATTCACGTTGTGAACGAAGGAAACTGAGCCCCTTGAGTCTGGCGCCTTAGACCGCTCGGACATCCTGACTTGGATTCATTCAATTCGGACGTTTTATAAATTACATCTCTTCCAGTTAATTTCATAAAACATATCGTGTCAGAAGTGGGATTCGAAACCACGCCCTCATACGAGGACCATAAAACACAGATTCACGTTGTGAACGAAGGAAACTGAGCCCCTAGAGTCTGGCGCCTTAGACCGCTCGGCCATCCTGACATGGATTTTTTCAATTGGGGCTTTTATAAATTACATCTCTTCCATTTAATTTCATAAACCTTTTCGTGTCAGAAGTGGGATTCGAACCCACGCCCTCATACGAGGACCAGAATAGACAGATTCACGTCGTGAACGAAGGAAACTGAGCCCCTTGAGTCTCGCGCCTTAGACCGCTCTGCCATCCTTACATGGATTCTTTCAATTGCGACGTTAAATTAATTATATCTCTTCCAGTTAAATTCTTAAAACATATCGTGTCAGAAGTGGGATTCGAACCCAGGCCCTCATACGAGGACCAGAATACACAGATTCACGTTGTTAACGAGGGAAACTGAGCCCCTTGAGTCTGGCGCCTTAGACCGCTCGGCCATCCTGACTTGGATTCATTTAATTCGGACGTTTTATAAATTACATCTCTTCCAGTTAATTTCATAAAACATATCGTGTCAGAAGTGGGATTCGAACCCACGCCCTCATACGAAGACCAGAAAACACAGATTCACGTTGTGAACGAAGGAAACTGAGCCCCTTGAGTCTGGCGCCTTAGACCGCTCGGCCATCCTGACTTGGATTCATTCAATTGGGACGTTTTATAGATTACATCTCTTCCAGTTAATTTCATAAAACATATCGTGTCAGAAGTGGGATTCGAACCCACGCCCTCATACGAGGACCAGAATACACAGATTTACGTTGTTAACGAAGGAAACTGAGCCCCTTGAGTCTGGCGCTTTAGATCGCTCGGCCATCCTGACGTTGATTCATTTCCTTTGGACGTTTTATAAATTACATCTTTTCCAGTTAAATTTATAAAACATATCGTGTCAGAAGTGGGATTCGAACCCACGCCCTCATACGAGGACCAGAATACAAAGATTCACGTTGTTAACGAAGGAAACTGAGCCCCTTGAGTCTCGCGCCTTAGACCGCTCTGCCATCCTGACATGGATTCTTTCAATTGGAACGTTTAATTAATTATATCTCTTCCAGTTAAATTCTTAAAACATATCGTGTCAAAAGTGGGATTCGAACCCAGGCCCTCATACGAGGACCAGAATACACATATTCACGTTGTGAAAGAAGGAAACTGAGCCCCTTGAGTCTGGCGCCTTAGACCGCTCGGCCATCCTGACTTGGATTCATTCAATTCGGACGTTTTATAAATTACATCTCTTCCAGTTTATTTCATAAAACATATCGTGTCAGAAGTGGGATTCGAAACCACGCCCTCATACGAAGACAAGAAAACACAGATTCACGTTGTGAACGAAGGAAACTGAGCCCCTTGAGTCTGGCGCCTTAGACCGCTCGGCCATCCTGACTTGGATTCATTCAATTGGGACGTTTTATAGATTACATCTCTTCCAGTTAATTTCATAAAACATATCGTGTCGTAAGTGGGATTCGAACCCACACCCTCATACGAGGACCAGAATACACAGATTCACGTTGTGAACGAAGGAAACTGAGCCCCTTGAGTCTGGCGCCTTAGACCGCTCGGCCATCCTGACTTGGATTCATTCAATTGGGACGTTTTATGAATTACATCTCTTCCAGTTAATTTCATAAACCTTTTCGTGTCAGAAGTGGGATTCGAACCCACGCCCTCATACGAGGACCAGAATACACTGATTCACGTTGAGAACGAAAGAAACTAGGTCCCTTGAGTCTGGCGCCTTAGACCGCTCGGCCATCCTGACGTTGATTCATTTTCTTTGGACGTTTTATAAATTACATCTTTTCCAGTTAAATTTATAAAACATATCGTGTCAGAAGTGGGATTCGAACTCACGCCCTCATACGAGGACCAGAATACATAGATTCACGTTGTTAACGAGGGAAACTGAGCCCCTTGAGTCTCGCGCCTTAGACCGCTCGGCCATCCTGACATGGATTCTTTCAATTGGAACGTTTAATTAATTATATCTCTTCCAGTTAAATTCTTAAAACATATCGTGTCAGAAGTGGGATTCGAACCCAGGCCCTCATACGAGGACCAGAATACACAAATTCACGTTGTGAACGAAGGAAACTGAGCCCCTTGAGTCTCACGCCTTAGACCGCTCTGCCATCCTGACATGGATTCTTTCAATTGGAACGTTTAATTAATTATATCTCTTCCAGTTAAATTCTTAAAACATATCGTGTCAGAAGTGGGATTCGAACCCAGGCCCTCATACGAGGACCAGAATACACAAATTCACGTTGTGAACGAAGGAAACTGAGCCCCTTGAGTCTGGCGCCTTAGACCGCTCGGCCATCCTGACTTGGATTCATTCAATTCGGACGTTTTATAAATTACATCTCTTCCAGTTAATTTCATAAAACATATCGTGTCAGAAGTGGGATTCGAACCCACGCCCTCATACGAGGACCAGAAAACACAGATTCACGTTGTGAACGAAGGAAACTGAGCCCCTTGAGTCTGGCGCCTTAGACCGCTCGGCCATCCTGACTTGGATTCATTCAATTGGGACGTTTTATAAATTACATCTCTTCCAGTTAATTTCATAAAACATATCGTGTCAGAAGTGGGATTCGAACCCACGCCCTCATACGAAGACCAGAAAACACAGATTCACGTTGTGAACGAAGGAAACTGAGCCCCTTGAGTCTGGCGCCTTAGACCGCTCGGCCATCCTGACATGGATTCTTTCAATTGGGGCGTTTTATAAATTACATCTCTTCCAGTTAATTTCATAAACCTTTTCGTGCCAGAAGTGGGATTCGAACCTACGCCCTCATACGAGGACCAGAATAGACAGATTCACGTCGTGAACGAAGGAAACTGAGCCCCTTGAGTCTCGCGCCTTAGACCGCTCTGCCATCCTGACATGGATTCTTTCAATTGGGACGTTTAATTAATTATATCTCTTCCAGTTAATTTCATAAAACATATCGTGTCAGAAATGGGATTCGAACCCACGCCCTCATACGAGGACCAGAATACAGAGATTCACGTTGTTAACGAAGGAAACTGAGCCCCTTGATTCTGGCGCCTTAGACCGCTCGGCCCTCCTGACTTGGATTCATTCAATTCGGACGTTTTATAAATTACATCTCTTCCAGTTAATTTCATAAAACATATCGTGTCAGAAGTGGGATTCGAACCCACGCCCTCATACGAGGACCAGATAACACAGATTCACGTTGTGAACGAAGGAAACTGAGCCCCTTGAGTCTGGCGCCTTAGACCGCTCGGCCATCCTGACTTGGATTCATTAAATTCGGAAGTTTTATAAATTACATCTCTTCCAGTTAATTTCATAAAACATATCTTGTCAGAAGTGGGATTCGAACCCACGCCCTCATACGAGGACCAGAAAACACAGATTCACGTTGTGAACGAAGGAAACTGAGCCCCTTGAGTCTGGCGCCTTAGACCGCTCGGCCATCCTGACATGGATTCTTTCAATTGGGGCGTTTTATAAATTACATCTCTTCCAGTTAAATTCTTAAAACATATCGTGTCAGAAGTGGGATTCGAACCCATGCCCTCATACGAGGACCAGAATACACAAATTCACGGTGTGAACGAAGGAATTTGAGCCCCTTGAGTCTGGCGCCTTAGACCGCTCGGCCATCCTGACTTGGATTCATTCAATTCGGACGTTTTATAAATTACATCTCTTCCAGTTAATTTCATAAAACATATCGTGTCAGAAGTGGGATTTGAACCCACGCCCTCATACGAGGACCAGAAAACACAGATTCAAGTTGTGAACGAAGGAAACTGAGCCCCTTGAGTCTGGCGCCTTAGACCGCTCGGCCATCCTGACGTTGATTCATTTTCTTTGGACGTTTTATAAATTACATCTCTTCCAGTTAATTTCATAAAACATATCGTGTCAGAAGTGGGATTCGAACCCACGCCCTCATACGAAGACCAGAAAACACAGATTCACGTTGTGAACGAAGGAAACTGAGCCCCTTGAGTCTGGCGCCTTAGACCGCTCGGCCATCCTGACTTGGATTCATTCAATTGGGACGTTTTATAGATTACATCTCTTCCAGTTAATTTCATAAAACATATCGTGTCAGAAGTGGGATTCGAACCCACGCCCTCATACGAGGACCAGAATACATAGATTCACGTTGCGAACGAAGGAAACTGAGCCCCTTGAGTCTCGCGCCTTAGACCGCTCTGCCATCCTGACATGGATTCTTTCAATTGGAACGTTTAATTAATTATATCTCTTCCAGTTAAATTCTTAAAACATATCGTGTCAGAAGTGGGATTCGAACCCATGCCCTCATACGAGGACCAGAATACACAAATTCACGGTGTGAACGAAGGAATTTGAGCCCCTTGAGTCTGGCGCCTTAGACCGCTCGGCCATCCTGACTTGGATTCATTCAATTCGGACGTTTTATAAATTACATCTCTTCCAGTTAATTTCATAAAACATATCGTGTCAGAAGTGGGATTTGAACCCACGCCCTCATACGAGGACCAGAAAACACAGATTCACGTTGTGAACGAAGGAAACTGAGCCCCTTGAGTCTGGCGCCTTAGACCGCTCGGACATCCTGACTTGGATTCATTCAATTGGGACGTTTTATAAATTACATCTCTTCCAGTTAATTTCATAAAACATATCGTGTCAGAAGTGGGATTCGAACCCACACCCTCATACGAGGACCAGAAAACACAGATTCACGTAGTGAACGAAGGAAACTGAGCCCCTTGAGTCTGGCGCCTTAGACCGCTCGGCCATCCTGACATGGATTCTTTCAATTCGGACGTTTTATAAATTACATCTCTTCCAGTTAATTTCATAAAACATATCGTGTCAGAAGTGGGATTCGAACCCACGCCCTCATACGAGGACCAGAAAACACAGATTCAAGTTGTGAACGAAGGAAACTGAGCCCCTTGAGTCTGTCGCCTTAGACCGCTCAGCCATTCTGACATGGATTCTTTCAATTGGGGCGTTTTATAAATTACATCTCTTCCAGTTAATTTCATAAACCTTTTCGTGTCAGAAATGGGATTCGAACCCACGCCCTCATACGAGGACCAGAATACACAGATTCACGTTGTGAACGAAGGAAACTGAGCCCCTTGAGTCTGGCACCTTAGACCGCTCGGCCATCCTGACTTGGATTCATTAAATTCGGACGTTTTATAAATTACATCTCTTCCAGTTAATTTCATAAAGCATATCGTGTCAGAAGTGGGATTCGAACCCACGCCCTCATACGAGGACCAGAAAACACAGATTCAAGTTGTGAACGAAGGAAACTGAGCCCCTTGAGTCTGGCGCCTTAGACCGCTCTGCCATCCTGACATGGATTCTTTCAATTGGGGCGTTTTATAAATTACATCTCTTCCAGTTAATTTCATAAACATTTTCGTGTCAGAAGTGGAATTCGAACCCACGCCCTCATACGAGGACCAGAATAGACAGATTCACGTCGTGAACGAAGGAAACTGAGCCCCTTGAGTCTCGCGCCTTAGACCGCTCTGCCATCCTGACATGGATTCTTTCAATTGGGACGTTTAATTAATTATATCTCTTCCAGTTAATTTCATAAAACATATCGTGTCAGAAGTGGGATTCGAACCCACGCCCTCATACGAGGACCAGAATACACAGATTCACGTTGTTAACGAAGGAAACTGAGCCCCTTGAGTCTGGCGCCTTAGACCACTCGGCCATCCTGACTTGGATTCATTCAATTCGGACGTTTTATAAATTACATCTCTTCCAGTTAATTTCATAAAACATATCGTGTCAGAAGTGGGATTCGAACCCACGCCCTCATACGAGGACCAGAAAACACAGATTCACGTTGTGAACGAAGGAAACAGAGCCCCTTGAGTCTGGCGCCTTAGACCGCTCGGCCATCCTGACTTGGATTCATTAAATTCGGACGTTTTATAAATTACATCTCTTCCAGTTAATTTCATAAAACATATCGTGTCAGAAGTGGGATTCGAACCCACGCCCTCATACGAGGACCAGAAAACACAGATTCACGTTGTGAACGAAGGAAACTGAGCCCCTTGAGTCTGGCGCCTTAGACCGCTCGGCCATCCTGACTTGGATTCATTCAATTGGGACGTTTTATAGATTACATCTCTTCCAGTTAATTTCATAAAACATATCGTGTCAGAAGTGGGATTCGAACCCACGCCCTCATACGAGGACCAGAATACACAGATTCACGTTGTTAACGAAGGAAACTGAGCCCCTTGAGTCTGGCGCCTTAGACCGCTCGGCCATCCTGACTTGGATTCATTCAATTCGGACGTTTTATAAATTACATCTCTTCCAGTTAATTTCATAAAACATATCGCGTCAGAAGTGGGATTCGAACCCACGCCCTCATACGAGGACCAGAAAACACAGATTCACGTTGTGAACGAAGGAAACTGAGCCCCTTGAGTCTGGCACCTTAGACCGCTCGGCCATCCTGACTTGGATTCATTAAATTCGGACGTTTTATAAATTACATCTCTTCCAGTTAATTTCATAAAACATATCGTGTCAGAAGTGGGATTCGAACCCACGCCCTCATACGAGGACCAGAAAACACAGATTCAAGTTGTGAACGAAGGAAACTGAGCCCCTTGAGTCTGGCGCCTTAGACCGCTCGGCCATCCTGACATGGATTCTTTCAATTGGGGCGTTTTATAAATTACATCTCTTCCAGTTAATTTCATAAACATTTTCGTGTCAGAAGTGGGATTCGAACCCACGCCCTCATACGAGGACCAGAATAGACAGATTCACGTCGTGAACGAAGGAAACTGAGCCCCTTGAGTCTCGCGCCTTAGACCGCTCTGCCATCCTGACATGGATTCTTTCAATTGGGACGTTTAATTAATTATATCTCTTCCAGTTAATTTCATAAAACATATCGTGTCAGAAGTGGGATTCGAACCCACGCCCTCATACGAGGACCAGAAAACACAGATTCACGTTGTGAACGAAGGAAACTGAGCCTTTTGAGTCTGGCGCCTTAGACCGCTCGGCCATCCTGACTTGGATTCATTCAATTGGGACGTTTTATAGATTACATCTCTTCCAGTTAATTTCATAAAACATATCGTGTCAGAAGTGGGATTCGAACCCACACCCTCATACGAAGACCAGAAAACACAGATTCACGTTGTGAGCGAAGGAAACTGAGCCCCTTGAGTCTGGCGCCTTAGACCGCTCGGCCATCCTGACTTGGATTCATTCAATTGGGACGTTTTATAGATTACATCTCTTCCAGTTAATTTCATAAAACATATCGTGTCAGAAGTGGGATTCGAACCCACACCCTCATACGAGGACCAGAATACACAGATTCACGTTGTGAACGAAGGAAACTGAGTCCCTTGAGTCTGGCGCCTTAGACCGCTCGGCCATCCTGACTTGGATTCATTCAATTGGGACGTTTTATGAATTACATCTCTTCCAGTTAATTTCTTAAACCTTTTCGTGTCAGAAGTGGGATTCGAACCCACGCCCTCATACGAGGACCAGAATACACTGATTCACGTTGAGAACGAAAGAAACTAGGTCCCTTGAGTCTGGCGCCTTAGACCGCTCGGCCATCCTGACATGGATTCTTTTAATTTGGACGTTTTATTAATTATATCTCTTCCAGTTAATTTCATAAAACATATCGTGTCAGAAGTGGGATTCGAACCCACGCCCTCATACGAGGACCAGAAAACACAGATTCACGTTGTGAACGAAGGAAACTGAGCCTTTTGAGTCTGGCGCCTTAGACCGCTCGGCCATCCTGACTTGGATTCATTCAATTGGGACGTTTTATAGATTACATCTCTTCCAGTTAATTTCATAAAACATATCGTGTCAGAAGTGGGATTCGAACCCACACCCTCATACGAAGACCAGAAAACACAGATTCACGTTGTGAGCGAAGGAAACTGAGCCCCTTGAGTCTGGCGCCTTAGACCGCTCGGCCATCCTGACTTGGATTCATTCAATTGGGACGTTTTATAGATTACATCTCTTCCAGTTAATTTCATAAAACATATCGTGTCAGAAGTGGGATTCGAACCCACACCCTCATACGAGGACCAGAATACACAGATTCACGTTGTGAACGAAGGAAACTGAGCCCCTTGAGTCTGGCGCCTTAGACCGCTCGGCCATCCTGACTTGGATTCATTCAATTGGGACGTTTTATGAATTACATCTCTTCCAGTTAATTTCTTAAACCTTTTCGTGTCAGAAGTGGGATTCGAACCCACGCCCTCATACGAGGACCAGAATACACTGATTCACGTTGAGAACGAAAGAAACTAGGTCCCTTGAGTCTGGCGCCTTAGACCGCTCGGCCATCCTGACGTTGGTTCATTTTCTTTGGACGTTTTATAAATTACATCTTTTCCAGTTAAATTTATAAAACATATCGTGTCAGAAGTGGGATTCGAACCCACGCCCTCATACGAGGACCAGAATACATAGATTCACGTTGCGAACGAAGGAAACTGAGCCCCTTGAGTCTCGCGCCTTAGACCGCTCTGCCATCCTGACATGGATTCTCTCAATTGGAACGTTTAATTAATTATATCTCTTCCAGTTAAATTCTTAAAACATATCGTGTCAGAAGTGGGATTCGAACCCAGGCCCTCATACGAGGACCAGAATACACAAATTCACGTTGTGAACGAAGGAAACTGAGCCCCTTGAGTCTGGCGCCTTAGACCGCTCGGCCATCCTGACTTGGATTCATTCAATTGGGACGTTTTATAGATTACATCTCTTCCAGTTAATTTCATAAAACATATCGTGTCAGAAGTGGGATTCGAACCCACGCCCTCATACGAGGACCAGAATACACAGATTCACGTTGTTAACGAAGGAAACTGAGCCCCTTGAGTCTGGCGCCTTAGACCGCTCGGCCATCCTGACTTGGATTCATTCAATTCGGACGTTTTATAAATTACATCTCTTCCAGTTAATTTCATAAAACATATCGCGTCAGAAGTGGGATTCGAACCCACGCCCTCATACGAGGACCAGAAAACACAGATTCACGTTGTGAACGAAGAAAACTGAGCCCCTTGAGTCTGGCACCTTAGACCGCTCGGCCATCCTGACTTGGATTCATTAAATTCGGACGTTTTATAAATTACATCTCTTCCAGTTAATTTCATAAAACATATCGTGTCAGAAGTGGGATTCGAACCCACGCCCTCATACGAGGACCAGAAAACACAGATTCAAGTTGTGAACGAAGGAAACTGAGCCCCTTGAGTCTGGCGCCTTAGACCGCTCGGCCATCCTGACATGGATTCTTTCAATTGGGGCGTTTTATAAATTACATCTCTTCCAGTTAATTTCATAAACATTTTCGTATCAGAAGTGGGATTCGAACCCACGCCCTCATACGAGGACCAGAATAGACAGATTCACGTCGTGAACGAAGGAAACTGAGCCCCTTGAGTCTCGCGCCTTAGACCGCTCTGCCATCCTGACATGGATTCTTTCAATTGGGACGTTTAATTAATTATATCTCTTCCAGTTAATTTCATAAAACATATCGTGTCAGAAGTGGGATTCGAACCCACGCCCTCATACGAGGACCAGAAAACACAGATTCACGTTGTGAACGAAGGAAACTGAGCCTTTTGAGTCTGGCGCCTTAGACCGCTCGGCCATCCTGACTTGGATTCATTCAATTGGGACGTTTTATAGATTACATCTCTTCCAGTTAATTTCATAAAACATATCGTGTCAGAAGTGGGATTCGAACCCACACCCTCATACGAAGACCAGAAAACACAGATTCACGTTGTGAGCGAAGGAAACTGAGCCCCTTGAGTCTGGCGCCTTAGACCGCTAAGCCATCCTGACTTGGATTCATTCAATTGGGACGTTTTATAGATTACATCTCTTCCAGTTAATTTCATAAAACATATCGTGTCAGAAGTGGGATTCGAACCCACACCCTCATACGAGGACCAGAATACACAGATTCACGTTGTGAACGAAGGAAACTGAGCCCCTTGAGTCTGGCGCCTTAGACCGCTCGGCCATCCTGACTTGGATTCATTCAATTGGGACGTTTTATGAATTACATCTCTTCCAGTTAATTTCTTAAACCTTTTCGTGTCAGAAGTGGGATTCGAACCCACGCCCTCATACGAGGACCAGAATACACTGATTCACGTTGAGAACGAAAGAAACTAGGTCCCTTGAGTCTGGCGCCTTAGACCGCTCGGCCATCCTGACGTTGGTTCATTTTCTTTGGACGTTTTATAAATTACATCTTTTCCAGTTAAATTTATAAAACATATCGTGTCAGAAGTGGGATTCGAACCCACGCCCTCATAAGAGGACCAGAATACATAGATTCACGTTGCGAACGAAGGAAACTGAGCCCCTTGAGTCTCGCGCCTTAGACCGCTCTGCCATCCTGACATGGATTCTCTCAATTGGAACGTTTAATTAATTATATCTCTTCCAGTTAAATTCTTAAAACATATCGTGTCAGAAGTGGGATTCGAACCCAGGCCCTCATACGAGGACCAGAATACACAAATTCACGTTGTGAACGAAGGAAACTGAGCCCCTTGAGTCTGGCGCCTTAGACCGCTCGGCCATCCTGACTTGGATTCATTCAATTGGGACGTTTTATAAATTACATCTCTTCCAGTTAATTTCATAAAACATATCGTGTCAGAAGTGGGATTCGAACCCACGCCCTCATACGAGGACCAGAAAACACAGATTCACGTTGTGAACGAAGGAAACTGAGCCCCTTGAGTCTGGCGCCTTAGACCGCTCGGCCATCCTGACTTGGATTCATATAATTCGGACGTTTTATAAATTACATCTCTTCCAGTTAATTTCATAAAACACATCGTGTCAGAAGTGGGATTCGAACCCACGCCGTCATACGAAGACCAGAAAACACAGATTCACGTTGTGAACGAAGGAAACTGAGCCCCTCTAGTCTGGCGCCTTAGACCGCTCGGCCATCCTGACTTGGATGCATTCAATTCGGACGTTTTATAAATTACATCTCTTCCAGTTAATTTCATAAAACATATCGTGTCAGAAGTGGGATTCGAACCCACGCCCTCATACGAGGACCAGAAAACACAGATTCACGATGTGAACGAAGGAAACTGAGCCCCTTGAGTCTGGCGCCTTAGACCGCTCGGCCATCCTGACATGGATTCTTTCAATTGGGGCGTTTTATAAATTACATCTCTTCCAGTTAATTTCATAAACCTTTTCGTGTCAGAAGTGGGATTCGAACCCACGCCCTCATACGAGGACCAGAATACACAGATTCACGTTGTTAACGAAGGAAACTGAGCCCCTTGAGTCTGGCGCCTTAGACCGCTCGGCCATCCTGACTTGGATTCATTCAATTCGGACGTTTTATAAATTACATCTCTTCCAGTTAATTTCATAAAACATATCGTGTCAGAAGTGGGATTCGAACCCACGCCCTCATACGAGGACCAGAAAACACAGATTCACGATGTGAACGAAGGAAACTGAGCCCCTTGAGTCTGGCGCCTTAGACCGCTCGGCCATCCTGACATGGATTCTTTCAATTGGGGCGTTTTATAAATTACATCTCTTCCAGTTAATTTCATAAACCTTTTCGTGTCAGAAGTGGGATTCGAACCCACGCCCTCATACGAGGACCAGAATACACAGATTCACGTTGTTAACGAAGGAAACTGAGCCCCTTGAGTCTGGCGCCTTAGACCGCTCGGCCATCCTGACTTGGATTCATTCAATTCGGACGTTTTATAAATTACATCTCTTCCAGTTAATTTCATAAAACATATCGTGTCAGAAGTGGGATTCGAACCCACGCCCTCATACGAGGACCAGAAAACACAGATTCACGATGTGAACGAAGGAAACTGAGCCCCTTGAGTCTGGCGCCTTAGACCGCTCGGCCATCCTGACATGGATTCTTTCAATTGGGGCGTTTTATAAATTACATCTCTTCCAGTTAATTTCATAAACCTTTTCGTGTCAGAAGTGGGATTCGAACCCACGCCCTCATACGAGGACCAGAATACACAGATTCACGTTGTTAACGAAGGAAACTGAGCCCCTTGAGTCTGGCGCCTTAGACCGCTCGGCCATCCTGACTTGGATTCATTCAATTCGGACGTTTTATAAATTACATCTCTTCCAGTTAATTTCATAAAACATATCGTGTCAGAAGTGGGATTCGAACCCACGCCCTCATACGAGGACCAGAAAACACAGATTCACGTTGTGAACGAAGGAAACTGAGCCCCTTGAGTCTGGCGCCTTAGACCGCTCGGCCATCCTGACTTGGATTCATTAAATTCGGACGTTTTATAAATTACATCTCTTCCAGTTAATTTCATAAAACATATCGTGTCAGAAGTGGGATTCGAACCCACGCCCTCATACGAGGACCAGAAAACACAGATTCAAGTTGTGAACGAAGGAAACTGAGCCCCTTGAGTCTGGCGCCTTAGACCGCTCGGCCATCCTGACATGGATTCTTTCAATTGGGGCGGTTTATAAATTACATCTCTTCCAGTTAATTTCATAAACCTTTTCGTGTCAGAAGTGGGATTCGAACCCACGCCCTCATACGAGGACCAGAATAGACAGATTCACGTCGTGAACGAAGGAAACTGAGCCCCTTGAGTCTCGCGCCTTAGACCGCTCTGCCATCCTGACATGGATTATTTCAATTGGAACGTTTAATTAATTATATCTCTTACAGTTAAATTCTTAAAACATATCGTGTCAGAAGTGGGATTCGAACCCACGCCCTCATACGAGGACCAGAAAACACAGATTCACGTTGTGAACGAAGGAAACTGAGCCCCTTGAGTCTGGCGCCTTAGACCGCTTGGCCATCCTGACATGGATTCTTTCAATTGGGGCGTTTTATAAATTACATCTCTTCCAGTTAATTTCATAAACCTTTTCGTGTCAGAAGTGGGATTCGAACCCACGCCCTCATACGAGGACCAGAATAGACAGATTCAAGTCGTAAACGAAGGAAACTGAGCCCCTTGAGTCTCGCGCCTTAGACCGCTCTGCCATCCTGACATGGATTCTTTCAATTGGGACGTTTAATTAATTATATCTCTTCCAGTTAATTTCATAAAACATATCGTGTCAGAAGTGGGATTCGAACCCACGCCCTCATGCGAGGACCAGAATACACAGATTGACGTTGTTAACGAAGGAAACTGAGCCCCTTGAGTCTGGCGCCTTAGACCGCTCGGCCATCCTGACTTGGATTCATTCAATTCGGACGTTTTATAAATTACATCTCTTCCAGTTAATTTCATAAAACATATCGTGTCAGAAGTGGGATTCGAACCCACGCCCTCATACGAGGACCAGAAAACACAGATTCACGTTGTGAACGAAGGAAACTGAGCCCCTTGAGTCTGGCGCCTTAGACCGCTCGGCCATCCTGACACGGATTCTTTCAATTGGGGCGTTTTATAAATTACATCTCTTCCAGTTAATTTCATAAACCTTTTCGTGTCAGAAGTGGGATTCGAACCCACGCCCTCATACGAGGACCAGAATAAACAGATTCACGTCGTGAACGAAGGAAACTGAGCCCCTTGAGTCTCGCGCCTTAGACCGCTCTGCCATCCTGACATGGATTCTTTCAATTGGAACGTTTAATTAATTATATCTCTTCCAGTTAAATTCTTAAAACATATCGTGTCAGAAGTGGGATTCGAACCCACGCCCTCATACGAGGACCAGAAAACACAGATTCACGTTGTGAACGAAGGAAACTGAGCCCCTTGAGTCTGGCGCCTTAGACCGCTCGGCCATCCTGACATGGATTCTTTCAATTGGGGCGTTTTATAAATTACATCTCTTCCAGTTAATTTCATAAACCTTTTCGTGTCAGAAGTGGGATTCGAACCCACGCCCTCATACGAGGACCAGAATAGACAGATTCACGTCGTGAACGAAGGAAACTGAGCCCCTTGAGTCTCGCGCCTTAGACCGCTCTGCCATCCTGACATGGATTCTTTCAATTGGGACGTTTAATTAATTATATCTCTTCCAGTTAAATTCTTAAAACATATCGTGTCAGAAGTGGGATTCGAACCCACGCCCTCATACGAGGACCAGAAAACACAGATTCACGTTGTGAACGAAGGAAACTGAGCCCCTTGAGTCTGGCGCCTTAGACCGCTCGGCCATCCTGACTTGGATTCATTAAATTCGGACGTTTTATAAATTACATCTCTTCCAGTTAATTTCATAAAACAGATCGTGTCAGAAGTGGGATTCGAGCCCACGCCCTCATACGAGGACCAGAAAACACAGATTCACGTTGTGAACGAAGGAAACTGAGCCCCTTGAGTCTGGCGCCTTAGACCGCTCGGCCATCCTGACATGGATTCTTTCAATTGGGGCGTTTTATAAATTACATCTCTTCCAGTTAATTTCATAAACCTTTTCGTGTCAGAAGTGGGATTCGAACCCACGCCCTCATACGAGGACCAGAATAGACAGATTCACGTCGCAAACGAAGGAAACTGAGCCCCTTGAGTCTGGCGCCTTAGACCGCTCTGCCATCCTGACATGAATTCTTTCAATTGGGACGTTTAATTAATTATATCTCTTCCAGTTAATTTCATAAAACATATCGTGTCAGAAGTGGGTTTCGAACCCACGCCCTCATACGAGGAGCAGAATACACAGATTCACGTTGTGAACGAAGGAAACTGAGCCCCTTGAGTCTGGCGCCTTAGACCGCTCGGCCATCCTGACTTGGATTCATTAAATTCGGACGTTTTATAAATTACATCTCTTCCAGTTAATTTCATAAAACATATCGTGTCAGAAGTGGGATTCGAACCCAGGCCCTCATAGAAGGAGCAGAATACACAGATTCACGTTGTGAACGAAGGAAACTGAGCCCCTTGAGTCTGGCGCGTTAGACCGCTCGGCCACCCTGACTTGGATTCATTCAATTGGGATGTTTTATAAATTACATCTCTTCCAGTTAATATCATAAAACATATCGTGTCAGAAGTGGGTTTCGAACCCACGCCCTCATACGAGGAGCAGAATACACAGATTCACGTTGTGAACGAAGGAAACTGAGCCCCTTGAGTCTGGCGCCTTAGACCGCTCGGCCATCCTGACATGGATTCTTTCAATTGGGACGTTTTATAAATTACATCTCTTCCAGTTAATTTCATAAAACTTTTCATGTCAGAAGTGGGATTCGAACCCACGCCCTCATACGAGGACCAGAATACACAGATTCACGTTGCGAACGAAAGAAACTAAGCCCCTTGAGTCTAGCGCCTTAGACCGCTCGGCCATCCTGACATGGATTCTTTTAATTTGGACGTTTTATAAATTACATCTCTTTCAGTTAATTTCATAAAACATATAGTGTCAGAAGTGGGATTCGAACCCACGCCCTCATACGAGGACCAGAATACACAGATTCACGTTGCGAACGAAGGAAACTGAGCCCCTTGAGTCTGGCGCCTTAGACCGCTCGGCCACCCTGACTTGGATTCATTCAATTGGGACGTTTTATAAATTACATCTCTTCCAGTTAATTTCATAAACCTTTTCGTGTCAGAAGTGGGATTCGAACCCACGCCCTCATACGAGGACCAGAATAGACAGATTCACGTCGCAAACGAAGGAAACTGAGCCCCTTGAGTCTCGCGCCTTAGACCGCTCGGCCATCCTGACTTGGATTCATTAAATTCGGACGTTTTATAAATTACATCTCTTCCAGTTAATTTCATAAAACAGATCGTGTCAGAAGTGGGATTCGAGCCCACGCCCTCATACGAGGACCAGAAAACACAGACTCACGTTGTGAACGAAGGAAACTGAGCCCCTTGAGTCTGGCGCCTTAGACCGCTCGGCCATCCTGACATGGATTCTTTCAATTGGGGCGTTTTATAAATTACATCTCTTCCAGTTAATTTCATAAAACAGATCGTGTCAGAAGTGGGATTCGAGCCCACGCCCTCATACGAGGACCAGAAAACACAGACTCACGTTGTGAACGAAGGAAACTGAGCCCCTTGAGTCTGGCGCCTTAGACCGCTCGGCCATCCTGACTTGGATTCATTCAATTCGGACGTTTTATAAATTACATCTCTTCCAGTTAATATCATAAAACATATCGTGTCAGAAGTGGGATTCGAACCCACGCCCTCATACGAGGACCAGAATACACAGATTCACGTTGCGACCGAAAGAAACCAAGCCCCTTGAGTCTAGCGCCTTAGACCGCTCGGCCATCCTGACATGGATTCTTTTAATTTGGACGTTTTATAAATTACATCTCTTTCAGTTAATTTCATAAAACATAGTGTCAGAAGTGGGATTCGAGCCCACGCCCTCATACGAGGACCAGAAAACACAGACTCACGTTGTGAACGAAGGAAACTGAGCCCCTTGAGTCTGGCGCCTTAGACCGCTCGGCCATCCTGACATGGATTCTTTCAATTGGGGCGTTTTATAAATTACATCTCTTCCAGTTAATTTCATAAACCTTTTCGTGTCAGAAGTGGGATTCGAACCCACGCCCTCATACGAGGACCAGAATAGACAGATTCACGTCGCAAACGAAGGAAACTGAGCCCCTTGAGTCTCGCGCCTTAGACCGCTCTGCCATCCTGACATGGATTCTTTCAATTGGGACGTTTAATTAATTATATCTCTTCCAGTTAATTTCATAAAACATATCGTGTCAGAAGTGGGATTCGAACCCACGCCCTCATACGAGGACCAGAATACACAGATTCACGTTGTTAACGAAGGAAACTGAGCCCCTTGAGTCTGGCGCCTTAGACCGCTCGGCCATCCTGACTTGGATTCATTCAATTCGAACGTTTTATAAATTACATCTCTTCCAGTTAATTTCATAAAACATATCGTGTCAGAAGTGGGATTCGAACCCAGGCCCTCATAGAAGGAGCAGAATACACAGATTCACGTTGTGATCGAAGGAAACTGAGCCCCTTGAGTCTGGCGCGTTAGACCGCTCGGCCACCCTGACTTGGATTCATTCAATTGGGATGTTTTATAAATTACATCTCTTCCAGTTAATATCATAAAACATATCGTGTCAGAAGTGGGTTTCGAACCCACGCCCTCATACGAGGAGCAGAATACACAGATTCACGTTGTGAACGAAGGAAACTGAGCCCCTTGAGTCTGGCGCCTTAGACCGCTCGGCCATCCTGACATGGATTCTTTCAATTGGGACGTTTTATAAATTACATCTCTTCCAGTTAATTTCATAAAACTTTTCATGTCAGAAGTGGGATTCGAACCCACGCCCTCATACGAGGACCAGAATACACAGATTCACGTTGCGAACGAAAGAAACCAAGCCCCTTGAGTCTAGCGCCTTAGACCGCTCGGCCATCCTGACATGGATTCTTTTAATTTGGACGTTTTATAAATTACATCTCTTTCAGTTAATTTCATAAAACATATAGTGTCAGAAGTGGGATTCGAACCCAAGCCCTCATACGAGGACCAGAATACACAGATTCACGTTGCGAACGAAGGAAACTGAGCCCCTTGAGTCTGGCGCCTTAGACCGCTCGGCCACCCTGACTTGGATTCATTCAATTGGGACGTTTTATAAATTACATCTCTTCCAGTTAATTTCATAAAACATATCGTGTCAGAAGTGGGATTCGAACCCAGGCCCTCATACGAGAACCAGAGTACACAGATTCACGTTGTGAACGATGGAAACTGAGCGCCTGGAGTCCGGCGCCTTAGACCGCTCGGCCACCCTGACTTGGATTCATTCAATTGGGATGTTTTATAAATTACATCTCTTCCAGTTAATTTCATAAACCTTTTCGTGTCAGAAGTGGGATTCGAACCCACGCCCTTATACGAGGACCAGAATACAGAGATTCACGTTGTGAACGAAAGAAACTAGGCGCCTTAGACCGCTCGGCCACCCTGACTTGGATTCATTCAATTGGGATGTTTTATAAATTACATCTCTTCCAGTTAATTTTATAAATCATATCGTGTCAGAAGTGGGATTCGAACCCAGGCCCTCAAACGAGGACCAGAATACACAGATTCACATTGTGAACGAAGGAAACTGAGCACCTTGAGTCTGGCACCTTAGACCGCTCGGCCACCCTGACTTGGATTCATTCAATTGGGACGTTTTATAAATTACATCTCTTCCAGTTAATTTGATAAAACATATCGTGTCAGAAGTGGGATTCGAACCCAGGCCCTCATACGAGAACCAGAATACACAGATTCACGTTGTGAACGAAGGAAACTGAGCCCCTTGAGTCTGGCGCCTTAGACCGCTCGGCCACCCTGACTTGGATTCATTCAATTGGGATGTTTTATAAATTACAACTCTTCCAGTTAATTTCATAAAACATATCGTGTCAGAAGTGGGATTCGAACCCATGCCCTCATACGAGGACCAGAATACACAGATTCACGTTGTGAACGAAAGAAACTAAGCCCCTTGAGTCTGGCGCCTTAGACCGCTCGGCCACCCTGACTTGGATTCATTCAATTGGGGCGTTTTATAAATTACTTCTCTTCCAGTTAATTTCATAAAACGTATCGTGACAGAAGTGGGATTCGAACCCACGCCCTCATACGAGGACCAGAATACACAGATTCACGTTGCGAACGAAAGAAACTAAGCCCCTTGAGTCTGGCGCCTTAGACCGCTCAGCCATTCTGACATGGATTCTTTCAATTGGGGCGTTTTATAAATTACATCTCTTCCAGTTAATTTCATAAACCTTCTCGTGACAGAAGTGGCATTCGAACCCACGCCCTCATACGAGGACCAGAATACACAGATTCACGTTGTGAACGAAAGAAACTAAGCCCCTTGAGTCCGGCGCCTTAGACCGCTCGGCCATCCTGACATGGATTCTTTTAATTTGGACGTTTTATAAATTACATCTCTTTCAGTTAATTTCATAAAACATATAGTGTCAGAAGTGGGATTCGAACCCACGCCCTCATACGAGGACCAGAATACACAGAATCACGTTGCGAACGAAGGAAACTGAGCCCCTTGAGTCTGGCGCCTTAGACCGCTCGGCCACCCTGACTTGGATTCATTCAATTGGGACGTTTTTTAAATTACATTTCTTCCAGTTAATTTCATAAAACATATCGTGTCAGAAGTGGGATTCGAACCCAGGCCCTCATACGAGAAGCAGAATACACAGATTCACGTTGTGAACGAAGGAAACTGAGCCCCTTGAGTCTGGCGCCTTAGACCGCTCGGCCACCCTGACTTGGATTCATTCAATTGGGATGTTTTATAAATTACATCTCTTCCAGTTAATTTCATAAAACATATCGTGTCAGAAGTGGGATTCGAACCCACGCCCTCATACCAGGACCAGAATACACAGATTCACGTTGTGAACGAAGGAAACTGAGCCCCTTGAGTCTGGCGCCTTAGACCGCTCAGCCACCCTGACTTGGATTCATTCAATTGGGACGTTTTATAAATTACTTCTCTTCCAGTTAATTTCATAAAACGTATCGTGACAGAAGTGGGATTCGAACCCACGCCCTCATACGAGGACCAGAATACACAGATTCACGTTGCGAACGAAAGAAACTAAGCCCCTTGAGTCTGGCGCCTTAGACCGCTCGGCCATCCTGACATGGATTCTTTTAATTTGGACGTTTTATAAATTACATCTCTTTCAGTTAATTTCATAAAACATATAGTGTCAGAAGTGGGATTCGAACCCACGCCCTCATACGAGGACCAGAATACACAGATTCACGTTGCGAACGAAGGAAACTGAGCCCCTTGAGTCTGGCGCCTTAGACCGCTCGGCCACCCTGACTTGGATTCATTCAATTGGGACGTTTTATAAATTACATCTCTTCCAGTTAATTTCATAAAACATATCGTGTCAGAAGTGGGATTCGAACCCAGGCCCTCATACGAGAACCAGAATACACAGATTCACGTTGTGAACGAAGGAAACTGAGCGCCTGGAGTCCGGCGCCTTAGACCGCTCGGCCACCCTGACTTGGATTCATTCAATTGGGATGTTTTATATATTACATCTCTTCCAGTTAATTTCATAAACCTTTTCGTGTCAGAAGTGGGATTCGAACCCACGCCCTTATACGAGGACCAGAATACACAGATTCACGTTGTGAACGAAAAAAACTAGGCGCCTTAGACCGCTCGGCCACCCTGACTTGGATTCATTCAATTGGGATGTTTTATAAATTACATCTCTTCCAGTTAATTTTATAAATCATATCGTGTCAGAAGTGGGATTCGAACCCAGGCCCTCAAACGAGGACCAGAATACACAGATTCACATTGTGAACGAAGGAAACTGAGCACCTTGAGTCTGGCACCTTAGCCCGCTCGGCCACCCTGACTTGGATTCATTCAATTGGGACGTTTTATAAATTACATCTCTTCCAGTTAATTCATAAAACATATCGTGTCAGAAGTGGGATTCGAACCCAGGCCCTCATACGAGAACCAGAATACACAGATTCACGTTGTGAACGAAGGAAACTGAGCCCCTTGAGTCTGGCGCCTTAGACCGCTCGGCCACCCTGACTTGGATTCATTCAATTGGGATGTTTTATAAATTACATCTCTTCCAGTTAATTTCATAAAACGTATCGTGACAGAAGTGGGATTCGAACCCACGCCCTCATACGAGGACCAGAATACACAGATTCACGTTGCGAACGAAAGAAACTAAGCCCCTTGAGTCTGGCGCCTTAGACCGCTCAGCCATTCTGACATGGATTCTTTCAATTGGGGCGTTTTATAAATTACATCTCATCCAGTTAATTTCATAAACCTTTTCGTGTCAGAAATGGGATTCGAACCCACGCCCTCATACGAGGACCAGAATACACAGATTCACGTTGTGAACGAAAGAAACTAAGCCCCTTGAGTCCGGCGCCTTGGACCGTTCGGCCATCCTGACATGGATTCTTTTAATTTGGACGTTTTATAAATTACATCTCTTTCAGTTAATTTCATAAAACATATAGTGTCAGAAGTGGGATTCGAACCCACGCCCTCATACGAGGACCAGAATACACAGAATCACGTTGCGAACGAAGGAAACTGAGCCCCTTGAGTCTGGCGCCTTAGACCGCTCGGCCACCCTGACTTGGATTCATTCAATTGGGATGTTTTATAAATTACATCTCTTCCAGTTAATTTCATAAAACATATCGTGTCAGAAGTGGGATTCGAACCCACGCCCTCATACCAGGACCAGAATACACAGATTCACGTTGTGAACGAAGGAAACTGAGCCCCTTGAGTCTGGCGCCTTAGACCGCTCAGCCATTCTGACATGGATTCTTTCAATTGGGGCGTTTTATAAATTACATCTCTTCCAGTTAATTTCATAAACCTTTTCGTGTCAGAAGTGGGATTCGAACCCATGCCCTCATACGAGGACCAGAATACACAGATTCACGTTGTGAACGAAAGAAACTAAGCCCCTTGAGTCTGGCGCCTTAGACCGCTCGGCCACCCTGACTTGGATTCATTCAATTGGGGCGTTTTATAAATTACTTCTCTTCCAGTTAATTTCATAAAACGTATCGTGACAGAAGTGGGATTCGAACCCACGCCCTCATACGAGGACCAGAATACACAGATTCACGTTGTGAACGAAAGAAACTAAGCCCCTTGAGTCTGGCGCCTTAGACCGCTCGGCCACCCTGACATGGATTCTTTCAATTGGGGCGTTTTATAAATTACATCTCTTCCAGTTAATTTCATAAACCTTTTCGTGTCAGAAGTGGGATTCGAACCCATGCCCTCATACGAGGACCAGAATACACAGATTCACGTTGTGAACGAAAGAAACTAAGCCCCTTGAGTCTGGCGCCTTAGACCGCTCGGCCACCCTGACTTGGATTCATTCAATTGGGGCGTTTTATAAATTACTTCTCTTCCAGTTAATTTCATAAAACGTATCGTGACAGAAGTGGGATTCGAACCCACGCCCTCATACGAGGACCAGAATACACAGATTCACGTTGCGAACGAAAGAAACTAAGCCCCTTGAGTCTGGCGCCTTAGACCGCTCAGCCATTCTGACATGGATTCTTTCAATTGGGGCGTTTTATAAATTACATCTCTTCCAGTTAATTTCATAAACCTTTTCGTGTCAGAAGTGGGATTCGAACCCACGCCCTCATACCAGGACCAGAATACACAGATTCACGTTGTGAACGAAGGAAACTGAGCCCCTTGAGTCTGGCGCCTTAGACCGCTCAGCCACCCTGACTTGGATTCATTCAATTGGGACGTTTTATAAATTACTTCTCTTCCAGTTAATTTCATAAAACGTATCGTGACAGAAGTGGGATTCGAACCCACGCCCTCATACGAGGACCAGAATACACAGATTCACGTTGCGAACGAAAGAAACTAAGCCCCTTGAGTCTGGCGCCTTAGACCGCTCGGCCATCCTGACATGGATTCTTTTAATTTGGACGTTTTATAAATTACATCTCTTCCAGTTAATTTCATAAACCTTTTCGTGTCAGAAGTGGGATTCGAACCCAGGGCCTCATACGAGAACCAGAATACACAGATTCACGTTGTGAACGAAGGAAACTGAGCCCCTTGAGTCTGGCGCCTTAGACCGCTCGGCCACCCTGCCTTGGATTCATTCAATTGGGATGTTTTATAAATTACATCTCTTCCAGTTAATTTCATAAAACATATCGTGTCAGAAGTGGGATTCGAACCCACGCCCTCATACCAGGACCAGAATACACAGATTCACGTTGTGAACGAAGGAAACTGAGGCCCTTGAGTCTGGCGCCTTAGACCGCTCAGCCATTCTGACATGGATTTTTTCAATTGGGGCGTTTTATAAATTACATCTCTTCCAGTTAATTTCATAAACCTTTTCGTGTCAGAAGTGGGATTCGAACCCATGCCCTCATAGGAGGACCAGAATACACAGATTCACGTTGTGAACGAAAGAAACTAAGCCCCTTGAGTCTGGCGCCTTAGACCGCTCGGCCACCCTGACTTGGATTCATTCAATTGGGACGTTTTATAAATTACTTCTCTTCCAGTTAATTTCATAAAACGTATCGTTACAGAAGTGGGATTCGAACCCACGCCCTCATACGAGGACCAGAATACACAGATTCACGTTGCGAACGAAAGAAACTAAGCCCCTTGAGTCTGGCGCCTTAGACCGCTCGGCCATCCTGACATGGATTCTTTTAATTTGGACGTTTTATAAATTACATCTCTTTCAGTTAATTTCATAAAACATATAGTGTCAGAAGTGGGATTCGAACCCACGCCCTCATACGAGGACCAGAATACACAGATTCACGTTGCGAACGAAGGAAACTGAGCCCCTTGAGTCTGGCGCCTTAGACCGCTCGGCCACCCTGACTTGGATTCTTTTAATTTGGACGTTTTATAAATTACATCTCTTCCAGTTAATTTCATAAACCTTTTCGTGTCAGAAGTGGGATTCGAACCCAGGCCCTCATACGAGAACCAGAATACACAGATTCACGTTGTGAACGAAGGAAACTGAGCCCCTTGAGTCTGGCGCCTTAGACCGCTCGGCCACCCTGCCTTGGATTCATTCAATTGGGATGTTTTATAAATTACATCTCTTCCAGTTAATTTCATAAAACATATCGTGTCAGAAGTGGGATTCGAACCCACGCCCTCATACCAGGACCAGAATACACAGATTCACGTTGTGAACGAAGGAAACTGAGGCCCTTGAGTCTGGCGCCTTAGACCGCTCAGCCATTCTGACATGGATTTTTTCAATTGGGGCGTTTTATAAATTACATCTCTTCCAGTTAATTTCATAAACCTTTTCGTGTCAGAAGTGGGATTCGAACCCATGCCCTCATACGAGGACCAGAATACACAGATTCACGTTGCGAACGAAAGAAACTAAGCCCCTTGAGTCTGGCGCCTTAGACCGCTCGGCCATCCTGACATGGATTCTTTTAATTTGGACGTTTTATAAATTACATCTCTTTCAGTTAATTTCATAAAACATATAGTGTCAGAAGTGGGATTCGAACCCACGCCCTCATACGAGGACCAGAATACACAGATTCACGTTGCGAACAAAAGAAACTAAGCCCCTTGAGTCTGGCGCCTTAGACCGCTCGGCCATCCTGACATGGATTCTTTTAATTTGGACGTTTTATAAATTACATCTCTTTCAGTTAATTTCATAAAACATATAGTGTCAGAAGTGGGATTCGAACCCACGCCCTCATACGAGGACCAGAATACACAGATTCACGTTGCGAACGAAGGAAACTGAGCCCCTTGAGTCTGGCGCCTTAGACCGCTCGGCCACCCTGACTTGGATTCATTCAATTGGGACGTTTTATAAATTACATCTCTTCCAGTTAATTTCATAAAACATATCGTGTCAGAAGTGGGATTCGAACCCAGGCCCTCATACGAGAACCAGAGTACACAGATTCACGTTGTGAACGAAGGAAACTGAGCGCCTGGAGTCCGGCGCCTTAGACCGCTCGGCCACCCTGACTTGGATTCATTCAATTGGGATGTTTTATAAATTACATCTCTTCCAGTTAATTTCATAAACCTTTTCGTGTCAGAAGTGGGATTCGAACCCACGCCCTTATACGAGGACCAGAATACACAGATTCACGTTGTGAACGAAAGAAACTAGGCGCCTTAGACCGCTCGGCCACCCTGACTTGGATTCATTCAATTGGGATGTTTTATTAATTACATCTCTTCCAGTTAATTTTATAAATCATATCGTGTCAGAAGTGGGATTCGAACCCAGGCCCTCAAACGAGGACCAGAATACACAGATTCACATTGTGAACGAAGGAAACTGAGCACCTTGAGTCTGGCACCTTAGACCGCTCGGCCACCCTGACTTGGATTCTTTTAATTTGGACGTTTTATAAATTACATCTCTTTCAGTTAATTTCATAAAACATATAGTGTCAGAAGTGGGATTCGAACCCAGGCCCTCATACGAGAACCAGAATACACAGATTCACGTTGTGAACGAAGGAAACTGAGCCCCTTGATTCTGGCGCCTTAGACCGCTCGGCCACCCTGACTTGGATTCATTCAATTGGGACGTTTTATAAATTACTTCTCTTCCAGTTAATTTCATAAAACGTATCGTTACAGAAGTGGGATTCGAACCCACGCCCTCATACGAGGACCAGAATACACAGATTCACGTTGCGAACGAAAGAAACTAAGCCCCTTGAGTCTGGCGCCTTAGACCGCTCGGCCATCCTGACATGGATTCTTTTAATTTGGACGTTTTATAAATTACATCTCTTTCAGTTAATTTCATAAAACATATAGTGTCAGAAGTGGGATTCGAACCCACGCCCTCATACGAGGACCAGAATACACAGATTCACGTTGCGAACGAAGGAAACTGAGCCCCTTGAGTCTGGCGCCTTAGACCGCTCGGCCACCCTGACTTGGATTCTTTTAATTTGGACGTTTTATAAATTACATCTCTTCCAGTTAATTTCATAAACCTTTTCGTGTCAGAAGTGGGATTCGAACCCAGGCCCTCATACGAGAACCAGAATACACAGATTCACGTTGTGAACGAAGGAAACTGAGCCCCTTGAGTCTGGCGCCTTAGACCGCTCGGCCACCCTGCCTTGGATTCATTCAATTGGGATGTTTTATAAATTACATCTCTTCCAGTTAATTTCATAAAACATATCGTGTCAGAAGTGGGATTCGAACCCACGCCCTCATACCAGGACCAGAATACACAGATTCACGTTGTGAACGAAGGAAACTGAGGCCCTTGAGTCTGGCGCCTTAGACCGCTCAGCCATTCTGACATGGATTTTTTCAATTTTGGCGTTTTATAAATTACATCTCTTCCAGTTAATTTCATAAACCTTTTCGTGTCAGAAGTGGGATTCGAACCCATGCCCTCATACGAGGACCAGAATACACAGATTCACGTTGCGAACGAAAGAAACTAAGCCCCTTGAGTCTGGCGCCTTAGACCGCTCGGCCATCCTGACATGGATTCTTTTAATTTGGACGTTTTATAAATTACATCTCTTTCAGTTAATTTCATAAAACATATAGTGTCAGAAGTGGGATTCGAACCCACGCCCTCATACGAGGACCAGAATACACAGATTCACGTTGCGAACGAAGGAAACTGAGCCCCTTGAGTCTGGCGCCTTAGACCGCTCGGCCACCCTGACTTGGATTCATTCAATTGGGACGTTTTATAAATTACATCTCTTCCAGTTAATTTCATAAAACATATCGTGTCAGAAGTGGGATTCGAACCCAGGCCCTCATACGAGAACCAGAGTACACAGATTCACGTTGTGAACGAAGGAAACTGAGCGCCTGGAGTCCGGCGCCTTAGACCGCTCGGCCACCCTGACTTGGATTCATTCAATTGGGATGTTTTATAAATTACATCTCTTCCAGTTAATTTCATAAACCTTTTCGTGTCAGAAGTGGGATTCGAACCCACGCCCTTATACGAGGACCAGAATACACAGATTCACGTTGTGAACGAAAGAAACTAGGCGCCTTAGACCGCTCGGCCACCCTGACTTGGATTCATTCAATTGGGATGTTTTATAAATTACATCTCTTCCAGTTAATTTTATAAATCATATCGTGTCAGAAGTGGGATTCGAACCCAGGCCCTCAAACGAGGACCAGAATACACAGATTCACATTGTGAACGAAGGAAACTGAGCACCTTGAGTCTGGCACCTTAGACCGCTCGGCCACCCTGACTTGGATTCTTTTAATTTGGACGTTTTATAAATTACATCTCTTTCAGTTAATTTCATAAAACATATAGTGTCAGAAGTGGGATTCGAACCCACGCCCTCATACGAGGACCAGAATACACAGATTCACGTTGCGAACGAAGGAAACTGAGCCCCTTGAGTCTGGCGCCTTAGACCGCTCGGCCACCCTGACTTGGATTCATTCAATTGGGACGTTTTATAAATTACATCTCTTCCAGTTAATTTCATAAAACATATCGTGTCAGAAGTGGGATTCGAACCCAGGCCCTCATACGAGAACCAGAGTACACAGATTCACGTTGTGAACGAAGGAAACTGAGCGCCTGGAGTCCGGCGCCTTAGACCGCTCGGCCACCCTGACTTGGATTCATTCAATTGGGATGTTTTATAAATTACATCTCTTCCAGTTAATTTCATAAACCTTTTCGTGTCAGAAGTGGGATTCGAACCCACGCCCTTATACGAGGACCAGAATACACAGATTCACGTTGTGAACGAAAGAAACTAGGCGCCTTAGACCGCTCGGCCACCCTGACTTGGATTCATTCAATTGGGATGTTTTATAAATTACATCTCTTCCAGTTAATTTTATAAATCATATCGTGTCAGAAGTGGGATTCGAACCCAGGCCCTCAAACGAGGACCAGAATACACAGATTCACATTGTGAACGAAGGAAACTGAGCACCTTGAGTCTGGCACCTTAGACCGCTCGGCCACCCTGACTTGGATTCTTTTAATTTGGACGTTTTATAAATTACATCTCTTTCAGTTAATTTCATAAAACATATAGTGTCAGAAGTGGGATTCGAACCCAGGCCCTCATACGAGAACCAGAATACACAGATTCACGTTGTGAACGAAGGAAACTGAGCCCCTTGATTCTGGCGCCTTAGACCGCTCGGCCACCCTGACTTGGATTCATTCAATTGGGGCGTTTTATAAATTACTTCTCTTCCAGTTAATTTCATAAAACGTATCGTGACAGAAGTGGGATTCGAACCCACGCCCTCATACGAGGACCAGAATACACAGATTCACGTTGTGAACGAAAGAAACTAAGCCCCTTGAGTCTGGCGCCTTAGACCGCTCGGCCACCCTGACATGGATTCTTTCAATTGGGGCGTTTTATAAATTACATCTCTTCCAGTTAATTTCATAAATCATATCGTGTCAGAAGTGAGATTCGAACCCAGGCCCTCAAACGAGGACCAGAATACACAGATTCACATTGTGAACGAAGGAAACTGAGCACCTTGAGTCTGGCACCTTAGACCGCTCGGCCACCCTGACTTGGATTCTTTTAATTTGGACGTTTTATAAATTACATCTCTTTCAGTTAATTTCATAAAACATATAGTGTCAGAAGTGGGATTCGAACCCAGGCCCTCATACGAGAACCAGAATACACAGATTCACGTTGTGAACGAAGGAAACTGAGCCCCTTGATTCTGGCGCCTTAGACCGCTCGGCCACCCTGACTTGGATTCATTCAATTGGGGCGTTTTATAAATTACTTCTCTTCCAGTTAATTTCATAAAACGTATCGTGACAGAAGTGGGATTCGAACCCACGCCCTCATACGAGGACCAGAATACACAGATTCACGTTGTGAACGAAAGAAACTAAGCCCCTTGAGTCTGGCGCCTTAGACCGCTCGGCCACCCTGACATGGATTCTTTCAATTGGGGCGTTTTATAAATTACATCTCTTCCAGTTAATTTCATAAACCTTTTCGTGTCAGAAGTGGGATTCGAACCCATGCCCTCATACGAGGACCAGAATACACAGATTCACGTTGTGAACGAAAGAAACTAAGCCCCTTGAGTCTGGCGCCTTAGACCGCTCGGCCACCCTGACTTGGATTCATTCAATTGGGGCGTTTTATAAATTACTTCTCTTCCAGTTAATTTCATAAAACGTATCGTGACAGAAGTGGGATTCGAACCCACGCCCTCATACGAGGACCAGAATACACAGATTCACGTTGCGAACGAAAGAAACTAAGCCCCTTGAGTCTGGCGCCTTAGACCGCTCAGCCATTCTGACATGGATTCTTTCAATTGGGGCGTTTTATAAATTACATCTCTTCCAGTTAATTTCATAAACCTTTTCGTGTCAGAAGTGGGATTCGAACCCACGCCCTCATACCAGGACCAGAATACACAGATTCACGTTGTGAACGAAGGAAACTGAGCCCCTTGAGTCTGGCGCCTTAGACCGCTCAGCCACCCTGACTTGGATTCATTCAATTGGGACGTTTTATAAATTACTTCTCTTCCAGTTAATTTCATAAAACGTATCGTGACAGAAGTGGGATTCGAACCCACGCCCTCATACGAGGACCAGAATACACAGATTCACGTTGCGAACGAAAGAAACTAAGCCCCTTGAGTCTGGCGCCTTAGACCGCTCGGCCATCCTGACATGGATTCTTTTAATTTGGACGTTTTATAAATTACATCTCTTCCAGTTAATTTCATAAACCTTTTCGTGTCAGAAGTGGGATTCGAACCCAGGCCCTCATACGAGAACCAGAATACACAGATTCACGTTGTGAACGAAGGAAACTGAGCCCCTTGAGTCTGGCGCCTTAGACCGCTCGGCCACCCTGCCTTGGATTCATTCAATTGGGATGTTTTATAAATTACATCTCTTCCAGTTAATTTCATAAAACATATCGTGTCAGAAGTGGGATTCGAACCCACGCCCTCATACCAGGACCAGAATACACAGATTCACGTTGTGAACGAAGGAAACTGAGGCCCTTGAGTCTGGCGCCTTAGACCGCTCAGCCATTCTGACATGGATTTTTTCAATTGGGGCGTTTTATAAATTACATCTCTTCCAGTTAATTTCATAAACCTTTTCGTGTCAGAAGTGGGATTCGAACCCATGCCCTCATAGGAGGACCAGAATACACAGATTCACGTTGTGAACGAAAGAAACTAAGCCCCTTGAGTCTGGCGCCTTAGACCGCTCGGCCACCCTGACTTGGATTCATTCAATTGGGACGTTTTATAAATTACTTCTCTTCCAGTTAATTTCATAAAACGTATCGTTACAGAAGTGGGATTCGAACCCACGCCCTCATACGAGGACCAGAATACACAGATTCACGTTGCGAACGAAAGAAACTAAGCCCCTTGAGTCTGGCGCCTTAGACCGCTCGGCCATCCTGACATGGATTCTTTTAATTTGGACGTTTTATAAATTACATCTCTTTCAGTTAATTTCATAAAACATATAGTGTCAGAAGTGGGATTCGAACCCACGCCCTCATACGAGGACCAGAATACACAGATTCACGTTGCGAACGAAGGAAACTGAGCCCCTTGAGTCTGGCGCCTTAGACCGCTCGGCCACCCTGACTTGGATTCATTCAATTGGGACGTTTTATAAATTACTTCTCTTCCAGTTAATTTCATAAAACGTATCGTGACAGAAGTGGGATTCGAACCCACGCCCTCATACCAGGACCAGAATACACAGATTCACGTTGTGAACGAAGGAAACTGAGCCCCTTGAGTCTGGCGCCTTAGACCGCTCAGCCACCCTGACTTGGATTCATTCAATTGGGACGTTTTATAAATTACTTCTCTTCCAGTTAATTTCATAAAACGTATCGTGACAGAAGTGGGATTCGAACCCACGCCCTCATACGAGGACCAGAATACACAGATTCACGTTGCGAACGAAAGAAACTAAGCCCCTTGAGTCTGGCGCCTTAGACCGCTCGGCCATCCTGACATGGATTCTTTTAATTTGGACGTTTTATAAATTACATCTCTTCCAGTTAATTTCATAAACCTTTTCGTGTCAGAAGTGGGATTCGAACCCAGGCCCTCATACGAGAACCAGAATACACAGATTCACGTTGTGAACGAAGGAAACTGAGCCCCTTGAGTCTGGCGCCTTAGACCGCTCGGCCACCCTGCCTTGGATTCATTCAATTGGGATGTTTTATAAATTACATCTCTTCCAGTTAATTTCATAAAACATATCGTGTCAGAAGTGGGATTCGAACCCACGCCCTCATACCAGGACCAGAATACACAGATTCACGTTGTGAACGAAGGAAACTGAGGCCCTTGAGTCTGGCGCCTTAGACCGCTCAGCCATTCTGACATGGATTTTTTCAATTGGGGCGTTTTATAAATTACATCTCTTCCAGTTAATTTCATAAACCTTTTCGTGTCAGAAGTGGGATTCGAACCCATGCCCTCATAGGAGGACCAGAATACACAGATTCACGTTGTGAACGAAAGAAACTAAGCCCCTTGAGTCTGGCGCCTTAGACCGCTCGGCCACCCTGACTTGGATTCATTCAATTGGGACGTTTTATAAATTACTTCTCTTCCAGTTAATTTCATAAAACGTATCGTTACAGAAGTGGGATTCGAACCCACGCCCTCATACGAGGACCAGAATACACAGATTCACGTTGCGAACGAAAGAAACTAAGCCCCTTGAGTCTGGCGCCTTAGACCGCTCGGCCATCCTGACATGGATTCTTTTAATTTGGACGTTTTATAAATTACATCTCTTTCAGTTAATTTCATAAAACATATAGTGTCAGAAGTGGGATTCGAACCCACGCCCTCATACGAGGACCAGAATACACAGATTCACGTTGCGAACGAAGGAAACTGAGCCCCTTGAGTCTGGCGCCTTAGACCGCTCGGCCACCCTGACTTGGATTCTTTTAATTTGGACGTTTTATAAATTACATCTCTTCCAGTTAATTTCATAAACCTTTTCGTGTCAGAAGTGGGATTCGAACCCAGGCCCTCATACGAGAACCAGAATACACAGATTCACGTTGTGAACGAAGGAAACTGAGCCCCTTGAGTCTGGCGCCTTAGACCGCTCGGCCACCCTGCCTTGGATTCATTCAATTGGGATGTTTTATAAATTACATCTCTTCCAGTTAATTTCATAAAACATATCGTGTCAGAAGTGGGATTCGAACCCACGCCCTCATACCAGGACCAGAATACACAGATTCACGTTGTGAACGAAGGAAACTGAGGCCCTTGAGTCTGGCGCCTTAGACCGCTCAGCCATTCTGACATGGATTTTTTCAATTGGGGCGTTTTATAAATTACATCTCTTCCAGTTAATTTCATAAACCTTTTCGTGTCAGAAGTGGGATTCGAACCCATGCCCTCATACGAGGACCAGAATACACAGATTCACGTTGCGAACGAAAGAAACTAAGCCCCTTGAGTCTGGCGCCTTAGACCGCTCGGCCATCCTGACATGGATTCTTTTAATTTGGACGTTTTATAAATTACATCTCTTTCAGTTAATTTCATAAAACATATAGTGTCAGAAGTGGGATTCGAACCCACGCCCTCATACGAGGACCAGAATACACAGATTCACGTTGCGAACAAAAGAAACTAAGCCCCTTGAGTCTGGCGCCTTAGACCGCTCGGCCATCCTGACATGGATTCTTTTAATTTGGACGTTTTATAAATTACATCTCTTTCAGTTAATTTCATAAAACATATAGTGTCAGAAGTGGGATTCGAACCCACGCCCTCATACGAGGACCAGAATACACAGATTCACGTTGCGAACGAAGGAAACTGAGCCCCTTGAGTCTGGCGCCTTAGACCGCTCGGCCACCCTGACTTGGATTCATTCAATTGGGACGTTTTATAAATTACATCTCTTCCAGTTAATTTCATAAAACATATCGTGTCAGAAGTGGGATTCGAACCCAGGCCCTCATACGAGAACCAGAGTACACAGATTCACGTTGTGAACGAAGGAAACTGAGCGCCTGGAGTCCGGCGCCTTAGACCGCTCGGCCACCCTGACTTGGATTCATTCAATTGGGATGTTTTATAAATTACATCTCTTCCAGTTAATTTCATAAACCTTTTCGTGTCAGAAGTGGGATTCGAACCCACGCCCTTATACGAGGACCAGAATACACAGATTCACGTTGTGAACGAAAGAAACTAGGCGCCTTAGACCGCTCGGCCACCCTGACTTGGATTCATTCAATTGGGATGTTTTATAAATTACATCTCTTCCAGTTAATTTTATAAATCATATCGTGTCAGAAGTGGGATTCGAACCCAGGCCCTCAAACGAGGACCAGAATACACAGATTCACATTGTGAACGAAGGAAACTGAGCACCTTGAGTCTGGCACCTTAAACCGCTCGGCCACCCTGACTTGGATTCTTTTAATTTGGACGTTTTATAAATTACATCTCTTTCAGTTAATTTCATAAAACATATAGTGTCAGAAGTGGGATTCGAACCCACGCCCTCATACGAGGACCAGAATACACAGATTCACGTTGCGAACGAAGGAAACTGAGCCCCTTGAGTCTGGCGCCTTAGACCGCTCGGCCACCCTGACTTGGGTTCATTCAATTGGGACGTTTTATAAATTACATCTCTTCCAGTTAATTTCATAAAACATATCGTGTCAGAAGTGGGATTCGAACCCAGGCCCTCATACGAGAACCAGAATACACAGATTCACGTTGTGAACGAAGGAAACTGAGCGCCTGGAGTCCGGCGCCTTAGACCGCTCGGCCACCCTGACTTGGATTCATTCAATTGGGATGTTTTATAAATTACATCTCTTCCAGTTAATTTCATAAACCTTTTCGTGTCAGAAGTGGGATTCGAACCCACGCCCTTATACGAGGACCAGAATACACAGATTCACGTTGTGAACGAAAGAAACTAGTCGCCTTAGACCGCTCGGCCACCCTGACTTGGATTCATTCAATTGGGATGTTTTATAAATTACATCTCTTCCAGTTAATTTTATAAATCATATCGTGTCAGAAGTGAGATTCGAACCCAGGCCCTCAAACGAGGACCAGAATACACAGATTCACATTGTGAACGAAGGAAACTGAGCACCTTGAGTCTGGCACCTTAGACCGCTCGGCCACCCTGACTTGGATTCATTCAATTGGGACGTTTTATAAATTACATCTCTTCCAGTTAATTCATAAAACATATCGTGTCAGAAGTGGAATTCGAACCCAGGCCCTCATACGAGAACCAGAATACACAGATTCACGTTGTGAACGAAGGAAACTGAGCCCCTTGAGTCTGGCGCCTTAGACGGCTCGGCCACCCCAACTTGGATTCATTCAATTGGGATGTTTTATAAATTACATCTCTTCCAGTTAATTTCATAAAACATATCGTGTCAGAAGTGGGATTCGAACCCACGCCCTCATACCAGGACCAGAATACACAGATTCACGTTGTGAACGAAGGAAACTGAGCCCCTTGAGTCTGGCGCCTTAGACCGCTCAGCCATTCTGACATGGATTCTTTCAATTGGGGCGTTTTATAAATTAAATCTCTTCCAGTTAATTTCATAAACCTTTTCGTGTCAGAAGTGGGATTCGAACCCATGCCCTCATACGAGGACCAGAATACACAGATTCACGTTGTGAACGAAAGAAACTAAGCCCCTTGAGTCTGGCGCCTTAGACCGCTCGGCCACCCTGACTTGGATTCATTCAATTGGGGCGTTTTATAAATTACTTCTCTTCCAGTTAATTTCATAAAACGTATCGTGACAGAAGTGGGATTCGAACCCACGCCCTCATACGAGGACCAGAATACACAGATTCACGTTGCGAACGAAAGAAACTAAGCCCCTTGAGTCTGGCGCCTTAGACCGCTCAGCCATTCTGACATGGATTCTTTCAATTGGGGCGTTTTATAAATTACATCTCTTCCAGTTAATTTCATAAACCTTTTCGTGTCAGAAATGGGATTCGAACCCACGCCCTCATACGAGGACCAGAATACACAGATTCACGTTGTGAACGAAAGAAACTAAGCCCCTTGAGTCCGGCGCCTTAGACCGCTCGGCCATCCTGACATGGATTCTTTTAATTTGGACGTTTTATAAATTACATCTCTTTCAGTTAATTTCATAAAACATATAGTGTCAGAAGTGGGATTCGAACCCACGCCCTCATACGAGGACCAGAATACACAGAATCACGTTGCGAACGAAGGAAACTGAGCCCCTTGAGTCTGGCGCCTTAGACCGCTCGGCCACCCTGACTTGGATTCATTCAATTGGGACGTTTTTTAAATTACATTTCTTCCAGTTAATTTCATAAAACATATCGTGTCAGAAGTGGGATTCGAACCCAGGCCCTCATACGAGAACCAGAATACACAGATTCACGTTGTGAACGAAGGAAACTGAGCCCCTTGAGTCTGGCGCCTTAGACCGCTCGGCCACCCTGACTTGGATTCATTCAATTGGTATGTTTTATAAATTACATCTCTTCCAGTTAATTTCATAAAACATATCGTGTCAGAAGTGGGATTCGAACCCACGCCCTCATACCAGGACCAGAATACACAGATTCACGTTGTGAACGAAGGAAACTGAGCCCCTTGAGTCTGGCGCCTTAGACCGCTCAGCCACCCTGACTTGGATTCATTCAATTGGGACGTTTTATAAATTACTTCTCTTCCAGTTAATTTCATAAAACGTATCGTGACAGAAGTGGGATTCGAACCCACGCCCTCATACGAGGACCAGAATACACAGAATCACGTTGCGAACGAAAGAAACTAAGCCCCTTGAGTCTGGCGCCTTAGACCGCTCGGCCATCCTGACATGGATTCTTTTAATTTGGACGTTTTATAAATTACATCTCTTTCAGTTAATTTCATAAAACATATAGTGTCAGAAGTGGGATTCGAACCCACGCCCTCATACGAGGACCAGAATACACAGATTCACGTTGCGAACGAAGGAAACTGAGCCCCTTGAGTCTGGCGCCTTAGACCGCTCGGCCACCCTGACTTGGATTCATTCAATTGGGACGTTTTATAAATTACATCTCTTCCAGTTAATTTCATAAAACATATCGTGTCAGAAGTGGGATTCGAACCCAGGCCCTCATACGAGAACCAGAGTACACAGATTCACGTTGTGAACGAAGGAAACTGAGCGCCTGGAGTCCGGCGCCTTAGACCGCTCAGCCACCCTGACTTGGATTCATTCAATTGGGATGTTTTATAAATTACATCTCTTCCAGTTAATTTCATAAACCTTTTCGTGTCAGAAGTGGGATTCGAACCCACGCCCTTATACGAGGACCAGAATACACAGATTCACGTTGTGAACGAAAGAAACTAGGCGCCTTAGACCGCTCGGCAACCCTGACTTGGATTTATTCAATTGGGATGTTTTATAAATTACATCTTTTCCAGTTAATTTTATAAATCATATCGTGTCACAAGTGGGATTCGAACCCACGCCCTCAAACGAGGACCAAAATACACAGATTCACATTGTGAACGAAGGAAACTGAGCACCTTGAGTCTGGCACCTTAGACCGCTCGGCCACCCTGACTTGGATTCATTCAATTGGGACGTTTTATAAATTACATCTCTTCCAGTTAATTCATAAAACATATCGTGTCAGAAGTGGGATTCGAACCCAGGCCCTCATACGAGAACCAGAATACACAGATTCACGTTGCGAACGAAGGAAACTGAGCCCCTTGAGTCTGGCGCCTTAGACCGCTCGGCCACCCTGACTTGGATTCATTCAATTGGGACGTTTTATAAATTACATCTCTTCCAGTTAATTTCATAAAACATATCGTGTCAGAAGCGGGATTCGAACCCAGGCCCTCATACGAGAACCAGAGTACACAGATTCACGTTGTGAACGAAGGAAACTGAGCGCCTGGAGTCCGGCGCCTTAGACCGCTCGGCCACCCTGACTTGGATTCATTCAATTGGGATGTTTTATAAATTACATCTCTTCCAGTTAATTTCATAAACCTTTTCGTGTCAGAAGTGGGATTCGAACCCACGCCCTTATACGAGGACCAGAATACACAGATTCACGTTGTGAACGAAAGAAACTGAGCCCCTTGAGTCTGGCGCCTTAGACCGCTCAGCCATTCTGACATGGATTCTTTCAATTGGGGCGTTTCATAAATTACATCTCTTCCAGTTAATTTCATAAACCTTTTCGTGTCAGAAGTGGGATTCGAACCCATGCCCTCATACGAGGACCAGAATACACAGATTCACGTTGTGAACGAAAGAAACTAAGCCCCTTGAGTCTGGCGCCTTAGACCGCTCGGCCACCCTGCTTTGGATTCATTCAATTGGGACGTTTTATAAATTACTTCTCTTCCAGTTAATTTCATAAAACGTATCGTGACAGAAGTGGGATTCGAACCCACGCCCTCATACGAGGACCAGAATACACAGATTCACGTTGCGAACGAAAGAAACTAAGCCCCTTGAGTCTGGCGCCTTAGACCGCTCAGCCATTCTGACATGGATACTTTCAATTGGGGCGTTTTATAAATTACATCTCTTCCAGTTAATTTCATAAACCTTTTCGTGTCAGAAATGGGATTCGAACCCACGCCCTCATACGAGGACCAGAATACACAGATTCACGTTGTGAACGAAAGAAACTAAGCCCCTTGAGTCCGGCGCCTTAGACCGCTCGGCCATCCTGACATGGATTCTTTTAATTTGGACGTTTTATAAATTACATCTCTTTCAGTTAATTTCATAAAACATATAGTGTCAGAAGTGGGATTCGAACCCACGCCCTCATACGAGGACCAGAATACACAGAATCACGTTGCGAACGAAGGAAACTGAGCCCCTTGAGTCTGGCGCCTTAGACCGCTCGGCCACCCTGACTTGGATTCATTCAATTGGGACGTTTTTTAAATTACATCTCTTCCAGTTAATTTCATAAAACATATCGTGTCAGAAGTGGGATTCGAACCCAGGCCCTCATACGAGAACCAGAATACACAGATTCACGTTGTGAACGAAGGAAACTGAGCCCCATGAGTCCGGCGCCTTAGACCGCTCGGCCACCCTGACTTGGATTCATTCAATTGGGATGTTTTATAAATTACATCTCTTCCAGTTAATTTCATAAACCTTTTCGTGTCAGAAGTGGGATTCGAACCCACGCCCTTATACGAGGACCAGAATACACAGATTCACGTTGTGAACGAAAGAAACTAGGCGCCTTAGACCGCTCGGCCACCCTGACTTGGATTCATTCAATTGGGATGTTTTATAAATTACATCTTTTCCAGTTAATTTTATAAATCATATCGTGTCAGAAGTGGGATTCGAACCCACGCCCTCAAACGAGGACCAGAATACACAGATTCACATTGTGAACGAAGGAAACTGAGCACCTTGAGTCTGGCACCTTAGACCGCTCGGCCACCCTGACTTGGATTCATTCAATTGGGACGTTTTATAAATTACATCTCTTCCAGTTAATTCATAAAACATATCGTGTCAGAAGTGGGATTCGAACCCAGGCCCTCATACGAGAACCAGAATACACAGATTCACGTTGTGAACGAAGGAAACTGAGCCCCTTGAGTCTGGCGCCTTAGACCGCTCGGCCACCCTGACTTGGATTCATTCAATTGGGATGTTTTATAAATTACATCTCTTCCAGTTAATTTCATAAAACATATCGTGTCAGAAGTGGGATTCGAACCCACGCCCTCATACCAGGACCAGAATACACAGATTCACGTTGTGAACGAAGGAAACTGAGCCCCTTGAGTCTGGCGCCTTAGACCGCTCAGCCACCCTGACTTGGATTCATTCAATTGGGACGTTTTATAAATTACTTCTCTTCCAGTTAATTTCATAAAACGTATCGTGACAGAAGTGGGATTCGAACCCACGCCCTCATACGAGGACCAGAATACACAGAATCACGTTGCGAACGAAAGAAACTAAGCCCCTTGAGTCTGGCGCCTTAGACCGCTCGGCCATCCTGACATGGATTCTTTTAATTTGGACGTTTTATAAATTACATCTCTTTCAGTTAATTTCATAAAACATATAGTGTCAGAAGTGGGATTCGAACCCACGCCCTCATACGAGGACCAGAATACACAGATTCACGTTGCGAACGAAGGAAACTGAGCCCCTTGAGTCTGGCGCCTTAGACCGCTCGGCCACCCTGACTTGGATTCATTCAATTGGGACGTTTTATAAATTACATCTCTTCCAGTTAATTTCATAAAACATATCGTGTCAGAAGTGGGATTCGAACCCAGGCCCTCATACGAGAACCAGAGTACACAGATTCACGTTGTGAACGAAGGAAACTGAGCGCCTGGAGTCCGGCGCCTTAGACCGCTCAGCCACCCTGACTTGGATTCATTCAATTGGGATGTTTTATAAATTACATCTCTTCCAGTTAATTTCATAAACCTTTTCGTGTCAGAAGTGGGATTCGAACCCACGCCCTTATACGAGGACCAGAATACACAGATTCACGTTGTGAACGAAAGAAACTAGGCGCCTTAGACCGCTCGGCAACCCTGACTTGGATTCATTCAATTGGGATGTTTTATAAATTACATCTTTTCCAGTTAATTTTATAAATCATATCGTGTCAGAAGTGGGATTCGAACCCACGCCCTCAAACGAGGACCAGAATACACAGATTCACATTGTGAACGAAGGAAACTGAGCACCTTGAGTCTGGCACCTTAGACCGCTCGGCCACCCTGACTTGGATTCATTCAATTGGGACGTTTTATAAATTACATCTCTTCCAGTTAATTCATAAAACATATCGTGTCAGAAGTGGGATTCGAACCCAGGCCCTCATACGAGAACCAGAATACACAGATTCACGTTGCGAACGAAGGAAACTGAGCCCCTTGAGTCTGGCGCCTTAGACCGCTCGGCCACCCTGACTTGGATTCATTCAATTGGGACGTTTTATAAATTACATCTCTTCCAGTTAATTTCATAAAACATATCGTGTCAGAAGCGGGATTCGAACCCAGGCCCTCATACGAGAACCAGAGTACACAGATTCACGTTGTGAACGAAGGAAACTGAGCGCCTGGAGTCCGGCGCCTTAGACCGCTCGGCCACCCTGACTTGGATTCATTCAATTGGGATGTTTTATAAATTACATCTCTTCCAGTTAATTTCATAAACCTTTTCGTGTCAGAAGTGGGATTCGAACCCACGCCCTTATACGAGGACCAGAATACACAGATTCACGTTGTGAACGAAAGAAACTAGGCGCCTTAGACCGCTCGGCCACCCTGACTTGGATTCATTCAATTGGGATGTTTTATAAATTACATCTTTTCCAGTTAATTTTATAAATCATATCGTGTCAGAAGTGGGATTCGAACCCACGCCCTCAAACGAGGACCAGAATACACAGATTCACATTGTGAACGAAGGAAACTGAGCACCTTGAGTCTGGCACCTTAGACCGCTCGGCCACCCTGACTTGGATTCATTCAATTGGGACGTTTTATAAATTACATCTCTTCCAGTTAATTCATAAAACATATCGTGTCAGAAGTGGGATTCGAACCCAGGCCCTCATACGAGAACCAGAATACACAGATTCACGTTGTGAACGAAGGAAACTGAGCCCCTTGAGTCTGGCGCCTTAGACCGCTCGGCCACCCTGACTTGGATTCATTCAATTGGGATGTTTTATAAATTACATCTCTTCCAGTTAATTTCATAAAACATATCGTGTCAGAAGTGGGATTCGAACCCACGCCCTCATACCAGGACCAGAATACACAGATTCACGTTGTGAACGAAGGAAACTGAGCCCCTTGAGTCTGGCGCCTTAGACCGCTCAGCCATTCTGACATGGATTCTTTCAATTGGGGCGTTTCATAAATTACATCTCTTCCAGTTAATTTCATAAACCTTTTCGTGTCAGAAGTGGGATTCGAACCCATGCCCTCATACGAGGACCAGAATACACAGATTCACGTTGTGAACGAAAGAAACTAAGCCCCTTGAGTCTGGCGCCTTAGACCGCTCGGCCACCCTGCTTTGGATTCATTCAATTGGGACGTTTTATAAATTACTTCTCTTCCAGTTAATTTCATAAAACGTATCGTGACAGAAGTGGGATTCGAACCCACGCCCTCATACGAGGACCAGAATACACAGATTCACGTTGCGAACGAAAGAAACTAAGCCCCTTGAGTCTGGCGCCTTAGACCGCTCAGCCATTCTGACATGGATACTTTCAATTGGGGCGTTTTATAAATTACATCTCTTCCAGTTAATTTCATAAACCTTTTCGTGTCAGAAATGGGATTCGAACCCACGCCCTCATACGAGGACCAGAATACACAGATTCACGTTGTGAACGAAAGAAACTAAGCCCCTTGAGTCCGGCGCCTTAGACCGCTCGGCCATCCTGACATGGATTCTTTTAATTTGGACGTTTTATAAATTACATCTCTTTCAGTTAATTTCATAAAACATATAGTGTCAGAAGTGGGATTCGAACCCACGCCCTCATACGAGGACCAGAATACACAGAATCACGTTGCGAACGAAGGAAACTGAGCCCCTTGAGTCTGGCGCCTTAGACCGCTCGGCCACCCTGACTTGGATTCATTCAATTGGGACGTTTTTTAAATTACATCTCTTCCAGTTAATTTCATAAAACATATCGTGTCAGAAGTGGGATTCGAACCCAGGCCCTCATACGAGAACCAGAATACACAGATTCACGTTGTGAACGAAGGAAACTGAGCCCCATGAGTCCGGCGCCTTAGACCGCTCGGCCACCCTGACTTGGATTCATTCAATTGGGATGTTTTATAAATTACATCTCTTCCAGTTAATTTCATAAACCTTTTCGTGTCAGAAGTGGGATTCGAACCCACGCCCTTATACGAGGACCAGAATACACAGATTCACGTTGTGAACGAAAGAAACTAGGCGCCTTAGACCGCTCGGCCACCCTGACTTGGATTCATTCAATTGGGATGTTTTATAAATTACATCTTTTCCAGTTAATTTTATAAATCATATCGTGTCAGAAGTGGGATTCGAACCCACGCCCTCAAACGAGGACCAGAATACACAGATTCACGTTGTGAACGAAGGAAACTGAGCCCCTTGAGTCTGGCGCCTTAGACCGCTCGGCCACCCTGACTTGGATTCATTCAATTGGGATGTTTTATAAATTACATCTCTTCCAGTTAATTTCATAAAACATATCGTGTCAGAAGTGGGATTCGAACCCACGCCCTCATACCAGGACCAGAATACACAGATTCACGTTGTGAACGAAGGAAACTGAGCCCCTTGAGTCTGGCGCCTTAGACCGCTCAGCCATTCTGACATGGATTCTTTCAATTGGGGCGTTTCATAAATTACATCTCTTCCAGTTAATTTCATAAACCTTTTCGTGTCAGAAGTGGGATTCGAACCCATGCCCTCATACGAGGACCAGAATACACAGATTCACGTTGTGAACGAAAGAAACTAAGCCCCTTGAGTCTGGCGCCTTAGACCGCTCGGCCACCCTGCTTTGGATTCATTCAATTGGGACGTTTTATAAATTACTTCTCTTCCAGTTAATTTCATAAAACGTATCGTGACAGAAGTGGGATTCGAACCCACGCCCTCATACGAGGACCAGAATACACAGATTCACGTTGCGAACGAAAGAAACTAAGCCCCTTGAGTCTGGCGCCTTAGACCGCTCAGCCATTCTGACATGGATACTTTCAATTGGGGCGTTTTATAAATTACATCTCTTCCAGTTAATTTCATAAACCTTTTCGTGTCAGAAATGGGATTCGAACCCACGCCCTCATACGAGGACCAGAATACACAGATTCACGTTGTGAACGAAAGAAACTAAGCCCCTTGAGTCCGGCGCCTTAGACCGCTCGGCCATCCTGACATGGATTCTTTTAATTTGGACGTTTTATAAATTACATCTCTTTCAGTTAATTTCATAAAACATATAGTGTCAGAAGTGGGATTCGAACCCACGCCCTCATACGAGGACCAGAATACACAGAATCACGTTGCGAACGAAGGAAACTGAGCCCCTTGAGTCTGGCGCCTTAGACCGCTCGGCCACCCTGACTTGGATTCATTCAATTGGGACGTTTTTTAAATTACATCTCTTCCAGTTAATTTCATAAAACATATCGTGTCAGAAGTGGGATTCGAACCCAGGCCCTCATACGAGAACCAGAATACACAGATTCACGTTGTGAACGAAGGAAACTGAGCCCCATGAGTCCGGCGCCTTAGACCGCTCGGCCACCCTGACTTGGATTCATTCAATTGGGATGTTTTATAAATTACATCTCTTCCAGTTAATTTCATAAACCTTTTCGTGTCAGAAGTGGGATTCGAACCCACGCCCTTATACGAGGACCAGAATACACAGATTCACGTTGTGAACGAAAGAAACTAGGCGCCTTAGACCGCTCGGCCACCCTGACTTGGATTCATTCAATTGGGATGTTTTATAAATTACATCTTTTCCAGTTAATTTTATAAATCATATCGTGTCAGAAGTGGGATTCGAACCCACGCCCTCAAACGAGGACCAGAATACACAGATTCACATTGTGAACGAAGGAAACTGAGCACCTTGAGTCTGGCACCTTAGACCGCTCGGCCACCCTGACTTGGATTCATTCAATTGGGACGTTTTATAAATTACATCTCTTCCAGTTAATTCATAAAACATATCGTGTCAGAAGTGGGATTCGAACCCAGGCCCTCATACGAGAACCAGAATACACAGATTCACGTTGTGAACGAAGGAAACTGAGCCCCTTGAGTCTGGCGCCTTAGACCGCTCGGCCACCCTGACTTGGATTCATTCAATTGGGATGTTTTATAAATTACATCTCTTCCAGTTAATTTCATAAAACATATCGTGTCAGAAGTGGGATTCGAACCCACGCCCTCATACCAGGACCAGAATACACAGATTCACGTTGTGAACGAAGGAAACTGAGCCCCTTGAGTCTGGCGCCTTAGACCGCTCAGCCATTCTGACATGGATTCTTTCAATTGGGGCGTTTCATAAATTACATCTCTTCCAGTTAATTTCATAAACCTTTTCGTGTCAGAAGTGGGATTCGAACCCATGCCCTCATACGAGGACCAGAATACACAGATTCACGTTGTGAACGAAAGAAACTAAGCCCCTTGAGTCTGGCGCCTTAGACCGCTCGGCCACCCTGCTTTGGATTCATTCAATTGGGACGTTTTATAAATTACTTCTCTTCCAGTTAATTTCATAAAACGTATCGTGACAGAAGTGGGATTCGAACCCACGCCCTCATACGAGGACCAGAATACACAGATTCACGTTGCGAACGAAAGAAACTAAGCCCCTTGAGTCTGGCGCCTTAGACCGCTCAGCCATTCTGACATGGATACTTTCAATTGGGGCGTTTTATAAATTACATCTCTTCCAGTTAATTTCATAAACCTTTTCGTGTCAGAAATGGGATTCGAACCCACGCCCTCATACGAGGACCAGAATACACAGATTCACGTTGTGAACGAAAGAAACTAAGCCCCTTGAGTCCGGCGCCTTAGACCGCTCGGCCATCCTGACATGGATTCTTTTAATTTGGACGTTTTATAAATTACATCTCTTTCAGTTAATTTCATAAAACATATAGTGTCAGAAGTGGGATTCGAACCCACGCCCTCATACGAGGACCAGAATACACAGAATCACGTTGCGAACGAAGGAAACTGAGCCCCTTGAGTCTGGCGCCTTAGACCGCTCGGCCACCCTGACTTGGATTCATTCAATTGGGACGTTTTTTAAATTACATCTCTTCCAGTTAATTTCATAAAACATATCGTGTCAGAAGTGGGATTCGAACCCAGGCCCTCATACGAGAACCAGAATACACAGATTCACGTTGTGAACGAAGGAAACTGAGCCCCATGAGTCCGGCGCCTTAGACCGCTCGGCCACCCTGACTTGGATTCATTCAATTGGGATGTTTTATAAATTACATCTCTTCCAGTTAATTTCATAAACCTTTTCGTGTCAGAAGTGGGATTCGAACCCACGCCCTTATACGAGGACCAGAATACACAGATTCACGTTGTGAACGAAAGAAACTAGGCGCCTTAGACCGCTCGGCCACCCTGACTTGGATTCATTCAATTGGGATGTTTTATAAATTACATCTTTTCCAGTTAATTTTATAAATCATATCGTGTCAGAAGTGGGATTCGAACCCACGCCCTCAAACGAGGACCAGAATACACAGATTCACATTGTGAACGAAGGAAACTGAGCACCTTGAGTCTGGCACCTTAGACCGCTCGGCCACCCTGACTTGGATTCATTCAATTGGGACGTTTTATAAATTACATCTCTTCCAGTTAATTCATAAAACATATCGTGTCAGAAGTGGGATTCGAACCCAGGCCCTCATACGAGAACCAGAATACACAGATTCACGTTGTGAACGAAGGAAACTGAGCCCCTTGAGTCTGGCGCCTTAGACCGCTCGGCCACCCTGACTTGGATTCATTCAATTGGGATGTTTTATAAATTACATCTCTTCCAGTTAATTTCATAAAACATATCGTGTCAGAAGTGGGATTCGAACCCACGCCCTCATACCAGGACCAGAATACACAGATTCACGTTGTGAACGAAGGAAACTGAGCCCCTTGAGTCTGGCGCCTTAGACCGCTCAGCCATTCTGACATGGATTCTTTCAATTGGGGCGTTTTATAAATTACATCTCTTCCAGTTAATTTCATAAACCTTTTCGTGTCAGAAGTGGGATTCGAACCCATGCCCTCATACGAGGACCAGAATACACAGATTCACGTTGTGAACGAAAGAAACTAAGCCCCTTGAGTCTGGCGCCTTAGACCGCTCGGCCACCCTGACTTGGATTCATTCAATTGGGACGTTTTATAAATTACTTCTCTTCCAGTTAATTTCATAAAACGTATCGTGACAGAAGTGGGATTCGAACCCACGCCCTCATACGAGGACCAGAATACACAGATTCACGTTGCGAACGAAAGAAACTAAGCCCCTTGAGTCTGGCGCCTTAGACCGCTCAGCCATTCTGACATGGATACTTTCAATTGGGGCGTTTTATAAATTACATCTCTTCCAGTTAATTTCATAAACCTTTTCGTGTCAGAAATGGGATTCGAACCCACGCCCTCATACGAGGACCAGAATACACAGATTCACGTTGTGAACGAAAGAAACTAAGCCCCTTGAGTCCGGCGCCTTAGACCGCTCGGCCATCCTGACATGGATTCTTTTAATTTGGACGTTTTATAAATTACATCTCTTTCAGTTAATTTCATAAAACATATAGTGTCAGAAGTGGGATTCGAACCCACGCCCTCATACGAGGACCAGAATACACAGAATCACGTTGCGAACGAAGGAAACTGAGCCCCTTGAGTCTGGCGCCTTAGACCGCTCGGCCACCCTGACTTGGATTCATTCAATTGGGACGTTTTTTAAATTACATCTCTTCCAGTTAATTTCATAAAACATATCGTGTCAGAAGTGGGATTCGAACCCAGGCCCTCATACGAGAACCAGAATACACAGATTCACGTTGTGAACGAAGGAAACTGAGCCCCTTGAGTCTGGCGCCTTAGACCGCTCGGCCACCCTGACTTGGATTCATTCAATTGGGATGTTTTATAAATTACATCTCTTCCAGTTAATTTCATAAAACATATCGTGTCAGAAGTGGGATTCGAACCCACGCCCTCATACCAGGACCAGAATACACAGATTCACGTTGTGAACGAAGGAAACTGAGCCCCTTGAGTCTGGCGCCTTAGACCGCTCAGCCATTCTGACATGGATTCTTTCAATTGGGGCGTTTTATAAATTAAATCTCTTCCAGTTAATTTCATAAACCTTTTCGTGTCAGAAGTGGGATTCGAACCCATGCCCTCATACGAGGACCAGAATACACAGATTCACGTTGTGAACGAAAGAAACTAAGCCCCTTGAGTCTGGCGCCTTAGACCGCTCGGCCACCCTGACTTGGATTCATTCAATTGGGGCGTTTTATAAATTACTTCTCTTCCAGTTAATTTCATAAAACGTATCGTGACAGAAGTGGGATTCGAACCCACGCCCTCATACGAGGACCAGAATACACAGATTCACGTTGCGAACGAAAGAAACTAAGCCCCTTGAGTCTGGCGCCTTAGACCGCTCAGCCATTCTGACATGGATTCTTTCAATTGGGGCGTTTTATAAATTACATCTCTTCCAGTTAATTTCATAAACCTTTTCGTGTCAGAAATGGGATTCGAACCCACGCCCTCATACGAGGACCAGAATACACAGATTCACGTTGTGAACGAAAGAAACTAAGCCCCTTGAGTCCGGCGCCTTAGACCGCTCGGCCATCCTGACATGGATTCTTTTAATTTGGACGTTTTATAAATTACATCTCTTTCAGTTAATTTCATAAAACATATAGTGTCAGAAGTGGGATTCGAACCCACGCCCTCATACGAGGACCAGAATACACAGAATCACGTTGCGAACGAAGGAAACTGAGCCCCTTGAGTCTGGCGCCTTAGACCGCTCGGCCACCCTGACTTGGATTCATTCAATTGGGACGTTTTTTAAATTACATTTCTTCCAGTTAATTTCATAAAACATATCGTGTCAGAAGTGGGATTCGAACCCAGGCCCTCATACGAGAACCAGAATACACAGATTCACGTTGTGAACGAAGGAAACTGAGCCCCTTGAGTCTGGCGCCTTAGACCGCTCGGCCACCCTGACTTGGATTCATTCAATTGGGATGTTTTATAAATTACATCTCTTCCAGTTAATTTCATAAAACATATCGTGTCAGAAGTGGGATTCGAACCCACGCCCTCATACCAGGACCAGAATACACAGATTCACGTTGTGAACGAAGGAAACTGGGCCCCTTGAGTCTGGCGCCTTAGACCGCTCAGCCACCCTGACTTGGATTCATTCAATTGGGACGTTTTATAAATTACTTCTCTTCCAGTTAATTTCATAAAACGTATCGTGACAGAAGTGGGATTCGAACCCACGCCCTCATACGAGGACCAGAATACACAGATTCACGTTGCGAACGAAAGAAACTAAGCCCCTTGAGTCTGGCGCCTTAGACCGCTCGGCCATCCTGACATGGATTCTTTTAATTTGGACGTTTTATAAATTACATCTCTTTCAGTTAATTTCATAAAACATATAGTGTCAGAAGTGGGATTCGAACCCACGCCCTCATACGAGGACCAGAATACACAGATTCACGTTGCGAACGAAGGAAACTGAGCCCCTTGAGTCTGGCGCCTTAGACCGCTCGGCCACCCTGACTTGGATTCATTCAATTGGGACGTTTTATAAATTACATCTCTTCCAGTTAATTTCATAAAACATATCGTGTCAGAAGTGGGATTCGAACCCAGGCCCTCATACGAGAACCAGAGTACACAGATTCACGTTGTGAACGAAGGAAACTGAGCGCCTGGAGTCCGGCGCCTTAGACCGCTCGGCCACCTTGACTTGGATTCATTCAATTGGGATGTTTTATAAATTACATCTCTTCCAGTTAATTTCATAAACCTTTTCGTGTCAGAAGTGGGATTCGAACCCACGCCCTTATACGAGGACCAGAATACACAGATTCACGTTGTGAACGAAAGAAACTAGGCGCCTTAGACCGCTCGGCCACCCTGACTTGGATTCATTCAATTGGGACGTTTTTTAAATTACATTTCTTCCAGTTAATTTCATAAAACATATCGTGTCAGAAGTGGGATTCGAACCCAGGCCCTCATACGAGAACCAGAATACACAGATTCACGTTGTGAACGAAGGAAACTGAGCCCCTTGAGTCTGGCGCCTTAGACCGCTCGGCCACCCTGACTTGGATTCATTCAATTGGGATGTTTTATAAATTACATCTCTTCCAGTTAATTTCATAAAACATATCGTGTCAGAAGTGGGATTCGAACCCACGCCCTCATACCAGGACCAGAATACACAGATTCACGTTGTGAACGAAGGAAACTGGGCCCCTTGAGTCTGGCGCCTTAGACCGCTCAGCCACCCTGACTTGGATTCATTCAATTGGGACGTTTTATAAATTACTTCTCTTCCAGTTAATTTCATAAAACGTATCGTGACAGAAGTGGGATTCGAACCCACGCCCTCATACGAGGACCAGAATACACAGATTCACGTTGCGAACGAAAGAAACTAAGCCCCTTGAGTCTGGCGCCTTAGACCGCTCGGCCATCCTGACATGGATTCTTTTAATTTGGACGTTTTATAAATTACATCTCTTTCAGTTAATTTCATAAAACATATAGTGTCAGAAGTGGGATTCGAACCCACGCCCTCATACGAGAACCAGAGTACACAGATTCACGTTGTGAACGAAGGAAACTGAGCGCCTGGAGTCCGGCGCCTTAGACCGCTCGGCCACCTTGACTTGGATTCATTCAATTGGGATGTTTTATAAATTACATCTCTTCCAGTTAATTTCATAAACCTTTTCGTGTCAGAAGTGGGATTCGAACCCACGCCCTTATACGAGGACCAGAATACACAGATTCACGTTGTGAACGAAAGAAACTAGGCGCCTTAGACCGCTCGGCCACCCTGACTTGGATTCATTCAATTGGGACGTTTTTTAAATTACATTTCTTCCAGTTAATTTCATAAAACATATCGTGTCAGAAGTGGGATTCGAACCCAGGCCCTCATACGAGAACCAGAATACACAGATTCACGTTGTGAACGAAGGAAACTGAGCCCCTTGAGTCTGGCGCCTTAGACCGCTCGGCCACCCTGACTTGGATTCATTCAATTGGGATGTTTTATAAATTACATCTCTTCCAGTTAATTTCATAAAACATATCGTGTCAGAAGTGGGATTCGAACCCACGCCCTCATACCAGGACCAGAATACACAGATTCACGTTGTGAACGAAGGAAACTGGGCCCCTTGAGTCTGGCGCCTTAGACCGCTCAGCCACCCTGACTTGGATTCATTCAATTGGGACGTTTTATAAATTACTTCTCTTCCAGTTAATTTCATAAAACGTATCGTGACAGAAGTGGGATTCGAACCCACGCCCTCATACGAGGACCAGAATACACAGATTCACGTTGCGAACGAAAGAAACTAAGCCCCTTGAGTCTGGCGCCTTAGACCGCTCGGCCATCCTGACATGGATTCTTTTAATTTGGACGTTTTATAAATTACATCTCTTTCAGTTAATTTCATAAAACATATAGTGTCAGAAGTGGGATTCGAACCCACGCCCTCATACGAGGACCAGAATACACAGATTCACGTTGCGAACGAAGGAAACTGAGCCCCTTGAGTCTGGCGCCTTAGACCGCTCGGCCACCCTGACTTGGATTCATTCAATTGGGACGTTTTATAAATTACATCTCTTCCAGTTAATTTCATAAAACATATCGTGCCAGAAGTGGGATTCGAACCCAGGCCCTCATACGAGAACCAGAGTACACAGATTCACGTTGTGAACGAAGGAAACTGAGCGCCTGGAGTCCGGCGCCTTAGACCGCTCGGCCACCTTGACTTGGATTCATTCAATTGGGATGTTTTATAAATTACATCTCTTCCAGTTAATTTCATAAACCTTTTCGTGTCAGAAGTGGGATTCGAACCCACGCCCTTATACGAGGACCAGAATACACAGATTCACGTTGTGAACGAAAGAAACTAGGCGCCTTAGACCGCTCGGCCACCCTGACTTGGATTCATTCAATTGGGATGTTTTATAAATTACATCTTTTCCAGTTAATTTTATAAATCATATCGTGTCAGAAGTGGGATTCGAACCCAGGCCCTCAAACGAGGACCAGAATACACAGATTCACATTGTGAACGAAGGAAACTGAGCATCTTGAGTCTGGCACCTTAGACCGCTCGGCCACCCTGACTTGGATTCATTCAATTGGGACGTTTTATAAATTACATCTCTTCCAGTTAATTCATAAAACATATCGTGTCAGAAGTGGGATTCGAACCCAGGCCCTCATACGAGAACCAGAATACACAGATTCACGTTGTGAACGAAGGAAACTGAGCCCCTTGAGTCTGGCGCCTTAGACCGCTCGGCCACCCTGACTTGGATTCATTCAATTGGGATGTTTTATAAATTACATCTCTTCCAGTTAATTTCATAAAACATATCGCGTCAGAAGTGGGATTCGAACCCACGCCCTCATACCAGGACCAGAATACACAGATTCACGTTGTGAACGAAGGAAACTGAGCCCCTTGAGTCTGGCGCCTTAGACCGCTCAGCCATTCTGACATGGATTCTTTCAATTGGGGCGTTTTATAAATTACATCTCTTCCAGTTAATTTCATAAACCTTTTCGTGTCAGAAGTGGGATTCGAACCCATGCCCTCATACGAGGACCAGAATACACAGATTCACGTTGTGAACGAAAGAAACTAAGCCCCTTGAGTCTGGCGCCTTAGACCGCTCGGCCACCCTGACTTGGATTCATTCAATTGGGACGTTTTATAAATTACTTCTCTTCCAGTTAATTTCATAAAACGTATCGTGACAGAAGTGGGATTCGAACCCATGCCCTCATACGAGGACCAGAATACACAGATTCACGTTGCGAACGAAAGAAACTAAGCCCCTTGAGTCTGGCGCCTTAGACCGCTCAGCCATTCTGACATGGATACTTTCAATTGGGGCGTTTTATAAATTACATCTCTTCCAGTTAATTTCATAAACCTTTTCGTGTCAGAAATGGGATTCGAACCCACGCCCTCATACGAGGACCAGAATACACAGATTCACGTTGTGAACGAAAGAAACTAAGCCCCTTGAGTCCGGCGCCTTAGACCGCTCGGCCATCCTGACATGGATTCTTTTAATTTGGACGTTTTATAAATTACATCTCTTTCAGTTAATTTCATAAAACATATAGTGTCAGAAGTGGGATTCGAACCCACGCCCTCATACGAGGACCAGAATACACAGAATCACGTTGCGAACGAAGGAAACTGAGCCCCTTGAGTCTGGCGCCTTAGACCGCTCGGCCACCCTGACTTGGATTCATTCAATTGGGACGTTTTTTAAATTACATCTCTTCCAGTTAATTTCATAAAACATATCGTGTCAGAAGTGGGATTCGAACCCAGGCCCTCATACGAGAACCAGAATACACAGATTCACGTTGTGAACGAAGGAAACTGAGCCCCATGAGTCCGGCGCCTTAGACCGCTCGGCCACCCTGACTTGGATTCATTCAATTGGGATGTTTTATAAATTACATCTCTTCCAGTTAATTTCATAAACCTTTTCGTGTCAGAAGTGGGATTCGAACCCACGCCCTTATACGAGGACCAGAATACACAGATTCACGTTGTGAACGAAAGAAACTAGGCGCCTTAGACCGCTCGGCCACCCTGACTTGGATTCATTCAATTGGGATGTTTTATAAATTACATCTCTTCCAGTTAATTTTATAAATCATATCGTGTCAGAAGTGGGATTCGAACCCAGGCCCTCATACGAGGACCAGAATACACAGATTCACATTTTGAACGAAGGAAACTGAGCACCTTGAGTCTGGCACCTTAGACCGCTCGGCCACCCTGACTTGGATTCATTCAATTGGGATGTTTTATAAATTACATCTCTTCCAGTTAATTTTATAAATCATATCGTGTCAGAAGTGGGATTCGAACCCAGGCCCTCATACGAGGACCAGAATACACAGATTCACATTGTGAACGAAGGAAACTGAGCACCTTGAGTCTGGCACCTTAGACCGCTCGGCCACCCTGACTTGGATTCATTCAATTGGGACGTTTTATAAATTACATCTCTTCCAGTTAGTTTCATAAAACATATCGTGTCAGAAGTGGGATTCGAACCCAGGCCCTCATACGAGGAGCAGAAAACACAGATTCACGTTGTGAACGAAGGAAACTGAGCCCCTTGAGTCTGGCGCCTTAGACCGCTCGGCCACCCTGACTTGGATTCATTCAATTGGGATGTTTTATAAATTACATCTCTTCCAGTTAATTTCATAAAACATATCGTGTCAGAAGTGGGATTCGAACCCACGCCCTCATACCAGGACCAGAATACACAGATTCACGTTGTGAACGAAGGAAACTGAGCCACTTGAGTCTGGCGCCTTAGACCGCTCAGCCATTCTGACATGGATTCTTTCAATTGGGGCGTTTTATAAATTACATCTCTTCCAGTTAATTTCATAAACCTTTTCGTGTCAGAAGTGGGATTCGAACCCATGCCCTCATACGAGGACCAGAATGCACAGATTCACGTTGTGAACGAAAGAAACTAAGCCCCTTGAGTCTGGCGCCTTAGACCGCTCGGCCACCCTGACTTGGATTCATTCAATTGGGATGTTTTATAAATTACATCTCTTCCAGTTAATTTCATAAAACATATCGTGTCAGAAGTGGGATTCGAACCCACGCCCTCATACCAGGACCAGAATACACAGATTCACGTTGTGAACGAAAGAAACTAAGCCCCTTGAGTCTGGCGCCTTAGACCGCTCGGCCACCCTGACTTGGATTCATTCAATTGGGATGTTTTATAAATTACATCTTTTCCAGTTAATTTTATAAATCATATCGTGTCAGAAGTGGGATTCGAACCCAGGCCCTCAAACGAGGACCAGAATACACAGATTCACATTGTGAACGAAGGAAACTGAGCATCTTGAGTCTGGCACCTTAGACCGCTCGGCCACCCTGACTTGGATTCATTCAATTGGGACGTTTTATAAATTACATCTCTTCCAGTTAATTCATAAAACATATCGTGTCAGAAGTGGGATTCGAACCCAGGCCCTCATACGAGAACCAGAATACACAGATTCACGTTGTGAACGAAGGAAACTGAGCCCCTTGAGTCTGGCGCCTTAGACCGCTCGGCCACCCTGACTTGGATTCATTCAATTGGGATGTTTTATAAATTACATCTCTTCCAGTTAATTTCATAAAACATATCGCGTCAGAAGTGGGATTCGAACCCACGCCCTCATACCAGGACCAGAATACACAGATTCACGTTGTGAACGAAGGAAACTGAGCCCCTTGAGTCTGGCGCCTTAGACCGCTCAGCCATTCTGACATGGATTCTTTCAATTGGGGCGTTTTATAAATTACATCTCTTCCAGTTAATTTCATAAACCTTTTCGTGTCAGAAGTGGGATTCGAACCCATGCCCTCATACGAGGACCAGAATACACAGATTCACGTTGTGAACGAAAGAAACTAAGCCCCTTGAGTCTGGCGCCTTAGACCGCTCGGCCACCCTGACTTGGATTCATTCAATTGGGACGTTTTATAAATTACTTCTCTTCCAGTTAATTTCATAAAACGTATCGTGACAGAAGTGGGATTCGAACCCATGCCCTCATACGAGGACCAGAATACACAGATTCACGTTGCGAACGAAAGAAACTAAGCCCCTTGAGTCTGGCGCCTTAGACCGCTCAGCCATTCTGACATGGATACTTTCAATTGGGGCGTTTTATAAATTACATCTCTTCCAGTTAATTTCATAAACCTTTTCGTGTCAGAAATGGGATTCGAACCCACGCCCTCATACGAGGACCAGAATACACAGATTCACGTTGTGAACGAAAGAAACTAAGCCCCTTGAGTCCGGCGCCTTAGACCGCTCGGCCATCCTGACATGGATTCTTTTAATTTGGACGTTTTATAAATTACATCTCTTTCAGTTAATTTCATAAAACATATAGTGTCAGAAGTGGGATTCGAACCCACGCCCTCATACGAGGACCAGAATACACAGAATCACGTTGCGAACGAAGGAAACTGAGCCCCTTGAGTCTGGCGCCTTAGACCGCTCGGCCACCCTGACTTGGATTCATTCAATTGGGACGTTTTTTAAATTACATCTCTTCCAGTTAATTTCATAAAACATATCGTGTCAGAAGTGGGATTCGAACCCAGGCCCTCATACGAGAACCAGAATACACAGATTCACGTTGTGAACGAAGGAAACTGAGCCCCATGAGTCCGGCGCCTTAGACCGCTCGGCCACCCTGACTTGGATTCATTCAATTGGGATGTTTTATAAATTACATCTCTTCCAGTTAATTTCATAAACCTTTTCGTGTCAGAAGTGGGATTCGAACCCACGCCCTTATACGAGGACCAGAATACACAGATTCACGTTGTGAACGAAAGAAACTAGGCGCCTTAGACCGCTCGGCCACCCTGACTTGGATTCATTCAATTGGGATGTTTTATAAATTACATCTCTTCCAGTTAATTTTATAAATCATATCGTGTCAGAAGTGGGATTCGAACCCAGGCCCTCATACGAGGACCAGAATACACAGATTCACATTTTGAACGAAGGAAACTGAGCACCTTGAGTCTGGCACCTTAGACCGCTCGGCCACCCTGACTTGGATTCATTCAATTGGGATGTTTTATAAATTACATCTCTTCCAGTTAATTTTATAAATCATATCGTGTCAGAAGTGGGATTCGAACCCAGGCCCTCATACGAGGACCAGAATACACAGATTCACATTGTGAACGAAGGAAACTGAGCACCTTGAGTCTGGCACCTTAGACCGCTCGGCCACCCTGACTTGGATTCATTCAATTGGGACGTTTTATAAATTACATCTCTTCCAGTTAGTTTCATAAAACATATCGTGTCAGAAGTGGGATTCGAACCCAGGCCCTCATACGAGGAGCAGAAAACACAGATTCACGTTGTGAACGAAGGAAACTGAGCCCCTTGAGTCTGGCGCCTTAGACCGCTCGGCCACCCTGACTTGGATTCATTCAATTGGGATGTTTTATAAATTACATCTCTTCCAGTTAATTTCAAAAAACATATCGTGTCAGAAGTGGGATTCGAACCCACGCCCTCATACCAGGACCAGAATACACAGATTCACGTTGTGAACGAAGGAAACTGAGCCACTTGAGTCTGGCGCCTTAGACCGCTCAGCCATTCTGACATGGATTCTTTCAATTGGGGCGTTTTATAAATTACATCTCTTCCAGTTAATTTCATAAACCTTTTCGTGTCAGAAGTGGGATTCGAACCCATGCCCTCATACGAGGACCAGAATGCACAGATTCACGTTGTGAACGAAAGAAACTAAGCCCCTTGAGTCTGGCGCCTTAGACCGCTCGGCCACCCTGACTTGGATTCATTCAATTGGGATGTTTTATAAATTACATCTCTTCCAGTTAATTTCATAAAACATATCGTGTCAGAAGTGGGATTCGAACCCACGCCCTCATACCAGGACCAGAATACACAGATTCACGTTGTGAACGAAAGAAACTAAGCCCCTTGAGTCTGGCGCCTTAGACCGCTCGGCCACCCTGACTTGGATTCATTCAATTGGGACGTTTTATAAATTACTTCTCTTCCAGTTAATTTCATAAAACGTATCGTGACAGAAGTGGGATTCGAACCCACGCCCTCATACGAGGACCAGAATACACAGATTCACGTTGCGAACGAAAGAAACTAAGCCCCTTGAGTCTGGCGCCTTAGACCGCTCGGCCATCCTGACATGGATTCTTTTAATTTGGACGTTTTATAAATTACATCTCTTTCAGTTAATTTCATAAAGCATATAGTGTCAGAAGTGGGATTCGAACCCACGCCCTCATACGAGGACCAGAATACACAGATTCACGTTGTGAAGGAAGGAAACTGAGCCCCTTGATTCTGGTGCCTTAGACCGCTCGGCCATCCTGACTTGGATTCATTCAATTGGGACGTTTTATAAATTACATCTCTTCCAGTTAATTTCATAAAACTTTTCATGTCAGAAGTGGGATTCGAACCCACGCCCTCATACGAGGACCAGAATACACAGATTCACGTTGCGAACGAAAGAAACTAAGCCCCTTGAGTCTGGCGCCGTAGACCGCTCGGCCACCCTGACTTGGATTCATTCAATTGGGACGTTTTATAAATTACATCTCTTCCAGTTAATTTCATAAAACATATCGTGTCAGAAGTGGGATTCGAACCCAGGCCCTCATACGAGAACCAGAATACACAGATTCACGTTGTGAACGAAGGAAACTGAGCCCCTTGAGTCTGGCGCCTTAGACCGCTCGGCCACCCTGACTTGGATTCATTCAATTGGGATGTTTTATAAATTACATCTCTTCCAGTTAATTTCATAAAACATATCGTGTCAGAAGTGGGATTCGAACCCACGCCCTCATACCAGGACCAGAATACACAGATTCACGTTGTGAACGAAGGAAACTGAGCCACTTGAGTCTGGCGCCTTAGACCGCTCAGCCATTCTGACATGGATTCTTTCAATTGGGGCGTTTTATAAATTACATCTCTTCCAGTTAATTTCATAAACCTTTTCGTGTCAGAAGTGGGTTTCGAACCCACGCCCTCATACGAGGAGCAGAATACACAGATTCACGTTGTGAACGAAGGAAACTGAGCCCCTTGAGTCTGGCGCCTTAGACCGCTCGGCCATACTGACATGGATTCTTTCAATTGGGACGTTTTATAAATTACATCTCTTCCAGTTAATTTCATAATACTTTTCATGTCAGAAGTGGGATTCGAACCCACGCCCTCATACGAGGACCAGAATACACAGATTCACGTTGCGAACGAAAGAAACTAGGCGCCTTAGACCGCTCGGCCACCCTGACTTGGATTCATTCAATTGGGATGTTTTATAAATTACATCTCTTCCAGTTAATTTTATAAATCATATCGTGCCAGAAGTGGGGTTCGAACCCAGGCCCTCATACGAGGACCAGAATCCACAGATTCACATTGTGAACGAAGGAAACTGAGCACCTTGAGTCTGGCACCTTAGACCGCTCGGCCACCCTGACTTGGATTCATTCAATTGGGACGTTTTATAAATTACATCTCTTCCAGTTAATTTCATAAAACATATCGTGTCAGAAGTGGGATTCGAACCCAGGCCCTCATACGAGAACCAGAATACACAGATTCACGTTGTGAACGAAGGAAACTGAGCCCCTTGAGTCTGGCGCCTTAGACCGCTCGGCCACCCTGACTTGGATTCATTCAATTGGGATGTTTTATAAATTACATCTCTTCCAGTTAATTTCATAAAACATATCGTGTCAAAAGTGGGATTCGAACCCACGCCCTCATACCAGGACCAGAATACACAGATTCACGTTTTGAACGAAAGAAACTAAGCCCCTTGAGTCTGGCGCCTTAGACCGCTCGGCCACCCTGACTTGGATTCATTCAATTGGGACGTTTTATAAATTACTTCTCTTCCAGTTAATTTCATAAAACGTATCGTGACAGAAGTGGGATTCGAACCCACGCCCTCATACGAGGACCAGAATACACAGATTCACGTTGTGAACGAAGGAAACTGAGCCCCTTGATTATGGCGCCTTAGACCGCTCGGCCACCCTGACTTGGATTCATTCAATTGGGACGTTTTATAAATTACATCTCTTCCAGTTAATTTCATAAAACATATCGTGTCAGAAGTGGGTTTCGAACCCACGCCCTCATACGAGGAGCAGAATACACAGATTCACGTTGTGAACGAAGGAAACTGAGCCCCTTAAGTCTGGTGCCTTAGACCGCTCGGCCATCCTGACATGGATTCTTTCAATTGGGACGTTTTATAAATTACATCTCTTCCAGTTAATTTCATAATACTTTTCATGTCAGAAGTGGGATTCGAACCCACGCCCTCATACGAGGACCAGAATACACAGATTCACGTTGCGAACGAAAGAAACTAGGCGCCTTAGACCGCTCGGCCACCCTGACTTGGATTCATTCAATTGGGATGTTTTATAAATTACATCTCTTCCAGTTAATTTTATAAATCATATCGTGCCAGAAGTGGGGTTCGAACCCAGGCCCTCATACGAGGACCAGAATCCACAGATTCACATTGTGAACGAAGGAAACTGAGCACCTTGAGTCTGGCACCTTAGACCGCTCGGCCACCCTGACTTGGATTCATTCAATTGGGACGTTTTATAAATTACATCTCTTCCAGTTAATTTCATAAAACTTATCGTGTCAGAAGTGGGATTCGAACCCAGGCCCTCATACGAGAACCAGAATACACAGATTCACGTTGTGAACGAAGGAAACTGAGCCCCTTGAGTCTGGCGCCTTAGACCGCTCGGCCACCCTGACTTGGATTCATTCAATTGGGACGTTTTATAAATTACATCTCTTCCAGTTAATTTCATAAAACGTATCGTGACAGAAGTGGGATTCGAACCCACGCCCTCATACCAGGACCAGAATACACAGATTCACGTTGTGAACGAAGGAAACTGAGCACCTTGAGTCTGGCACCTTAGACCGCTCGGCCACCCTGACTTGGATTCATTCAATTGGGACGTTTTATAAATTACATCTCTTCCAGTTAGTTTCATAAAACATATCGTGTCAGAAGTGGGATTCGAACCCAGGCCCTCATACGAGGAGCAGAAAACACAGATTCACGTTGTGAACGAAGGAAACTGAGCCCCTTGAGTCTGGCGCCTTAGACCGCTCGGCCACCCTGACTTGGATTCATTCAATTGGGATGTTTTATAAATTACATCTCTTCCAGTTAATTTCATAAAACATATCGTGTCAGAAGTGGGATTCGAACCCACGCCCTCATACCAGGACCAGAATACACAGATTCACGTTGTGAACGAAGGAAACTGAGCCACTTGAGTCTGGCGCCTTAGACCGCTCAGCCATTCTGACATGGATTCTTTCAATTGGGGCGTTTTATAAATTACATCTCTTCCAGTTAATTTCATAAACCTTTTCGTGTCAGAAGTGGGATTCGAACCCATGCCCTCATACGAGGACCAGAATGCACAGATTCACGTTGTGAACGAAAGAAACTAAGCCCCTTGAGTCTGGCGCCTTAGACCGCTCGGCCACCCTGACTTGGATTCATTCAATTGGGATGTTTTATAAATTACATCTCTTCCAGTTAATTTCATAAAACATATCGTGTCAGAAGTGGGATTCGAACCCACGCCCTCATACCAGGACCAGAATACACAGATTCACGTTGTGAACGAAAGAAACTAAGCCCCTTGAGTCTGGCGCCTTAGACCGCTCGGCCACCCTGACTTGGATTCATTCAATTGGGACGTTTTATAAATTACTTCTCTTCCAGTTAATTTCATAAAACGTATCGTGACAGAAGTGGGATTCGAACCCACGCCCTCATACGAGGACCAGAATACACAGATTCACGTTGCGAACGAAAGAAACTAAGCCCCTTGAGTCTGGCGCCTTAGACCGCTCGGCCATCCTGACATGGATTCTTTTAATTTGGACGTTTTATAAATTACATCTCTTTCAGTTAATTTCATAAAGCATATAGTGTCAGAAGTGGGATTCGAACCCACGCCCTCATACGAGGACCAGAATACACAGATTCACGTTGTGAAGGAAGGAAACTGAGCCCCTTGATTCTGGTGCCTTAGACCGCTCGGCCACCCTGACTTGGATTCATTCAATTGGGACGTTTTATAAATTACATCTCTTCCAGTTAATTTCATAAAACTTTTCATGTCAGAAGTGGGATTCGAACCCACGCCCTCATACGAGGACCAGAATACACAGATTCACGTTGCGAACGAAAGAAACTAAGCCCCTTGAGTCTGGCGCCGTAGACCGCTCGGCCACCCTGACTTGGATTCATTCAATTGGGACGTTTTATAAATTACATCTCTTCCAGTTAATTTCATAAAACATATCGTGTCAGAAGTGGGATTCGAACCCAGGCCCTCATACGAGAACCAGAATACACAGATTCACGTTGTGAACGAAGGAAACTGAGCCCCTTGAGTCTGGCGCCTTAGACCGCTCGGCCACCCTGACTTGGATTCATTCAATTGGGATGTTTTATAAATTACATCTCTTCCAGTTAATTTCATAAAACATATCGTGTCAGAAGTGGGATTCGAACCCACGCCCTCATACCAGGACCAGAATACACAGATTCACGTTGTGAACGAAGGAAACTGAGCCACTTGAGTCTGGCGCCTTAGACCGCTCAGCCATTCTGACATGGATTCTTTCAATTGGGGCGTTTTATAAATTACATCTCTTCCAGTTAATTTCATAAACCTTTTCGTGTCAGAAGTGGGTTTCGAACCCACGCCCTCATACGAGGAGCAGAATACACAGATTCACGTTGTGAACGAAGGAAACTGAGCCCCTTGAGTCTGGCGCCTTAGACCGCTCGGCCATACTGACATGGATTCTTTCAATTGGGACGTTTTATAAATTACATCTCTTCCAGTTAATTTCATAATACTTTTCATGTCAGAAGTGGGATTCGAACCCACGCCCTCATACGAGGACCAGAATACACAGATTCACGTTGCGAACGAAAGAAACTAGGCGCCTTAGACCGCTCGGCCACCCTGACTTGGATTCATTCAATTGGGATGTTTTATAAATTACATCTCTTCCAGTTAATTTTATAAATCATATCGTGCCAGAAGTGGGGTTCGAACCCAGGCCCTCATACGAGGACCAGAATCCACAGATTCACATTGTGAACGAAGGAAACTGAGCACCTTGAGTCTGGCACCTTAGACCGCTCGGCCACCCTGACTTGGATTCATTCAATTGGGACGTTTTATAAATTACATCTCTTCCAGTTAATTTCATAAAACATATCGTGTCAGAAGTGGGATTCGAACCCAGGCCCTCATACGAGAACCAGAATACACAGATTCACGTTGTGAACGAAGGAAACTGAGCCCCTTGAGTCTGGCGCCTTAGACCGCTCGGCCACCCTGACTTGGATTCATTCAATTGGGATGTTTTATAAATTACATCTCTTCCAGTTAATTTCATAAAACATATCGTGTCAAAAGTGGGATTCGAACCCACGCCCTCATACCAGGACCAGAATACACAGATTCACGTTGTGAACGAAGGAAACTGAGCCCCTTGAGTCTGGCGCCTTAGACCGTCAGCCATTCTGACATGGATTCTTTCAATTGGGGCGTTTTATAAATTACATCTCTTCCAGTTAATTTCATAAACCTTTTCGTGTCAGAAGTGGGATTCGAACCCATGCCCTCATACGAGGACCAGAATACACAGATTCACGTTTTGAACGAAAGAAACTAAGCCCCTTGAGTCTGGCGCCTTAGACCGCTCGGCCACCCTGACTTGGATTCATTCAATTGGGACGTTTTATAAATTACTTCTCTTCCAGTTAATTTCATAAAACGTATCGTGACAGAAGTGGGATTCGAACCCACGCCCTCATACGAGGACCAGAATACACAGATTCACGTTGTGAACGAAGGAAACTGAGCCCCTTGATTATGGCGCCTTAGACCGCTCGGCCACCCTGACTTGGATTCATTCAATTGGGACGTTTTATAAATTACATCTCTTCCAGTTAATTTCATAAAACATATCGTGTCAGAAGTGGGTTTCGAACCCACGCCCTCATACGAGGAGCAGAATACACAGATTCACGTTGTGAACGAAGGAAACTGAGCCCCTTAAGTCTGGTGCCTTAGACCGCTCGGCCATCCTGACATGGATTCTTTCAATTGGGACGTTTTATAAATTACATCTCTTCCAGTTAATTTCATAATACTTTTCATGTCAGAAGTGGGATTCGAACCCACGCCCTCATACGAGGACCAGAATACACAGATTCACGTTGCGAACGAAAGAAACTAGGCGCCTTAGACCGCTCGGCCACCCTGACTTGGATTCATTCAATTGGGATGTTTTATAAATTACATCTCTTCCAGTTAATTTTATAAATCATATCGTGCCAGAAGTGGGGTTCGAACCCAGGCCCTCATACGAGGACCAGAATCCACAGATTCACATTGTGAACGAAGGAAACTGAGCACCTTGAGTCTGGCACCTTAGACCGCTCGGCCACCCTGACTTGGATTCATTCAATTGGGACGTTTTATAAATTACATCTCTTCCAGTTAATTTCATAAAACTTATCGTGTCAGAAGTGGGATTCGAACCCAGGCCCTCATACGAGAACCAGAATACACAGATTCACGTTGTGAACGAAGGAAACTGAGCCCCTTGAGTCTGGCGCCTTAGACCGCTCGGCCACCCTGACTTGGATTCATTCAATTGGGACGTTTTATAAATTACATCTCTTCCAGTTAATTTCATAAAACGTATCGTGACAGAAGTGGGATTCGAACCCACGCCCTCATACGAGGACCAGAATACACAGATTCACGTTGTGAACGAAGGAAACTGAGCCCCTTGATTATGGCGCCTTAGACCGCTCGGCCACCCTGACTTGGATTCATTCAATTGGGACGTTTTATAAATTACATCTCTTCCAGTTAATTTCATAAAACATATCGTGTCAGAAGTGGGTTTCGAACCCACGCCCTCATACGAGGAGCAGAATACACAGATTCACGTTGTGAACGAAGGAAACTGAGCCCCTTAAGTCTGGTGCCTTAGACCGCTCGGCCATCCTGACATGGATTCTTTCAATTGGGACGTTTTATAAATTACATCTCTTCCAGTTAATTTCATAATACTTTTCATGTCAGAAGTGGGATTCGAACCCACGCCCTCATACGAGGACCAGAATACACAGATTCACGTTGCGAACGAAAGAAACTAGGCGCCTTAGACCGCTCGGCCACCCTGACTTGGATTCATTCAATTGGGATGTTTTATAAATTACATCTCTTCCAGTTAATTTTATAAATCATATCGTGCCAGAAGTGGGGTTCGAACCCAGGCCCTCATACGAGGACCAGAATCCACAGATTCACATTGTGAACGAAGGAAACTGAGCACCTTGAGTCTGGCACCTTAGACCGCTCGGCCACCCTGACTTGGATTCATTCAATTGGGACGTTTTATAAATTACATCTCTTCCAGTTAATTTCATAAAACTTATCGTGTCAGAAGTGGGATTCGAACCCAGGCCCTCATACGAGAACCAGAATACACAGATTCACGTTGTGAACGAAGGAAACTGAGCCCCTTGAGTCTGGCGCCTTAGACCGCTCGGCCACCCTGACTTGGATTCATTCAATTGGGATGTTTTATAAATTACATCTCTTCCAGTTAATTTCATAAAACATATCGTGTCAAAAGTGGGATTCGAACCCACGCCCTCATACCAGGACCAGAATACACAGATTCACGTTGTGAACGAAGGAAACTGAGCCCCTTGAGTCTGGCGCCTTAGACCGTCAGCCATTCTGACATGGATTCTTTCAATTGGGGCGTTTTATAAATTACATCTCTTCCAGTTAATTTCATAAACCTTTTCGTGTCAGAAGTGGGATTCGAACCCACGCCCTCATACCAGGACCAGAATACACAGATTCACGTTGTGAACGAAGGAAACTGAGCCCCTTGAGTCTGGCGCCTTAGACCGCTCAGCCACCCTGACTTGGATTCATTCAATTGGGACGTTTTATAAATTACTTCTCTTCCAGTTAATTTCATAAAACGTATCGTGACAGAAGTGGGATTCGAACCCACGCCCTCATACGAGGACCAGAATACACAGATTCACGTTGCGAACGAAAGAAACTAAGCCCCTTGAGTCTGGCGCCTTAGACCGCTCGGCCATCCTGACATGGATTCTTTTAATTTGGACGTCTTATAAATTACATCTCTTTCAGTTAATTTCATAAAACATATAGTGTCAGAAGTGGGATTCGAACCCACGCCCTCATACGAGGACCAGAATACACAGATTCACGTTGCGAACGAAGGAAACTGAGCCCCTTGAGTCTGGCGCCTTAGACCGCTCGGCCACCCTGACTTGGATTCATTCAATTGGGATGTTTTATAAATTACATCTCTTCCAGTTAATTTCATAAACCTTTTCGTGTCAGAAGTGGGATTCGAACCCACGCCCTTATACGAGGACCAGAATACACAGATTCACGTTGTGAACGAAAGAAACTAGGCGCCTTAGACCGCTCGGCCACCCTGACTTGGATTCATTCAATTGGGATGTTTTATAAATTACATCTTTTCCAGTTAATTTTATAAATCATATCGTGTCAGAAGTGGGATTCGAACCCAGGCCCTCAAACGAGGACCAGAATACACAGATTCACATTGTGAACGAAGGAAACTGAGCATCTTGAGTCTGGCACCTTAGACCGCTCGGCCACCCTGACTTGGATTCATACAATTGGGACGTTTTATAAATTACATCTCTTCCAGTTAATTCATAAAACATATCGTGTCAGAAGTGGGATTCGAACCCAGGCCCTCATACGAGAACCAGAATACACAGATTCACGTTGTGAACGAAGGAAACTGAGCCCCTTGAGTCTGGCGCCTTAGACCGCTCGGCCACCCTGACTTGGATTCATTCAATTGGGATGTTTTATAAATTACATCTCTTCCAGTTAATTTCATAAAACATATCGCGTCAGAAGTGGGATTCGAACCCACGCCCTCATACCAGGACCAGAATACACAGATTCACGTTGTGAACGAAGGAAACTGAGCCCCTTGAGTCTGGCGCCTTAGACCGCTCAGCCATTCTGACATGGATTCTTTCAATTGGGGCGTTTTATAAATTACATCTCTTCCAGTTAATTTCATAAACCTTTTCGTGTCAGAAGTGGGATTCGAACCCATGCCCTCATACGAGGACCAGAATACACAGATTCACGTTGTGAACGAAAGAAACTAAGCCCCTTGAGTCTGGCGCCTTAGACCGCTCGGCCACCCTGACTTGGATTCATTCAATTGGGACGTTTTATAAATTACTTCTCTTCCAGTTAATTTCATAAAACGTATCGTGACAGAAGTGGGATTCGAACCCATGCCCTCATACGAGGACCAGAATACACAGATTCACGTTGCGAACGAAAGAAACTAAGCCCCTTGAGTCTGGCGCCTTAGACCGCTCAGCCATTCTGACATGGATACTTTCAATTGGGGCGTTTTATAAATTACATCTCTTCCAGTTAATTTCATAAACCTTTTCGTGTCAGAAATGGGATTCGAACCCACGCCCTCATACGAGGACCAGAATACACAGATTCACGTTGTGAACGAAAGAAACTAAGCCCCTTGAATCCGGCGCCTTAGACCGCTCGGCCATCCTGACATGGATTCTTTTAATTTGGACGTTTTATAAATTACATCTCTTTCAGTTAATTTCATAAAACATATAGTGTCAGAAGTGGGATTCGAACCCACGCCCTCATACGAGGACCAGAATACACAGAATCACGTTGCGAACGAAGGAAACTGAGCCCCTTGAGTCTGGCGCCTTAGACCGCTCGGCCACGCTGACTTGGATTCATTCAATTGGGACGTTTTTTAAATTACATCTCTTCCAGTTAATTTCATAAAACATATCGTGTCAGAAGTGGGATTCGAACCCAGGCCCTCATACGAGAACCAGAATACACAGATTCACGTTGTGAACGAAGGAAACTGAGCCCCATGAGTCCGGCGCCTTAGACCGCTCGGCCACCCTGACTTGGATTCATTCAATTGGGATGTTTTATAAATTACATCTCTTCCAGTTAATTTCATAAACCTTTTCGTGTCAGAAGTGGGATTCGAACCCACGCCCTTATACGAGGACCAGAATACACAGATTCACGTTGTGAACGAAAGAAACTAGGCGCCTTAGACCGCTCGGCCACCCTGACTTGGATTCATTCAATTGGGATGTTTTATAAATTACATCTCTTCCAGTTAATTTTATAAATCATATCGTGTCAGAAGTGGGATTCGAACCCAGGCCCTCATACGAGGACCAGAATACACAGATTCACATTTTGAACGAAGGAAACTGAGCACCTTGAGTCTGGCACCTTAGACCGCTCGGCCACCCTGACTTGGATTCATTCAATTGGGATGTTTTATAAATTACATCTCTTCCAGTTAATTTTATAAATCATATCGTGTCAGAAGTGGGATTCGAACCCAGGCCCTCATACGAGGACCAGAATACACAGATTCACATTGTGAACGAAGGAAACTGAGCACCTTGAGTCTGGCACCTTAGACCGCTCGGCCACCCTGACTTGGATTCATTCAATTGGGACGTTTTATAAATTACATCTCTTCCAGTTAGTTTCATAAAACATATCGTGTCAGAAGTGGGATTCGAACCCAGGCCCTCATACGAGGAGCAGAAAACACAGATTCACGTTGTGAACGAAGGAAACTGAGCCCCTTGAGTCTGGCGCCTTAGACCGCTCGGCCACCCTGACTTGGATTCATTCAATTGGGATGTTTTATAAATTACATCTCTTCCAGTTAATTTCATAAAACATATCGTGTCAGAAGTGGGATTCGAACCCACGCCCTCATACCAGGACCAGAATACAGAGATTCACGTTGTGAACGAAGGAAACTGAGCCACTTGAGTCTGGCGCCTTAGACCGCTCAGCCATTCTGACATGGATTCTTTCAATTGGGGCGTTTTATAAATTACATCTCTTCCAGTTAATTTCATAAACCTTTTCGTGTCAGAAGTGGGATTCGAACCCATGCCCTCATACGAGGACCAGAATGCACAGATTCACGTTGTGAACGAAAGAAACTAAGCCCCTTGAGTCTGGCGCCTTAGACCGCTCGGCCACCCTGACTTGGATTCATTCAATTGGGATGTTTTATAAATTACATCTCTTCCAGTTAATTTCATAAAACATATCGTGTCAGAAGTGGGATTCGAACCCACGCCCTCATACCAGGACCAGAATACACAGATTCACGTTGTGAACGAAAGAAACTAAGCCCCTTGAGTCTGGCGCCTTAGACCGCTCGGCCACCCTGACTTGGATTCATTCAATTGGGACGTTTTATAAATTACTTCTCTTCCAGTTAATTTCATAAAACGTATCGTGACAGAAGTGGGATTCGAACCCACGCCCTCATACGAGGACCAGAATACACAGATTCACGTTGCGAACGAAAGAAACTAAGCCCCTTGAGTCTGGCGCCTTAGACCGCTCGGCCATCCTGACATGGATTCTTTTAATTTGGACGTTTTATAAATTACATCTCTTTCAGTTAATTTCATAAAGCATATAGTGTCAGAAGTGGGATTCGAACCCACGCCCTCATACGAGGACCAGAATACACAGATTCACGTTGTGAAGGAAGGAAACTGAGCCCCTTGATTCTGGTGCCTTAGACCGCTCGGCCACCCTGACTTGGATTCATTCAATTGGGACGTTTTATAAATTACATCTCTTCCAGTTAATTTCATAAAACTTTTCATGTCAGAAGTGGGATTCGAACCCACGCCCTCATACGAGGACCAGAATACACAGATTCACGTTGCGAACGAAAGAAACTAAGCCCCTTGAGTCTGGCGCCGTAGACCGCTCGGCCACCCTGACTTGGATTCATTCAATTGGGACGTTTTATAAATTACATCTCTTCCAGTTAATTTCATAAAACATATCGTGTCAGAAGTGGGATTCGAACCCAGGCCCTCATACGAGAACCAGAATACACAGATTCACGTTGTGAACGAAGGAAACTGAGCCCCTTGAGTCTGGCGCCTTAGACCGCTCGGCCACCCTGACTTGGATTCATTCAATTGGGATGTTTTATAAATTACATCTCTTCCAGTTAATTTCATAAAACATATCGTGTCAGAAGTGGGATTCGAACCCACGCCCTCATACCAGGACCAGAATACACAGATTCACGTTGTGAACGAAGGAAACTGAGCCACTTGAGTCTGGCGCCTTAGACCGCTCAGCCATTCTGAGTTTTCTGACATGGATTCTTTCAATTGGGGCGTTTTATAAATTACATCTCTTCCAGTTAATTTCATAAACCTTTTCGTGTCAGAAGTGGGATTCGAACCCATGCCCTCATACGAGGACCAGAATGCACAGATTCACGTTGTGAACGAAAGAAACTAAGCCCCTTGAGTCTGGCGCCTTAGACCGCTCGGCCACCCTGACTTGGATTCATTCAATTGGGATGTTTTATAAATTACATCTCTTCCAGTTAATTTCATAAAACATATCGTGTCAGAAGTGGGATTCGAACCCACGCCCTCATACCAGGACCAGAATACACAGATTCACGTTGTGAACGAAGGAAACTGAGCCCCTTGATTATGGCGCCTTAGACCGCTCGGCCACCCTGACTTGGATTCATTCAATTGGGACGTTTTATAAATTACATCTCTTCCAGTTAATTTCATAAAACATATCGTGTCAGAAGTGGGTTTCGAACCCACGCCCTCATACGAGGAGCAGAATACACAGATTCACGTTGTGAACGAAGGAAACTGAGCCCCTTGAGTCTGGCGCCTTAGACCGCTCGGCCATCCTGACATGGATTCTTTCAATTGGGACGTTTTATAAATTACATCTCTTCCAGTTAATTTCATAATACTTTTCATGTCAGAAGTGGGATTCGAACCCACGCCCTCATACGAGGACCAGAATACACAGATTCACGTTGCGAACGAAAGAAACTAGGCGCCTTAGACCGCTCGGCCACCCTGACTTGGATTCATTCAATTGGGATGTTTTATAAATTACATCTCTTCCAGTTAATTTTATAAATCATATCGTGCCAGAAGTGGGGTTCGAACCCAGGCCCTCATACGAGGACCAGAATCCACAGATTCACATTGTGAACGAAGGAAACTGAGCACCTTGAGTCTGGCACCTTAGACCGCTCGGCCACCCTGACTTGGATTCATTCAATTGGGACGTTTTATAAATTACATCTCTTCCAGTTAAATTCATAAAACATATCGTGTCAGAAGTGGGATTCGAACCCAGGCCCTCATACGAGGACCAGAATCCACAGATTCACATTGTGAACGAAGGAAACTGAGCACCTTGAGTCTGGCACCTTAGACCGCTCGGCCACCCTGACTTGGATTCATTCAATTGGGACGTTTTATAAATTACATCTCTTCCAGTTAATTTCATAAAACTTATCGTGTCAGAAGTGGGATTCGAACCCAGGCCCTCATACGAGAACCAGAATACACAGATTCACGTTGTGAACGAAGGAAACTGAGCCCCTTGAGTCTGGCGCCTTAGACCGCTCGGCCACCCTGACTTGGATTCATTCAATTGGGATGTTTTATAAATTACATCTCTTCCAGTTAATTTCATAAAACATATCGTGTCAAAAGTGGGATTCGAACCCACGCCCTCATACCAGGACCAGAATACACAGATTCACGTTGTGAACGAAGGAAACTGAGCCCCTTGAGTCTGGCGCCTTAGACCGTCAGCCATTCTGACATGGATTCTTTCAATTGGGGCGTTTTATAAATTACATCTCTTCCAGTTAATTTCATAAACCTTTTCGTGTCAGAAGTGGGATTCGAACCCATGCCCTCATACGAGGACCAGAATACACAGATTCACGTTGTGAACGAAAGAAACTAAGCCCCTTGAGTCTGGCGCCTTAGACCGCTCGGCCACCCTGACTTGGATTCATTCAATTGGGACGTTTTATAAATTACTTCTCTTCCAGTTAATTTCATAAAACGTATCGTGACAGAAGTGGGATTCGAACCCACGCCCTCATACGAGGACCAGAATACACAGATTCACGTTGTGAACGAAGGAAACTGAGCCCCTTGATTATGGCGCCTTAGACCGCTCGGCCACCCTGACTTGGATTCATTCAATTGGGACGTTTTATAAATTACATCTCTTCCAGTTAATTTCATAAAACATATCGTGTCAGAAGTGGGTTTCGAACCCACGCCCTCATACGAGGAGCAGAATACACAGATTCACGTTGTGAACGAAGGAAACTGAGCCCCTTGAGTCTGGCGCCTTAGACCGCTCGGCCATCCTGACATGGATTCTTTCAATTGGGACGTTTTATAAATTACATCTCTTCCAGTTAATTTCATAATACTTTTCATGTCAGAAGTGGGATTCGAACCCACGCCCTCATACGAGAACCAGAATACACAGATTCACGTTGTGAACGAAAGAAACTAGGCGCCTTAGACCGCTCGGCCACCCTGACTTGGATTCATTCAATTGGGATGTTTTATAAATTACATCTCTTCCAGTTAATTTTATAAATCATATCGTGTCAGAAGTGGGATTCGAACCCAGGCCCTCATACGAGGACCAGAATACACAGATTCACATTGTGAAAGAAGGAAACTGAGCACCTTGAGTCTGTCGCCTTAGACCGCTCGGCCACCCTGACTTGGATTCATTCAGTTGGGATGTTTTGTAAATTACATCTCTTCCAGTTAATTTCATAAAACATATCGTGTCAGAAGTGGGATTCGAACCCACGCCCTCATACCAGGACCAGAATACACAGATTCAAGTTGTGAACGAAGGAAACTGAGCCCCTTGAGTCTGGCGCCTTAGACCGCTCAGCCATTCTGACTTGGATTCATTCAATTGGGACGTTTTATAAATTACTTCTCTTCCAGTTAATTTCATAAAACGTATCGTGACAGAAGTGGGATTCGAACCCACGCCCTCATACGAGGACCAGAATACACAGATTCACGTTGCGAACGAAAGAAACTAAGCCCCTTGAGTCTGGCGCCTTAGACCGCTCGGCCATCCTGACATGGATTCTTTTAATTTGGACGTTTTATAAATTACATCTCTTTCAGTTAATTTCATAAAGCATATAGTGTCAGAAGTGGGATTCGAACCCACGCCCTCATACGAGGACCAGAATACACAGATTCACGTTGTGAAGGAAGGAAACTGAGCCCCTTGATTCTGGTGCCTTAGACCGCTCGGCCACCCTGACTTGGATTCATTCAATTGGGACGTTTTATAAATTACATCTCTTCCAGTTAATTTCATAAAACTTTTCATGTCAGAAGTGGGATTCGAACCCACGCCCTCATACGAGGACCAGAATACACAGATTCACGTTGTGAACGAAGGAAACTGAGCCCCTTGAGTCTGGCGCCTTAGACCGCTCGGCCACCCTGCCTTGGATTCATTCAATTGGGATGTTTTATAAATTACATCTCTTCCAGTTAATTTCATAAACCTTTTCGTGTCAGAAGTGGGATTCGAACCCTTGCCCTCATACGAGGACCAGAATACACAGATTCACGTTGTGAACGAAAGAAACTAGGCGCCTTAGACCGCTCGGCCACCCTGACTTGGATTCATTCAATTGGGATGTTTTATAAATTACATCTCTTCCAGTTAATTTTATAAATCATATCGTGTCAGAAGTGGGATTCGAACCCAGGCCCTCATACGAGGACCAGAATACACAGATTCACATTGTGAAAGAAGGAAACTGAGCACCTTGAGTCTGTCGCCTTAGACCGCTCGGCCACCCTGACTTGGATTCATTCAGTTGGGATGTTTTGTAAATTACATCTCTTCCAGTTAATTTCATAAAACATATCGTGTCAGAAGTGGGATTCGAACCCACGCCCTCATACCAGGACCAGAATACACAGATTCAAGTTGTGAACGAAGGAAACTGAGCCCCTTGAGTCTGGCGCCTTAGACCGCTCAGCCATTCTGACATGGATTCTTTCAATTGGGGCGTTTTATAAATTACATCTCTTCCAGTTAATTTCATAAACCTTTTCGTGTCAGAAGTGGGATTCGAACCCACGCCCTCATACGAGGACCAGAATACACAGATTCACGTTGTGAACGAAAGAAACTAAGCCCCTTGAGTCTGGCGCCTTAGACCGCTCGGCCACCCTGACTTGGATTCATTCAATTGGGACGTTTTATAAATTACTTCTCTTCCAGTTAATTTCATAAAACGTATCGTGACAGAAGTGGGATTCGAACCCACGCCCTCATACGAGGACCAGATTACACAGATTCACGTTGCGAACGAAAGAAACCTAAGCCCCTTGAGTCTGGCGCCTTAGACCGCTCGGCCATCCTGACATGTATTCTTTCAATTGGGATGTTTTATAAATTACATCTCTTCCAGTTAATTTTATAAATCATATCGTGTCAGAAGTGGGATTCGAACCCAGGCCCTCATACGAGGACCAGAATACACAGATTCACATTGTGAAAGAAGGAAACTGAGCACCTTGAGTCTGGCACCTTAGACCGCTCGGCCACCCTGACTTGGATTCATTCAATTTGGACGTTTTATAAATTACATCTCTTTCAGTTAATTTCATAAAGCATATAGTGTCAGAAGTGGGATTCGAACCCACGCCCTCTTACGAGGACCAGAATACACAGATTCACGTTGTGAACGAAGGAAACTGAGCCCCTTGATTCTGGCGCCTTAGACCGCTCGGCCACCCTGACTTGGATTCATTCAATTGGGACGTTTTATAAATTACATCTCTTCCAGTTAATTTCATAAAACATATCGTGTTAGAAGTGGGATTCGAACCCAGCCCCTCATACGAGAACCAGAATACACAGATTCACGTTGTGAACGAAGGAAACTGAGCCCCTTGAGTCTGGCGCCTTAGACCGCTCGGCCATCCAGACATGGATTCTTTCAATTGGGACGTTTTATAAATTACATCTCTTCCAGTTAATTTCATAAAACTTTTCATGTCAGAAGTGGGATTCGAACCCACGCCCTCATACGATCACCAGAATACACAGATTCACGTTGCGAACGAAAGAAACTAAGCCCCTTGAGTCTGGCGCCTTAGACCGCTCGGCCATCCTGACATGGATTTTTTTAATTTGGACGTTTTATAAATTACATCTCTTTCAGTTAATTTCATAAAACATATAGCGTCAGAAGTGGGATTCGAACCCACGCCCTCATACGAGGACCAGAATACACAGATTCACGTTGTGAACGAAGGAAACTGAGCCCCTTGAGTCTGGCGCCTTAGACCGCTCGGCCACCCTGACTTGGATTCATTCAATTGGGATGTTTTATAAATTACATCTCTTCCAGTTAATTTCATAAACCTTTTCGTGTCAGAAGTGGGATTCGAACCCACGCCCTCATACGAGGACCAGAATACACAGATTCACGTTGTGAACGAAAGAAACTAGGCGCCTTAGACCGCTCGGCCACCCTGACTTGGATTCTTTTAATTGGGGCGTTTTATAAATTACATCTCTTCCAGTTAATTTCATAAACCTTTTCGTGTCAGAAGTGGGATTCGAACCCATGCCCTCATACGAGGACCAGAATACACAGATTCACGTTGTGAACGAAAGAAACTAAGTCCCTTGAGTCTGGCGCCTTAGACCGCTCGGCCACCCTGACTTGGATTCATTCAATTGGGACGTTTTATAAATTACTTCTCTTCCAGTTAATTTCATAAAACGTATCGTGACAGAAGTAGGATTCGAACCCACGCCCTCATACGAGGACCAGAATACACAGATTCACGTTGCGAACGAAAGAAACTAAGCCCCTTGAGTCTGGCGCCTTAGACCTCTCGGCCATCCTGACATGGATTCTTTTAATTTGGACGTTTTATAAATTACATCTCTTTCAGTTAATTTCATAAAGCATATAGTGTCAGAAGTGGGATTCGAACCCACGCCCTCTTACGAGGACCAGAATACACAGATTCACGTTGTGAACGAAGGAAACTGAGCCCCTTGATTCTGGCGCCTTATACCGCTCGGCCACCCTGACTTGGATTCATTCAATTGGGACGTTTTATAAATTACATCTCTTCCAGTTAATTTCATAAAACATATCGTGTCAGAAGTGGGATTCGAACCCAGGCCCTCATACGAGAACCAGAATACAAAGATTCACGTTGTGAACGAAGGAAACTGAGCCCCTTGAGTCTGGCGCCTTAGACCGCTCGGCCACCCTGACTTGGATTCATTCAATTGGGACGTTTTATAAATTACATCTCTTCCAGTTAATTTCATAAAACTTATCGTGTCAGAAGTGGGATTCGAACCCAGGCCCTCATACGAGAACCAGAATACAAAGATTCACGTTGTGAACGAAGGAAACTGAGCCCCTTGAGTCTGGCGCCTTAGACCGCTCGGCCACCCTGACTTGGATTCATTCAATTGGGATGTTTTATAAATTACATCTCTTCCAGTTAATTTCATAAACCTTTTCGTGTCAGAAGTGGGATTCGAACCCACGCCCTCATACGAGGACCAGAATACACAGATTCACGTTGTGAACGAAAGAAACTAGGCGCCTTAGACCGCTCGGCCACCCTGACTTGGATTCTTTCAATTGGAGCGTTTTATAAATTACATCTCTTCCAGTTAATTTCATAAACCTTTTCGTGTCAGAAGTGGGATTCGAACCCAGGCCCTCATACGAGAACCAGAATACAAAGATTCACGTTGTGAACGAAGGAAACTGAGCCCCTTGAGTCTGGCGCCTTAGACCGCTCGGCCACCCTGACTTGGATTCATTCAATTGGGACGTTTTATAAATTACATCTCTTCCAGTTAATTTCATAAAACATATCGTGTCAGAAGTGGGATTCGAACCCAGGCCCTCATACGAGAACCAGAATACACAGATTCACGTTGTGAACGAAGGAAACTGAGCCCCTTGAGTCTGGCGCCTTAGAACGCTCGGCCATCCTGACATGGATTCTTTCAATTGGGACGTTTTATAAATTACATCTCTTCCAGTTAATTTCATAAAACATTTCATGTCAGAAGTGGGCTTCGAACCCACGCCCTCATACGAGGACCAGAATACACAGATTCACGTTGCGAACGAAAGAAACTAAGCCCCTTGAGTCTGGTGCCTTAGACCTCTCGGCCATCCTGACATGGATTCTTTTAATTTGGACGTTTTATAAATTACATCTCTTCCAGTTAATTTCATAAAACATATCGTGTCAGAAGTGGGATTCGAACCCAGGCCCTCATACGAGAACCAGAATACAAAGATTCACGTTGTGAACGAAGGAAACTGAGCCCCTTGAGTCTGGCGCCTTAGACCGCTCGGCCACCCTGACTTGGATTCATTCAATTGGGATGTTTTATAAATTACATCTCTTCCAGTTAATTTCATAAACCCTTTCGTGTCAGAAGTGGGATTCGAACCCACGCCCTCATACGAGGACCAGAATACACAGATTCACGTTGTGAACGAAAGAAACTAGGCGCCTTAGACCGCTCGGCCACCCTGACTTGGATTCTTTCAATTGGAGCGTTTTATAAATTACATCTCTTCCAGTTAATTTCATAAACCTTTTCGTGTCAGAAGTGGGATTCGAACCCAGGCCCTCATACGAGAACCAGAATACAAAGATTCACGTTGTGAACGAAGGAAACTGAGCCCCTTGAGTCTGGCGCCTTAGACCGCTCGGCCACCCTGACTTGGATTCATTCAATTGGGACGTTTTATAAATTACATCTCTTCCAGTTAATTTCATAAAACATATCGTGTCAGAAGTGGGATTCGAACCCAGGCCCTCATACGAGAACCAGAATACACAGATTCACGTTGTGAACGAAGGAAACTGAGCCCGTTGAGTCTGGCGCCTTAGAACGCTCGGCCATCCTGACATGGATTCTTTCAATTGGGACGTTTTATAAATTACATCTCTTCCAGTTAATTTCATAAAACTTTTCATGTCAGAAGTGGGATTCGAACCCACGACCTCATACGAGGACCAGAATACACAGATTCACGTTGCGAACGAAAGAAACTAAGCCCCTTGAGTCTGGCGCCTTAGACCTCTCGGCCATCCTGACATGGATTCTTTTAATTTGGACGTTTTATAAATTACATCTCTTTCAGTTAATTTCATAAAGCATATAGTGTCAGAAGTGGGATTCGAACCCACGCCCTCTTACGAGGACCAGAATACACAGATTCACGTTGTGAACGAAGGAAACTGAGCCCCTTGATTCTGGCGCCTTAGACCGCTCGGCCACCCTGACTTGGATTCATTCAATTGGGACGTTTTATAAATTACTTCTCTTCCAGTTAATTTCATAAAACGTATCGTGACAGAAGTAGGATTCGAACCCACGCCCTCATACGAGGACCAGAATACACAGATTCACGTTGCGAACGAAAGAAACTAAGCCCCTTGAGTCTGGCGCCTTAGACCTCTCGGCCATCCTGACATGGATTCTTTTAATTTGGACGTTTTATAAATTACATCTCTTTCAGTTAATTTCATAAAGCATATAGTGTCAGAAGTGGGATTCGAACCCACGCCCTCTTACGAGGACCAGAATACACAGATTCACGTTGTGAACGAAGGAAACTGAGCCCCTTGATTCTGGCGCCTTAGACCGCTCGGCCACCCTGACTTGGATTCATTCAATTGGGACGTTTTATAAATTACATCTCTTCCAGTTAATTTCATAAAACATATCGTGTCAGAAGTGGGATTCGAACCCAGGCCCTCATACGAGAACCAGAATACAAAGATTCACGTTGTGAACGAAGGAAACTGAGCCCCTTGAGTCTGGCGCCTTAGACCGCTCGGCCACCCTGACTTGGATTCATTCAATTGGGACGTTTTATAAATTACATCTCTTCCAGTTAATTTCATAAAACATATCGTGTCAGAAGTGGGATTCGAACCCAGGCCCTCATACGAGAACCAGAATACAAAGATTCACGTTGTGAACGAAGGAAACTGAGCCCCTTGAGTCTGGCGCCTTAGACCGCTCGGCCACCCTGACTTGGATTCATTCAATTGGGATGTTTTATAAATTACATCTCTTCCAGTTAATTTCATAAACCTTTTCGTGTCAGAAGTGGGATTCGAACCCACGCCCTCATACGAGGACCAGAATACACAGATTCACGTTGTGAACGAAAGAAACTAGGCGCCTTAGACCGCTCGGCCACCCTGACTTGGATTCTTTCAATTGGAGCGTTTTATAAATTACATCTCTTCCAGTTAATTTCATAAACCTTTTCGTGTCAGAAGTGGGATTCGAACCCAGGCCCTCATACGAGAACCAGAATACAAAGATTCACGTTGTGAACGAAGGAAACTGAGCCCCTTGAGTCTGGCGCCTTAGACCGCTCGGCCACCCTGACTTGGATTCATTCAATTGGGACGTTTTATAAATTACATCTCTTCCAGTTAATTTCATAAAACATATCGTGTCAGAAGTGGGATTCGAACCCAGGCCCTCATACGAGAACCAGAATACACAGATTCACGTTGTGAACGAAGGAAACTGAGCCCCTTGAGTCTGGCGCCTTAGAACGCTCGGCCATCCTGACATGGATTCTTTCAATTGGGACGTTTTATAAATTACATCTCTTCCAGTTAATTTCATAAAACTTTTCATGTCAGAAGTGGGATTCGAACCCACGCCCTCATACGAGGACCAGAATACACAGATTCACGTTGCGAACGAAAGAAACTAAGCCCCTTGAGTCTGGTGCCTTAGACCTCTCGGCCATCCTGACATGGATTCTTTTAATTTGGACGTTTTATAAATTACATCTCTTCCAGTTAATTTCATAAAACATATCGTGTCAGAAGTGGGATTCGAACCCAGGCCCTCATACGAGAACCAGAATACAAAGATTCACGTTGTGAACGAAGGAAACTGAGCCCCTTGAGTCTGGCGCCTTAGACCGCTCGGCCACCCTGACTTGGATTCATTCAATTGGGACGTTTTATAAATTACATCTCTTCCAGTTAATTTCATAAAACATATCGTGTCAGAAGTGGGATTCGAACCCAGGCCCTCATACGAGAACCAGAATACAAAGATTCACGTTGTGAACGAAGGAAACTGAGCCCCTTGAGTCTGGCGCCTTAGACCGCTCGGCCACCCTGACTTGGATTCATTCAATTGGGATGTTTTATAAATTACATCTCTTCCACTTAATTTCATAAACCCTTTCGTGTCAGAAGTGGGATTCGAACCCACGCCCTCATACGAGGACCAGAATACACAGATTCACGTTGTGAACGAAAGAAACTAGGCGCCTTAGACCGCTCGGCCACCCTGACTTGGATTCTTTCAATTGGAGCGTTTTATAAATTACATCTCTTCCAGTTAATTTCATAAACCTTTTCGTGTCAGAAGTGGGATTCGAACCCAGGCCCTCATACGAGAACCAGAATACAAAGATTCACGTTGTGAACGAAGGAAACTGAGCCCCTTGAGTCAGGCGCCTTAGACCGCTCGGCCACCCTGACTTGGATTCATTCAATTGGGACGTTTTATAAATTACATCTCTTCCAGTTAATTTCATAAAACATATCGTGTCAGAAGTGGGATTCGAACCCAGGCCCTCATACGAGAACCAGAATACACAGATTCACGTTGTGAACGAAGGAAACTGAGCCCGTTGAGTCTGGCGCCTTAGAACGCTCGGCCATCCTGACATGGATTCTTTCAATTGGGACGTTTTATAAATTACATCTCTTCCAGTTAATTTCATAAAACTTTTCATGTCAGAAGTGGGATTCGAACCCACGACCTCATACGAGGACCAGAATACACAGATTCACGTTGCGAACGAAAGAAACTAAGCCCCTTGAGTCTGGCGCCTTAGACCTCTCGGCCATCCTGACATGGATTCTTTTAATTTGGACGTTTTATAAATTACATCTCTTTCAGTTAATTTCATAAAGCATATAGTGTCAGAAGTGGGATTCGAACCCACGCCCTCTTACGAGGACCAGAATACACAGATTCACGTTGTGAACGAAGGAAACTGAGCCCCTTGATTCTGGCGCCTTAGACCGCTCGGCCACCCTGACTTGGATTCATTCAATTGGGACGTTTTATAAATTACATCTCTTCCAGTTAATTTCATAAAACATATCGTGTCAGAAGTGGGATTCGAACCCAGGCCCTCATACGAGAACCAGAATACAAAGATTCACGTTGTGAACGAAGGAAACTGAGCCCCTTGAGTCTGGCGCCTTAGACCGCTCGGCCACCCTGACTTGGATTCATTCAATTGGGACGTTTTATAAATTACATCTCTTCCAGTTAATTTCATAAAACATATCGTGTCAGAAGTGGGATTCGAACCCAGGCCCTCATACGAGAACCAGAATACAAAGATTCACGTTGTGAACGAAGGAAACTGAGCCCCTTGAGTCTGGCGCCTTAGACCGCTCGGCCACCCTGACTTGGATTCATTCAATTGGGATGTTTTATAAATTACATCTCTTCCAGTTAATTTCATAAACCTTTTCGTGTCAGAAGTGGGATTCGAACCCACGCCCTCATACGAGGACCAGAATACACAGATTCACGTTGTGAACGAAAGAAACTAGGCGCCTTAGACCGCTTGGCCACCCTGACTTGGATTCTTTCAATTGGAGCGTTTTATAAATTACATCTCTTCCAGTTAATTTCATAAACCTTTTCGTGTCAGAAGTGGGATTCGAACCCAGGCCCTCATACGAGAACCAGAATACAAAGATTCACGTTGTGAACGAAGGAAACTGAGCCCCTTGAGTCTGGCGCCTTAGACCGCTCGGCCACCCTGACTTGGATTCATTCAATTGGGACGTTTTATAAATTACATCTCTTCCAGTTAATTTCATAAAACATATCGTGTCAGAAGTGGGATTCGAACCCAGGCCCTCATACGAGAACCAGAATACACAGATTCACGTTGTGAACGAAGGAAACTGAGCCCCTTGAGTCTGGCGCCTTAGAACGCTCGGCCATCCTGACATGGATTCTTTCAATTGGGACGTTTTATAAATTACATCTCTTCCAGTTAATTTCATAAAACTTTTCATGTCAGAAGTGGGATTCGAACCCACGCCCTCATACGAGGACCAGAATACACAGATTCACGTTGCGAACGAAAGAAACTAAGCCCCTTGAGTCTGGCGCCTTAGACCGCTCGGTCATCCTGACATGGATTCTTTTAATTTGGACGTTTTATAAATTACATCTCTTTCAGTTAATTTCATAAAACATATAGTGTCAGAAGTGGGGTTCGAACCCACGACCTCATACGAGGACCAGAATACACAGATTCACGTTGCGAACGAAGGAAACTGAGCCCCTTGAGTCTGGCGCCTTAGACCGCTCGGCCATCCTGACATGGATTCTTTCAATTGGGACGTTTTATAAATTACATCTCTTCCAGTTAATTTCATAAAACTTTTCATGTCAGAAGTGGGATTCGAACCCACGCCCTCATACGAGGACCAGAATACACAGATTCACGTTGCGAACGAAAGAAACTAAGCCCCTTGAGTCTGGCGCCTTAGACCGCTCGGCCACCCTGACTTGGATTCATTCAATTGGGACGTTTTATAAATTACTTCTCTTCCAGTTAATTTCATAAAACGTATCGTGACAGAAGTGGGATTCGAACCCACGCCCTCATACGAGGACCAAAATACACAGATTCACGTTGCGAACGAAAGAAACTAAGCCCCTTGAGTCTGGCGCCTTAGACCGCTCGGCCATCCTGACATGGATTCTTTTAATTTGGACGTTTTATAAATTACATCTCTTCCAGTTAATTTCATAAAACATATCGTGTCAGAAGTGGGATTCGAACCCAGGCCCTCATACGAGAACCAGAATACACAGATTCACGTTGTGAACGAAGGAAACTGAGCCCCTTGAGTCTGGCGCCTTAGAACGCTCGGCCATCCTGACATGGATTCTTTCAATTGGGACGTTTTATAAATTACATCTCTTCCAGTTAATTTCATAAAACTTTTCATGTCAGAAGTGGGATTCGAACCCACGCCCTCATACGAGGACCAGAATACACAGATTCACGTTGCGAACGAAAGAAACTAAGCCCCTTGAGTCTGGCGCCTTAGACCGCTCGGTCATCCTGACATGGATTCTTTTAATTTGGACGTTTTATAAATTACATCTCTTTCAGTTAATTTCATAAAACATATAGTGTCAGAAGTGGGGTTCGAACCCACGACCTCATACGAGGACCAGAATACACAGATTCACGTTGCGAACGAAGGAAACTGAGCCCCTTGAGTCTGGCGCCTTAGACCGCTCGGCCATCCTGACATGGATTCTTTCAATTGGGACGTTTTATAAATTACATCTCTTCCAGTTAATTTCATAAAACTTTTCATGTCAGAAGTGGGATTCGAACCCACGCCCTCATACGAGGACCAGAATACACAGATTCACGTTGCGAACGAAAGAAACTAAGCCCCTTGAGTCTGGCGCCTTAGACCGCTCGGCCACCCTGACTTGGATTCATTCAATTGGGACGTTTTATAAATTACTTCTCTTCCAGTTAATTTCATAAAACGTATCGTGACAGAAGTGGGATTCGAACCCACGCCCTCATACGAGGACCAAAATACACAGATTCACGTTGCGAACGAAAGAAACTAAGCCCCTTGAGTCTGGCGCCTTAGACCGCTCGGCCATCCTGACATGGATTCTTTTAATTTGGACGTTTTATAAATTACATCTCTTTCAGTTAATTTCATAAAGCATATAGTGTCAGAAGTGGGATTCGAACCCACGCCCTCATACGAGGACCAGAATACACAGATTCACGTTGCGAACGAAGGAAACTGAGCCCCTTGATTCTGGCGCCTTAGACCGCTCGGCCACCCTGACTTGGATTCATTCAATTGGGACGTTTTATAAATTACATCTCTTCCAGTTAATTTCATAAAACATATCGTGTCAGAAGTGGGATTCGAACCCAGGCCCTCATACGAGAACCAGAATACACAGATTGACGTTGTGAACGAAGGAAACTGAGCCCCTTGAGTCTGGCGCCTTAGACCGCTCGGCCATCCTCACATGGATTCTTTCAATTGGGACGTTTTATAAATTACATCTCTTCCAGTTAATTTCATAAAACTTTTCATGTCAGAAGTGGGATTCGAACCCACGCCCTCATACGAGGACCAGAATACACAGATTCACGTTGCGAACGAAAGAAACTAAGCCCCTTGAGTCTGGCGCCTTAGACCGCTCGGCCATCCTGACATGGATTCTTTTAATTTGGACGTTTTTTAAATTACATCTCTTTCAGTTAATTTCATAAAACATATAGTGTCAGAAGTGGGATTCGAACCCACGCCCTCATACGAGGACCAGAATACACAGATTCACGTTGCGAACGAAGGAAACTGAGCCCCTTGAGTCTGGCGCCTTAGACCGCTCGGCCACCCTGACTTGGATTCATTCAATTGGGATGTTTTATAAATTACATCTCTTCCAGTTAATTTCATAAACCTTTTCGTGTCAGAAGTGGGATTCGAACCCACGCCCTCATACGAGGACCAGAATACACAGATTCACGTTGTGAACGAAAGAAACTAGGCGCCTTAGACCGCTCGGCCACCCTGACTTGGATTCATTCAATTGGGATGTTTTATAAATTACATCTCTTCCAGTTAATTTTATAAATCATATCGTGTCAGAAGTGGGATTCGAACCCAGGCCCTCATACGAGGACCAAAATACACAGATACACATTGTGAACGAAGGAAACTGAGCACCTTGAGTCTGGCACCTTAGACCGCTCGGCCACCCTGACTTGGATTCATTCAATTGGGACGTTTTATAAATTACATCTCTTCCAGTTAATTTCATAAAACATATCGTGTCAGAAGTGGGATTCGAACCCACGCCCTCATACGAGGACCAGAATACTTGTGGGTGCTTGTAGGTACTTGTGGGTACTTGTAGGTACTTGTGGGTACTTGTAGGTACTTGTGGGTACTTGTAGGTACTTGTGGGTACTTGTAGGTACTTGTGGGTACTTGTAGGTACTTGTGGGTACTTGTAGGTACTTGTGGGTTCTTGTAGGTACTTGTAAATACTTGTAGGTGCTTGTGGGTACTTTTAGGTACTTGTGGGTACTTTAAGGTACTTGTGGGTACTTGTAGGTACTTGTGGGTACTTGTAGGTACTTGTGGGTACTTGTAGGTGCTTGTGGGTGCTTGAGGGTGCTTGTAGCTGCTTGTGGGTACTTGTGGGTGCTTGTGGGTACTAATGGGTGCTTGTGGGTACTTGTGGGTGCTTGTGGGTACTTGTGGGTACTTGTAGGTACTTGTGGGTACTTTTAGGTACTTTTAGGTACTTGTGGGTACTTGTAGGTACTTGTGGGTGCTTGTGGGTACTTGTGGATACTTGTAGGTACTTGTGGGTACTTGTGGATACTTGTGGATACTTGTAGGTACTTGTGGGTACTTGTGGATACTTGTGGGTACTTGTAGTAGCTTGTAGTACTTGTAGGTACTTGTAGGAGCTTGTAGGTACTTGTAGGAGCTTGTAGGTACTTGTGGGTACTTGTGGGTGCTTGTGGGTGCTTGTGGGTACTTGTGGGTGCTTGAAGGTACTTGTGGGTACTTGCCCCGGGTACTTGTGGGTACTTGCCCCGGGTACTTGTGGGTGCTTGAAGGTACTTGTGGGCACTTGCCCCGGGTGCTTGTAGGTGCTGGTGGATACTTGTAGGTGCTTGTGGGTGCTTGTAGGTGCTTGTGGGTTCTTGTAGGTACTTGTGGGTACTTGTGGGTGCTTGTAGGTACTCATGGGTACTTATGGGTACTTGCAGGTACTTGTTGGTGCTTGTAGGTGTTTGTGGGTACTCGTAGGTGCTTGTGGGTACTTGTAGGTGCTTGTGGGTACTTATGGGTGCTTGTGGGTGCTTGTGGGTACTTATGGGTACTTGTGGGTGCTTGTGGGTGGTTGTGGGTACTTGTAGGTACTTGTGGGTGCTTGTGGGTACTTGTGGGTTCTTGTAGGTACTTGTAGGTGTTTGTGGGTACTTGTAGGTACTTGTGGGTACTTGTAGGTACTTGTGGGTACTTGTAGGTGCTTGTGGGTGCTTTTAGGTACTTGTGGGTACTTGTAGGTACTTGTGGGTACTTGTAGGAGCTTGTAGGTACTTGAAGGTACTTGTAGGAGCTTGTAGGTACTTGTAGGAGCTTTTAGGTACTTGTAGGAGCTTGTAGGTACTTGTAGGAGCTTTTAGGTACTTGTAGGAGCTTGTAGGTACTTGTGGGTGCTTGTGGATGCTTGTGGGTACTTGTGGGTGCTTGTGGGTACTTATGGGTGCTTGTGGGTACTTGTGGGTGCTTGTGGGTACTTGTGGGTACTTTTAGGTACTTGTGGGTACTTGTGGATACTTGTGGATACTTGTAGGTACTTGTGGGCACTTGTGGATACTTGTGGATACTTGTAGGTACTTGTGGGTACTTGTAGGTACTTGTGGGTACTTGTAGGTACTTGTGGGTACTTGTAGGTACTTGTGGGTACTTGTAGGTACTTGTGGGTACTTGTAGGTGCTTGTGGGTGCTTGTAGGTACTTGTGGGTACTTGTAGGTACTTGTGGGTACTTGTAGGAGCTTGTAGGTACTTGAAGGTACTTGTAGGTACTTGTAGGAGCTTTTAGGTACTTGTAGGAGCTTGTAGGTACTTGTAGGAGCTTTAAGGTACTTGTAGGAGCTTGTAGGTACTTGTAGGAGCTTTTGGGTACTTGTAGGAGCTTTTAGGTACTTGTAGGAGCTTTAAGGTACTTGTGGGTGCTTGTAGGTACTTGTGGGTACTTGTGGGTACTTGTAGGTACTTGTGGGTACTTGTAGGTACTTGTAGGTGCTTGTAAGTACTTGTGGATACTTGTGGGTACTTGTAGGAGCTTGTAGGTACTTGTAGGTACTTGTAGGAGCTTGTAGGTACTTGTAGGAGCTTGTAGGTACTTGTGGGTACTTGTGGGTGCTTGAAGGTACTTCTGGGTACTTGCCCCGGGTACTTGTGGGTGCTTGAAGGTACTTGTGGGCACTTGCCCCGGGTGCTTGTAGGTGCTTGTGGATACTTGTAGGTGCATGTGGGTGCTTGTAGGTGCTTGTGGGTCCTTGTAGGTACTTGTGGGTACTTCTGGGTTCTTGTAGGTACTTATGGGTACTTGCAGGTACTTGTGGGTACTTGTGGGTGCTTGTAGGTGTTTGTGGGTACTCGTAGGTGCTTGTGGGTACTTATGGGTACTTATGGGTGCTTGTGGGTGCTTGTGGGTACTTAGGGGTACTTGTGGGTGCTTGTGGGTGCTTGTGGGTACTTGTAGGTACTTGTGGGTGCTTGTGGGTACTTGTGGGTTCTTGTAGGTACTTGTAGGTACTTGTGGGTACTTGTGGGTACTTGCCCCGGGTACTTGTGGGTGCTTGAAGGTACTTGTGGGTACTTGTGGGTGCTTGAAGGTACTTGTGGGTACTTGCCCCGGGAACTTGTGGGTGCTTGAAGGTACTTGTGGGTACTTGTGGGTGCTTGAAGGTACTTGTGGGTACTTGCCCCGGGTACTTGTGGGTGCTTGAAGGTACTTGTGGGCACTCGCCCCGGGTGCTTGTAGGTGCTTGTGGATACTTGTAGGTGCTTGTGGGTGCTTGTAGGTGCTTGTGGGTTCTTGTAGGTACTTGTGGGTACTTGTGGGTGCTTGTAGGTACTTATGGGTACTTGCAGGTACTTGTGGGTGCTTGTAGGTGTTTGTGGGTACTCGTAGGTGCTTGTGGGTACTTGTAGGTGCTTGTGGGTACTTATGGGTGCTTGTGGGTGCTTGTGGGTACTTGTTTGTGCTTGTGGGTGCTTGTGGGTACTTGTAGGTACTTGTGGGTGCTTGTGGGTACTTGTGGGTTCTTGTAGGTACTTGTGGGTGCTTGTGGGTACTTGTGGGTTCTTGTAGGTACTTGTAGGTACTTTTGGGTACTTGTAGGTACTTGTAGGTACTTGTGGGTACTTGTAGGTGTTTGTGGGTACTTGTAGGTACTTGTGGGTACTTGTAGGTACTTGTGGGTACTTGTGGGTACTTGTAGGTGCTTGTAGGTACTTGTGGGTACTTGTGGGTGCTTGTAGGTGCTTGTGGGTGCTTGTAGGTACTTGTGGGTTTTTGTGGGTGCTTGTAGGTACTTGTGGGTACTTGTGGGTGCTTGTAGGTACTTGTGGGTGCTTGTAGGTACTTGTGGGTACTTGTAGGTACTTGTGGGTACTTGTAGGTGCTTGTGGGTGCTTTTAGGTACTTGTGGGTACTTGTGGGTACTTGTAGGTACTTGTGGGTACTTGTAGGAGCTTGTAGGTACTTGAAGGTACTTGTAGGAGCTTGTAGGAGCTTGTAGGTACTTGTAGGAGCTTTTAGGTACTTGTAGGAGCTTGTAGGTACTTGTAGGAGCTTTTAGGTACTTGTAGGAGCTTGTAGGTACTTGTGGGTGCTTGTGGGTGCTTGTGGGTGCTTGTGGGTACTTGTGGGTGCTTGTGGGTACTTATGGGTGCTTGTGGGTACTTGTGGGTTCTTGTGGGTACTTGTGGGTGCTTGTGGGTACTTGTGGGTACTTGTAGGTATTTGTGGGTACTTTTAGGTACTTTTAGGTACTTGTGGGTACTTGTGGGTACTTGTGGATACTTGTGGATACTTGTGGATACTTGTAGGTACTTGTGGGCACTTGTGGATACTTGTAGGTACTTGTGGGTACTTGTGGATACTTGTGGGTACTTGTAGGTGCTTGTAGGTACTTGTAGGTACTTGTAGGAGCTTTTAGGTACTTGTAGGAGCTTGTAGGTACTTGTAGGAGCTTTTAGGTACTTGTAGGAGCTTGTAGGTACTTGTAGGAGCTTTTAGGTACTTGTAGGAGCTTGTAGGTACTTGTAGGAGCTTTTAGGTACTTGTAGGAGCTTGTAGGTACTTGTAGGAGCTTTTAGGTACTTGTAGGAGCTTGTAGGTACTTGTGGGTACTTGTGGGTGCTTGTGGGTACTTGCCCCGGGTACTTGTGGGTGCTTGAAGGTACTTGTGGGTACTTGTGGGTGCTTGAAGGTACTTGTGGGTACTTGCCCCGGGAACTTGTGGGTGCTTGAAGGTACTTGTGGGTACTTGTGGGTGCTTGAAGGTACTTGTGGGTACTTGCCCCGGGTACTTGTGGGTGCTTGAAGGTACTTGTGGGCACTCGCCCCGGGTGCTTGTAGGTGCTTGTGGATACTTGTAGGTGCTTGTGGGTGCTTGTAGGTGCTTGTGGGTTCTTGTAGGTACTTGTGGGTACTTGTGGGTGCTTGTAGGTACTTATGGGTACTTGCAGGTACTTGTGGGTGCTTGTAGGTGTTTGTGGGTACTCGTAGGTGCTTGTGGGTATTTGTAGGTGCTTGTGGGTTCTTGTAGGTACTTGTGGGTACTTGTGGGTGCTTGTAGGTACTTATGGGTACTTGCAGGTACTTGTGGGTGCTTGTAGGTGTTTGTGGGTACTCGTAGGTGCTTGTGGGTATTTGTAGGTGCTTGTGGGTACTTATGGGTGCTTGTGGGTGCTTGTGGGTACTTGTGGGTGCTTGTGGGTGCTTGTGGGTACTTGTAGGTACTTGTGGGTGCTTGTGGGTACTTGTGGGTTCTTGTAGGTACTTGTGGGTGCTTGTGGGTACTTGTGGGTTCTTGTAGGTACTTGTAGGTACTTTTGGGTACTTGTAGGTACTTGTAGGTACTTGTGGGTACTTGTGGGTGCTTGAAGGTACTTCTGGGTACTTGCCCCGGGTACTTGTGGGTGCTTGAAGGTACTTGTGGGCACTTGCCCCGGGTGCTTGTAGGTGCTTGTGGATACTTGTAGGTGCTTGTGGGTGCTTGTAGGTGCTTGTGGGTCCTTGTAGGTACTTGTGGGTACTTCTGGGTTCTTGTAGGTACTTATGGGTACTTGAAGGTACTTGTGGGTACTTGTGGGTGCTTGTAGGTGTTTGTGGGTACTCGTAGGTGCTTGTGGGTACTTATGGGTACTTATGGGTGCTTGTGGGTGCTTGTGGGTGCTTAGGGGTACTTGTGGGTGCTTGTGGGTGCTTGTGGGTACTTGTAGGTACTTGTGGGTGCTTGTGGGTACTTGTGGGTTCTTGTAGGTACTTGTAGGTACTTGTGGGTACTTGTGGGTACTTGCCCCGGGTACTTGTGGGTGCTTGAAGGTACTTGTGGGTACTTGTGGGTGCTTGAAGGTACTTGTGGGTACTTGCCCCGGGAACTTGTGGGTGCTTGAAGGTACTTGTGGGTGCTTGAAGGTACTTGTTGGTACTTGCCCCGGGTACTTGTGGGTGCTTGAAGGTACTTGTGGGCACTCGCCCCGGGTGCTTGTAGGTGCTTGTGGATACTTGTAGGTGCTTGTGGGTGCTTGTAGGTGCTTGTGGGTTCTTGTAGGTACTTGTGGGTACTTGTGGGTGCTTGTAGGTACTTATGGGTACTTGCAGGTACTTGTGGGTGCTTGTAGGTGTTTGTGGGTACTCGTAGGTGCTTGTGGGTACTTGTAGGTGCTTGTGGGTACTTATGGGTGCTTGAGGGTGCTTGTGGGTACTTGTGGGTGCTTGTGGGTGCTTGTGGGTACTTGTAGGTACTTGTGGGTGCTTGTGGGTACTTGTGGGTTCTTGTAGGTACTTGTGGGTGCTTGTGGGTACTTGTGGGTTCTTGTAGGTACTTGTAGGTACTTTTGGGTACTTGTAGGTACTTGTGGGTACTTGTAGGTGTTTGTGGGTACTTGTAGGTACTTGTGGGTACTTGTAGGTACTTGTGGGTACTTGTGGGTACTTGTAGGTGCTTGTAGGTACTTGTGGGTACTTGTGGGTGCTTGTAGGTGCTTGTGGGTGCTTGTAGGTACTTGTGGGTACTTGTGGGTGCTTGTAGGTACTTGTGGGTACTTGTGGGTGCTTGTAGGTACTTGTGGGTGCTTGTAGGTACTTGTGGGTACTTGTAGGTACTTGTGGGTACTTGTAGGTGCTTGTGGGTGCTTTTAGGTACTTGTGGGTACTTGTAGGTACTTGTGGGTACTTGTAGGAGCTTGTAGGTACTTGAAGGTACTTGTAGGAGCTTGTAGGAGCTTGTAGGTACTTGTAGGAGCTTTTAGGTACTTGTAGGAGCTTGTAGGTACTTGTAGGAGCTTTTAGGTACTTGTAGGAGCTTGTAGGTACTTGTGGGTGCTTGTGGGTGCTTGTGGGTGCTTGTGGGTACTTGTGGGTGCTTGTGGGTACTTATGGGTGCTTGTGGGTACTTGTGGGTGCTTGTGGGTACTTGTGGGTGCTTGTGGGTACTTGTGGGTACTTGTAGGTATTTGTGGGTACTTTTAGGTACTTGTAGGAGCTTGTAGGAGCTTGTAGGTACTTGTAGGAGCTTTTAGGTACTTGTAGGAGCTTGTAGGTACTTGTAGGAGCTTTTAGGTACTTGTAGGAGCTTGTAGGTACTTGTGGGTGCTTGTGGGTGCTTGTGGGTGCTTGTGGGTACTTGTGGGTGCTTGTGGGTACTTATGGGTGCTTGTGGGTACTTGTGGGTGCTTGTGGGTACTTGTGGGTGCTTGTGGGTACTTGTGGGTACTTGTAGGTATTTGTGGGTACTTTTAGGTACTTTTAGGTACTTGTGGGTACTTGTGGATACTTGTGGATACTTGTGGATACTTGTAGGTACTTGTGGGCACTTGTGGATACTTGTAGGTACTTGTGGGTACTTGTGGATACTTGTGGGTACTTGTAGGAGCTTGTAGGTACTTGTAGGTACTTGTAGGAGCTTTTAGGTACTTGTTGGAGCTTGTAGGTACTTGTAGGAGCTTTTAGGTACTTGTAGGAGCTTGTAGGTACTTGTAGGAGCTTTTAGGTACTTGTAGGAGCTTGTAGGTACTTGTAGGAGCTTTTAGGTACTTGTAGGAGCTTGTAGGTACTTGTAGGAGCTTTTAGGTACTTGTAGGAGCTTGTAGGTACTTGTGGGTACTTGTGGGTGCTTGTGGGTACTTGCCCCGGGTACTTGTGGGTGCTTGAAGGTACTTGTGGGTACTTGTGGGTGCTTGAAGGTACTTGTGGGTACTTGCCCCGGGAACTTGTGGGTGCTTGAAGGTACTTGTGGGTACTTGTGGGTGCTTGAAGGTACTTGTGGGTACTTGCCCCGGGTACTTGTGGGCACTCGCCCCGGGTGCTTGTAGGTGCTTGTGGATACTTGTAGGTGCTTGTGGGTGCTTGTAGGTGCTTGTGGGTTCTTGTAGGTACTTGTGGGTACTTGTGGGTGCTTGTAGGTACTTATGGGTACTTGCAGGTACTTGTGGGTGCTTGTAGGTGTTTGTGGGTACTCGTAGGTGCTTGTGGGTACTTGTAGGTGCTTGTGGGTACTTATGGGTGCTTGTGGGTGCTTGTGGGTACTTGTGGGTGCTTGTGGGTGCTTGTGGGTACTTGTAGGTACTTGTGGGTGCTTGTGGGTACTTGTGGGTTCTTGTAGGTACTTGTGGGTGCTTGTGGGTACTTGTGGGTTCTTGTAGGTACTTGTAGGTACTTTTGGGTACTTTTGGGTACTTGTAGGTACTTGTAGGTACTTGTGGGTACTTGTGGGTGCTTGAAGGTACTTCTGGGTACTTGCCCCGGGTACTTGTGGGTGCTTGAAGGTACTTGTGGGCACTTGCCCCGGGTGCTTGTAGGTGCTTGTGGATACTTGTAGGTGCTTGTGGGTGCTTGTAGGTGCTTGTGGGTCCTTGTAGGTACTTGTGGGTACTTCTGGGTTCTTGTAGGTACTTATGGGTACTTGCAGGTACTTGTGGGTACTTGTGGGTGCTTGTAGGTGTTTGTGGGTACTCGTAGGTGCTTGTGGGTACTTATGGGTACTTATGGGTGCTTGTGGGTGCTTGTGGGTACTTAGGGGTACTTGTGGGTACTTGTAGGTGTTTGTGGGTGCTTGTAGGTACTTTTGGGTACTTGCAGGTACTTGTGGGTGCTTGTAGGTGTTTGTGGGTACTCGTAGGTGCTTGTGGGTACTTGTAGGTGCTTGTGGGTACTTATGGGTGCTTGTGGGTGCTTGTGGGTACTTGTGGGTGCTTGTGGGGGCTTGTGGGTACTTGTAGGTACTTGTGGGTGCTTGTGGGTACTTGTGGGTTCTTGTAGGTACTTGTGGGTGCTTGTGGGTACTTGTAGGTACTTGTGGGTGCTTGTGGGTACTTGTGGGTTCTTGTAGGTACTTGTAGGTACTTGTGGGTACTTGTAGGTGTTTGTGGGTACTTGTAGGTACTTGTGGGTACTTGTAGGTACTTGTGGGTACTTGTGGGTACTTGTAGGTACTTGTGGGTACTTGTAGGAGCTTGTAGGTACTTGAAGGTACTTGTAGGAGCTAGTAGGTACTTGTAGGAGCTTTTAGGTACTTGTAGGAGCTTGTAGGTACTTGTAGAAGCTTTTAGGTACTTGTAGGAGCTTGTAGGTACTTGTGGGTGCTTGTGGGTGCTTGTGGGTACTTGTGGGTGCTTGTGGGTACTTATTGGTGCTTGTGGGTACTTGTAGGTGCTTGTGGGTACTTGTGGGTACTTGTAGGTATTTGTGGGTACTTTTAGGTACTTTTAGGTACTTGTGGGTACTTGTGGATACTTGTGGATACTTGTAGGTACTTGTGGGCACTTGTGGATACTTGTAGGTACTTGTGGGTACTTGTGGATACTTGTGGGTACTTGTAGGAGCTTGTAGGTGCTTGTAGGTACTTGTAGGAGCTTTTAGGTACTTGTAGGAGCTTGTAGGTACTTGTAGGAGCTTTTAGGTACTTGTAGGAGCTTGTAGGTACTTGTAGGAGCTTTTAGGTACTTGTAGGAGCTTGTAGGTACTTGTGGGTACTTGTGGGTGCTTGTGGGTACTTGCCCCGGGTACTTGTGGGTGCTTGAAGGTACTTGTGGGTACTTGCCCCGGGTACTTGTGGGTACTTGCCCCGGGTACTTGTGGGTGCTTGAAGGTACTTGTGGGCACTCGCCCCGGGTGCTTGTAGGTGCTTGTGGATACTTGTAGGTGCTTTTGGGTGCTTGTAGGTGCTTGTGGGTTCTTGTGGGTACTTGTGGGTACTTGTGGGTGCTTGTAGGTACTTGTGGGTACTTGTGGATACTTGTGGGTACTTGTAGGAGCTTGTAGGTACTTGTAGGTACTTGTAGGAGCTTTTAGGTACTTGTAGGAGCTTTTAGGTACTTGTAGGAGCTTGTAGGTACTTGTAGGAGCTTTTAGGTACTTGTAGGAGCTTGTAGGTACTTGTAGGAGCTTTAAGGTACTTGTAGGAGCTTGTAGGTACTTGTGGGTACTTGTGGGTGCTTGTGGGTACTTGCCCCGGGTACTTGTGGGTGCTTGAAGGTACTTGTGGGTACTTGTGGGTGCTTGAAGGTACTTGTGGGTACTTGTGGGTACTTGCCCCGGGTACTTGTGGGTACTTGCCCCGGGTACTTGTGGGTGCTTGAAGGTACTTGTGGGCACTCGCACCGGGTGCTTGTAGGTGCTTGTGGATACTTGTGGGTGCTTTTGGGTGCTTGTAGGTGCTTGTGGGTTCTTGTAGGTACTTGTGGGTACTTGTGGGTGCTTGTAGGTACTTGTGGGTACTTGTGGATACTTGTGGGTACTTGTAGGAGCTTGTGGGTACTTGTAGGTACTTGTGGGTGCTTGTGGGTACTTGTGGGTTCTTGTAGGTACTTGTGGGTGCTTGTGGGTACTTGTAGGTACTTGTGGGTACTTGTAGGTGTTTGTGGGTACTTGTAGTTACTTGTGGGTACTTGTAGGTACTTGTGGGTACTTGTGGGTACTTGTAGGTACTTGTGGGTACTTGTAGGAGCTTGTAGGTACTTGAAGGTACTTGTAGGAGCTAGTAGGTACTTGTAGGAGCTTTTAGGTACTTGTAGGAGCTTGTAGGTACTTGTAGAAGCTTTTAGGTACTTGTAGGAGCTTGTAGGTACTTGTGGGTGCTTGTGGGTGCTTGTGGGTACTTGTGGGTGCTTGTGGGTACTTATTGGTGCTTGTGGGTACTTGTAGGTGCTTGTGGGTACTTGTGGGTACTTGTAGGTATTTGTGGGTACTTTTAGATACTTTTAGGTACTTGTGGGTACTTGTGGATACTTGTGGATACTTGTAGGTACTTGTGGGCACTTGTGGATACTTGTAGGTACTTGTGGGTACTTGTGGATACTTGTGGGTACTTGTAGGAGCTTGTAGGTGCTTGTAGGTACTTGTAGGAGCTTTTAGGTACTTGTAGGAGCTTGTAGGTACTTGTAGGAGCTTTTAGGTACTTGTAGGAGCTTGTAGGTACTTGTAGGAGCTTTTAGGTACTTGTAGGAGCTTGTAGGTACTTGTGGGTACTTGTGGGTGCTTGTGGGTACTTGCCCCTGGTACTTGTGGGTGCTTGAATGTACTTGTGGGTACTTGCCCCGGGTACTTGTGGGTACTTGCCCCGGGTACTTGTGGGTGCTTGAAGGTACTTGTGGGCACTCGCCCCGGGTGCTTGTAGGTGCTTGTGGATACTTGTAGGTGCTTTTGGGTGCTTGTAGGTGCTTGTGGGTTCTTGTGGGTACTTGTGGGTACTTGTGGGTACTTGTGGGTGCTTGTAGGTACTTGTGGGTACTTGTGGATACTTGTGGGTACTTGTAGGAGCTTGTAGGTACTTGTAGGTACTTGTAGGAGCTTTTAGGTACTTGTAGGAGCTTTTAGGTACTTGTAGGAGCTTGTAGGTACTTGTAGGAGCTTTTAGGTACTTGTAGGAGCTTGTAGGTACTTGTAGGAGCTTTTAGGTACTTGTAGGAGCTTGTAGGTACTTGTGGGTACTTGTGGGTGCTTGTGGGTACTTGCCCCGGGTACTTGTGGGTGCTTGAAGGTACTTGTGGGTACTTGTGGGTGCTTGAAGGTACTTGTGGGTACTTGTGGGTACTTGCCCCGGGTACTTGTGGGTACTTGCCCCGGGTACTTGTGGGTACTTGCCCCGGGTACTTGTGGGTGCTTGAAGGTACTTGTGGGCACTCGCACCGGGTGCTTGTAGGTGCTTGTGGATACTTGTGGGCACTCGCCCCGGGTGCTTGTAGGTGCTTGTGGATACTTGTAGGTGCTTTTGGGTGCTTGTAGGTGCTTGTGGGTTCTTGTAGGTACTTGTGGGTACTTGTGGGTGCTTGTAGGTACTTGTGGGTACTTGTGGATACTTGTGGGTACTTGTAGGAGCTTGTAGGTGCTTGTAGGTACTTGTAGGAGCTTTTAGGTACTTGTAGGAGCTTGTAGGTACTTGTAGGAGCTTTTAGGTACTTGTAGGAGCTTGTAGGTACTTGTAGGAGCTTTTAGGTACTTGTAGGAGCTTGTAGGTACTTGTGGATACTTGTGGGCACTCGCCCCGGGTGCTTGTAGGTGCTTGTGGATACTTGTAGGTGCTTTTGGGTGCTTGTAGGTGCTTGTGGGTTCTTGTAGGTACTTGTGGGTACTTGTGGGTGCTTGTAGGTACTTGTGGGTACTTGTGGATACTTGTGGGTACTTGTAGGAGCTTGTAGGTGCTTGTAGGTACTTGTAGGAGCTTTTAGGTACTTGTAGGAGCTTGTAGGTACTTGTAGGAGCTTTTAGGTACTTGTAGGAGCTTGTAGGTACTTGTAGGAGCTTTTAGGTACTTGTAGGAGCTTGTAGGTACTTGTGGGTACTTGTGGGTGCTTGTGGGTACTTGCCCCGGGTACTTGTGGGTGCTTGAAGGTACTTGTGGGTACTTGCCCCGGGTACTTGTGGGTACTTGCCCCGGGTACTTGTGGGTACTTGCCCCGGGTACTTGTGGGTGCTTGAAGGTACTTGTGGGCACTCGCCCCGGGTGCTTGTAGGTGCTTGTGGATACTTGTAGGTGCTTTTGGGAGCTTGTAGGAGCTTGTGGGTACTTGCAGGTACTTGTGGGTACTTGTGGGTGCTTGTAGGTGTTTGTGGGTACTTATGGGTACTTATGGGTACTTGCAGGTACTTGTGGGTACTTGTGGGTGCTTGTAGGTGTTTGTGGGTACTCGTAGGTGCTTGTGGGTACTTATGGGTGCTTGTGGGTGCTTGTGGGTACTTATGGGTACTTGTGGGTGCTTGTGGGTGCTTGTGGGTACTTGTAGGTACTTGTAGGTACTTGTGGGTGCTTGTGGGTACTTGTGGGTTCTTGTAGGTACTTGTAGGTACTTGTGGGTACTTGTAAGTACTTGTGGGTACTTGTTGGTGTTTGTGGGTACTTGTAGGTACTTGTGGGTACTTGTGGGTGCTTGTAGGTACTTTTGGGTACTTGCAGGTACTTGTGGGTGCTTGTAGGTGTTTGTGGGTACTCGTAGGTGCTTGTGGGTACTTGTAGGTGCTTGTGGGTACTTATGGGTGCTTGTGGGTGCTTGTGGGTACTTGTGGGTGCTTGTGGGGGCTTGTGGGTACTTGTAGGTACTTGTGGGTGCTTGTGGGTACTTGTGGGTTCTTGTAGGTACTTGTGGGTGCTTGTGGGTACTTGTAGGTACTTGTGGGTGCTTGTGGGTACTTGTGGGTTCTTGTAGGTACTTGTAGGTACTTGTGGGTACTTGTAGGTGTTTGTGGGTACTTGTAGGTACTTGTGGGTACTTGTAGGTACTTGTGGGTACTTGTGGGTACTTGTAGGTACTTGTGGGTACTTGTAGGAGCTTGTAGGTACTTGAAGGTACTTGTAGGAGCTAGTAGGTACTTGTAGGAGCTTTTAGGTACTTGTAGGAGCTTGTAGGTACTTGTAGAAGCTTTTAGGTACTTGTAGGAGCTTGTAGGTACTTGTGGGTGCTTGTGGGTGCTTGTGGGTACTTGTGGGTGCTTGTGGGTACTTATTGGTGCTTGTGGGTACTTGTAGGTGCTTGTGGGTACTTGTGGGTACTTGTAGGTATTTGTGGGTACTTTTAGGTACTTTTAGGTACTTGTGGGTACTTGTGGATACTTGTAGGTACTTGTGGGCACTTGTGGATACTTGTAGGTACTTGTGGGTACTTGTGGATACTTGTGGGTACTTGTAGGAGCTTGTAGGTGCTTGTAGGTACTTGTAGGAGCTTTTAGGTACTTGTAGGAGCTTGTAGGTACTTGTAGGAGCTTTTAGGTACTTGTAGGAGCTTGTAGGTACTTGTAGGAGCTTTTAGGTACTTGTAGGAGCTTGTAGGTACTTGTGGGTACTTGTGGGTGCTTGTGGGTACTTGCCCCGGGTACTTGTGGGTGCTTGAAGGTACTTGTGGGTACTTGCCCCGGGTACTTGTGGGTACTTGCCCCGGGTACTTGTGGGTGCTTGAAGGTACTTGTGGGCACTCGCCCCGGGTGCTTGTAGGTGCTTGTGGATACTTGTAGGTGCTTTTGGGTGCTTGTAGGTGCTTGTGGGTTCTTGTGGGTACTTGTGGGTACTTGTGGGTACTTGTGGGTGCTTGTAGGTACTTGTGGGTACTTGTGGATACTTGTGGGTACTTGTAGGAGCTTGTAGGTACTTGTAGGTACTTGTAGGAGCTTTTAGGTACTTGTAGGAGCTTTTAGGTACTTGTAGGAGCTTGTAGGTACTTGTAGGAGCTTTTAGGTACTTGTAGGAGCTTGTAGGTACTTGTAGGAGCTTTAAGGTACTTGTAGGAGCTTGTAGGTACTTGTGGGTACTTGTGGGTGCTTGTGGGTACTTGCCCCGGGTACTTGTGGGTGCTTGAAGGTACTTGTGGGTACTTGTGGGTGCTTGAAGGTACTTGTGGGTACTTGTGGGTACTTGCCCCGGGTACTTGTGGGTACTTGCCCCGGGTACTTGTGGGTGCTTGAAGGTACTTGTGGGCACTCGCACCGGGTGCTTGTAGGTGCTTGTGGATACTTGTGGGTGCTTTTGGGTGCTTGTAGGTGCTTGTGGGTTCTTGTAGGTACTTGTGGGTACTTGTGGGTGCTTGTAGGTACTTGTGGGTACTTGTGGATACTTGTGGGTACTTGTAGGAGCTTGTGGGTACTTGTAGGTACTTGTGGGTGCTTGTGGGTACTTGTGGGTTCTTGTAGGTACTTGTGGGTGCTTGTGGGTACTTGTAGGTACTTGTGGGTGCTTGTGGGTACTTGTGGGTTCTTGTAGGTACTTGTAGGTACTTGTGGGTACTTGTAGGTGTTTGTGGGTACTTGTAGGTACTTGTGGGTACTTGTAGGTACTTGTGGGTACTTGTGGGTACTTGTAGGTACTTGTGGGTACTTGTAGGAGCTTGTAGGTACTTGAAGGTACTTGTAGGAGCTAGTAGGTACTTGTAGGAGCTTTTAGGTACTTGTAGGAGCTTGTAGGTACTTGTAGAAGCTTTTAGGTACTTGTAGGAGCTTGTAGGTACTTGTGGGTGCTTGTGGGTGCTTGTGGGTACTTGTGGGTGCTTGTGGGTACTTATTGGTGCTTGTGGGTACTTGTAGGTGCTTGTGGGTACTTGTGGGTACTTGTAGGTATTTGTGGGTACTTTTAGGTACTTGTGGGTACTTGTGGATACTTGTGGATACTTGTAGGTACTTGTGGGCACTTGTGGATACTTGTAGGTACTTGTGGGTACTTGTGGATACTTGTGGGTACTTGTAGGAGCTTGTAGGTGCTTGTAGGTACTTGTAGGAGCTTTTAGGTACTTGTAGGAGCTTGTAGGTACTTGTAGGAGCTTTTAGGTACTTGTAGGAGCTTGTAGGTACTTGTAGGAGCTTTTAGGTACTTGTAGGAGCTTGTAGGTACTTGTGGGTACTTGTGGGTGCTTGTGGGTACTTGCCCCGGGTACTTGTGTGTGCTTGAAGGTACTTGTGGGTACTTGCCCCGGGTACTTGTGGGTACTTGCCCCGGGTACTTGTGGGTGCTTGAAGGTACTTGTGGGCACTCGCCCCGGGTGCTTGTAGGTGCTTGTGGATACTTGTAGGTGCTTTTGGGTGCTTGTAGGTGCTTGTGGGTTCTTGTGGGTACTTGTGGGTACTTGTGGGTACTTGTGGGTGCTTGTAGGTACTTGTGGGTACTTGTGGATACTTGTGGGTACTTGTAGGAGCTTGTAGGTACTTGTAGGTACTTGTAGGAGCTTTTAGGTACTTGTAGGAGCTTTTAGGTACTTGTAGGAGCTTGTAGGTACTTGTAGGAGCTTTTAGGTACTTGTAGGAGCTTGTAGGTACTTGTAGGAGCTTTAAGGTACTTGTAGGAGCTTGTAGGTACTTGTGGGTACTTGTGGGTGCTTGTGGGTACTTGCCCCGGGTACTTGTGGGTGCTTGAAGGTACTTGTGGGTACTTGTGGGTGCTTGAAGGTACTTGTGGGTACTTGTGGGTACTTGCCCCGGGTACTTGTGGGTACTTGCCCCGGGTACTTGTGGGTGCTTGAAGGTACTTGTGGGCACTCGCACCGGGTGCTTGTAGGTGCTTGTGGATACTTGTGGGTGCTTTTGGGTGCTTGTAGGTGCTTGTGGGTTCTTGTAGGTACTTGTGGGTACTTGTGGGTGCTTGTAGGTACTTGTGGGTACTTGTGGATACTTGTGGGTACTTGTAGGAGCTTGTAGGTGCTTGTAGGTACTTGTAGGAGCTTTTAGGTACTTGTAGGAGCTTGTAGGTACTTGTAGGAGCTTTTAGGTACTTGTAGGAGCTTGTAGGTACTTGTAGGAGCTTTTAGGTACTTGTAGGAGCTTGTAGGTACTTGTGGGTACTTGTGGGTGCTTGTGGGTACTTGCCCCGGGTACTTGTGGGTGCTTGAAGGTACTTGTGGGTACTTGCCCCGGGTACTTGTGGGTACTTGCCCCGGGTACTTGTGGGTGCTTGAAGGTACTTGTGGGCACTCGCCCCGGGTGCTTGTAGGTGCTTGTGGATACTTGTAGGTGCTTTTGGGAGCTTGTAGGAGCTTGTGGGTACTTGCAGGTACTTGTGGGTACTTGTGGGTGCTTGTAGGTGTTTGTGGGTACTTATGGGTACTTATGGGTACTTGCAGGTACTTGTGGGTACTTGTGGGTGCTTGTAGGTGTTTGTGGGTACTCGTAGGTGCTTGTGGGTACTTATGGGTGCTTGTGGGTGCTTGTGGGTACTTATGGGTACTTGTGGGTGCTTGTGGGTGCTTGTGGGTACTTGTAGGTACTTGTAGGTACTTGTGGGTGCTTGTGGGTACTTGTGGGTTCTTGTAGGTACTTGTAGGTACTTGTGGGTACTTGTAAGTACTTGTGGGTACTTGTAGGTGTTTGTGGGTACTTGTAGGTACTTGTGGGTACTTGTGGGTGCTTGTAGGTACTTTTGGGTACTTGCAGGTACTTGTGGGTGCTTGTAGGTGTTTGTGGGTACTCGTAGGTGCTTGTGGGTACTTGTAGGTGCTTGTGGGTACTTATGGGTGCTTGTGGGTGCTTGTGGGTACTTGTGGGTGCTTGTGGGGGCTTGTGGGTACTTGTAGGTACTTGTGGGTGCTTGTGGGTACTTGTGGGTTCTTGTAGGTACTTGTGGGTGCTTGTGGGTACTTGTGGGTTCTTGTAGGTACTTGTAGGTACTTTTGGGTACTTGTAGGTACTTGTAGGTACTTGTGGGTACTTGTAGGTGTTTGTGGGTACTTGTAGGTACTTGTGGGTACTTGTAGGTACTTGTGGGTACTTGTGGGTACTTTTAGGTGCTTGTAGGTACTTGTGGGTACTTGTGGGTGCTTGTAGGTGCTTGTGGGTGCTTGTAGGTACTTGTGGGTACTTGTGGGTGCTTGTAGGTACTTGTGGGTACTTGTGGGTGCTTGTAGGTACTTGTGGGTGCTTGTAGGTACTTGTGGGTACTTGTAGGTACTTGTGGGTACTTGTAGGTGCTTGTGGGTGCTTTTAGGTACTTGTGGGTACTTGTAGGTACTTGTGGGTACTTGTAGGAGCTTGTAGGTACTTGAAGGTACTTGTAGGAGCTTGTAGGAGCTTGTAGGTACTTGTAGGAGCTTTTAGGTACTTGTAGGAGCTTGTAGGTACTTGTAGGAGCTTTTAGGTACTTGTAGGAGCTTGTAGGTACTTGTGGGTGCTTGTGGGTGCTTGTGGGTGCTTGTGGGTACTTGTGGGTGCTTGTGGGTACTTGTGGGTGCTTGTGGGTACTTATGGGTACTTATGGGTACTTGCAGGTACTTGTGGGTACTTGTGGGTGCTTGTAGGTGTTTGTGGGTACTCGTAGGTGCTTGTGGGTACTTATGGGTGCTTGTGGGTGCTTGTGGGTACTTATGGGTACTTGTGGGTGCTTGTGGGTGCTTGTGGGTACTTGTAGGTACTTGTAGGTACTTGTGGGTGCTTGTGGGTACTTGTGGGTTCTTGTAGGTACTTGTAGGTACTTGTGGGTACTTGTAAGTACTTGTGGGTACTTGTAGGTGTTTGTGGGTACTTGTAGGTACTTGTGGGTACTTGTGGGTGCTTGTAGGTACTTTTGGGTACTTGCAGGTACTTGTGGGTGCTTGTAGGTGTTTGTGGGTACTCGTAGGTGCTTGTGGGTACTTGTAGGTGCTTGTGGGTACTTATGGGTGCTTGTGGGTGCTTGTGGGTACTTGTGGGTGCTTGTGGGGGCTTGTGGGTACTTGTAGGTACTTGTGGGTGCTTGTGGGTACTTGTGGGTTCTTGTAGGTACTTGTGGGTGCTTGTGGGTACTTGTGGGTTCTTGTAGGTACTTGTAGGTACTTTTGGGTACTTGTAGGTACTTGTAGGTACTTGTGGGTACTTGTAGGTGTTTGTGGGTACTTGTAGGTACTTGTGGGTACTTGTAGGTACTTGTGGGTACTTGTGGGTACTTTTAGGTGCTTGTAGGTACTTGTGGGTACTTGTGGGTGCTTGTAGGTGCTTGTGGGTGCTTGTAGGTACTTGTGGGTACTTGTGGGTGCTTGTAGGTACTTGTGGGTACTTGTGGGTGCTTGTAGGTACTTGTGGGTGCTTGTAGGTACTTGTGGGTACTTGTAGGTACTTGTGGGTACTTGTAGGTGCTTGTGGGTGCTTTTAGGTACTTGTGGGTACTTGTAGGTACTTGTGGGTACTTGTAGGAGCTTGTAGGTACTTGAAGGTACTTGTAGGAGCTTGTAGGAGCTTGTAGGTACTTGTAGGAGCTTTTAGGTACTTGTAGGAGCTTGTAGGTACTTGTAGGAGCTTTTAGGTACTTGTAGGAGCTTGTAGGTACTTGTGGGTGCTTGTGGGTGCTTGTGGGTGCTTGTGGGTACTTGTGGGTGCTTGTGGGTACTTGTGGGTGCTTGTGGGTACTTGTGGGTACTTTTAGGTACTTGTGGGTACTTGTGGGTACTTGTGGATACTTGTGGATACTTGTGGATACTTGTAGGTACTTGTGGGCACTTGTGGATACTTGTAGGTACTTGTGGGTACTTGTGGATACTTGTGGGTACTTGTAGGAGCTTGTAGGTACTTGTAGGTACTTGTAGGAGCTTTTAGGTACTTGTAGGAGCTTGTAGGTACTTGTAGGAGCTTTTAGGTACTTGTAGGTACTTGTAGGAGCTTTTAGGTACTTGTAGGAGCTTGTAGGTACTTGTAGGAGCTTTTAGGTACTTGTAGGAGCTTGTAGGTACTTGTAGGAGCTTTTAGGTACTTGTAGGAGCTTGTAGGTACTTGTGGGTACTTGTGGGTGCTTGTGGGTACTTGCCCCGGGTACTTGTGGGTTCTTGAAGGTACTTGTGGGTACTTGTGGGTGCTTGAAGGTACTTGTGGGTACTTGCCCCGGGTACTTGTGGGTGCTTGAAGGTACTTGTGGGCACTCGCCCCGGGTGCTTGTAGGTGCTTGTGGATACTTGTAGGTGCTTGTGGGTGCTTGTAGGTGCTTGTGGGTGCTTGTAGGTACTTATGGGTACTTGCAGGTACTTGTGGGTGCTTGTAGGTGTTTGTGGGTACTCGTAGGTGCTTGTGGGTACTTGTAGGTGCTTGTGGGTACTTATGGGTGCTTGTGGGTGCTTGTGGGTACTTGTGGGTGCTTGTGGGTGCTTGTGGGTACTTGTAGGTACTTGTGGGTGCTTGTGGGTACTTGTGGGTTCTTGTAGGTACTTGTGGGTGCTTGTGGGTACTTGTGGGTTCTTGTAGGTACTTGTGGGTACTTGTAGGTACTTGTGGGTACTTGTAGGTGCTTGTGGGTGCTTTTAGGTACTTGTGGGTACTTTTGGGTACTTGTAGGTACTTGTAGGTACTTGTGGGTACTTGTAGGTGTTTGTGGGTACTTGTAGGTACTTGTGGGTTTTTGTAGGTACTTGTGGGTACTTGTGGGTACTTGTAGGTGCTTGTAGGTACTTGTGGGTACTTGTGGGTGCTTGTAGGTGCTTGTGGGTGCTTGTAGGTACTTGTGGGTACTTGTGGGTGCTTGTAGGTACTTGTGGGTACTTGTGGGTGCTTGTAGGTACTTGTGGGTACTTGTAGGTACTTGTGGGTACTTGTAGGTACTTGTGGGTACTTGTAGGTGCTTGTGGGTGCTTTTAGGTACTTGTGGGTACTTGTGGGTACTTGTAGGAGCTTGTAGGTACTTGAAGGTACTTGTAGGAGCTTGTAGGAGCTTGTAGGTACTTGTAGGAGCTTTTAGGTACTTGTAGGAGCTTGTAGGTACTTGTAGGAGCTTTTAGGTACTTGTAGGAGCTTGTAGGTACTTGTGGGTACTTGTGGGTGCTTGTGGGTACTTGCCCCGGGTACTTGTGGGTGCTTGAAGGTACTTGTGGGTACTTGTGGGTGCTTGAAGGTACTTGTGGGTACTTGCCCCGGGTACTTGTGGGTGCTTGAAGGTACTTGTGGGCACTCGCCCCGGGTGCTTGTAGGTGCTTGTGGATACTTGTAGGTGCTTGTGGGTGCTTGTAGGTGCTTGTGGGTTCTTGTAGGTACTTGTGGGTACTTGTGGGTGCTTGTAGGTACTTATGGGTACTTGCAGGTACTTGTGGGTGCTTGTAGGTGTTTGTGGGTACTCGTAGGTGCTTGTGGGTACTTGTAGGTGCTTGTGGGTACTTATGGGTGCTTGTGGGTGCTTTTGGGTACTTGTGGGTGCTTGTGGGTGCTTGTGGGTACTTGTAGGTACTTGTGGGTGCTTGTGGGTACTTGTGGGTTCTTGTAGGTACTTGTGGGTGCTTGTGGGTACTTGTGGGTTCTTGTAGGTACTTGTAGGTACTTTTGGGTACTTGTAGGTACTTGTAGGTACTTGTGGGTACTTGTAGGTGTTTGTGGGTACTTGTAGGTACTTGTGGGTACTTGTAGGTACTTGTGGGTACTTGTGGGTACTTGTAGGTGCTTGTAGGTACTTGTGGGTACTTGTGGGTGCTTGTAGGTGCTTGTGGGTGCTTGTAGGTACTTGTGGGTACTTGTGGGTGCTTGTAGGTACTTGTGGGTACTTGTGGGTGCTTGTAGGTACTTGTGGGTGCTTGTAGGTACTTGTGGGTACTTGTAGGTACTTGTGGGTACTTGTAGGTACTTGTGGGTACTTGTAGGTACTTGTGGGTACTTGTAGGTACTTGTGGGTACTTGTAGGTACTTGTGGGTACTTGTAGGTACTTGTAGGTACTTGTAGGTGCTTGTGGGTACTTTTAGGTACTTGTGGGTACTTGTAGGTACTTGTGGGTACTTGTAGGAGCTTGTAGGTACTTGAAGGTACTTTTAGGAGCTTGTAGGTACTTGTAGGAGCTTTTAGGTACTTGTAGGAGCTTGTAGGTACTTGTAGGAGCTTTTAGGTACTTGTAGGAGCTTGTAGGTACTTGTGGGTGCTTGTGTGTGCTTGTGGGTACTTGTGGGTACTTGTAGGTATTTGTGGGTACTTTTAGGTACTTTTAGGTACTTGTGGGTACTTGTGGATACTTGTGGATACTTGTGGATACTTGTAGGTACTTGTGGGCACTTGTGGATACTTGTGGATACTTGTAGGTACTTGTGGGTACTTGTGGATACTTTTGGGTACTTGTAGGAGCTTGTAGGTACTTGTAGTTACTTGTAGGAGCTTTTAGGTACTTGTAGGAGCTTGTAGGTACTTGTAGGAGCTTTTAGGTACTTGTAAGAGCTTGTAGGTACTTGTAGGAGCTTTTAGGTACTTGTAGGAGCTTGTAGGTACTTGTGGGTACTTGTGGGTGCTTGTGGGTACTTGCCCCGGGTACTTGTGGGTGCTTGAAGGTACTTGTGGGTACTTGTGGGTGCTTGTAGGTACTTATGGGTACTTGCAGGTACTTGTGGGTGCTTGTAGGTGTTTGTGGGTACTCGTAGGTGCTTGTGGGTACTTGTAGGTGCTTGTGGGTACTTATGGGTGCTTGTGGGTGCTTTTGGGTACTTGTGGGTGCTTGTGGGTGCTTGTGGGTACTTGTAGGTACTTGTGGGTGCTTGTGGGTACTTGTGGGTTCTTGTAGGTACTTGTGGGTGCTTGTGGGTACTTGTGGGTTCTTGTAGGTACTTGTAGGTACTTTTGGGTACTTGTAGGTACTTGTAGGTACTTGTGGGTACTTGTAGGTGTTTGTGGGTACTTGTAGGTACTTGTGGGTACTTGTAGGTACTTGTGGGTACTTGTAGGTGCTTGTAGGTACTTGTGGGTACTTGTGGGTGCTTGTAGGTGCTTGTGGGTGCTTGTAGGTACTTGTGGGTACTTGTGGGTGCTTGTAGGTACTTGTGGGTACTTGTGGGTGCTTGTAGGTACTTGTGGGTGCTTGTAGGTACTTGTGGGTACTTGTAGGTACTTGTGGGTACTTGTAGGTACTTGTGGGTACTTGTAGGTACTTGTGGGTACTTGTAGGTACTTGTGGGTACTTGTAGGTACTTGTGGGTACTTGTAGGTACTTGTGGGTACTTGTAGGTACTTGTAGGTACTTGTAGGTGCCTGTGGGTACTTTTAGGTACTTGTGGGTACTTTTAGGTACTTGTGGGTACTTGTAGGTACTTGTGGGTACTTGTAGATGCTTGTGGGTGCTTGTGGGTGCTTGTAGCTGCTTGTGGGTACTTGTGGGTGCTTGTGGGTACTTATGGGTGCTTGTGGGTACTTGTGGGTGCTTGTGGGTACTTGTGGGTACTTGTAGGTACTTGTGGGTACTTTTAGGTACTTTTAGGTACTTGTAGGTACTTGTGGGTACTTGTGGATACTTTTGGGTACTTGTAGGAGCTTGTAGGTACTTGTAGTTACTTGTAGGAGCTTTTAGGTACTTGTAGGAGCTTGTAGGTACTTGTAGGAGCTTTTAGGTACTTGTAAGAGCTTGTAGGTACTTGTAGGAGCTTTTAGGTACTTGTAGGAGCTTGTAGGTACTTGTGGGTACTTGTGGGTGCTTGTGGGTACTTGCCCCGGGTACTTGTGGGTGCTTGAAGGTACTTGTGGGTACTTGTGGGTGCTTGTAGGTACTTATGGGTACTTGCAGGTACTTGTGGGTGCTTGTAGGTGTTTGTGGGTACTCGTAGGTGCTTGTGGGTACTTGTAGGTGCTTGTGGGTACTTATGGGTGCTTGTGGGTGCTTTTGGGTACTTGTGGGTGCTTGTGGGTGCTTGTGGGTACTTGTAGGTACTTGTGGGTGCTTGTGGGTACTTGTGGGTTCTTGTAGGTACTTGTGGGTGCTTGTGGGTACTTGTGGGTTCTTGTAGGTACTTGTAGGTACTTTTGGGTACTTGTAGGTACTTGTAGGTACTTGTGGGTACTTGTAGGTGTTTGTGGGTACTTGTAGGTACTTGTGGGTACTTGTAGGTACTTGTGGGTACTTGTAGGTGCTTGTAGGTACTTGTGGGTACTTGTGGGTGCTTGTAGGTGCTTGTGGGTGCTTGTAGGTACTTGTGGGTACTTGTGGGTGCTTGTAGGTACTTGTGGGTACTTGTGGGTGCTTGTAGGTACTTGTGGGTGCTTGTAGGTACTTGTGGGTACTTGTAGGTACTTGTGGGTACTTGTAGGTACTTGTGGGTACTTGTAGGTACTTGTGGGTACTTGTAGGTACTTGTGGGTACTTGTAGGTACTTGTGGGTACTTGTAGGTACTTGTGGGTACTTGTAGGTACTTGTAGGTACTTGTAGGTGCCTGTGGGTACTTTTAGGTACTTGTGGGTACTTTTAGGTACTTGTGGGTACTTGTAGGTACTTGTGGGTACTTGTAGATGCTTGTGGGTGCTTGTGGGTGCTTGTAGCTGCTTGTGGGTACTTGTGGGTGCTTGTGGGTACTTATGGGTGCTTGTGGGTACTTGTGGGTGCTTGTGGGTACTTGTGGGTACTTGTAGGTACTTGTGGGTACTTTTAGGTACTTTTAGGTACTTGTGGGTAGTTGTAGGTACTTGTGGGTGCTTGTGGGTACTTGTGGGTACTTGTAGGTACTTGTGGGTACTTGTAGGTACTTGTGGGTACTTGTAGGTGCTTGTGGGTGCTTTTAGGTACTTGTGGGTACTTGTAGGTACTTGTGGGTACTTGTAGGAGCTTGTAGGTACTTGAAGGTACTTGTAGGAGCTTGTAGGTACTTGTAGGAGCTTTTAGGTACTTGTAGGAGCTTGTAGGTACTTGTAGGAGCTTTTAGGTACTTGTAGGAGCTTTTAGGTACTTGTAGGAGCTTGTAGGTACTTGTGGGCTCTTGTGGGTGCTTGAAGGTACTTGTGGGCACTTGCCCCGGGTGCTTGTAGGTGCTGGTGGATACTTGTAGGTGCTTGTGGGTGCTTGTAGGTGCTTGTGGGCTCTTGAAGGTACTTGTGGGTACTTGTGGGTGCTTGTAGGTACTTATGGGTACTTATGGGTACTTGCAGGTACTTGTGGGTACTTGTGGGTGCTTGTAGGTGTTTGTGGGTACTCGTTGGTGCTTGTGGGTACTTGTAGGTGCTTGTGGGTACTTATGGGTGCTTGTGGGTGCTTGTGGGTACTTATGGGTACTTGTGGGTGCTTGTGGATACTTGTAGGTACTTGTGGGCACTTGTGGATACTTGTGGATACTTGTAGGTACTTGTGGGTACTTGTGGATACTTTTGGGTACTTGTAGGAGCTTGTAGGTACTTGTAGGTACTTGTAGGAGCTTTTAGGTACTTGTAGGAGCTTGTAGGTACTTGTAGGAGCTTTTAGGTACTTGTAAGAGCTTGTAGGTACTTGTAGGAGCTTTTAGGTACTTGTAGGAGCTTGTAGGTACTTGTGGGTACTTGTGGGTGCTTGTGGGTACTTGCCCCGGGTACTTGTGGGTGCTTGAAGGTACTTGTGGGTACTTGTGGGTGCTTGTAGGTACTTATGGGTACTTGCAGGTACTTGTGGGTGCTTGTAGGTGTTTGTGGGTACTCGTAGGTGCTTGTGGGTACTTGTAGGTGCTTGTGGGTACTTATGGGTGCTTGTGGGTGCTTTTGGGTACTTGTGGGTGCTTGTGGGTGCTTGTGGGTACTTGTAGGTACTTGTGGGTGCTTGTGGGTACTTGTGGGTTCTTGTAGGTACTTGTGGGTGCTTGTGGGTACTTGTGGGTTCTTGTAGGTACTTGTAGGTACTTTTGGGTACTTGTAGGTACTTGTAGGTACTTGTGGGTACTTGTAGGTGTTTGTGGGTACTTGTAGGTACTTGTGGGTACTTGTAGGTACTTGTGGGTACTTGTGGGTACTTGTAGGTGCTTGTAGGTACTTGTGAGTACTTGTGGGTGCTTGTAGGTGCTTGTGGGTGCTTGTAGGTACTTGTGGGTACTTGTGGGTGCTTGTAGGTACTTGTGGGTACTTGTGGGTGCTTGTAGGTACTTGTGGGTGCTTGTAGGTACTTGTGGGTACTTGTAGGTACTTGTGGGTACTTGTAGGTACTTGTGGGTACTTGTAGGTACTTGTGGGTACTTGTAGGTACTTGTGGGTACTTGTAGGTACTTGTGGGTACTTGTAGGTACTTGTGGGTACTTGTAGGTACTTGTAGGTACTTGTAGGTGCTTGTGGGTACTTTTAGGTACTTGTGGGTACTTTTAGGTACTTGTAGGTACTTGTAGGTACTTGTGGGTACTTGTAGGTACTTGTGGGTGCTTGTGGGTGCTTGTAGCTGCTTGTGGGTACTTGTGGGTGCTTGTGGGTACTTATGGGTGCTTGTGGGTACTTGTGGGTGCTTGTGGGTACTTGTGGGTACTTGTAGGTACTTGTGGGTACTTTTAGGTACTTTTAGGTACTTGTGGGTAGTTGTAGGTACTTGTGGGTGCTTGTGGGTACTTGTGGGTACTTGTAGGTACTTGTGGGTACTTGTAGGTACTTGTGGGTACTTGTAGGTGCTTGTGGGTGCTTTTAGGTACTTGTGGGTACTTGTAGGTACTTGTGGGTACTTGTAGAAGCTTGTAGGTACTTGAAGGTACTTGTAGGAGCTTGTAGGTACTTGTAGGAGCTTTTAGGTACTTGTAGGAGCTTGTAGGTACTTGTAGGAGCTTTTAGGTACTTGTAGGAGCTTGTAGGTACTTGTGGGTGCTTGTGGGTGCTTGAAGGTACTTGTGGGCACTTGCCCCGGGTGCTTGTAGGTGCTGGTGGATACTTGTAGGTGCTTGTGGGTGCTTGTAGGTGCTTGTGGGTTCTTGTAGGTACTTGTGGGTACTTGTGGATGCCTGTAGGTACTTATGGGTACTTGTAGGAGCTTGTAGGTACTTGTAGTTACTTGTAGGAGCTTTTAGGTACTTGTAGGAGCTTGTAGGTACTTGTAGGAGCTTTTAGGTACTTGTAAGAGCTTGTAGGTACTTGTAGGAGCTTTTAGGTACTTGTAGGAGCTTGTAGGTACTTGTGGGTACTTGTGGGTGCTTGTGGGTACTTGCCCCGGGTACTTGTGGGTGCTTGAAGGTACTTGTGGGTACTTGTGGGTGCTTGTAGGTACTTATGGGTACTTGCAGGTACTTGTGGGTGCTTGTAGGTGTTTGTGGGTACTCGTAGGTGCTTGTGGGTACTTGTAGGTGCTTGTGGGTACTTATGGGTGCTTGTGGGTGCTTTTGGGTACTTGTGGGTGCTTGTGGGTGCTTGTGGGTACTTGTAGGTACTTGTGGGTGCTTGTGGGTACTTGTGGGTTCTTGTAGGTACTTGTGGGTGCTTGTGGGTACTTGTGGGTTCTTGTAGGTACTTGTAGGTACTTTTGGGTACTTGTAGGTACTTGTAGGTACTTGTGGGTACTTGTAGGTGTTTGTGGGTACTTGTAGGTACTTGTGGGTACTTGTAGGTACTTGTGGGTACTTGTAGGTGCTTGTAGGTACTTGTGGGTACTTGTGGGTGCTTGTAGGTGCTTGTGGGTGCTTGTAGGTACTTGTGGGTACTTGTGGGTGCTTGTAGGTACTTGTGGGTACTTGTGGGTGCTTGTAGGTACTTGTGGGTGCTTGTAGGTACTTGTGGGTACTTGTAGGTACTTGTGGGTACTTGAAGGTACTTGTGGGTACTTGTAGGTACTTGTGGGTACTTGTAGGTACTTGTGGGTACTTGTAGGTACTTGTGGGTACTTGTAGGTACTTGTGGGTACTTGTAGGTACTTGTAGGTACTTGTAGGTGCCTGTGGGTACTTTTAGGTACTTGTGGGTACTTTTAGGTACTTGTGGGTACTTGTAGGTACTTGTGGGTACTTGTAGATGCTTGTGGGTGCTTGTGGGTGCTTGTAGCTGCTTGTGGGTCCTTGTGGGTGCTTGTGGGTACTTATGGGTGCTTGTGGGTACTTGTGGGTGCTTGTGGGTACTTGTGGGTACTTGTAGGTACTTGTGGGTACTTTTAGGTACTTTTAGGTACTTGTGGGTAGTTGTAGGTACTTGTGGGTGCTTGTGGGTACTTGTGGGTACTTGTAGGTACTTGTGGGTACTTGTAGGTACTTGTGGGTACTTGTAGGTGCTTGTGGGTGCTTTTAGGTACTTGTGGGTACTTGTAGGTACTTGTGGGTACTTGTAGGAGCTTGTAGGTACTTGAAGGTACTTGTAGGAGCTTGTAGGTACTTGTAGGAGCTTTTAGGTACTTGTAGGAGCTTGTAGGTACTTGTAGGAGCTTTTAGGTACTTGTAGGAGCTTTTAGGTACTTGTAGGAGCTTGTAGGTACTTGTGGGCTCTTGTGGGTGCTTGAAGGTACTTGTGGGCACTTGCCCCGGGTGCTTGTAGGTGCTGGTGGATACTTGTAGGTGCTTGTGGGTGCTTGTAGGTGCTTGTGGGCTCTTGAAGGTACTTGTGGGTACTTGTGGGTGCTTGTAGGTACTTATGGGTACTTATGGGTACTTGCAGGTACTTGTGGGTACTTGTGGGTGCTTGTAGGTGTTTGTGGGTACTCGTTGGTGCTTGTGGGTACTTGTAGGTGCTTGTGGGTACTTATGGGTGCTTGTGGGTGCTTGTGGGTACTTATGGGTACTTGTGGGTGCTTGTGGATACTTGTAGGTACTTGTGGGCACTTGTGGATACTTGTGGATACTTGTAGGTACTTGTGGGTACTTGTGGATACTTTTGGGTACTTGTAGGAGCTTGTAGGTACTTGTAGGTACTTGTAGGAGCTTTTAGGTACTTGTAGGAGCTTGTAGGTACTTGTAGGAGCTTTTAGGTACTTGTAAGAGCTTGTAGGTACTTGTAGGAGCTTTTAGGTACTTGTAGGAGCTTGTAGGTACTTGTGGGTACTTGTGGGTGCTTGTGGGTACTTGCCCCGGGTACTTGTGGGTGCTTGAAGGTACTTGTGGGTACTTGTGGGTGCTTGTAGGTACTTATGGGTACTTGCAGGTACTTGTGGGTGCTTGTAGGTGTTTGTGGGTACTCGTAGGTGCTTGTGGGTACTTGTAGGTGCTTGTGGGTACTTATGGGTGCTTGTGGGTGCTTTTGGGTACTTGTGGGTGCTTGTGGGTGCTTGTGGGTACTTGTAGGTACTTGTGGGTGCTTGTGGGTACTTGTGGGTTCTTGTAGGTACTTGTGGGTGCTTGTGGGTACTTGTGGGTTCTTGTAGGTACTTGTAGGTACTTTTGGGTACTTGTAGGTACTTGTAGGTACTTGTGGGTACTTGTAGGTGTTTGTGGGTACTTGTAGGTACTTGTGGGTACTTGTAGGTACTTGTGGGTACTTGTGGGTACTTGTAGGTGCTTGTAGGTACTTGTGGGTACTTGTGGGTGCTTGTAGGTGCTTGTGGGTGCTTGTAGGTACTTGTGGGTACTTGTGGGTGCTTGTAGGTACTTGTGGGTACTTGTGGGTGCTTGTAGGTACTTGTGGGTGCTTGTAGGTACTTGTGGGTACTTGTAGGTACTTGTGGGTACTTGTAGGTACTTGTGGGTACTTGTAGGTACTTGTGGGTACTTGTAGGTACTTGTGGGTACTTGTAGGTACTTGTGGGTACTTGTAGGTACTTGTGGGTACTTGTAGGTACTTGTAGGTACTTGTAGGTGCTTGTGGGTACTTTTAGGTACTTGTGGGTACTTTTAGGTACTTGTAGGTACTTGTAGGTACTTGTGGGTACTTGTAGGTACTTGTGGGTGCTTGTGGGTGCTTGTAGCTGCTTGTGGGTACTTGTGGGTGCTTGTGGGTACTTATGGGTGCTTGTGGGTACTTGTGGGTGCTTGTGGGTACTTGTGGGTACTTGTAGGTACTTGTGGGTACTTTTAGGTACTTTTAGGTACTTGTGGGTAGTTGTAGGTACTTGTGGGTGCTTGTGGGTACTTGTGGGTACTTGTAGGTACTTGTGGGTACTTGTAGGTACTTGTGGGTACTTGTAGGTGCTTGTGGGTGCTTTTAGGTACTTGTGGGTACTTGTAGGTACTTGTGGGTACTTGTAGAAGCTTGTAGGTACTTGAAGGTACTTGTAGGAGCTTGTAGGTACTTGTAGGAGCTTTTAGGTACTTGTAGGAGCTTGTAGGTACTTGTAGGAGCTTTTAGGTACTTGTAGGAGCTTGTAGGTACTTGTGGGTGCTTGTGGGTGCTTGAAGGTACTTGTGGGCACTTGCCCCGGGTGCTTGTAGGTGCTGGTGGATACTTGTAGGTGCTTGTGGGTGCTTGTAGGTGCTTGTGGGTTCTTGTAGGTACTTGTGGGTACTTGTGGGTGCTTGTAGGTACTTATGGGTACTTATGGGTACTTGCAGGTACTTGTGGGTACTTGTGGGTGCTTGTAGGTGTTTGTGGGTACTCGTTGGTGCTTGTGGGTACTTGTAGGTGCTTGTGGGTACTTATGGGTGCTTGTGGGTGCTTGTGGGTACTTATGGGTACTTGTGGGTGCTTGTGGGTGCTTGTGGGTACTTGTAGGTACTTGTGGGTGCTTGTGTGTACTTGTGGGTTCTTGTAGGTACTTGTAGGTACTTGTGGGTGCTTGTGGGTACTTGTAGGTACTTGTAGGTACTTGTGGGTACTTGTAGGTGCTTGTGGGTACTTGTGGGTACTTGTAGGTACTTGTGGGTACTTGTAGGTGCTTGTAGGTACTTGTGGGTACTTGTGGGTGCTTGTAGGTGCTTGTGGGTGCTTGTAGGTACTTGTGGGTACTTGTGGGTGCTTGTAGGTACTTGTGGGTACTTGTGGGTGCTTGTAGGTACTTGTGGGTGCTTGTAGGTACTTGTGGGTACTTGTAGGTACTTGTGGGTACTTGTAGGTACTTGTGGGTACTTGTAGGTACTTGTGGGTACTTGTAGGTACTTGTGGGTACTTGTAGGTACTTGTGGGTACTTGTAGGTACTTGTAGGTACTTGTAGGTGCTTGTGGGTACTTTTAGGTACTTGTGGGTACTTTTAGGTACTTGTAGGTACTTGTAGGTACTTGTGGGTACTTGTAGGTACTTGTGGGTGCTTGTGGGTGCTTGTAGCTGCTTGTGGGTACTTGTGGGTGCTTGTGGGTACTTATGGGTGCTTGTGGGTACTTGTGGGTGCTTGTGGGTACTTGTGGGTACTTGTAGGTACTTGTGGGTACTTTTAGGTACTTTTAGGTACTTGTGGGTAGTTGTAGGTACTTGTGGGTGCTTGTGGGTACTTGTGGGTACTTGTAGGTACTTGTGGGTACTTGTAGGTACTTGTGGGTACTTGTAGGTGCTTGTGGGTGCTTTTAGGTACTTGTGGGTACTTGTAGGTACTTGTGGGTACTTGTAGAAGCTTGTAGGTACTTGAAGGTACTTGTAGGAGCTTGTAGGTACTTGTAGGAGCTTTTAGGTACTTGTAGGAGCTTGTAGGTACTTGTAGGAGCTTTTAGGTACTTGTAGGAGCTTGTAGGTACTTGTGGGTGCTTGTGGGTGCTTGAAGGTACTTGTGGGCACTTGCCCCGGGTGCTTGTAGGTGCTGGTGGATACTTGTAGGTGCTTGTGGGTGCTTGTAGGTGCTTGTGGGTTCTTGTAGGTACTTGTGGGTACTTGTGGGTGCTTGTAGGTACTTATGGGTACTTATGGGTACTTGCAGGTACTTGTGGGTACTTGTGGGTGCTTGTAGGTGTTTGTGGGTACTCGTTGGTGCTTGTGGGTACTTGTAGGTGCTTGTGGGTACTTATGGGTGCTTGTGGGTGCTTGTGGGTACTTATGGGTACTTGTGGGTGCTTGTGGGTGCTTGTGGGTACTTGTAGGTACTTGTGGGTGCTTGTGTGTACTTGTGGGTTCTTGTAGGTACTTGTAGGTACTTGTGGGTGCTTGTGGGTACTTGTAGGTACTTGTAGGTACTTGTGGGTACTTGTAGGTGCTTGTGGGTACTTGTGGGTACTTGTAGGTACTTGTGGGTACTTGTGGGTACTTGTAGGTGCTTGTAGGTACTTGTGGGTACTTGTGGGTGCTTGTAGGTGCTTGTGGGTGCTTGTAGGTACTTGTGGGTACTTGTGGGTGCTTGTAGGTACTTGTGGGTACTTGTGGGTGCTTGTAGGTACTTGTGGGTGCTTGTAGGTACTTGTGGGTACTTGTAGGTACTTGTGGGTACTTGTAGGTACTTGTGGGTACTTGTAGGTACTTGTGGGTACTTGTAGGTACTTGTGGGTACTTGTAGGTACTTGTGGGTACTTGTAGGTACTTGTGGGTACTTGTAGGTACTTGTAGGTACTTGTAGGTGCCTGTGGGTACTTTTAGGTACTTGTGGGTACTTTTAGGTACTTTTGGGTACTTGTAGGTACTTGTGGGTACTTGTAGATGCTTGTGGGTGCTTGTGGGTGCTTGTAGCTGCTTGTGGGTACTTGTGGGTGCTTGTGGGTACTTATGGGTGCTTGTGGGTACTTGTGGGTGCTTGTGGGTACTTGTGGGTACTTGTAGGTACTTGTGGGTACTTTTAGGTACTTTTAGGTACTTGTGGGTAGTTGTAGGTACTTGTGGGTGCTTGTGGGTACTTGTGGGTACTTGTAGGTACTTGTGGGTACTTGTAGGTACTTGTGGGTACTTGTAGGTGCTTGTGGGTGCTTTTAGGTTCTTGTGGGTACTTGTAGGTACTTGTGGGTACTTGTAGGAGCTTGTAGGTACTTGAAGGTACTTGTAGGAGCTTGTAGGTACTTGTAGGAGCTTTTAGGTACTTGTAGGAGCTTGTAGGTACTTGTAGGAGCTTTTAGGTACTTGTAGGAGCTTGTAGGTACTTGTGGGCTCTTGTGGGTGCTTGAAGGTACTTGTGGGCACTTGCCCCGGGTGCTTGTAGGTGCTGGTGGATACTTGTAGGTGCTTGTGGGTGCTTGTAGGTGCTTGTGGGTTCTTGTAGGTACTTGTGGGTACTTGTGGGTGCTTGTAGGTACTTATGGGTACTTATGGGTACTTGCAGGTACTTGTGGGTACTTGTGGGTGCTTGTAGGTGTTTGTGGGTACTCGTTGGTGCTTGTGGGTACTTGTAGGTGCTTGTGGGTACTTATGGGTGCTTGTGGGTGCTTGTGGGTACTTATGGGTACTTGTGGGTGCTTGTGGATACTTGTAGGTACTTGTGGGCACTTGTGGATACTTGTGGATACTTGTAGGTACTTGTGGGTACTTGTGGATACTTTTGGGTACTTGTAGGAGCTTGTAGGTACTTGTAGGTACTTGTAGGAGCTTTTAGGTACTTGTAGGAGCTTGTAGGTACTTGTAGGAGCTTTTAGGTACTTGTAAGAGCTTGTTGGTACTTGTAGGAGCTTTTAGGTACTTGTAGTAGCTTGTAGGTACTTGTGGGTACTTGTGGGTGCTTGTGGGTACTTGCCCCGGGTACTTGTGGGTGCTTGAAGGTACTTGTGGGTACTTGTGGGTGCTTGTAGGTACTTGTGGGTACTTGTAGGTACTTGTGGGTACTTGTAGGTACTTGTGGGTACTTGTAGGTACTTGTGGGTACTTGTAGGTACTTGTGGGTACTTGTAGGTACTTGTGGGTACTTGTAGGTACTTGTGGGTACTTGTAGGTACTTGTAGGTACTTGTAGGTGCCTGTGGGTACTTTTAGGTACTTGTGGGTACTTTTAGGTACTTGTGGGTACTTGTAGGTACTTGTGGGTACTTGTAGATGCTTGTGGGTGCTTGTGGGTGCTTGTAGCTGCTTGTGGGTACTTGTGGGTGCTTGTGGGTACTTATGGGTGCTTGTGGGTACTTGTGGGTGCTTGTGGGTACTTGTGGGTACTTGTAGGTACTTGTGGGTACTTTTAGGTACTTTTAGGTACTTGTGGGTAGTTGTAGGTACTTGTGGGTGCTTGTGGGTACTTGTGGGTACTTGTAGGTACTTGTGGGTACTTGTAGGTACTTGTGGGTACTTGTAGGTGCTTGTGGGTGCTTTTAGGTACTTGTGGGTACTTGTAGGTACTTGTGGGTACTTGTAGGAGCTTGTAGGTACTTGAAGGTACTTGTAGGAGCTTGTAGGTACTTGTAGGAGCTTTTAGGTACTTGTAGGAGCTTGTAGGTACTTGTAGGAGCTTTTAGGTACTTGTAGGAGCTTGTAGGTACTTGTGGGCTCTTGTGGGTGCTTGAAGGTACTTGTGGGCACTTGCCCCGGGTGCTTGTAGGTGCTGGTGGATACTTGTAGGTGCTTGTGGGTGCTTGTAGGTGCTTGTGGGTTCTTGTAGGTACTTGTGGGTACTTGTGGGTGCTTGTAGGTACTTATGGGTACTTATGGGTACTTGCAGGTACTTGTGGGTACTTGTGGGTGCTTGTAGGTGTTTGTGGGTACTCGTTGGTGCTTGTGGGTACTTGTAGGTGCTTGTGGGTACTTATGGGTGCTTGTGGGTGCTTGTGGGTACTTATGGGTACTTGTGGGTGCTTGTGGATACTTGTAGGTACTTGTGGGCACTTGTGGATACTTGTGGATACTTGTAGGTACTTGTGGGTACTTGTGGATACTTTTGGGTACTTGTAGGAGCTTGTAGGTACTTGTAGGTACTTGTAGGAGCTTTTAGGTACTTGTAGGAGCTTGTAGGTACTTGTAGGAGCTTTTAGGTACTTGTAAGAGCTTGTAGGTACTTGTAGGAGCTTTTAGGTACTTGTAGGAGCTTGTAGGTACTTGTGGGTGCTTGTGGGTACTTGCCCCGGGTACTTGTGGGTGCTTGAAGGAACTTGTGGGTACTTGTGGGTGCTTGTAGGTACTTATGGGTACTTGCAGGTACTTGTGGGTGCTTGTAGGTGTTTGTGGGTACTCGTAGGTGCTTGTGGGTACTTGTAGGTGCTTGTGGGTACTTATGGGTGCTTGTGGGTGCTTTTGGGTACTTGTGGGTGCTTGTGGGTGCTTGTGGGTACTTGTAGGTACTTGTGGGTGCTTGTGGGTACTTGTGGGTTCTTGTAGGTACTTGTGGGTGCTTGTGGGTACTTGTGGGTTCTTGTAGGTACTTGTAGGTACTTTTGGGTACTTGTAGGTACTTGTAGGTACTTGTGGGTACTTGTAGGTGTTTGTGGGTACTTGTAGGTACTTGTGGGTACTTGTAGGTACTTGTGGGTACTTGTGGGTACTTGTAGGTGCTTGTAGGTACTTGTGGGTACTTGTGGGTGCTTGTAGGTGCTTGTGGGTGCTTGTAGGTACTTGTGGGTACTTGTGGGTGCTTGTAGGTACTTGTGGGTACTTGTGGGTGCTTGTAGGTACTTGTGGGTGCTTGTAGATACTTGTGGGTACTTGTAGGTACTTGTGGGTACTTGTAGGTACTTGTGGGTACTTGTAGGTACTTGTGGGTACTTGTAGGTACTTGTGGGTACTTGTAGGTACTTGTGGGTACTTGTAGGTACTTGTGGGTACTTGTAGGTACTTGTAGGTGCTTGTGGGTACTTTTAGGTACTTGTGGGTACTTTTAGGTACTTGTAGGTACTTGTAGGTACTTGTGGGTACTTGTAGGTACTTGTGGGTGCTTGTGGGTGCTTGTAGCTGCTTGTGGGTACTTGTGGGTGCTTGTGGGTACTTATGGGTGCTTGTGGGTACTTGTGGGTGCTTGTGGGTACTTGTGGGTACTTGTAGGTACTTGTGGGTACTTTTAGGTACTTTTAGGTACTTGTGGGTAGTTGTAGGTACTTGTGGGTGCTTGTGGGTACTTGTGGGTACTTGTAGGTACTTGTGGGTACTTGTAGGTACTTGTGGGTACTTGTAGGTGCTTGTGGGTGCTTTTAGGTACTTGTGGGTACTTGTAGGTACTTGTGGGTACTTGTAGAAGCTTGTAGGTACTTGAAGGTACTTGTAGGAGCTTGTAGGTACTTGTAGGAGCTTTTAGGTACTTGTAGGAGCTTGTAGGTACTTGTAGGAGCTTTTAGGTACTTGTAGGAGCTTGTAGGTACTTGTGGGCACTTGCCCCGGGTGCTTGTAGGTGCTGGTGGATACTTGTAGGTGCTTGTGGGTGCTTGTAGGTGCTTGTGGGTTCTTGTAGGTACTTGTGGGTACTTGTGGGTGCTTGTAGGTACTTATGGGTACTTATGGGTACTTGCAGGTACTTGTGGGTACTTGTGGGTGCTTGTAGGTGTTTGTGGGTACTCGTTGGTGCTTGTGGGTACTTGTAGGTGCTTGTGGGTACTTATGGGTGCTTGTGGGTGCTTGTGGGTACTTATGGGTACTTGTGGGTGCTTGTGGGTGCTTGTGGGTACTTGTAGGTACTTGTGGGTGCTTGTGTGTACTTGTGGGTTCTTGTAGGTACTTGTAGGTACTTGTGGGTGCTTGTGGGTACTTGTAGGTACTTGTAGGTACTTGTGGGTACTTGTAGGTGCTTGTGGGTGCTTTTAGGTACTTGTGGGTACTTGTAGGTACTTGTGGGTACTTGTAGGAGCTTGTAGGTACTTGAAGGTACTTTTAGGAGCTTGTAGGTACTTGTAGGAGCTTTTAGGTACTTGTAGGAGCTTGTAGGTACTTGTAGGAGCTTTTAGGTACTTGTAGGAGCTTGTAGGTACTTGTGGGTGCTTGTGTGTGCTTGTGGGTACTTGTGGGTACTTGTAGGTACTTGTGGGTGCTTGTGTGTGCTTGTGGGTACTTGTGGGTACTTGTAGGTATTTGTGGGTACTTTTAGGTACTTTTAGGTACTTGTGGGTACTTGTGGATACTTGTGGATACTTGTAGGTACTTGTGGGCACTTGTGGATACTTGTGGATACTTGTAGGTACTTGTGGGTACTTGTGGATACTTTTGGGTACTTGTAGGAGCTTGTAGGTACTTGTAGGTACTTGTAGGAGCTTTTAGGTACTTGTAAGAGCTTGTAGGTACTTGTAGGAGCTTTTAGGTACTTGTAGGAGCTTGTAGGTACTTGTGGGTACTTGTGGGTGCTTGTGGGTACTTGCCCCGGGTACTTGTGGGTGCTTGAAGGTACTTGTGGGTACTTGTGGGTGCTTGAAGGTACTTGTGGGTACTTGCCCCGGGTACTTGTGGGTGCTTGAAGGTACTTGTGGGCACTCGCCCCGGGTGCTTGTAGGTGCTTGTGGATACTTGTAGGTGCTTGTGGGTGCTTGTAGGTGCTTGTGGGTTCTTGTAGGTACTTGTGGGTACTTGTGGGTTCTTGTAGGTACTTGTGGGTGCTTGTGGGTACTTGTGGGTTCTTGTAGGTACTTGTAGGTACTTTTGGGTACTTGTAGGTACTTGTAGGTACTTGTGGGTACTTGTAGGTGTTTGTGGGTACTTGTAGGTACTTGTGGGTACTTGTAGGTACTTGTGGGTACTTGTGGGTACTTGTAGGTGCTTGTAGGTACTTGTGGGTACTTGTGGGTGCTTGTAGGTGCTTGTGGGTGCTTGTAGGTACTTGTGGGTACTTGTGGGTGCTTGTAGGTACTTGTGGGTACTTGTGGGTGCTTGTAGGTACTTGTGGGTACTTGTAGGTACTTGTGGGTACTTGTAGGTACTTGTGGGTACTTGTAGGTGCTTGTGGGTGCTTTTAGGTACTTGTGGGTACTTGTGGGTACTTGTAGGAGCTTGTAGGTACTTGAAGGTACTTGTAGGAGCTTGTAGGAGCTTGTAGGTACTTGTAGGAGCTTTTAGGTACTTGTAGGAGCTTGTAGGTACTTGTAGGAGCTTTTAGGTACTTGTAGGAGCTTGTAGGTACTTGTGGGTACTTGTGGGTGCTTGTGGGTACTTGCCCCGGGTACTTGTGGGTGCTTGAAGGTACTTGTGGGTGCTTGAAGGTACTTGTGGGTACTTGTGGGTGCTTGAAGGTACTTGTGGGTACTTGCCCCGGGTACTTGTGGGTGCTTGAAGGTACTTGTGGGCACTCGCCCCGGGTGCTTGTAGGTGCTTGTGGATACTTGTAGGTGCTTGTGGGTGCTTGTAGGTGCTTGTGGGTTCTTGTAGGTACTTGTGGGTACTTGTGGGTGCTTGTAGGTACTTATGGGTACTTGCAGGTACTTGTGGGTGCTTGTAGGTGTTTGTGGGTACTCGTAGGTGCTTGTGGGTACTTGTAGGTGCTTGTGGGTACTTATGGGTGCTTGTGGGTGCTTGTGGGTACTTGTGGGTGCTTGTGGGTGCTTGTGGGTACTTGTAGGTACTTGTGGGTGCTTGTGGGTACTTGTGGGTTCTTGTAGGTACTTGTGGGTGCTTGTGGGTACTTGTGGGTTCTTGTAGGTACTTGTAGGTACTTTTGGGTACTTGTAGGTACTTGTAGGTACTTGTGGGTACTTGTAGGTGTTTGTGGGTACTTGTAGGTACTTGTGGGTACTTGTAGGTACTTGTGGGTACTTGTGGGTACTTGTAGGTGCTTGTAGGTACTTGTGGGTACTTGTGGGTGCTTGTAGGTGCTTGTGGGTGCTTGTAGGTACTTGTGGGTACTTGTGGGTGCTTGTAGGTACTTGTGGGTACTTGTGGGTGCTTGTAGGTACTTGTGGGTGCTTGTAGGTACTTGTGGGTACTTGTAGGTACTTGTGGGTACTTGTAGGTACTTGTGGGTACTTGTAGGTACTTGTGGGTACTTGTAGGTACTTGTGGGTACTTGTAGGTACTTGTGGGTACTTGTAGGTACTTGTGGGTACTTGTAGGTACTTGTAGGTACTTGTAGGTGCTTGTGGGTACTTTTAGGTACTTGTGGGTACTTTTAGGTACTTGTGGGTACTTGTAGGTACTTGTGGGTACTTATGGGTGCTTGTGGGTACTTGTGGGTGCTTGTGGGTACTTGTGGGTACTTGTAGGTACTTGTGGGTACTTTTAGGTACTTTTAGGTACTTGTGGGTAGTTGTAGGTACTTGTGGGTGCTTGTGGGTACTTGTGGGTAATTGTAGGTACTTGTGGGTACTTGTAGGTACTTGTGGGTACTTGTAGGTACTTGTGGGTACTTGTAGGTACTTGTGGGTACTTGTAGGTACTTGTAGGTGCTTGTGGGTACTTTTAGGTACTTGTGGGTACTTTTAGGTACTTGTAGGTACTTGTAGGTACTTGTGGGTACTTGTAGGTACTTGTGGGTGCTTGTGGGTGCTTGTAGCTGCTTGTGGGTACTTGTGGGTGCTTGTGGGTACTTATGGGTGCTTGTGGGTACTTGTGGGTGCTTGTGGGTACTTGTGGGTACTTGTAGGTACTTGTGGGTACTTTTAGGTACTTTTAGGTACTTGTGGGTAGTTGTAGGTACTTGTGGGTGCTTGTGGGTACTTGTGGGTACTTGTAGGTACTTGTGGGTACTTGTAGGTACTTGTGGGTACTTGTAGGTGCTTGTGGGTGCTTTTAGGTACTTGTGGGTACTTGTAGGTACTTGTGGGTACTTGTAGAAGCTTGTAGGTACTTGAAGGTACTTGTAGGAGCTTGTAGGTACTTGTAGGAGCTTTTAGGTACTTGTAGGAGCTTGTAGGTACTTGTAGGAGCTTTTAGGTACTTGTAGGAGCTTGTAGGTACTTGTGGGCACTTGCCCCGGGTGCTTGTAGGTGCTGGTGGATACTTGTAGGTGCTTGTGGGTGCTTGTAGGTGCTTGTGGGTTCTTGTAGGTACTTGTGGGTACTTGTGGGTGCTTGTAGGTACTTATGGGTACTTATGGGTACTTGCAGGTACTTGTGGGTACTTGTGGGTGCTTGTAGGTGTTTGTGGGTACTCGTTGGTGCTTGTGGGTACTTGTAGGTGCTTGTGGGTACTTATGGGTGCTTGTGGGTGCTTGTGGGTACTTATGGGTACTTGTGGGTGCTTGTGGGTGCTTGTGGGTACTTGTAGGTACTTGTGGGTGCTTGTGTGTACTTGTGGGTTCTTGTAGGTACTTGTAGGTACTTGTGGGTGCTTGTGGGTACTTGTAGGTACTTGTAGGTACTTGTGGGTACTTGTAGGTGCTTGTGGGTGCTTTTAGGTACTTGTGGGTACTTGTAGGTACTTGTGGGTACTTGTAGGAGCTTGTAGGTACTTGAAGGTACTTTTAGGAGCTTGTAGGTACTTGTAGGAGCTTTTAGGTACTTGTAGGAGCTTGTAGGTACTTGTAGGAGCTTTTAGGTACTTGTAGGAGCTTGTAGGTACTTGTGGGTGCTTGTGTGTGCTTGTGGGTACTTGTGGGTACTTGTAGGTACTTGTGGGTGCTTGTGTGTGCTTGTGGGTACTTGTGGGTACTTGTAGGTATTTGTGGGTACTTTTAGGTACTTTTAGGTACTTGTGGGTACTTGTGGATACTTGTGGATACTTGTAGGTACTTGTGGGCACTTGTGGATACTTGTGGATACTTGTAGGTACTTGTGGGTACTTGTGGATACTTTTGGGTACTTGTAGGAGCTTGTAGGTACTTGTAGGTACTTGTAGGAGCTTTTAGGTACTTGTAAGAGCTTGTAGGTACTTGTAGGAGCTTTTAGGTACTTGTAGGAGCTTGTAGGTACTTGTGGGTACTTGTGGGTGCTTGTGGGTACTTGCCCCGGGTACTTGTGGGTGCTTGAAGGTACTTGTGGGTACTTGTGGGTGCTTGAAGGTACTTGTGGGTACTTGCCCCGGGTACTTGTGGGTGCTTGAAGGTACTTGTGGGCACTCGCCCCGGGTGCTTGTAGGTGCTTGTGGATACTTGTAGGTGCTTGTGGGTGCTTGTAGGTGCTTGTGGGTTCTTGTAGGTACTTGTGGGTACTTGTGGGTTCTTGTAGGTACTTGTGGGTGCTTGTGGGTACTTGTGGGTTCTTGTAGGTACTTGTAGGTACTTTTGGGTACTTGTAGGTACTTGTAGGTACTTGTGGGTACTTGTAGGTGTTTGTGGGTACTTGTAGGTACTTGTGGGTACTTGTAGGTACTTGTGGGTACTTGTGGGTACTTGTAGGTGCTTGTAGGTACTTGTGGGTACTTGTGGGTGCTTGTAGGTGCTTGTGGGTGCTTGTAGGTACTTGTGGGTACTTGTGGGTGCTTGTAGGTACTTGTGGGTACTTGTGGGTGCTTGTAGGTACTTGTGGGTGCTTGTAGGTACTTGTGGGTACTTGTAGGTACTTGTGGGTACTTGTAGGTACTTGTGGGTACTTGTAGGTACTTGTGGGTACTTGTAGGTACTTGTGGGTACTTGTAGGTACTTGTGGGTACTTGTAGGTACTTGTGGGTACTTGTAGGTACTTGTAGGTACTTGTAGGTGCTTGTGGGTACTTTTAGGTACTTGTGGGTACTTTTAGGTACTTGTGGGTACTTGTAGGTACTTGTGGGTACTTATGGGTGCTTGTGGGTACTTGTGGGTGCTTGTGGGTACTTGTGGGTACTTGTAGGTACTTGTGGGTACTTTTAGGTACTTTTAGGTACTTGTGGGTAGTTGTAGGTACTTGTGGGTGCTTGTGGGTACTTGTGGGTAATTGTAGGTACTTGTGGGTACTTGTAGGTACTTGTGGGTACTTGTAGGTACTTGTGGGTACTTGTAGGTACTTGTGGGTACTTGTAGGTACTTGTAGGTGCTTGTGGGTACTTTTAGGTACTTGTGGGTACTTTTAGGTACTTGTAGGTACTTGTAGGTACTTGTGGGTACTTGTAGGTACTTGTGGGTGCTTGTGGGTGCTTGTAGCTGCTTGTGGGTACTTGTGGGTGCTTGTGGGTACTTATGGGTGCTTGTGGGTACTTGTGGGTGCTTGTGGGTACTTGTGGGTACTTGTAGGTACTTGTGGGTACTTTTAGGTACTTTTAGGTACTTGTGGGTAGTTGTAGGTACTTGTGGGTGCTTGTGGGTACTTGTGGGTACTTGTAGGTACTTGTGGGTACTTGTAGGTACTTGTGGGTACTTGTAGGTGCTTGTGGGTGCTTTTAGGTACTTGTGGGTACTTGTAGGTACTTGTGGGTACTTGTAGAAGCTTGTAGGTACTTGAAGGTACTTGTAGGAGCTTGTAGGTACTTGTAGGAGCTTTTAGGTACTTGTAGGAGCTTGTAGGTACTTGTAGGAGCTTTTAGGTACTTGTAGGAGCTTGTAGGTACTTGTGGGCACTTGCCCCGGGTGCTTGTAGGTGCTGGTGGATACTTGTAGGTGCTTGTGGGTGCTTGTAGGTGCTTGTGGGTTCTTGTAGGTACTTGTGGGTACTTGTGGGTGCTTGTAGGTACTTATGGGTACTTATGGGTACTTGCAGGTACTTGTGGGTACTTGTGGGTGCTTGTAGGTGTTTGTGGGTACTCGTTGGTGCTTGTGGGTACTTGTAGGTGCTTGTGGGTACTTATGGGTGCTTGTGGGTGCTTGTGGGTACTTATGGGTACTTGTGGGTGCTTGTGGGTGCTTGTGGGTACTTGTAGGTACTTGTGGGTGCTTGTGTGTACTTGTGGGTTCTTGTAGGTACTTGTAGGTACTTGTGGGTGCTTGTGGGTACTTGTAGGTACTTGTAGGTACTTGTGGGTACTTGTAGGTGCTTGTGGGTGCTTTTAGGTACTTGTGGGTACTTGTAGGTACTTGTGGGTACTTGTAGGAGCTTGTAGGTACTTGAAGGTACTTTTAGGAGCTTGTAGGTACTTGTAGGAGCTTTTAGGTACTTGTAGGAGCTTGTAGGTACTTGTAGGAGCTTTTAGGTACTTGTAGGAGCTTGTAGGTACTTGTGGGTGCTTGTGTGTGCTTGTGGGTACTTGTGGGTACTTGTAGGTACTTGTGGGTGCTTGTGTGTGCTTGTGGGTACTTGTGGGTACTTGTAGGTATTTGTGGGTACTTTTAGGTACTTTTAGGTACTTGTGGGTACTTGTGGATACTTGTGGATACTTGTAGGTACTTGTGGGCACTTGTGGATACTTGTGGATACTTGTAGGTACTTGTGGGTACTTGTGGATACTTTTGGGTACTTGTAGGAGCTTGTAGGTACTTGTAGGTACTTGTAGGAGCTTTTAGGTACTTGTAAGAGCTTGTAGGTACTTGTAGGAGCTTTTAGGTACTTGTAGGAGCTTGTAGGTACTTGTGGGTACTTGTGGGTGCTTGTGGGTACTTGCCCCGGGTACTTGTGGGTGCTTGAAGGTACTTGTGGGTACTTGTGGGTGCTTGAAGGTACTTGTGGGTACTTGCCCCGGGTACTTGTGGGTGCTTGAAGGTACTTGTGGGCACTCGCCCCGGGTGCTTGTAGGTGCTTGTGGATACTTGTAGGTGCTTGTGGGTGCTTGTAGGTGCTTGTGGGTTCTTGTAGGTACTTGTGGGTACTTGTGGGTTCTTGTAGGTACTTGTGGGTGCTTGTGGGTACTTGTGGGTTCTTGTAGGTACTTGTAGGTACTTTTGGGTACTTGTAGGTACTTGTAGGTACTTGTGGGTACTTGTAGGTGTTTGTGGGTACTTGTAGGTACTTGTGGGTACTTGTAGGTACTTGTGGGTACTTGTGGGTACTTGTAGGTGCTTGTAGGTACTTGTGGGTACTTGTGGGTGCTTGTAGGTGCTTGTGGGTGCTTGTAGGTACTTGTGGGTACTTGTGGGTGCTTGTAGGTACTTGTGGGTACTTGTGGGTGCTTGTAGGTACTTGTGGGTACTTGTAGGTACTTGTGGGTACTTGTAGGTACTTGTGGGTACTTGTAGGTGCTTGTGGGTGCTTTTAGGTACTTGTGGGTACTTGTGGGTACTTGTAGGAGCTTGTAGGTACTTGAAGGTACTTGTAGGAGCTTGTAGGAGCTTGTAGGTACTTGTAGGAGCTTTTAGGTACTTGTAGGAGCTTGTAGGTACTTGTAGGAGCTTTTAGGTACTTGTAGGAGCTTGTAGGTACTTGTGGGTACTTGTGGGTGCTTGTGGGTACTTGCCCCGGGTACTTGTGGGTGCTTGAAGGTACTTGTGGGTGCTTGAAGGTACTTGTGGGTACTTGTGGGTGCTTGAAGGTACTTGTGGGTACTTGCCCCGGGTACTTGTGGGTGCTTGAAGGTACTTGTGGGCACTCGCCCCGGGTGCTTGTAGGTGCTTGTGGATACTTGTAGGTGCTTGTGGGTGCTTGTAGGTGCTTGTGGGTTCTTGTAGGTACTTGTGGGTACTTGTGGGTGCTTGTAGGTACTTATGGGTACTTGCAGGTACTTGTGGGTGCTTGTAGGTGTTTGTGGGTACTCGTAGGTGCTTGTGGGTACTTGTAGGTGCTTGTGGGTACTTATGGGTGCTTGTGGGTGCTTGTGGGTACTTGTGGGTGCTTGTGGGTGCTTGTGGGTACTTGTAGGTACTTGTGGGTGCTTGTGGGTACTTGTGGGTTCTTGTAGGTACTTGTGGGTGCTTGTGGGTACTTGTGGGTTCTTGTAGGTACTTGTAGGTACTTTTGGGTACTTGTAGGTACTTGTAGGTACTTGTGGGTACTTGTAGGTGTTTGTGGGTACTTGTAGGTACTTGTGGGTACTTGTAGGTACTTGTGGGTACTTGTGGGTACTTGTAGGTGCTTGTAGGTACTTGTGGGTACTTGTGGGTGCTTGTAGGTGCTTGTGGGTGCTTGTAGGTACTTGTGGGTACTTGTGGGTGCTTGTAGGTACTTGTGGGTACTTGTGGGTGCTTGTAGGTACTTGTGGGTGCTTGTAGGTACTTGTGGGTACTTGTAGGTACTTGTGGGTACTTGTAGGTACTTGTGGGTACTTGTAGGTACTTGTGGGTACTTGTAGGTACTTGTGGGTACTTGTAGGTACTTGTGGGTACTTGTAGGTACTTGTGGGTACTTGTAGGTACTTGTAGGTACTTGTAGGTGCTTGTGGGTACTTTTAGGTACTTGTGGGTACTTTTAGGTACTTGTGGGTACTTGTAGGTACTTGTGGGTACTTATGGGTGCTTGTGGGTACTTGTGGGTGCTTGTGGGTACTTGTGGGTACTTGTAGGTACTTGTGGGTACTTTTAGGTACTTTTAGGTACTTGTGGGTAGTTGTAGGTACTTGTGGGTGCTTGTGGGTACTTGTGGGTAATTGTAGGTACTTGTGGGTACTTGTAGGTACTTGTGGGTACTTGTAGGTGCTTGTGGGTGCTTTTAGGTACTTGTGGGTACTTGTAGGTACTTGTGGGTACTTGTAGGAGCTTGTAGGTACTTGAAGGTACTTGTAGGAGCTTGTAGGTACTTGTAGGAGCTTTTAGGTACTTGTAGGAGCTTGTAGGTACTTGTAGGAGCTTTTAGGTACTTGTAGGAGCTTGTAGGTACTTGTGGGTGCTTGTGGGTGCTTGAAGGTACTTGTCGGCACTTGCCCCGGGTGCTTGTAGGTGCTGGTGGATACTTGTAGGTGCTTGTGGGTGCTTGTAGGTGCTTGTGGGTTCTTGTAGGTACTTGTGGGTGCTTGTAGGTACTTATGGGTACTTATGGGTACTTGCAGGTACTTGTGGGTACTTGTGGGTGCTTGTAGGTGTTTGTGGGTACTCGTTGGTGCTTGTGGGTACTTGTAGGTGCTTGTGGGTACTTATGGGTGCTTGTGGGTGCTTGTGGGTACTTATGGGTACTTGTGGGTGCTTGTGGGTGCTTGTGGGTACTTGTAGGTACTTGTGGGTGCTTGTGTGTACTTGTGGGTTCTTGTAGGTACTTGTAGGTACTTGTGGGTGCTTGTGGGTACTTGTAGGTACTTGTAGGTACTTGTGGGTACTTGTAGGTGCTTGTGGGTGCTTTTAGGTACTTGTGGGTACTTGTAGGTACTTGTGGGTACTTGTAGGAGCTTGTAGGTACTTGAAGGTACTTTTAGGAGCTTGTAGGTACTTGTAGGAGCTTTTAGGTACTTGTAGGAGCTTGTAGGTACTTGTAGGAGCTTTTAGGTACTTGTAGGAGCTTGTAGGTACTTGTGGGTGCTTGTGTGTGCTTGTGGGTACTTGTGGGTACTTGTAGGTATTTGTGGGTACTTTTAGGTACTTTTAGGTACTTGTGGGTACTTGTGGATACTTGTGGATACTTGTGGATACTTGTAGGTACTTGTGGGTACTTGTGGATACTTTTGGGTACTTGTAGGAGCTTGTAGGTACTTGTAGGTACTTGTAGGAGCTTTTAGGTACTTGTAGGAGCTTGTAGGTACTTGTAGGAGCTTTTAGGTACTTGTAAGAGCTTGTAGGTACTTGTAGGAGCTTTTAGGTACTTGTAGGAGCTTGTAGGTACTTGTGGGTACTTGTGGGTGCTTGTGGGTACTTGCCCCGGGTACTTGTGGGTGCTTGAAGGTACTTGTGGGTACTTGTGGGTGCTTGTAGGTACTTATGGGTACTTGCAGGTACTTGTGGGTGCTTGTAGGTGTTTGTGGGTACTCGTAGGTGCTTGTGGGTACTTGTAGGTGCTTGTGGGTACTTATGGGTGCTTGTGGGTGCTTTTGGGTACTTGTGGGTGCTTGTGGGTGCTTGTGGGTACTTGTAGGTACTTGTGGGTGCTTGTGGGTACTTGTGGGTTCTTGTAGGTACTTGTGGGTGCTTGTGGGTACTTGTGGGTTCTTGTAGGTACTTGTAGGTACTTTTGGGTACTTGTAGGTACTTGTAGGTACTTGTGGGTACTTGTGGGTGTTTGTGGGTACTTGTAGGTACTTGTGGGTACTTGTAGGTACTTGTGGGTACTTGTGGGTACTTGTAGGTGCTTGTAGGTACTTGTGGGTACTTGTGGGTGCTTGTAGGTGCTTGTGGGTGCTTGTAGGTACTTGTGGGTACTTGTGGGTGCTTGTAGGTACTTGTGGGTACTTGTGGGTGCTTGTAGGTACTTGTGGGTGCTTGTAGGTACTTGTGGGTACTTGTAGGTACTTGTGGGTACTTGTAGGTACTTGTGGGTACTTGTAGGTACTTGTGGGTACTTGTAGGTACTTGTGGGTACTTGTAGGTACTTGTGGGTACTTGTAGGTACTTGTAGGTACTTGTAGGTGCTTGTGGGTACTTTTAGGTACTTGTGGGTACTTGTAGGTACTTGTGGGTACTTGTAGGAGCTTGTAGGTACTTGAAGGTACTTTTAGGAGCTTGTAGGTACTTGTAGGAGCTTTTAGGTACTTGTAGGAGCTTGTAGGTACTTGTAGGAGCTTTTAGGTACTTGTAGGAGCTTGTAGGTACTTGTGGGTGCTTGTGTGTGCTTGTGGGTACTTGTGGGTACTTGTAGGTATTTGTGGGTACTTTTAGGTACTTTTAGGTACTTGTGGGTACTTGTGGATACTTGTGGATACTTGTGGATACTTGTAGGTACTTGTGGGCACTTGTGGATACTTGTGGATACTTGTAGGTACTTGTGGGTACTTGTGGATACTTTTGGGTACTTGTAGGAGCTTGTAGGTACTTGTAGTTACTTGTAGGAGCTTTTAGGTACTTGTAGGAGCTTGTAGGTACTTGTAGGAGCTTTTAGGTACTTGTAAGAGCTTGTAGGTACTTGTAGGAGCTTTTAGGTACTTGTAGGAGCTTGTAGGTACTTGTGGGTACTTGTGGGTGCTTGTGGGTACTTGCCCCGGGTACTTGTGGGTGCTTGAAGGTACTTGTGGGTACTTGTGGGTGCTTGTAGGTACTTATGGGTACTTGCAGGTACTTGTGGGTGCTTGTAGGTGTTTGTGGGTACTCGTAGGTGCTTGTGGGTACTTGTAGGTGCTTGTGGGTACTTATGGGTGCTTGTGGGTGCTTTTGGGTACTTGTGGGTGCTTGTGGGTGCTTGTGGGTACTTGTAGGTACTTGTGGGTGCTTGTGGGTACTTGTGGGTTCTTGTAGGTACTTGTGGGTGCTTGTGGGTACTTGTGGGTTCTTGTAGGTACTTGTAGGTACTTTTGGGTACTTGTAGGTACTTGTAGGTACTTGTGGGTACTTGTAGGTGTTTGTGGGTACTTGTAGGTACTTGTGGGTACTTGTAGGTACTTGTGGGTACTTGTAGGTGCTTGTAGGTACTTGTGGGTACTTGTGGGTGCTTGTAGGTGCTTGTGGGTGCTTGTAGGTACTTGTGGGTGCTTGTAGGTACTTGTGGGTGCTTGTAGGTACTTGTGGGTACTTGTAGGTACTTGTGGGTACTTGTAGGTACTTGTGGGTACTTGTAGGTACTTGTGGGTACTTGTAGGTACTTGTGGGTACTTGTAGGTACTTGTGGGTACTTGTAGGTACTTGTGGGTACTTGTAGGTACTTGTGGGTACTTGTAGGTACTTGTGGGTACTTGTAGGTACTTGTAGGTACTTGTAGGTGCCTGTGGGTACTTTTAGGTACTTGTGGGTACTTTTAGGTACTTGTGGGTACTTGTAGGTACTTGTGGGTACTTGTAGATGCTTGTGGGTGCTTGTGGGTGCTTGTAGCTGCTTGTGGGTACTTGTGGGTGCTTGTGGGTACTTATGGGTGCTTGTGGGTACTTGTGGGTGCTTGTGGGTACTTGTAGGTACTTGTGGGTACTTTTAGGTACTTTTAGGTACTTGTGGGTAGTTGTAGGTACTTGTGGGTGCTTGTGGGTACTTGTGGGTACTTGTAGGTACTTGTGGGTACTTGTAGGTACTTGTGGGTACTTGTAGGTGCTTGTGGGTGCTTTTAGTTACTTGTGGGTACTTGTAGGTACTTGTGGGTACTTGTAGGAGCTTGTAGGTACTTGAAGGTACTTGTAGGAGCTTGTAGGTACTTGTAGGAGCTTTTAGGTACTTGTAGGAGCTTGTAGGTACTTGTAGGAGCTTTTAGGTACTTGTAGGAGCTTGTAGGTACTTGTGGGCTCTTGTGGGTGCTTGAAGGTACTTGTGGGCACTTGCCCCGGGTGCTTGTAGGTGCTGGTGGATACTTGTAGGTGCTTGTGGGTGCTTGTAGGTGCTTGTGGGTTCTTGTAGGTACTTGTGGGTACTTGTGGGTGCTTGTAGGTACTTATGGGTACTTATGGGTACTTGCAGGTACTTGTGGGTACTTGTGGGTGCTTGTAGGTGTTCGTGGGTACTCGTTGGTGCTTGTGGGTACTTGTAGGTGCTTGTGGGTACTTATGGGTGCTTGTGGGTGCTTGTGGGTACTTATGGGTACTTGTGGGTGCTTGTGGATACTTGTAGGTACTTGTGGGCACTTGTGGATACTTGTGGATACTTGTAGGTACTTGTGGGTACTTGTGGATACTTTTGGGTACTTGTAGGAGCTTGTAGGTACTTGTAGGTACTTGTAGGAGCTTTTAGGTACTTGTAGGAGCTTGTAGGTACTTGTAGGAGCTTTTAGGTACTTGTAAGAGCTTGTAGGTACTTGTAGGAGCTTTTAGGTACTTGTAGGAGCTTGTAGGTACTTGTGGGTACTTGTGGGTGCTTGTGGGTACTTGCCCCGGGTACTTGTGGGTGCTTGAAGGTACTTGTGGGTACTTGTGGGTGCTTGTAGGTACTTATGGGTACTTGCAGGTACTTGTGGGTGCTTGTAGGTGTTTGTGGGTACTCGTAGGTGCTTGTGGGTACTTGTAGGTGCTTGTGGGTACTTATGGGTGCTTGTGGGTGCTTTTGGGTACTTGTGGGTGCTTGTGGGTGCTTGAGGGTACTTGTAGGTACTTGTGGGTGCTTGTGGGTACTTGTGGGTTCTTGTAGGTACTTGTGGGTGCTTGTGGGTACTTGTGGGTTCTTGTAGGTACTTGTAGGTACTTTTGGGTACTTGTAGGTACTTGTAGGTACTTGTGGGTACTTGTAGGTGTTTGTGGGTACTTGTAGGTACTTGTGGGTACTTGTAGGTACTTGTGGGTACTTGTAGGTACTTGTGGGTGCTTGTGGGTACTTGTGGGTTCTTGTAGGTACTTGTGGGTGCTTGTGGGTACTTGTGGGTTCTTGTAGGTACTTGTAGGTACTTTTGGGTACATGTAGGTACTTGTAGGTACTTGTGGGTACTTGTAGATGCTTGTGGGTGCTTGTGGGTGCTTGTGGGTACTTATGGGTGCTTGTGGGTACTTGTGGGTGCTTGTGGGTACTTGTGGGTACTTGTAGGTACTTGTGGGTACTTTTAGGTACTTTTAGGTACTTGTGGGTAGTTGTAGGTACTTGTGGGTGCTTGTGGGTACTTGTGGGTACTTGTAGGTACTTGTGGGTACTTGTAGGTACTTGTGGGTACTTGTAGGTGCTTGTGGGTGCTTTTAGGTACTTGTGGGTACTTGTAGGTACTTGTGGGTACTTGTAGGAGCTTGTAGGTACTTGAAGGTACTTGTAGGAGCTTGTAGGTACTTGTAGGAGCTTTTAGGTACTTGTAGGAGCTTGTAGGTACTTGTAGGAGCTTTTAGGTACTTGTAGGAGCTTGTAGGTACTTGTGGGCTCTTGTGGGTGCTTGAAGGTACTTGTGGGCACTTGCCCCGGGTGCTTGTAGGTGCTGGTGGATACTTGTAGGTGCTTGTGGGTGCTTGTAGGTGCTTGTGGGTTCTTGTAGGTACTTGTGGGTACTTGTGGGTGCTTGTTGGTACTTATGGGTACTTATGGGTACTTGCAGGTACTTGTGGGTACTTGTGGGTGCTTGTAGGTGTTTGTGGGTACTCGTTGGTGCTTGTGGGTACTTGTAGGTGCTTGTGGGTACTTATGGGTGCTTGTGGGTGCTTGTGGGTACTTATGGGTACTTGTGGGTGCTTGTGGATACTTGTAGGTACTTGTGGGCACTTGTGGATACTTGTGGATACTTGTAGGTACTTGTGGGTACTTGTGGATACTTTTGGGTACTTGTAGGAGCTTGTAGGTACTTGTAGGTACTTGTAGGAGCTTTTAGGTACTTGTAGGAGCTTGTAGGTACTTGTAGGAGCTTTTAGGTACTTGTAAGAGCTTGTAGGTACTTGTAGGAGCTTTTAGGTACTTGTAGGAGCTTGTAGGTACTTGTGGGTACTTGTGGGTGCTTGTGGGTACTTGCCCCGGGTACTTGTGGGTGCTTGAAGGTACTTGTGGGTACTTGTGGGTGCTTGTAGGTACTTATGGGTACTTGCAGGTACTTGTGGGTGCTTGTAGGTGTTTGTGGGTACTCGTAGGTGCTTGTGGGTACTTGTAGGTGCTTGTGGGTACTTATGGGTGCTTGTGGGTGCTTTTGGGTACTTGTGGGTGCTTGTGGGTGCTTGTGGGTACTTGTAGGTACTTGTGGGTGCTTGTGGGTACTTGTGGGTTCTTGTAGGTACTTGTGGGTGCTTGTGGGTACTTGTGGGTTCTTGTAGGTACTTGTAGGTACTTTTGGGTACTTGTAGGTACTTGTAATTACTTGTGGGTACTTGTAGGTGTTTGTGGGTACTTGTAGGTACTTGTGGGTACTTGTAGGTACTTGTGGGTACTTGTAGGTACTTGTGGGTGCTTGTGGGTACTTGTGGGTTCTTGTAGGTACTTGTGGGTGCTTGTGGGTACTTGTGGGTTCTTGTAGGTACTTGTAGGTACTTTTGGGTACTTGTAGGTACTTGTAGGTACTTGTGGGTACTTGTAGATGCTTGTGGGTGCTTGTGGGTGCTTGTGGGTACTTATGGGTGCTTGTGGGTACTTGTGGGTGCTTGTGGGTACTTGTGGGTACTTGTAGGTACTTGTGGGTACTTTTAGGTACTTTTAGGTACTTGTGGGTAGTTGTAGGTACTTGTGGGTGCTTGTGGGTACTTGTGGGTACTTGTAGGTACTTGTGGGTACTTGTAGGTACTTGTGGGTACTTGTAGGTGCTTGTGGGTGCTTTTAGGTACTTGTGGGTACTTGTAGGTACTTGTGGGTACTTGTAGGAGCTTGTAGGTACTTGAAGGTACTTGTAGGAGCTTGTAGGTACTTGTAGGAGCTTTTAGGTACTTGTAGGAGCTTGTAGGTACTTGTAGGAGCTTTTAGGTACTTGTAGGAGCTTGTAGGTACTTGTGGGCTCTTGTGGGTGCTTGAAGGTACTTGTGGGCACTTGCCCCGGGTGCTTGTAGGTGCTGGTGGATACTTGTAGTGCTTGTGGGTGCTTGTAGGTGCTTGTGGGTTCTTGTAGGTACTTGTGGGTACTTGTGGGTGCTTGTTGGTACTTATGGGTACTTATGGGTACTTGCAGGTACTTGTGGGTACTTGTGGGTGCTTGTAGGTGTTTGTGGGTACTCGTTGGTGCTTGTGGGTACTTGTAGGTGCTTGTGGGTACTTATGGGTGCTTGTGGGTGCTTGTGGGTACTTATGGGTACTTGTGGGTGCTTGTGGATACTTGTAGGTACTTGTGGGCACTTGTGGATACTTGTGGATACTTGTAGGTACTTGTGGGTACTTGTGGATACTTTTGGGTACTTATAGGAGCTTGTAGGTACTTGTAGGTACTTGTAGGAGCTTTTAGGTACTTGTAGGAGCTTGTAGGTACTTGTAGGAGCTTTTAGGTACTTGTAAGAGCTTGTAGGTACTTGTAGGAGCTTTTAGGTACTTGTAGGAGCTTGTAGGTACTTGTTGGTACTTGTGGGTGCTTGTGGGTACTTGCCCCGGGTACTTGTGGGTGCTTGAAGGTACTTGTGGGTACTTGTGGGTGCTTGTAGGTACTTATGGGTACTTGCAGGTACTTGTGGGTGCTTGTAGGTGTTTGTGGGTACTCGTAGGTGCTTGTGGGTACTTGTAGGTGCTTGTGGGTACTTATGGGTGCTTGTGGGTGCTTTTGGGTACTTGTGGGTGCTTGTGGGTGCTTGTGGGTACTTGTAGGTACTTGTGGGTGCTTGTGGGTACTTGTGGGTTCTTGTAGGTACTTGTGGGTGCTTGTGGGTACTTGTGGGTTCTTGTAGGTACTTGTAGGTACTTTTGGGTACTTGTAGGTACTTGTAGGTACTTGTGGGTACTTGTAGGTGTTTGTGGGTACTTGTAGGTACTTGTGGGTACTTGTAGGTACTTGTGGGTACTTGTGGGTACTTGTAGGTGCTTGTAGGTACTTGTGGGTACTTGTGGGTGCTTGTAGGTGCTTGTGGGTGCTTGTAGGTACTTGTGGGTACTTGTGGGTGCTTGTAGGTACTTGTGGGTACTTGTGGGTGCTTGTAGGTACTTGTGGGTGCTTGTAGGTACTTGTGGGTACTTGTAGGTACTTGTGGGTACTTGTAGGTACTTGTGGGTACTTGTAGGTACTTGTGGGTACTTGTAGGTACTTGTGGGTACTTGTAGGTACTTGTGGGTACTTGTAGGTACTTGTGGGTACTTGTAGGTACTTGTAGGTACTTGTAGGTGCTTGTGGGTACTTTTAGGTACTTGTGGGTACTTTTAGGTACTTGTAGGTACTTGTAGGTACTTGTGGGTACTTGTAGGTACTTGTGGGTGCTTGTGGGTACTTGTGGATACTTTTGGGTACTTGTAGGAGCTTGTAGGTACTTGTAGGAGCTTTTAGGTACTTGTAGGAGCTTGTAGGTACTTGTAGGAGCTTTTAGGTACTTGTAGGAGCTTGTAGGTACTTGTGGGTGCTTGTGTGTGCTTGTGGGTACTTGTGGGTACTTGTAGGTATTTGTGGGTACTTTTAGGTACTTTTAGGTACTTGTGGGTACTTGTGGATACTTGTGGATACTTGTGGATACTTGTAGGTACTTGTGGGCACTTGTGGATACTTGTGGATACTTGTAGGTACTTGTGGGTACTTGTGGATACTTTTGGGTACTTGTAGGAGCTTGTAGGTACTTGTAGTTACTTGTAGGAGCTTTTAGGTACTTGTAGGAGCTTGTAGGTACTTGTAGGAGCTTTTAGGTACTTGTAAGAGCTTGTAGGTACTTGTAGGAGCTTTTAGGTACTTGTAGGAGCTTGTAGGTACTTGTGGGTACTTGTGGGTGCTTGTGGGTACTTGCCCCGGGTACTTGTGGGTGCTTGAAGGTACTTGTGGGTACTTGTGGGTGCTTGTAGGTACTTATGGGTACTTGCAGGTACTTGTGGGTGCTTGTAGGTGTTTGTGGGTACTCGTAGGTGCTTGTGGGTACTTGTAGGTGCTTGTGGGTACTTATGGGTGCTTGTGGGTGCTTTTGGGTACTTGTGGGTGCTTGTGGGTGCTTGTGGGTACTTGTAGGTACTTGTGGGTGCTTGTGGGTACTTGTGGGTTCTTGTAGGTACTTGTGGGTGCTTGTGGGTACTTGTGGGTTCTTGTAGGTACTTGTAGGTACTTTTGGGTACTTGTAGGTACTTGTGGGTACTTGTAGGTGTTTGTGGGTACTTGTAGGTACTTGTGGGTACTTGTAGGTACTTGTGGGTACTTGTAGGTGCTTGTAGGTACTTGTGGGTACTTGTGGGTGCTTGTAGGTGCTTGTGGGTGCTTGTAGGTACTTGTGGGTGCTTGTAGGTACTTGTGGGTGCTTGTAGGTACTTGTGGGTGCTTGTAGGTACTTGTGGGTACTTGTAGGTACTTGTGGGTACTTGTAGGTACTTGTGGGTACTTGTAGGTACTTGTGGGTACTTGTAGGTACTTGTGGGTACTTGTAGGTACTTGTGGGTACTTGTAGGTACTTGTGGGTACTTGTAGGTACTTGTGGGTACTTGTAGGTACTTGTAGGTACTTGTAGGTGCCTGTGGGTACTTTTAGGTACTTGTGGGTACTTTTAGGTACTTGTGGGTACTTGTAGGTACTTGTGGGTACTTGTAGATGCTTGTGGGTGCTTGTGGGTGCTTGTAGCTGCTTGTGGGTACTTGTGGGTGCTTGTGGGTACTTATGGGTGCTTGTGGGTACTTGTGGGTGCTTGTGGGTACTTGTAGGTACTTGTGGGTACTTTTAGGTACTTTTAGGTACTTGTGGGTAGTTGTAGGTACTTGTGGGTGCTTGTGGGTACTTGTGGGTACTTGTAGGTACTTGTGGGTACTTGTAGGTACTTGTGGGTACTTGTAGGTGCTTGTGGGTGCTTTTAGTTACTTGTGGGTACTTGTAGGTACTTGTGGGTACTTGTAGGAGCTTGTAGGTACTTGAAGGTACTTGTAGGAGCTTGTAGGTACTTGTAGGAGCTTTTAGGTACTTGTAGGAGCTTGTAGGTACTTGTAGGAGCTTTTAGGTACTTGTAGGAGCTTGTAGGTACTTGTGGGCTCTTGTGGGTGCTTGAAGGTACTTGTGGGCACTTGCCCCGGGTGCTTGTAGGTGCTGGTGGATACTTGTAGGTGCTTGTGGGTGCTTGTAGGTGCTTGTGGGTTCTTGTAGGTACTTGTGGGTACTTGTGGGTGCTTGTAGGTACTTATGGGTACTTATGGGTACTTGCAGGTACTTGTGGGTACTTGTGGGTGCTTGTAGGTGTTCGTGGGTACTCGTTGGTGCTTGTGGGTACTTGTAGGTGCTTGTGGGTACTTATGGGTGCTTGTGGGTGCTTGTGGGTACTTATGGGTACTTGTGGGTGCTTGTGGATACTTGTAGGTACTTGTGGGCACTTGTGGATACTTGTGGATACTTGTAGGTACTTGTGGGTACTTGTGGATACTTTTGGGTACTTGTAGGAGCTTGTAGGTACTTGTAGGTACTTGTAGGAGCTTTTAGGTACTTGTAGGAGCTTGTAGGTACTTGTAGGAGCTTTTAGGTACTTGTAAGAGCTTGTAGGTACTTGTAGGAGCTTTTAGGTACTTGTAGGAGCTTGTAGGTACTTGTGGGTACTTGTGGGTGCTTGTGGGTACTTGCCCCGGGTACTTGTGGGTGCTTGAAGGTACTTGTGGGTACTTGTGGGTGCTTGTAGGTACTTATGGGTACTTGCAGGTACTTGTGGGTGCTTGTAGGTGTTTGTGGGTACTCGTAGGTGCTTGTGGGTACTTGTAGGTGCTTGTGGGTACTTATGGGTGCTTGTGGGTGCTTTTGGGTACTTGTGGGTGCTTGTGGGTGCTTGTGGGTACTTGTAGGTACTTGTGGGTGCTTGTGGGTACTTGTGGGTTCTTGTAGGTACTTGTGGGTGCTTGTGGGTACTTGTGGGTTCTTGTAGGTACTTGTAGGTACTTTTGGGTACTTGTAGGTACTTGTAGGTACTTGTGGGTACTTGTAGGTGTTTGTGGGTACTTGTAGGTACTTGTGGGTACTTGTAGGTACTTGTGGGTACTTGTAGGTACTTGTGGGTGCTTGTGGGTACTTGTGGGTTCTTGTAGGTACTTGTGGGTGCTTGTGGGTACTTGTGGGTTCTTGTAGGTACTTGTAGGTACTTTTGGGTACATGTAGGTACTTGTAGGTACTTGTGGGTACTTGTAGATGCTTGTGGGTGCTTGTGGGTGCTTGTGGGTACTTATGGGTGCTTGTGGGTACTTGTGGGTGCTTGTGGGTACTTGTGGGTACTTGTAGGTACTTGTGGGTACTTTTAGGTACTTTTAGGTACTTGTGGGTAGTTGTAGGTACTTGTGGGTGCTTGTGGGTACTTGTGGGTACTTGTAGGTACTTGTGGGTACTTGTAGGTACTTGTGGGTACTTGTAGGTGCTTGTGGGTGCTTTTAGGTACTTGTGGGTACTTGTAGGTACTTGTGGGTACTTGTAGGAGCTTGTAGGTACTTGAAGGTACTTGTAGGAGCTTGTAGGTACTTGTAGGAGCTTTTAGGTACTTGTAGGAGCTTGTAGGTACTTGTAGGAGCTTTTAGGTACTTGTAGGAGCTTGTAGGTACTTGTGGGCTCTTGTGGGTGCTTGAAGGTACTTGTGGGCACTTGCCCCGGGTGCTTGTAGGTGCTGGTGGATACTTGTAGGTGCTTGTGGGTGCTTGTAGGTGCTTGTGGGTTCTTGTAGGTACTTGTGGGTACTTGTGGGTGCTTGTTGGTACTTATGGGTACTTATGGGTACTTGCAGGTACTTGTGGGTACTTGTGGGTGCTTGTAGGTGTTTGTGGGTACTCGTTGGTGCTTGTGGGTACTTGTAGGTGCTTGTGGGTACTTATGGGTGCTTGTGGGTGCTTGTGGGTACTTATGGGTACTTGTGGGTGCTTGTGGATACTTGTAGGTACTTGTGGGCACTTGTGGATACTTGTGGATACTTGTAGGTACTTGTGGGTACTTGTGGATACTTTTGGGTACTTGTAGGAGCTTGTAGGTACTTGTAGGTACTTGTAGGAGCTTTTAGGTACTTGTAGGAGCTTGTAGGTACTTGTAGGAGCTTTTAGGTACTTGTAAGAGCTTGTAGGTACTTGTAGGAGCTTTTAGGTACTTGTAGGAGCTTGTAGGTACTTGTGGGTACTTGTGGGTGCTTGTGGGTACTTGCCCCGGGTACTTGTGGGTGCTTGAAGGTACTTGTGGGTACTTGTGGGTGCTTGTAGGTACTTATGGGTACTTGCAGGTACTTGTGGGTGCTTGTAGGTGTTTGTGGGTACTCGTAGGTGCTTGTGGGTACTTGTAGGTGCTTGTGGGTACTTATGGGTGCTTGTGGGTGCTTTTGGGTACTTGTGGGTGCTTGTGGGTGCTTGTGGGTACTTGTAGGTACTTGTGGGTGCTTGTGGGTACTTGTGGGTTCTTGTAGGTACTTGTGGGTGCTTGTGGGTACTTGTGGGTTCTTGTAGGTACTTGTAGGTACTTTTGGGTACTTGTAGGTACTTGTAGGTACTTGTGGGTACTTGTAGGTGTTTGTGGGTACTTGTAGGTACTTGTGGGTACTTGTAGGTACTTGTGGGTACTTGTAGGTACTTGTGGGTGCTTGTGGGTACTTGTGGGTTCTTGTAGGTACTTGTGGGTGCTTGTGGGTACTTGTGGGTTCTTGTAGGTACTTGTAGGTACTTTTGGGTACTTGTAGGTACTTGTAGGTACTTGTGGGTACTTGTAGATGCTTGTGGGTGCTTGTGGGTGCTTGTGGGTACTTATGGGTGCTTGTGGGTACTTGTGGGTGCTTGTGGGTACTTGTGGGTACTTGTAGGTACTTGTGGGTACTTTTAGGTACTTTTAGGTACTTGTGGGTAGTTGTAGGTACTTGTGGGTGCTTGTGGGTACTTGTGGGTACTTGTAGGTACTTGTGGGTACTTGTAGGTACTTGTGGGTACTTGTAGGTGCTTGTGGGTGCTTTTAGGTACTTGTGGGTACTTGTAGGTACTTGTGGGTACTTGTAGGAGCTTGTAGGTACTTGAAGGTACTTGTAGGAGCTTGTAGGTACTTGTAGGAGCTTTTAGGTACTTGTAGGAGCTTGTAGGTACTTGTAGGAGCTTTTAGGTACTTGTAGGAGCTTGTAGGTACTTGTGGGCTCTTGTGGGTGCTTGAAGGTACTTGTGGGCACTTGCCCCGGGTGCTTGTAGGTGCTGGTGGATACTTGTAGGTGCTTGTGGGTGCTTGTAGGTGCTTGTGGGTTCTTGTAGGTACTTGTGGGTACTTGTGGGTGCTTGTTGGTACTTATGGGTACTTATGGGTACTTGCAGGTACTTGTGGGTACTTGTGGGTGCTTGTAGGTGTTTGTGGGTACTCGTTGGTGCTTGTGGGTACTTGTAGGTGCTTGTGGGTACTTATGGGTGCTTGTGGGTGCTTGTGGGTACTTATGGGTACTTGTGGGTGCTTGTGGATACTTGTAGGTACTTGTGGGCACTTGTGGATACTTGTGGATACTTGTAGGTACTTGTGGGTACTTGTGGATACTTTTGGGTACTTGTAGGAGCTTGTAGGTACTTGTAGGTACTTGTAGGAGCTTTTAGGTACTTGTAGGAGCTTGTAGGTACTTGTAGGAGCTTTTAGGTACTTGTAAGAGCTTGTAGGTACTTGTAGGAGCTTTTAGGTACTTGTAGGAGCTTGTAGGTACTTGTTGGTACTTGTGGGTGCTTGTGGGTACTTGCCCCGGGTACTTGTGGGTGCTTGAAGGTACTTGTGGGTACTTGTGGGTGCTTGTAGGTACTTATGGGTACTTGCAGGTACTTGTGGGTGCTTGTAGGTGTTTGTGGGTACTCGTAGGTGCTTGTGGGTACTTGTAGGTGCTTGTGGGTACTTATGGGTGCTTGTGGGTGCTTTTGGGTACTTGTGGGTGCTTGTGGGTGCTTGTGGGTACTTGTAGGTACTTGTGGGTGCTTGTGGGTACTTGTGGGTTCTTGTAGGTACTTGTGGGTGCTTGTGGGTACTTGTGGGTTCTTGTAGGTACTTGTAGGTACTTTTGGGTACTTGTAGGTACTTGTAGGTACTTGTGGGTACTTGTAGGTGTTTGTGGGTACTTGTAGGTACTTGTGGGTACTTGTAGGTACTTGTGGGTACTTGTGGGTACTTGTAGGTGCTTGTAGGTACTTGTGGGTACTTGTGGGTGCTTGTAGGTGCTTGTGGGTGCTTGTAGGTACTTGTGGGTACTTGTGGGTGCTTGTAGGTACTTGTGGGTACTTGTGGGTGCTTGTAGGTACTTGTGGGTGCTTGTAGGTACTTGTGGGTACTTGTAGGTACTTGTGGGTACTTGTAGGTACTTGTGGGTACTTGTAGGTACTTGTGGGTACTTGTAGGTACTTGTGGGTACTTGTAGGTACTTGTGGGTACTTGTAGGTACTTGTGGGTACTTGTAGGTACTTGTAGGTACTTGTAGGTGCTTGTGGGTACTTTTAGGTACTTGTGGGTACTTTTAGGTACTTGTAGGTACTTGTAGGTACTTGTGGGTACTTGTAGGTACTTGTGGGTGCTTGTGGGTGCTTGTAGCTGCTTGTGGGTACTTGTGGGTGCTTGTGGGTACTTATGGGTGCTTGTGGGTACTTGTGGGTGCTTGTGGGTACTTGTGGGTACTTGTAGGTACTTGTGGGTACTTTTAGGTACTTTTAGGTACTTGTGGGTAGTTGTAGGTACTTGTGGGTGCTTGTGGGTACTTGTGGGTACTTGTAGGTACTTGTGGGTACTTGTAGGTACTTGTGGGTACTTGTAGGTGCTTGTGGGTGCTTTTAGGTACTTGTGGGTACTTGTAGGTACTTGTGGGTACTTGTAGAAGCTTGTAGGTACTTGAAGGTACTTGTAGGAGCTTGTAGGTACTTGTACGAGCTTTTAGGTACTTGTAGGAGCTTGTAGGTACTTGTAGGAGCTTTTAGGTACTTGTAGGAGCTTGTAGGTACTTGTGGGTGCTTGTGGGTGCTTGAAGGTACTTGTGGGCACTTGCCCCGGGTGCTTGTAGGTGCTGGTGGATACTTGTAGGTGCTTGTGGGTGCTTGTAGGTGCTTGTGGGTGCTTGTAGGTGCTTGTGGGTTCTTGTAGGTACTTGTGGGTACTTGTGGGTGCTTGTAGGTACTTATGGGTACTTATGGGTACTTGCAGGTACTTGTGGGTACTTGTGGGTGCTTGTAGGTGTTTGTGGGTACTCGTTGGTGCTTGTGGGTACTTGTAGGTGCTTGTGGGTACTTATGGGTGCTTGTGGGTGCTTGTGGGTACTTATGGGTACTTGTGGGTGCTTGTGGGTGCTTGTGGGTACTTGTAGGTACTTGTGGGTGCTTGTGTGTACTTGTGGGTTCTTGTAGGTACTTGTAGGTACTTGTGGGTGCTTGTGGGTACTTGTAGGTACTTGTAGGTACTTGTGGGTACTTGTAGGTGCTTGTGGGTGCTTTTAGGTACTTGTGGGTACTTGTAGGTACTTGTGGGTACTTGTAGGAGCTTGTAGGTACTTGAAGGTACTTGTAGGAGCTTGTAGGTACTTGTAGGAGCTTTTAGGTACTTGTAGGAGCTTGTAGGTACTTGTAGGAGCTTTTAGGTACTTGTAGGAGCTTGTAGGTACTTGTGGGCTCTTGTGGGTGCTTGAAGGTACTTGTGGGCACTTGCCCCGGGTGCTTGTAGGTGCTGGTGGATACTTGTAGGTGCTTGTGGGTGCTTGTAGGTGCTTGTGGGTTCTTGTAGGTACTTGTGGGTACTTGTGGGTGCTTGTTGGTACTTATGGGTACTTATGGGTACTTGCAGGTACTTGTGGGTACTTGTGGGTGCTTGTAGGTGTTTGTGGGTACTCGTTGGTGCTTGTGGGTACTTGTAGGTGCTTGTGGGTACTTATGGGTGCTTGTGGGTGCTTGTGGGTACTTATGGGTACTTGTGGGTGCTTGTGGATACTTGTAGGTACTTGTGGGCACTTGTGGATACTTGTGGATACTTGTAGGTACTTGTGGGTACTTGTGGATACTTTTGGGTACTTGTAGGAGCTTGTAGGTACTTGTAGGTACTTGTAGGAGCTTTTAGGTACTTGTAGGAGCTTGTAGGTACTTGTAGGAGCTTTTAGGTACTTGTAAGAGCTTGTAGGTACTTGTAGGAGCTTTTAGGTACTTGTAGGAGCTTGTAGGTACTTGTGGGTACTTGTGGGTGCTTGTGGGTACTTGCCCCGGGTACTTGTGGGTGCTTGAAGGTACTTGTGGGTACTTGTGGGTGCTTGTAGGTACTTATGGGTACTTGCAGGTACTTGTGGGTGCTTGTAGGTGTTTGTGGGTACTCGTAGGTGCTTGTGGGTACTTGTAGGTGCTTGTGGGTACTTATGGGTGCTTGTGGGTGCTTTTGGGTACTTGTGGGTGCTTGTGGGTGCTTGTGGGTACTTGTAGGTACTTGTGGGTGCTTGTGGGTACTTGTGGGTTCTTGTAGGTACTTGTGGGTGCTTGTGGGTACTTGTGGGTTCTTGTAGGTACTTGTAGGTACTTTTGGGTACTTGTAGGTACTTGTAGGTACTTGTGGGTACTTGTAGGTGTTTGTGGGTACTTGTAGGTACTTGTGGGTACTTGTAGGTACTTGTGGGTACTTGTGGGTACTTGTAGGTGCTTGTAGGTACTTGTGGGTACTTGTGGGTGCTTGTAGGTGCTTGTGGGTGCTTGTAGGTACTTGTGGGTACTTGTGGGTGCTTGTAGGTACTTGTGGGTACTTGTGGGTGCTTGTAGGTACTTGTGGGTGCTTGTAGGTACTTGTGGGTACTTGTAGGTACTTGTGGGTACTTGTAGGTACTTGTGGGTACTTGTAGGTACTTGTGGGTACTTGTAGGTACTTGTGGGTACTTGTAGGTACTTGTGGGTACTTGTAGGTACTTGTGGGTACTTGTAGGTACTTGTAGGTACTTGTAGGTGCTTGTGGGTACTTTTAGGTACTTGTGGGTACTTTTAGGTACTTGTAGGTACTTGTAGGTACTTGTGGGTACTTGTAGGTACTTGTGGGTGCTTGTGGGTGCTTGTAGCTGCTTGTGGGTACTTGTGGGTGCTTGTGGGTACTTATGGGTGCTTGTGGGTACTTGTGGGTGCTTGTGGGTACTTGTGGGTACTTGTAGGTACTTGTGGGTACTTTTAGGTACTTTTAGGTACTTGTGGGTAGTTGTAGGTACTTGTGGGTGCTTGTGGGTACTTGTGGGTACTTGTAGGTACTTGTGGGTACTTGTAGGTACTTGTGGGTACTTGTAGGTGCTTGTGGGTGCTTTTAGGTACTTGTGGGTACTTGTAGGTACTTGTGGGTACTTGTAGAAGCTTGTAGGTACTTGAAGGTACTTGTAGGAGCTTGTAGGTACTTGTACGAGCTTTTAGGTACTTGTAGGAGCTTGTAGGTACTTGTAGGAGCTTTTAGGTACTTGTAGGAGCTTGTAGGTACTTGTGGGTGCTTGTGGGTGCTTGAAGGTACTTGTGGGCACTTGCCCCGGGTGCTTGTAGGTGCTGGTGGATACTTGTAGGTGCTTGTGGGTGCTTGTAGGTGCTTGTGGGTGCTTGTAGGTGCTTGTGGGTTCTTGTAGGTACTTGTGGGTACTTGTGGGTGCTTGTAGGTACTTATGGGTACTTATGGGTACTTGCAGGTACTTGTGGGTACTTGTGGGTGCTTGTAGGTGTTTGTGGGTACTCGTTGGTGCTTGTGGGTACTTGTAGGTGCTTGTGGGTACTTATGGGTGCTTGTGGGTGCTTGTGGGTACTTATGGGTACTTGTGGGTGCTTGTGGGTGCTTGTGGGTACTTGTAGGTACTTGTGGGTGCTTGTGTGTACTTGTGGGTTCTTGTAGGTACTTGTAGGTACTTGTGGGTGCTTGTGGGTACTTGTAGGTACTTGTAGGTACTTGTGGGTACTTGTAGGTGCTTGTGGGTGCTTTTAGGTACTTGTGGGTACTTGTAGGTACTTGTGGGTACTTGTAGGAGCTTGTAGGTACTTGAAGGTACTTGTAGGAGCTTGTAGGTACTTGTAGGAGCTTTTAGGTACTTGTAGGAGCTTGTAGGTACTTGTAGGAGCTTTTAGGTACTTGTAGGAGCTTGTAGGTACTTGTGGGCTCTTGTGGGTGCTTGAAGGTACTTGTGGGCACTTGCCCCGGGTGCTTGTAGGTGCTGGTGGATACTTGTAGGTGCTTGTGGGTGCTTGTAGGTGCTTGTGGGTTCTTGTAGGTACTTGTGGGTACTTGTGGGTGCTTGTTGGTACTTATGGGTACTTATGGGTACTTGCAGGTACTTGTGGGTACTTGTGGGTGCTTGTAGGTGTTTGTGGGTACTCGTTGGTGCTTGTGGGTACTTGTAGGTGCTTGTGGGTACTTATGGGTGCTTGTGGGTGCTTGTGGGTACTTATGGGTACTTGTGGGTGCTTGTGGATACTTGTAGGTACTTGTGGGCACTTGTGGATACTTGTGGATACTTGTAGGTACTTGTGGGTACTTGTGGATACTTTTGGGTACTTGTAGGAGCTTGTAGGTACTTGTAGGTACTTGTAGGAGCTTTTAGGTACTTGTAGGAGCTTGTAGGTACTTGTAGGAGCTTTTAGGTACTTGTAAGAGCTTGTAGGTACTTGTAGGAGCTTTTAGGTACTTGTAGGAGCTTGTAGGTACTTGTGGGTACTTGTGGGTGCTTGTGGGTACTTGCCCCGGGTACTTGTGGGTGCTTGAAGGTACTTGTGGGTACTTGTGGGTGCTTGTAGGTACTTATGGGTACTTGCAGGTACTTGTGGGTGCTTGTAGGTGTTTGTGGGTACTCGTAGGTGCTTGTGGCTACTTGTAGGTGCTTGTGGGTACTTATGGGTGCTTGTGGGTGCTTTTGGGTACTTGTGGGTGCTTGTGGGTGCTTGTGGGTACTTGTAGGTACTTGTGGGTGCTTGTGGGTACTTGTGGGTTCTTGTAGGTACTTGTGGGTGCTTGTGGGTACTTGTGGGTTCTTGTAGGTACTTGTAGGTACTTTTGGGTACTTGTAGGTACTTGTAGGTACTTGTGGGTACTTGTAGGTGTTTGTGGGTACTTGTAGGTACTTGTGGGTACTTGTAGGTACTTGTGGGTACTTGTGGGTACTTGTAGGTGCTTGTAGGTACTTGTGGGTACTTGTGGGTGCTTGTAGGTGCTTGTGGGTGCTTGTAGGTACTTGTGGGTACTTGTGGGTGCTTGTAGGTACTTGTGGGTACTTGTGGGTGCTTGTAGGTACTTGTGGGTGCTTGTAGGTACTTGTGGGTACTTGTAGGTACTTGTGGGTACTTGTAGGTACTTGTGGGTACTTGTAGGTACTTGTGGGTACTTGTAGGTACTTGTGGGTACTTGTAGGTACTTGTGGGTACTTGTAGGTACTTGTAGGTACTTGTAGGTGCTTGTGGGTACTTTTAGGTACTTGTGGGTACTTTTAGGTACTTGTAGGTACTTGTAGGTACTTGTGGGTACTTGTAGGTACTTGTGGGTGCTTGTGGGTGCTTGTAGCTGCTTGTGGGTACTTGTGGGTGCTTGTGGGTACTTATGGGTGCTTGTGGGTACTTGTGGGTGCTTGTGGGTACTTGTGGGTACTTGTAGGTACTTGTGGGTACTTTTAGGTACTTTTAGGTACTTGTGGGTAGTTGTAGGTACTTGTGGGTGCTTGTGGGTACTTGTGGGTACTTGTAGGTACTTGTGGGTACTTGTAGGTACTTGTAGGTACTTGTGGGTACTTGTAGGTGCTTGTGGGTGCTTTTAGGTACTTGTGGGTACTTGTAGGTACTTGTGGGTACTTGTAGAAGCTTGTAGGTACTTGAAGGTACTTGTAGGAGCTTGTAGGTACTTGTACGAGCTTTTAGGTACTTGTAGGAGCTTGTAGGTACTTGTAGGAGCTTTTAGGTACTTGTAGGAGCTTGTAGGTACTTGTGGGTGCTTGTGGGTGCTTGAAGGTACTTGTGGGCACTTGCCCCGGGTGCTTGTAGGTGCTGGTGGATACTTGTAGGTGCTTGTGGGTGCTTGTAGGTGCTTGTGGGTGCTTGTAGGTGCTTGTGGGTTCTTGTAGGTACTTGTGGGTACTTGTGGGTGCTTGTAGGTACTTATGGGTACTTATGGGTACTTGCAGGTACTTGTGGGTACTTGTGGGTGCTTGTAGGTGTTTGTGGGTACTCGTTGGTGCTTGTGGGTACTTGTAGGTGCTTGTGGGTACTTATGGGTGCTTGTGGGTGCTTGTGGGTACTTATGGGTACTTGTGGGTGCTTGTGGGTGCTTGTAGCTGCTTGTGGGTACTTGTGGGTGCTTGTGGGTACTTATGGGTGCTTGTGGGTACTTGTGGGTGCTTGTGGGTACTTGTGGGTACTTGTAGGTACTTGTGGGTACTTTTAGGTACTTTTAGGTACTTTTAGGTACTTGTGGGTAGTTGTAGGTACTTGTGGGTGCTTGTGGGTACTTGTGGGTACTTGTAGGTACTTGTGGGTACTTGTAGGTACTTGTGGGTACTTGTAGGTGCTTGTGGGTGCTTTTAGGTACTTGTGGGTACTTGTAGGTACTTGTGGGTACTTGTAGAAGCTTGTAGGTACTTGAAGGTACTTGTAGGAGCTTGTAGGTACTTGTACGAGCTTTTAGGTACTTGTAGGAGCTTGTAGGTACTTGTAGGAGCTTTTAGGTACTTGTAGGAGCTTGTAGGTACTTGTGGGTGCTTGTGGGTGCTTGAAGGTACTTGTGGGCACTTGCCCCGGGTGCTTGTAGGTGCTGGTGGATACTTGTAGGTGCTTGTGGGTGCTTGTAGGTGCTTGTGGGTGCTTGTAGGTGCTTGTGGGTTCTTGTAGGTACTTGTGGGTACTTGTGGGTGCTTGTAGGTACTTATGGGTACTTATGGGTACTTGCAGGTACTTGTGGGTACTTGTGGGTGCTTGTAGGTGTTTGTGGGTACTCGTTGGTGCTTGTGGGTACTTGTAGGTGCTTGTGGGTACTTATGGGTGCTTGTGGGTGCTTGTGGGTACTTATGGGTACTTGTGGGTGCTTGTGGGTGCTTGTGGGTACTTGTAGGTACTTGTGGGTGCTTGTGTGTACTTGTGGGTTCTTGTAGGTACTTGTAGGTACTTGTGGGTGCTTGTGGGTACTTGTAGGTACTTGTAGGTACTTGTGGGTACTTGTAGGTGCTTGTGGGTGCTTTTAGGTACTTGTGGGTACTTGTAGGTACTTGTGGGTACTTGTAGGAGCTTGTAGGTACTTGAAGGTACTTTTAGGAGCTTGTAGGTACTTGTAGGAGCTTTTAGGTACTTGTAGGAGCTTGTAGGTACTTGTAGGAGCTTTTAGGTACTTGTAGGAGCTTGTAGGTACTTGTGGGTGCTTGTGTGTGCTTGTGGGTACTTGTGGGTACTTGTAGGTATTTGTGGGTACTTTTAGGTACTTTTAGGTACTTGTGGGTACTTGTGGATACTTGTGGATACTTGTAGGTACTTGTGGGCACTTGTGGATACTTGTGGATACTTGTAGGTACTTGTGGGTACTTGTGGATACTTTTGGGTACTTGTAGGAGCTTGTAGGTACTTGTAGGTACTTGTAGGAGCTTTTAGGTACTTGTAGGAGCTTGTAGGTACTTGTAGGAGCTTTTAGGTACTTGTAAGAGCTTGTAGGTACTTGTAGGAGCTTTTAGGTACTTGTAGGAGCTTGTAGGTACTTGTGGGTACTTGTGGGTGCTTGTGGGTACTTGCCCCGGGTACTTGTGGGTGCTTGAAGGTACTTGTGGGTACTTGTGGGTGCTTGAAGGTACTTGTGGGTACTAGCCCCGGGTACTTGTGGGTGCTTGAAGGTACTTGTGGGCACTCGCCCCGGGTGCTTGTAGGTGCTTGTGGATACTTGTAGGTGCTTGTGGGTGCTTGTAGGTGCTTGTGGGTTCTTGTAGGTACTTGTGGGTACTTGTGGGTGCTTGTAGGTACTTATGGGTACTTGTAGGTGCTTGTGGGTACTTATGGGTGCTTGTGGGTGCTTGTGGGTACTTGTGGGTGCTTGTGGGTGCTTGTGGGTACTTGTAGGTACTTGTGGGTGCTTGTGGGTACTTTTGGGTTCTTGTAGGTACTTGTAGGTACTTTTGGGTACTAGTAGTAGAGACTATACAAATACGCATGGATCCAAGATGGCCGCCACCCCAAGATGGCCACCAGACCATCATCTACCAAACTCAAACCAAACTTTTCAGACAAGACTGGACTAGCCCGAGCTCCTGCCTGTTAGTTTCAACCCCCCCCCCATGACATCATCTTCTTAACTTAGACCAAAACTAAAACTATAGTCAAGCTTGACGTCATCCCTGGCTTGCTAACTTTGGGTGTTACCCTTTAACCACTCCAGCTTTTCTCTCTGTAAGCCTAAAGTTAATAAAAACACAGATTTTAAGACATCAAATATTTACTTTTTATATGATGTACAGATATGCGTAATAAATAAATACAAAATATATAGTACAAAATAATCAACAACCAGCAAGGATAAACAAACATGTTTTAACGAAGTCATTTTTCACATTGGCCCCGTATCGTTATTTGACTCGGAAGTGCAATCGGCGGAGGGCTGTTTGGGTTTATTTTCTAATTGTTTTCTGCTTCGCCGCTCGATTTCGTAAAGAGTTAACAAAATGTTGACTATTAACCCGTAAACAAAAAAGAAAATGAGGCACAGCATATTGAGTCTGTTACGATAGTAAATGATATTTAAAATAGGTAGTACGTGATATATATGTAACATACTAGCGAGGTAAGCGACAGTTTTAATTGGTTCCTACTGGTTTAGTAGGCGGAGCGTAAGTAAAGAGATAATTTCATTGGATAGGTTAATTAAGGTAAGGCTAGAAAATAAGCCTATAATTATAAGTCTGTAAAGGATAACAAATATACGAATAAAGATTTTTAATAACATATGATATATACAATAAAACACAGAATAACAAATATTTATATAAAAAAAACCCACCACCATTAAAAAAGACTAAACACCGGTCGAGCCAAACCCCCCACTGCCGCGTGATGTAGGGGTCAAACTCTAGAAACAACATAAAAATGTGTTACATGTTGAAACCTAAATCAAAAAACTTTAAAATATTTACCGCCGCTTCCACAGGTCTTAGCAATATAACCGGGGTAACTATCAATTGGGCGACTCTATCGCCACGCCGAACAGTGTAGGGGGTCCCCCCGACATTGGCAATGACCACTTTTAGGGGTCCCCGATAGTCGGCGTCTATTATTGTTAAGAAATATTATACTTTTGGGGCATTATAAAATAACTAATAAACATACCTATCGTCCCCTCGGCAACAAACAGCCCTTGGGCCGTCAAGCTGCTACGGCCGACAATGCGACCGTAGCTATCCGCTGGCAGCATAACGCCTAACCCAGCCGACAAGATTTTGATACCGTGCGGTTCGAGCACAGTATCAACTGGACAATATAAGTCCAGTCCGGCCGACTGGGGAGTGGCACGACGAGGAGTAAGCGCTGCCGGATGGATTTTAATAAACGACAGGGCGGGCAATCGAGTAGTGCTGGAGAAAGACATCTTTGTAAAAGAGTGCTTAAGGTACAGAAGTTAAACAACTGATAACTTTCACGTTGAAACACGGGGCTTATATAGTAAATTATGGAGGTTAAATCTAATAGTGTCTAGCTTTCAAGATTCTTAAAAAACTATTTTTCGATAAATAGCAAAAAGGTAATTAGGTATATATTCATAAATTTAGAAATCTCTCCGAGGACCAAGTTTTTTCTATATGCAAAACTTGTCTAGCCACGATTTAAATAATTCAAATATGATCGTGTTATATAAAAAAATTTATGGGCGAAGGTTAAAAAGGAGTTACCTTGGTAGAAGCCCGAGGGGGCAGGTTTTTTATTGGTATGCAAAGTTTGTTTGGGCCTGTCTGGGCATAATTTGAATAATATAATTTGAATAATCTGCATGAGATCGCCTTATAGAAAAAATTTTTGATGAAGGTTAAAAGTAATTATTTTGGGAGGAAACGAAATTATTTTTTAACATGATTTAAATCTAAATAAACGTATATTAATATTAAACTATAGAGGTATTTTTTATATGTGTATTTATTCTAATATCCTTCATAATCTCTATTATCAACTCATCAATAAAAAATACAGTTAAGGTTAAATTAAAAAATCGCTTGTCGGTACATAATTATATTTTTTAAACACTTAATAAAAGTAAAATAAGGTTGTCTTATAAAAAACCATGCCTGGGCCTGTATTCTAAAAAAAAATGGCCCTGAGATTTTCGTATAAAAGCTGGAGCATCGGCAGTAGATTTTCACAATCGAACTACCAGCAATGAGTCACTATCAAGAATCGCAATCGCTCTCTCAATCACTTCTTGAGTCTCCGCTGTCTTCTCCCGGGGATCGACCAGGCCCTAGTCGCGGTCGCCGCGCATTAACCCAATTTGTAAGACTATCGCCGCCGGAAGTTCTTATCGACTCCGACGACGATAGCTTTGTACAGGAGGTACTCCAAAAAATATTGTCGGATCCAGCGGGATCGAAGGCTCTTTTCGCCTTCGAAAAGACGGTCAATACTACGAGACCAAAGTCCCCCCACGCCAGGGGGATTTCTACGTGGATCTTGCAATCTACAAATTCGCGGACATCAAAAACTCCCAGCCCGATAAGGTCTGGGAGTGTGACCACAAGAGGCTAAAGACAGTCCTAAAAAAAACAATAGTGAAGGCGTTAAATTGATTAACGCCTTCCACAAGCTGGTGGAGGCCGTCAAACAGGACGAGGAAGCTAAACAGCAGCCCCCCAGTAAAGTACGTATCTATTTAACAATAAATCTGCAAACCAAGTTTTTTCTAATTGTTTTATTTCTGATAGAAATTTAAAAAATGAGTTCGAGCAGCAGCAGCGGCAGCGACTCGGAGGGTAGTGAGGGAGAAGAACACGCACAGGTAAACCGGTACTACACAATTGAGCGGCAGATTGACAAAACGAGTCGCAAGTGGCATTGTAAACAAATCGATTTGCGTATAGCTTTTAAAAATTTGGATGACATTCCAATTTTTCGAAAAATTCTCGACGAAGTTATACGCAAATTAGTAACCGAGAACCCCGGGTATAATCGAGTTCGATTTGTTTTAAGCTCCCCCGGATTGACGACCCCTGTAAATATTAAATTTATAAAAATTGACAAATTCACCAGTAAGCGAATTATGCGCACCATCTATAGAGTGACGCAATCTAGTCGGGACTTTGTCTTTAATGGTGAAGATTTTCAGTTTGACATAATTTTTTTAAACCTCGATGCAAATATAGGAGTTTATTATAAGTCCATTAAAAATAGAACTTTGGTTAATTTGGATTATTTTGTTAAACAAAATAACCAATTTATTTTTATGGAAAACAATGATAACCTCTGTTTTGCTCGGAGTTTAGTTCTGGGTAAAGAGTTGGCCGATCGCAATTTTTATCGACAAAATAAGCAAGGTCCGCCTTTTAACCGGAACAATTTTGACAAACTGAGACGCAATAGTGACCTTCAAGGTAACATTGCGAAAATCTTGCACCGAAAAGCCGGCGTCCCCAAAGGTTTCGTTACTCTAGAAGATATTCAAAAATTTCAAAATTATTTAGCTCCCCATTATCGGATCGTAATAATTGATGCTGCGAATAATTTTACCATATTTTTCAAAGGACCCCAAGCTCCTAAATTTATCTATCTCTTAAAAATTGGTGACCATATCCACCCTGCGAAAACTTGGCACGGCATGATGGGGGGGTGTTATCTCTTGCGATTTATGCTTAAAATCTTTTTACAAATACGAATTGTTAAAAGAGCATAAATGCCCCGAGGATACAAAACCCTATATATGTTTTCGATGCCAAGGAGAAGCTTTTCATTTAACTAACGAGGATGTTTTAAAACGTTGCGACGAATGCCACCGCTATTTCTTCCCCGGCCCCTGCTACGAAACTCATTTACTTAATGGCACCTGAGCGAGTCAAAAACGATGTTTAGAATGTGGGCGACTGATGGGTGACGATCACGACTGCAATCCCGAATGCTCTCAATGTAAAATAGTTCATCCGCCAGGTGAGCATTTTGTTATGCCTTTGGAAACCAAAATGAAAGCCTCGCGGTATATTTATTACGACATTGAGACTATTCTGAGAAATAATATCCATGTACCCATTTTACTAGTTTGCGACGTAGAGACTGAAGCTCGCTTTGAAACCAAAATTTTTTACGGCGCCAATTGCGTCGAGCAATTTTTAAATTATTTATTTAGCGTAGAGCAGGTAGTTTTGACTGGACAGAAGCGTAAAACGTACCAACCGCGCTTTACTAACACTCAAGTCGTAGCTCATTACGCGAAAGCTTTTGATAACTTCTTAATTCTTAACGCTTTAGTTCATAGACACGTCACCCCTGCCGTTATTTTTGACGGCAGTAAAATTTTAATGATTCATCTTGAGGGACCTCAAATTAGATTCCTTGATAGCTTTAATTACATTAGTCAACCTTTGCGTAATTTCACCAGCATGTTTAGCCTCGGCGATGTGGCGAAAGGATTATTTCCATTTGATTTTCATACCGAAGAAAATCTCAATTACATTGGCGTCATCCCTGAAGCTTCGTACTTTAACGTAGCTCAAATGAAGGCCAATGATTATCGAGATTTTCAAACTTGGTACGCGTCAATGGAAGGGTCTATTTACAACATCAAAGAGGAGCTTATTAAATATTGCATTCAAGACGTTCGAGTTTTAAGACAAGGCGTCGAAGCTTTTAGAAAAAGTTACGTAGACCTAACCAAATTAGACCCTTTCTGCTTAAAAAATATCACTTTGGCGGGTGCTCTAACCACTATTTATCTTAACAATTACTATAAACCTTACAGCATGGGTATTGTTCCTTCTAACGGCTATAACGCAAAATTTAATCACAGTCAGATTAGCTTAAAATATCTTGCTTGGGTGGAGAAAACTGAAAATATAAAATTGCGCACTGCTTTAAGCTACGGGGGCGAGTATCGCGTCGGTCGCTATTTAGTGGAAGGTTATAGCGAAACTCCTCCCAAAATCTACGATTTCCACGGTTGCTACTTTCACGGATGTCCATGCCAAAAACTTAATGCCTACAATACCCAACTTAAAGCCAGCAACAGATTTCTGTACGAGCGGACTCTAGATAGAGAGCTGTTTATTAAAGAGAAGATGGTCGGGTATGAATATACCTCCATCTTTGAGTGTCAATTTGCTAAGCTTTTAAAAGAAAACGCCGAAGCCAAGGCTTTCTGCAAAAGTTTAACTTTTCGACCTCAAGTATCAGCCCGTAGCGCTCTCTATGGGGGACGAACGGAAAATTTTGTTCTTAACTGCCACGTGCAAGGTGAGGAGAAAATTTTCTACAAGGATATTATTTCTTTGTATCCGAAAGTTTGTCGCGATTGTCCGTACCCTAGCGGCCACCCCATAATCTATAACAGAGATTTTGACAAATCGCCAGGGTGGTATTTTGGCGTTATGAGTTGTCGTCTGCTGGCCCCTCAAGATCTCCACATCCCCTTAATTCCCTTTCGCAGCGGTGGCAAATTAGCCTACGCCCTCTGTCGCACGTGTCTAGAATTGCGAGCGGAAATCTGCGATCACACTGTCAACGAACGGGCTTTCGAATCAGTCTGGCCAACGGTAGAAGTCTATGCCGCTATGGAGCATGGTTATAAACTACTCGATATATTCGAAGTGTACCATTATCCAAAAACGGAATATTTCTTCGCGCAGTACATGACTGATTTTATCGCCCTAAAAGTGAAGAATTCCGGATTTCCCGCTCACGCACAAACGCCTCTGCAAAAAGAGGCGTATATCGCCGATATAAACAAGAATGAAAAGCTCTCGCTGACGGTGGCGGATATTCAATCAAATCCTTCCCTGCGTAATATCGCTAAAATTAATTTAAATTCTCTTTGGGGTCGCATGGCGTTGAATACGGGTAAGATTCGCAGCATTTTTATCAACAATTATTACGAATTGATACGATACGCGAGCGATTACACTCTGGAATTAGTCGACTTACGGCCAGTTACGGAGTCGATCGCTCTCTTATCGTACAAAGCCAAAAGCGATTTCGTTTCGGACTACAAACTGGGGTCGGCCATTGTGGGTAGCTTCGTCTCGTGCTACGGGCGACTCGAATTGAACAAGATGATGCTTCAATTAGACCGCGCAGCCTTGTATTGTGACACCGACTCCATAATCTACCGCCATCTACCGGGAAAGTTTGACATTCCAACTGGCAATCATATTGGTTGCTGGGCGGAAGAACTCGGCTGTGATTATATAACTTCCTTTTGTAGTACCGGTGCCAAAAGTTACTCGTTTCGCACTAGCAAAGGAAAAGAAGTCAAGAAAATTAAAGGGTTGACGTTAAATCGAGAAAATCTTGAAAAACTTGACTTTGAAACCTTTGAAAGTGTAGCGATGAATCCGGAAAAGGAAGTTACAGTCAATGTCCCTTTAAATTTTAAACGGGATAAATACAAGCTGCAGCTAGAGGCCGTTAAAATCACCAAAAGATTTCGCCAAACCTCGAATAAGAGATTGTTGAACGCCGATTTGACAACCAGTCGACCCTACGGTTTCAAAGAGGCAACACCCGCTTCAACATCTCTTTCGCATGAATTACGAGGCTAGGCGAAGACATACTTTTGAGGGCTTGTGGGAATCTTGCGTTCCTATCGAAGGCCTGGCCAAAGACGGTTTCTATCTTGCAGATGTAGAAACACAGACGACGCGCTGCGCCTTTTGCGGCATCGCCTTGTACCAGTGGCGTTGCACGGACCATCCATCGAGGGAACATCGGAAGCACAGTCCATCGTGTCCGATGGTTTCCAAAAAACCGTGCAACAACAAACCACTGCGTCAGGGGTTTCCCGAATTCCCGACCAGCGAGGGCGAGGATGTTTGCGAGCCTCTAATCCAAACATGCCCAGCCACCAACAAAGAGCGGTCGGGAAACGAAAAAGTGCGCGTGCGCATAAATCCGTCGTGTTTTCTTCTGTAGTGCGTGTGTACCAACTACCCTCCGAGTCTCGCGTGAACTTTGACCTCATCAACGACCAACGCTTTCGCCAAAGGATAACGGAATTTGAAAAAAAATTTTAAAAACAATTAATTAATAGGGATTTTTTTTTTGGGTAAAAGGTTTTGTGTATATTGTTTTTTTTTAATGCTGTTTAAATATGTAAGGGTTTTTTTGGGGTTTTTGGGTTTATAGTGTTTTAATTTTTTTGATTATTAATGTTTTTTTAAATATCTATGTTTTTAATATAAATAACCTGTGAACAATAATAAAATGTTTATTATTTAAAATGAATTCGACCGAGTCAGTCTCGCATTCTTTAAAGTTCCAAACACCCGCCCAGTTTCTAATCGTGGGGCCAACGCAAGCGGGGAAGAGTTATCTTTTAAGTAACTTATTGCAAAATCATCAGCTTATGTTTGACCCACCGCATAAAAAGGTTATTTATTGCTACGCCGCCTGGCAGCCAAACTACGAAAAATTGAAACAATTGATTCCGGGAATTCAATTTATTCAAGGCTTGCCAACGGCGGATCCGGACTTTTGGGAAATGAATCGCGACTCCTACTTGATACTAGACGATTTAGCTAGTCAATTATTTAAACAAACTCATATTGCCGATTTAGTGTGCGTGACATCGCATCATTTAGGGTATACGGTTATTATTATTACTCAACAACTGTTTCCCAAGGGTAGCCAATCGCGGATAATTTCTCAAAACTCTTCCTATTTTATAATAATGAAAAATCCTCGAGATGTCGCCTCTATTAGATATTTAGCGCAACAAATAAGTCCAGATAACCCGAAGCGTATTACGGACGCGTACAGACTAGCCACTAAAGAACCCTATAGCTATTTGTTAATTGATTTAAAACAAGAAACTCCGGAAAATTTACGATTAAGGTCGCGTGTTTTACCTCACGAATCACCTATGTATGTCTATGTCGATTAAATTTAATTGTCATTTGAATAATGGCCCCACGCGTTAAACGTCGATCAGCAAAACGCTCCCGACTCGTCGTAGCGCGTCCCAAATTTGTCCCTTATTTACAGAGCTTAAGTCAAACTAGCTGTAAACAACGGCGAACCCTCTTAAACAATAGTAGCGCGCCTCAATTAAAGAGCATTCAGACAATTTGTAAGAATTTAAAGGGCGGGGGTATTTTTTTGAGTAAAGACCGCAAGAAAAAGCTAGCAAAGTACAAGAAAAATATTAGACAACTCGGATCAAGTACCTAGTCGCAGAAAAGCAAAAAAAAGCTGTTGTTGCAGCAATCAGGTGGTTTTCTTACGACGTTGCTTGCAGCAATTTTGCCTTCAATTGTCCAAGCCATAGCTGCTAAACTATGAAACAAATGGTGCTTGTGCCCGCTAGCGCAGTAACTTCAACAGCTGCCCAAGAACACTCGGCTTTGGACCGAGAGATTGAGGATATTTTAAAATCGCCATTGAATGCCTACGATAAATTATATAAATATTTAGACGCTTTTAAGAAATATTTAAGTATCGAGAAACAAATTCCTTTACCTAAATTTGAGGTCGTAATACAGGCAATGTCCAATGTCCCCACGCCGCCATTACCGGTCACCCCTAAAATGCCCCCGCGAAAAAAACAATTGTCATGGCCGAGCTATGCCACGTCATCACCGACAACAAGCGCGTCGGGTAGTTCTTTTACTACGCCTAAACGAACCGAGCCTCGGCAAAAGGTTTTTAAAAGCGAAACGGCTGTTGGGACACCAACACAAGAAGATTTTTACCAGCAATATGGGCCGACCTATGTTCGAGATATGGTGAAACGGCAAGCCGAAGTTCTTGCAAATCATTTGCAAAACACATTTTTTACGCCAAAAAGAGAGCTAGAAGAAGGAGCTGTCGGTTATGCAAATCGTGACGACGATTTTCAAGAAGAAATTGTCGATGAACAAGAGAATTTAGCGGAGGAAAACGGGGACAATTTAACGGACTTGGAAAACCTGTTTGAGACGGCCTCCGCTAAACAGAAGAACAAGAAAAAAAAAGAAAAAACCTCGGAAAAAGAAAGACGAGCTTCAAAATCTCGGTCCAGTAGTTCCATCTAACGAACGAAGACCTCGACATCATAAATGGCGCGATATTGATTAATAAAATGTAATATTAAGACAAATAAAAAATTGTTTTATTGCGAACAATATCTGTGTACATGTTTTTTTAAATGTAAAGATAAATATAATAAGGCGACATAGTCGTTAAGTTTAAGATTCTGGTCATAGATGGCGTCTAATATCGTCTTTCTAGCCACGCCCTGACAGCGGAGTGCTAGGTACAGACTACAATGCAAACCGCACAGTTGAAAAGATGGATGTTGAATTTGTTGTTTATTGTAAACAACTCGTTTCCCGTATCGTTTTAAATTAACTTTATAGTATCGCGGCGACTTTCCGTAAGTGCAAAACATTTCTACCGTGTCATTGTTAGAAAAGCACGCTATCCAATGTTCTCCAGCCTCTCCAGCAGCTTCGTTATTGAATATAAAGCAAAATTTGGGCCTTTTAGGATGTGCTGGGAGTCTGTTTACTGGGAAGCACCCTAAATAGTAGGGTCGCGTTCTTTTGTCGCAAGTTAAAAGAGCGTTTATTTGCGAAGTGTTCATAATTTATTCTTGACAAGGCCTGTCTCAGGTAACGAGACTTTTTGTAGTTCGGCGCTGTAGAAAACACCCAAAATTTGCTCCCCCTTTAAATCCGCTACGCGATAGACGGGTGGTGACCTGGGTATGACGTCAACAACGCGAAATATTTCGTCAGTAAACGTGCCTCCCGAGCTGGTTTTTCTAAATACTCTACTAGCTATAGAGAGACGCACGTGATCGCCAACTTTAAGCCTCGGTGCGTATCGATTAATTCCGTTTGATTTCCCGTACAGTTTATTCCAAATGATTGATTCGTTATCTATATTAACATGAGCCGGTGCAATTCCAGTAGTTGAATGAACCCGTTCATTATAGGCTTGAGTAATTAAAGGTAAATATTTAACGTAATTTTTATTCCCCGTGGCTGTAATAACCCGGGCAATTTGTTCCTTAATTGTTCTAATAAAGCGTTCCGCTAGACTGGCCTTATGCTGACTCCGGGCAAAATGTATTTGCACATTGTTTCGTTTCAAGAAGGAAGCAAAGTTGCGCGAACTAAATTCACCCCCGTAGTCGGTGTATATTTTTAAAGGGATTCTCTCTCGAAATATTTTGTTAAAAGCTTCGATAACCTCGCCAGATGTTTTGTTTCTAAGAGGTACTGTCCATCCGTAGCGGCTTAAGACGTCAATGACGCACAAAACATAGCGAACATTTTTATTAAAACGTTTTAATTTTGGTAGATCCAACAAATCAGCTTGAAAAACGTCATCGATAGTCGAGGCGTACACCTGGTTGGTTTTGAATCGGAAACGTCGAAATCGGTGTTTCGTGTAGGCGGGTTGTTTCTCGAGAAAGGCGATTAATTTGGCTTTTGGCACGTGCGGTAAGGCCTTTTGTAACCTCGCTAGCGACCCATAGGCGGCCGGATTAGCCACGTCGTAATAAATTTTTCTAATTTTAGCGTCCATGTCTTAACAAGTATAAATAACGACTAAATAGTTTCCCAATAAACAACTTTATTTAATACACGCAGAGGTATTTTATAAAAACAATATCAGTTAAACAAATACGATATATCAGTACATTTATCTTAATAGCCATAAATCAAGGCATTTTTTAAATCGGCAAAACTGTTGACAAAATAAGCGTAAATATCTTCTTGATCCTCGATCCATCCATGGTCGGTCTCAAATTGATGCAAAATTTTCTCACGATCCAGTTGAGGCAACGCTTCGTGCAAATTACGCTCGACTCGATCGCTGAAATTTGTGTCAAATTCCGAGCAGCTTTGAGAGTGGCATATTTGTTTTCGACACTCGACGTTGGCGCAAGTGGAAGTGACGTCAAACAAAGTGGTAGTGAGCTCGTTTAAAATTAATTCGCGCATACGACAGACAGCTATCCCTTTAGCCTTGAGAGCCTCGTCAATCAACGGTTTTAAATCGATCAATGTCTGCCATCCTGTTTTGTTCAGGCTGAATCCTTCGCTGGTGCTAAAGTTGAGGAAATAACGACTGCCACTGCCTCGTTCATAGTATCGAAGATCGATTAGACGTTCATCTTTCGAGTTGACGAAGCATTCCAGCTTGATGCGCTCTTTGACGGGCAACCAAATATGATAGCGAGGTATTTTTCCGTCAAAAAAGGACGTGAGTTCATTTTGAAACCGAAACAAAGCGTACCAGGCGTTAGGTTTTAATATAGTTTTTGTACGCGTATCCGATCTTTGAATTAATATTTTAGGTTCAATCGATTCAATGACGCAAATGTCGAGCTTTGGTGTGACGGTGTGTACTTGGTGCATCTTGGCTCGCGACTGATATTGTATTTATAAAGTTTTAGTCTTTTATACATTGGGGTGATTATAAATAATTTCTCTGTTTTTAGATATTATTAATTGGTTGTTTGGAAATTCGGCCATGACAATGCACGTGACGTTTTCGGTTAGCGGCGAGCTAAATCTTAACGATAAGCGCAAGTTACCAGTCTGGGGCATGGAATTTAGACCTAACGAAGCGAGATGTTCTCTACTCAAATCAAAAACAACGACAAAAAAGCCTTTTTTATATAAATCGTAAGAAATAATATTTCCTCGGTCAAGACCTAATATCTCGAGCCCCTCGAATAAAGAATTGTAACATCTAACGTATTGATCGTCGGCAAAATTAGGCGTAAAGGGGATATCGGGATAATTTTGTGAATTTAAAGAGAATTGCATAAAATCGAGTTTAAAGTGTTGGAGATCCAGGGGGTTGGAAGTTGCTTCCCCTACAAATTTTTTATTAGTAACGAAAGCCACGACAGTTCGCGAGGGTAATTGCCCCGTAAACAAGCTGTCCCTAATAAAATCTTGCGTTCCGGTGGTTATTAAGAAATTTTTCATAACAATAGAGTTTACTTCGTAACGAGCGTTTATTCCCGAATTTAACATCTGAGCGTGAGCTAGCTGCAGCTCTGGATTAACTTCAATTTCGCGGGTAAACAAGGTGCATTCCGTTAAATCAATCTTATACTTTTTGCCCGTTTCATTGTGAATAATAGCAAAATCCGTGGAGCTTCGATGAAGTCTAATTCGCACCTCGATATTATCTAGTAAGAATTTGGGCGTTTTGAACATATCCAAAAATAATTCGCCAATTACATCGCACGTCTTTGATTGTGCTACGCGTTTAGCGCGACGACCAATACCATTATCTTCCTTGTTGATACTGGCGTCCGCTAAAGCCGTCGCCGGATCGATAATGGTATCCAAATAATATAACATAGAAGTTAACCAGGAATTGGCCGCCGTTTGTCCATAATTTAAAAGTATTTTAAAATAGGCCATATATGGGTACATATTATTAGGTTGCTGGACAGCGACGCCATTAAGAAATAATTCTACTTGACAAAATAGCGAGGCAATTATTAAATTTGTTACCGAGACTTTCTTTTCCGCATCTGGAACGGCCGTGCCGTCCTCGTGTAAAACGCGAAATTTTAATCTCAAAAGAGTTTTAGTCAAATCGTGATAATTGTTAGAGGGAGGAATGATAAATTCTATATATTTAGCATTAGTTAGGGGAGCAATTGGATAATGAGCAGTCGTTTTAGTCCCAACAATATTATTATTCACCACTGGCTTTTCAAATACTTCAAAGTCGGAAAGAACACTTTCGTAGGTCGACATGTTTAGTCTAGAAAATCGCGTTTAGTGCGTCGTTTAATACGTTTGCTCCGGCTTGTTTTAGCAGTCCTCTTTCGTTTTCGGCCCGTCCCGCTTTGAGTGTTGACGAACCGATCCACGCCTTTATGTAGTAGGGAATTTATAGATTGTTTGACATTTCGTTTAATCGATTCTCGAGGTGATATTCCGGGGTTTTGTGCATCGCTAATTACTCTACTCGTTAACCCAACAGCTTCGGACGCTAAAGTACTAATGGCCGGCCTAATAAAGGGTGTAATTTTGCGCAATAAAGAATTAAAGATACCGCCAACACTAAAACGACCCCCCGATTGGAAAACGTTTGCGTGTAAAGCCGGAAGGGACGATCCTCTTTGGAAATACAGAGTGTATCTATTAGGTACCATCGCTCAAGTTCTATTGACGTCGACGCCTAAAAAACAGTTTAATATATACTTTGCCCAAATTAAACGGGATATTTTCCCCGTAATCGGATTTCAATTCAATTTCAATTTCTTGTATATCGCTGGTTGAAATTGGATAAAAGTCGATATTATTAAATATTTCCTGGTTCTCCTCGTCTAGCAGCGAAAACGCCGGCATTTTTATAAAACGTAGCAGAGGGGCTTGACCACCACCCACTACTTGTTGACGGATAATATTGGTATAAACAAACATGGCATCGACGCCTCTCATGATATCCGCGGGGTACTCCGAAGTCTCGTTATTAAGATACCGATCTAATTGATTGGCACTAAAGCCTAACAGCCTCCCGAGCCCTCTTCCGGGTGTTGTTTTGGGAAACAAAATTGAGACCGTATCGTTTAATTTTGAAACCGTCACGGTTCCGTCTACATTCTGCGTAAATTTTAGACTTTTCCTAGGCGCCGGGGACATGGCTTCGCTCATAGCACTTAAAACATCGCTAATATGATAATAAACCCCGGGAGGAATCTCGCACGCGTAATTGTCAACTCGTTTGCCTTGAGGGTTATCCTGTTGATATCCGGGTAGGGACGGCTGGTCAGCCATATTTGGATCTTCTGGAAATCTATCAACATCGTATTCGCTAGTCCAAAAATTATTAGCCTCTGTCAGTGTCATTGATCTCAATCGGGGGTTCACCAACGCTACACCCGAGGGGCTATGTTGCAAAACGTCTCCCTCTTCGGGAATGTTAAATAACTTGGCCATCGGTCCAGCTACCGATACGCGAACACCTCGCTCTATTTCGAGACGCGTGTAGTATCTATTTTCTGGCGCCGTTTTGAGAATAAAGATTTTAAAATGACGGCGAGTCATAAATTGCTGAACTTCCAATAATTTGTTAATCACTTTTAAATGTAGCGAAAAGGGGATTACCGCACCGGTCGGGGTAAGATCACAGGTATATTCACGCGCCGGTATTTTGATTTTCGTTGTCTCCGTCTTTGTAAAAAGATACATTAATGAAAAGTGGACGCGATATGATACGCCTGTATTGTTAGTAGTTTTAAAATGCGTAAAATTACGCTCTAGAGGCCTATTGGATAGAAACGTCCCCCCAACGTATTCATTTTCTAAATTTAATATATCCTGCAAATCCGGCGAAAATTTCATTTCAATTTTTGCCGGACAATGGACTCTAAAATAATGCTCCGCTCCTTGTTTAATAACGCTAAATTCAGCATTGTGCAATCTTAAAGGATCGTGGTTGTTCGAGCTTATTTTGAGCTCTTCGGCGATTTCATAATAAATTTTAAAATCATCCTCCAAAGATTGTTTCGCTTTAAACTCGCCTGACACCGAGAACAATAAATAAATCCATGGCTCCTCCCCGGCGGTATAATGCTTAATGGTTCTATTGACTCGATATTCTAGATAGGCATTGTTTTCATTTATGGTATATTCTTGTATCGTGAGGCTTAAGGGACCGCATTGCTGCTTTCCGGTATAATATTTATCGGGGTCGAGGTTGAGCAATTTAGCTAATTGGGGAGAAAATATAATTTCCGCCCATGCTGGTGTGCTAAAATTATACACGATAGCATAGCCCCAATTATCTACTACGTGATATGTGAATTGAATTTTATTTATTACTAATTTTTCTAAAGTGTTGGCTACGGCTCGATAAAGCCCTTCGGCGTTTTTCTCTGGCGTTTTACTGGCTCTAAAAGTTTGAGGTAAGAACAATATTTTATAGTTATCATAATCTTGAGGGTTAATTGGTTTTGGCTCTTCGGGAATAATTGGTTCAGGCTTTTTTTTCGGCGGATCAACCGGCTGCGGAAACAAGGGTTTTTCATCAACCGGTGGTGGGGAGGGGGTCGGTAATATGGGTAGCTCAAAAGTAGAGGATAATGTAGAGTCTGGAGATTTTGAGAGGTCAGGCTTGGATGGGTCGGGTTTCGATAGGTCGGGGTTCGGTAAGTCGGGTTTCGGTAAGTCAGTTTTAGATGGGTCTGTAAATATATATATTTCCTCAACCTCCGTTGGCGAGGGGGTCGGCGTCAGTGGTTCAAAGGTAGAGGGTTTCGGAACCTCGGGCTTCGGTAACTCCGGCTTTGGTGGCTCGGGAGCAGGAATCTCAGGGGGTTCTGGAGTAGTTAGCTTAGTTGGGGTAGTGGAGGGGGGCTCAGCTGCTGATGTTGCAGTAGGGGTGGGCTTAGCCTCTGTTGTTGTTGTTGCAGTGGAGGCGGGCTTAGCTGTTGTTGTTGTTGTTGTTGTAGTGGAGGTGGGTTTAGATGTTGTAGTTGGGATGGGCTTATCTGTTGTTGTTGTTGTTGTTGTTTTAGTGGGTTTAGCTGTTGTAGTGGGGCTCGGCTTAGCTGGTGTTGTTGTTGTTGTTGGCTTAGCTGTCGTAGTGGGGATTGGTTTAGTCGATGTTGGCGGTATCGGTTTATTCGAACTTGGAGGTAACGGTTTACTCGAAGTTGGAGGTAGCGGTTTATTTGAACTTGGAGGTATTGGTTTAGTCGAAGTTGGAGGTAACTGTTTACCTGAAGCTGGCGTTTTAGAGGGGTCAGACCCTGAATATGTTGGATAATAAGGCTTTGGAGAGGTTTGTTTCGGAAGCGTTATTTTGGGTGGTGGTGGTGGGGGAGGGGTTATTTTGGATGGCTGTGGTTGTACAAATACTACGGGTTCAGTCGTAGCAATAGGTATCGGAAGAAAAGGCGTAGTTCGCGGTAAAATAGGTATAGATGGCGGTACAGGTTTATATTCTGGTTGAGGTTTTTTTCTTATTGGCGGAACCTCATGGCTTGTTTTACGTTTAATACCTGCCTTAGGAATGTACTTGTAATCAAATTTTTTTTTAAAACTATCTCCAACATTATCAATTTCGATTTCCACGTAATTGTTAGTGTAATTTAAACTTATATTTTTAGCATGCTTTGATACAGGATATTTGGATATATAGGGAACATCTTCGTAATTATTCTCCTTAAATTCAAATAGCGTGGCCAAGGGGGAATCAGCTGGTATTTTGAACCGTATGTTTTCCTCTCCTAAAACTTGCAGGTAAACGGGAAAGTTTGTATCTAACTGTTTTCCTAGGGCCCCGTCTTTATATTTATTCACTAATTTAAAAGATAATTTGCCCTTTAAATACGGATGACTGTTTACATCATCATTTAACAGCTCGACAAAATTTTGGGGCAGTTCGTACTCTTTGGTCTTGGTATAACGATTGACAGGTATCTCTATTTTTTGATATTCAACAGGCTCTCTAACAGCTGCATAGTTGTCACGGTTTGGGTCACTTACGACCTGAATTTCAAACTTGTTAAACTCTTCGCTTATATTCACCCAATGATTTGGAAATATGATTTCTGCCAACCCAACTTCATAATCACTAGTCAAGTTCAAAGGTTGATGCAAATAATTTTTAAAACTTGATTGGGTATTGTTTGGGTATATATCTAGACACGTATTAGACGCTAAAGTTAAAAAAAAGTCGTCATTCATGACTAACGCCTGTTTATCAACTAACCCCAACTTCTTAAACAAACCTTATTTTATACATAAAAAGATCGTCCATAGCTCGGTAGACTGGCCGGGATTTGAACTCGCCACCTTTTTGGGTATCACATTAGTAAACCCTGCCTTTACCCACTGAGCTATGGACGATCTTAAAAACCACTCAGTTTATTTTCATCAAAACAACGAAGGTTTTAAGCTTTTTTAAGTCGTCATCCTTGAAACATCTACGTGAATAGTTAATTAACCCGACCCGCTTCCAATAAAATATTTTCATCAAAACAACGAAGGTTTTAAGCTTTTTTAAGTCGTCATCCTTGAAACATCTACGTGAATAGTTAATTAACCCGACCCGCTTCCAATAAAAAAGGACCACCCCCTGACTAGTTCAAGCCTGTTTCCGCTGGTTTGAGGCGGTTATTATATAAGACGTCCCGCATTAATAGTACGTTAAAGAGTGGGGGTCGGTAAAAAAATAAATTTCTCGAAAGCATTGCCTAGAGAACTCTTCTAATATTTAATTTGGGCAGAAGTGGATCATATTACAGCTCCCTAGAAGTACTGGACGATATAACATCGCCGTGCATCAGCATTGTCTCCTAGCACTGAAGAGAAAACGGTATATGCGAAACGCAGCGGCGAATTTGTGAACTAAACCAGAGGAATGATTTTGGCGCGAAAGAAATTTTTAATAAGCGGGCGAAGCAAACGGAAGTAAGTGGTAGGCTGGTAGCCAATGAGGAAAGGTTAGAGAGAAGAGCGCGGAAGGAAACAAGTTGTTCCATACAAAGTGTTGGGTTGTGAATATAATAGTAGAAGTCCACTTTATTTTTCTGATTTTAAAAAATAATTGGCGGTCTATAGGTATTTTTTAAACGCTTGTGTTGAAAAGGAAATTAATATGAATTTAAATTATCAAAATAGCTTTCATCATGCTAGAATATTTTTAATGTATCCCTAGTACAGCACTGAGCTAAGCTTCACCCGGTTTAAAGGTTTTTAGCGGGGATAGTTGGACCGATTTATTACTAATTAAAGGTTATGTGCGTCGACATGGAAATTTGTTTTCCTTTTTTAAGTGTGACAAATTTTTTCAATGCTGTAACGTTTTCCGTTTGCGAAAGATGCTGGTCAATATTTTTCAGTTTTACAAAACGTTTTTTTAGTTGCTTACGGTTAAGTGCTTTTAATATCACATAGATCGTGTTCAGATGTCTCTTTAATGTGGGCATGCAACCATTGCAATTAGTTACATTGATCCTAACATAAGCCATTCTAAATCAAAATTATAACGCGATAATAAGATTCACACTAATCACACGACACTGACGGCGGTCTGACAGCCATTATCATCAACCGGAACTTTCGTAGGTTAACCTAACTCAAGATCCGGGTTAATGGGAAAACTATACTTGTAAAACTGAGCTATAGATGGCGGGCTTGGATGTCTTGGAAGAAAACGCTGTTTACAAAAGCATAACCTACGTCCAGTACTTATAGGGAGCTGTAATATGATTCACTTATGATTTGGGCCTTGATATTTCAGTATATAAGAGCCGTGTTTCAAAGAGAGAGTTATCAGTTGTTTAACTAGACGCTTATCCATAAACTCAGTACCAGTACGAAGATGTCTTTACCCGCCGTACGCCGATCGTGGACTCACACAGCTTTTGTTGTGTGAGAAGAGACCAAATTCGATTTTTCCATCTGTCTCTTTTCGGGCATAGTCTGGGAAGAGACCAAATTCGATTCATGTGCCTCGATTTCCGCAACTTTTTTGTAATCTTTACTGGTTACATGTGGCTGCACAAAAAGTTGCGGAAATTTGTGTGAAGTCGCATTTTTTTGCGTCCCACCACTCAACGTCGGCCATACTTTGGGATCAGATGCAAGACATCTACGTCAAAAATCCGGAGAATTTGGTCCCGGGTGATGTTGAGGAGGTTCATGAATCGAATTTCATTGCGATAGTCATTTGCGTACATACAACGGACTATCGCAATGAAGGAGAAGTTCCGGCGCCAACAACCAGACCTGGACGAGAAGACGAAGTCCCACAGTGGCTCGAATGCAACTTCCTTTGGGAGGTAAAGGGTCAACGAAGAATTTTATGGGACATGGCTCGTACAACCCGACAAGCCCTGCTACCGCATAAGGTTCTGCGTACCCTGCACAAGTTGGAGCACGTTCTCTTCAATGAGGCCTTGACTTCGATGTCCTTCTCAAACTTAACAGCTGTTCGCTCGATCAACGTGGATACGATTCGGAGCCGAAATGCCCAAGATCTTCTTGAATCAATGGAGGCATGTACTTCAAAATGTGTTTTTTCTAACGTTTCGCAACTACCCTGTTTCTCGGTTATTAAAATTCATCCGTCAACGTTTATCCCGCGCCTTGCCACTCCAGGCCACCAGAGTGCCTGAAAAAAGCTGGTGGCCGACGCCCCGCTAGAGTGAATGCCACGTTGATGTCGTGAAATTGTTAATAAAACGCGGCGCTAATTACGATTTAAAGAGGGGCTTTCAGTTAAGATTTCGACTACAATATCAAGTTTTGAAAATCAGAATGTCACTTTGAACAAGATGCTTTTTACACTAGAGATAAGAACAATTACCTTTAAAATTAAATTATTGACTTTCTTAATGACAAACAATGGCAATATCTTTGTTTATATTTATATTCTTGTTATTCTCTATTTTATTGTATATATTATTTGGCATTTGTTATTAAAAAATCTTTATTTGTATATTTGTCTTTGTTTCTCAGACATGGGCTTATGGCGGGAAATTCAAACAGGGATATGGCAAAATAACACAAGTCTGGGTTGATCCATTAAAAGGATCATAAAGGAGGCAAAGCATGCTGGAAGGCAGGGTATGTCAGGTAAGATAAAATAGGCTAATCTTGGTTTGGAAGTTTGGTATGAGTTTGGTAGATGATGGTCTGGTGGCCATCTTGGGGTGGCGGCCATCTTGGATCCATGCGTATTTGTATAGTCCCTACTACTGGTACTTGTAGGTACTTGTGGGTACTTGTACGTGTTTGTGGGTACTTGTAGGTACTTGTGGGTACTTGTAGGTACTTGTGGGTACTTGTGGGTACTTGTAGGTGCTTGTGGGTGCTTGTAGGTGCTTGTGGGTACTTGTAGGTACTTGTGGGTACTTGTAGGAGCTTGTAGGAGCTTGTAGGTACTTGAAGGTACTTGTAGGTACTTGTAGGAGCTTTTAGGTACTTGTAGGAGCTTGTAGGTACTTGTAGGAGCTTTTAGGTACTTGTAGGAGCTTTTAGGTACTTGTAGGAGCTTGTTGGTACTTGTGGATGCTTGTGGGTACTTGTGGGTGCTTGTGGGTACTTATGGGTGCTTTTGGGTACTTGTGGGTGCTTGTGGGTACTTGTGGGTACTTGTAGGTACTTGTGGGTACTTTTAGGTACTTGTGGGTACTTGTGGATACTTGTGGATACTTGTAGGTACTTGTGGGTACTTGTGGATACTTGTGGATACTTGTAGGTACTTGTGGGTACTTGTGGATACTTGTGGGTACTTGTAGGTACTTGTGGGTACTTGTAGGTGCTTGTGGGTGCTTGTGGGTGCTTGTAGGTACTTGTAGGAGCTTTTAGGTACTTGTGGGTGCTTGTAGGTACTTGTGGGTACTTGTGGGTGCTTGTGGGTACTTGCCCCGGGTACTTGTGGGTGCTTGAAGGTACTTGTGGGTGCTTGAAGGTACTTGTGGGTACTTGCCCCGGGTACTTGTGGGTGCTTGAAGGTACTTGTGGGCACTTGCCCCGGGTGCTTGTAGGTGCTTGTGGATACTTGTAGGTGCTTGTGGGTGCTTGTAGGTGCTTGTGGGTTCTTGTAGGTACTTGTGGGTACTTGTGGGTGCTTGTAGGTACTTATGGGTACATATGGGCACTTGTAGGTACTTGTGGGTACTTGTAGGTACTTGTGGGTACTTGGAGGTACTTGTGGGTGCTTGTAGGTGCTTGTGGGTACTTTTAGGTACTTGTGGGTACTTTTAGGTACTTGTGGGTTCTTGTGGGTTCTTGTGGGTGCTTGTAGGTACTTGTGTGTTCTTGTGGGTACTTGTGTGTTCTTGTGGGTACTTGTGGGTGCTTGTAGGTGCTTGTGGGTGCTTGTAGGTACTTGTGGGTGCTTGTAGGTACTTGTGGGTACTTGTGGGTGCTTGTAGGTACTTGTGGGTGCTTGTGGGTGCTTGTGGGTACTTGTGGGTGCTTGTAGGTTCTTGTGGGTTCTTGTAGGTACTTGTGGGTACTTGTAGGTACTTGTGGGTACTTGTAGGTACTTGTGGGTACTTGTAGGTACTTGTGGGTACTTGTAGGTACTTGTGGGTACTTGTAGGTACTTGTGGGTACTTGTAGGTACTTGTAGGTGCTTGTGGGTACTTTTAGGTACTTGTGGGTACTTTTAGGTACTTGTGGGTACTTGTAGGTACTTGTGGGTACTTGTAGGTACTTGTGGGTACTTGTAGGTGCTTGTGGGTGCTTGTGGGTGCTTGTAGCTGCTTGTGGGTACTTGTGGGTGCTTGTGGGTACTTATGGGTGCTTGTGGGTACTTGTGGGTGCTTGTGGGTACTTGTGGGTACTTGTAGGTACTTGTGGGTACTTTTAGGTACTTTTAGGTATTTGTGGGTACTTGTAGGTACTTGTGGGTGCTTGTGGGTACTTGTGGATACTTGAAGGTACTTGTGGGTACTTGTGGATACTTGTGGATACTTGTAGGTACTTGTGGGTACTTGTGGATACTTGTGGGTACTTGTAGGAGCTTGTAGGTACTTGTAGGTACTTGTAGGAGCTTTTAGGTACTTGTAGGAGCTTGTAGGTACTTGTAGTAGCTTGTAGGTACTTGTGGGTACTTGTGGGTGCTTGTGGGTGCTTGTGGGTACTTGTGGGTGCTTGAAGGTACTTGTGGGTACTTGCCCCGGGTACTTGTGGGTGCTTGAAGGTACTTGTGGGTGCTTGAAGGTACTTGTGGGTACTTGCCCCGGGTACTTGTGGGTGCTTGAAGGTACTTGTAGGCACTTGCCCCGGGTGCTTGTAGGTGCTGGTGGATACTTGTAGGTGCTTGTGGGTGCTTGTAGGTGCTTGTGGGTTCTTGTAGGTACTTGTGGGTACTTGTGGGTGCTTGTAGGTACTTATGGGTACTTATGGGTACTTGCAGGTACTTGTGGGTACTTGTGGGTGCTTGTAGGTGTTTGTGGGTACTCGTAGGTGCTTGTGGGTACTTGTAGGTGCTTGTGGGTACTTATGGGTGCTTGTGGGTGCTTGTGGGTACTTATGGGTACTTGTGGGTGCTTGTGGGTGCTTGTGGGTACTTGTAGGTACTTGTGGGTGCTTGTGGGTACTTGTGGGTTCTTGTAGGTACTTGTAGGTACTTGTGGGTACTTGTAAGTACTTGTGGGTACTTGTAGGTGTTTGTGGGTACTTGTAGGTACTTGTGGGTACTTGTAGGTACTTGTGGGTACTTGTGGGTACTTGTAGGTGCTTGTGGGTGCTTTTAGGTACTTGTGGGTACTTGTAGGAGCTTGTAGGTACTTGAAGGTACTTGTAGGAGCTTGTAGGTACTTGTAGGAGCTTTTAGGTACTTGTAGGAGCTTGTAGGTACTTGTAGGAGCTTTTAGGTACTTGTAGGAGCTTGTAGGTACTTGTGGGTGCTTGTGGGTGCTTGTGGGTACTTGTGGGTGCTTGTGGGTACTTATGGGTGCTTGTGGGTACTTGTGGGTGCTTGTGGGTTCTTGTAGGTACTTGTGGGTACTTGTGGGTGCTTGTAGGTACTTATGGGTACTTGCAGGTACTTGTGGGTACTTGTGGGTGCTTGTAGGTGTTTGTGGGTACTCGTAGGTGCTTGTGGGTACTTGTAGGTGCTTGTGGGTACTTATGGGTGCTTGTGGGTGCTTGTGGGTACTTATGGGTACTTGTGGGTGCTTGTGGGTGCTTGTGGGTACTTGTAGGTACTTGTGGGTGCTTGTGGGTACTTGTGGGTTCTTGTAGGTACTTGTAGGTACTTGTGGGTACTTGTAAGTACTTGTGGGTACTTGTAGGTGTTTGTGGGTACTTGTAGGTACTTGTGGGTACTTGTAGGTACTTGTGGGTACTTGTGGGTACTTGTAGGTGCTTGTGGGTGCTTTTAGGTACTTGTGGGTACTTGTAGGTACTTGTGGGTACTTGTAGGAGCTTGTAGGTACTTGAAGGTACTTGTAGGAGCTTGTAGGTACTTGTAGGAGCTTTTAGGTACTTGTAGGAGCTTGTAGGTACTTGTAGGAGCTTTTAGGTACTTGTAGGAGCTTGTAGGTACTTGTGGGTGCTTGTGGGTGCTTGTGGGTACTTGTGGGTGCTTGTGGGTACTTATGGGTGCTTGTGGGTACTTGTGGGTGCTTGTGGGTACTTATGGGTGCTTGTGGGTACTTGTGGGTACTTGTGGGTACTTGTAGGTATTTGTGGGTACTTTTAGGTACTTGTGGGTACTTGTGGATACTTGTGGATACTTGTAGGTACTTGTGGGCACTTGTGGATACTTGTGGATACTTGTAGGTACTTGTGGGTACTTGTGGATACTTGTGGGTACTTGTAGGAGCTTGTAGGTACTTGTAGGTACTTGTAGGAGCTTTTAGGTACTTGTAGGAGCTTGTAGGTACTTGTAGGAGCTTTTAGGTACTTGTAGGAGCTTGTAGGAGCTTTTAGGTACTTGTAGGAGCTTGTAGGTACTTGTGGGTACTTGTGGGTGCTTGTGGGTACTTGCCCCGGGTACTTGTGGGTGCTTGAAGGTACTTGTGGGTACTTGTGGGTGCTTGAAGGTACTTGTGGGTACTTGCCCCGGGTACTTGTGGGTGCTTGAAGGTACTTGTGGGCACTCGCCCCGGGTGCTTGTAGGTGCTTGTGGATACTTGTAGGTGCTTGTGGGTGCTTGTAGGTGCTTGTGGGTTCTTGTAGGTACTTGTGGGTACTTGTGGGTGCTTGTAGGTACTTATGGGTACTTGCAGGTACTTGTGGGTACTTGTGGGTGCTTGTAGGTGTTTGTGGGTACTCGTAGGTGCTTGTGGGTACTTGTAGGTGCTTGTGGGTACTTATGGGTGCTTGTGGGTGCTTGTGGGTACTTGTGGGTGCTTGTGGGTGCTTGTGGGTACTTGTAGGTACTTGTGGGTGCTTGTGGGTACTTGTGGGTTCTTGTAGGTACTTGTAGGTACTTTTGGGTACTTGTCGGTACTTGTGGGTACTTGTAGGTGTTTGTGGGTACTTGTAGGTACTTGTGGGTACTTGTAGGTACTTGTGATACTTGTGGGTACTTGTGGGTACTTGTAGGTGCTTGTGGGTGCTTGTAGGTGCTTGTGGGTACTTGTAGGTACTTGTGGGTACTTGTAGGAGCTTGTAGGTACTTGAAGGTACTTGTAGGAGCTAGTAGGTACTTGTAGGAGCTTTAAGGTACTTGTAGGAGCTTGTAGGTACTTGTAGAAGCTTTTAGGTACTTGTAGGAGCTTGTAGGTACTTGTGGGTGCTTGTGGGTGCTTGTGGGTACTTGTGGGTGCTTGTGGGTACTTATGGGTGCTTGTGGGTACTTGTAGGTGCTTGTGGGTACTTGTGGGTACTTGTAGGTATTTGTGGGTACTTTTAGGTACTTTTAGGTACTTGTGGGTACTTGTGGATACTTGTGGGTACTTGTGGATACTTGTGGATACTTGTAGGTACTTGTGGGCACTTGTGGATACTTGTGAATACTTGTAGGTACTTGTGGGTACTTGTGGATACTTGTGGGTACTTGTAGGAGCTTGTAGGTACTTGTAGGTGTTTGTGGGTACTTGTAGGTACTTGTGGGTACTTGTAGGTACTTGTGGGTACTTGTGGGTACTTGTAGGTGCTTGTGGGTGCTTGTAGGTGCTTGTGGGTACTTGTAGGTACTTGTGGGTACTTGTAGGAGCTTGTAGGTACTTGAAGGTACTTGTAGGAGCTAGTAGGTACTTGTAGGAGCTTTTAGGTACTTGTAGGAGCTTGTAGGTACTTGTAGAAGCTTTTAGGTACTTGTAGGAGCTTGTAGGTACTTGTGGGTGCTTGTGGGTGCTTGTGGGTACTTGTGGGTGCTTGTGGGTACTTATGGGTGCTTGTGGGTACTTGTAGGTGCTTGTGGGTACTTGTGGGTACTTGTAGGTATTTGTGGGTACTTTTAGGTACTTTTAGGTACTTGTGGGTACTTGTGGATACTTGTGGGTACTTGTGGATACTTGTGGATACTTGTAGGTACTTGTGGGCACTTGTGGATACTTGTGGATACTTGTAGGTACTTGTGGGTACTTGTGGATACTTGTGGGTACTTGTAGGAGCTTGTAGGTACTTGTAGGAGCTTTTAGGTACTTGTAGGAGCTTGTAGGTACTTGTAGGAGATTTTAGGAGCTTGTAGGTACTTGTAGGAGATTTTAGGTACTTGTAGGAGCTTGTAGGTACTTGTAGGAGCTTTTAGGTACTTGTAGGAGCTTGTAGGTACTTGTGGGTGCTTGTGGGTACTTGCCCCGGGTACTTGTGGGTGCTTGAAGGTACTTGTGGGTACTTGTGGGTGCTTGAAGGTACTTGTGGGTACTTGCCCCGGGTACTTGTGGGTGCTTGAAGGTACTTGTGGGCACTCGCCCCGGGTGCTTGTAGGTGCTTGTGGATACTTGTAGGTGCTTGTGGGTGCTTGTAGGTGCTTGTGGGTTCTTGTAGGTACTTGTGGGTATTTGTGGGTGCTTGTAGGTACTTATGGGTACTTGCAGGTACTTGTGGGTACTTGTGGGTGCTTGTAGGTGTTTGTGGGTACTCGTAGGTGCTTGTGGGTACTTGTAGGTGCTTGTGGGTACTTATGGGTGCTTGTGGGTGCTTGTGGGTACTTGTGGGTGCTTGTGGGTGCTTGTGGGTACTTGTAGGTACTTGTGGGTGCTTGTGGGTACTTGTGGGTTCTTGTAGGTACTTGTAGGTACTTTTGGGTACTTGTAGGTACTTGTGGGTACTTGTAGGTGTTTGTGGGTACTTGTAGGTACTTGTGGGTACTTGTAGGTACTTGTGGGTACTTGTGGGTACTTGTAGGTACTTGTGGGTACTTGTAGGAGCTTGTAGGTACTTGAAGGTACTTGTAGGAGCTAGTAGGTACTTGTAGGAGCTTTTAGGTACTTGTAGGAGCTTGTAGGTACTTGTAGAAGCTTTTAGGTACTTGTAGGAGCTTGTAGGTACTTGTGGGTGCTTGTGGGTGCTTGTGGGTACTTGTGGGTGCTTGTGGGTACTTATTGGTGCTTGTGGGTACTTGTAGGTGCTTGTGGGTACTTGTGGGTACTTGTAGGTATTTGTGGGTACTTTTAGGTACTTTTAGGTACTTGTGGGTACTTGTGGATACTTGTGGATACTTGTAGGTACTTGTGGGCACTTGTGGATACTTGTAGGTACTTGTGGGCACTTGTGGATACTTGTAGGTACTTGTGGGTACTTGTGGATACTTGTGGGTACTTGTAGGAGCTTGTAGGTGCTTGTAGGTACTTGTAGGAGCTTTTAGGTACTTGTAGGAGCTTGTAGGTACTTGTAGGAGCTTTTAGGTACTTGTAGGAGCTTGTAGGTACTTGTGGGTACTTGTGGGTGCTTGTGGGTACTTGCCCCGGGTACTTGTGGGTGCTTGAAGGTACTTGTGGGTACTTGCCCCGGGTACTTGTGGGTGCTTGAAGGTACTTGTGGGCACTCGCCCCGGGTGCTTGTAGGTGCTTGTGGATACTTGTAGGTGCTTTTGGGTGCTTGTAGGTGCTTGTGGGTTCTTGTAGGTACTTGTGGGTACTTGTGGGTACTTGTGGGTACTTGTGGGTGCTTGTAGGTACTTGTGGGTACTTGTGGATACTTTTGGGTACTTGTAGGAGCTTGTAGGTACTTGTAGGTACTTGTAGGAGCTTTTAGGTACTTGTAGGAGCTTGTAGGTACTTGTAGGAGCTTTTAGGTACTTGTAGGAGCTTGTAGGTACTTGTAGGAGCTTTTAGGTACTTGTAGGAGCTTGTAGGTACTTGTGGGTACTTGTGGGTGCTTGTGGGTACTTGCCCCGGGTACTTGTGGGTGCTTGAAGGTACTTGTGGGTACTTGTGGGTGCTTGAAGGTACTTGTGGGTACTTGTGGGTACTTGCCCCGGGTACTTGTGGGTGCTTGAAGGTACTTGTGGGCACTCGCCCCGGGTGCTTGTAGGTGCTTGTGGATACTTGTGGGCACTCGCCCCGGGTGCTTGTGGATACTTGTAGGTGCTTTTGGGTGCTTGTAGGTGCTTGTGGGTTCTTGTAGGTACTTGTGGGTACTTGTAGGTGCTTGTGGGTACTTATGGGTGCTTGTGGGTGCTTGTGGGTACTTGTGGGTGCTTGTGGGTGCTTGTGGGTACTTGTAGGTACTTGTGGGTGCTTGTGGGTACTTGTGGGTTCTTGTAGGTACTTGTAGGAACTTTTGGGTACTTGTAGGTACTTGTGGGTACTTGTAGGTGTTTGTGGGTACTTGTAGGTAATTGTGGGTACTTGTAGGTACTTGTGGGTACTTGTGGGTACTTGTAGGTACTTGTGGGTACTTGTAGGAGCTTGTAGGTACTTGAAGGTACTTGTAGGAGCTAGTAGGTACTTGTAGGAGCTTTTAGGTACTTGTAGGAGCTTGTAGGTACTTGTAGAAGCTTTTAGGTACTTGTAGGAGCTTGTAGGTACTTGTGGGTGCTTGTGGGTGCTTGTGGGTACTTGTGGGTGCTTGTGGGTACTTATTGGTGCTTGTGGGTACTTGTAGGTGCTTGTGGGTGCTTGTAGGTGCTTGTGGGTTCTTGTAGGTACTTGTGGGTACTTGTAGGTGCTTGTGGGTACTTATGGGTGCTTGTGGGTGCTTGTGGGTACTTGTGGGTGCTTGTGGGTGCTTGTGGGTACTTGTAGGTACTTGTGGGTGCTTGTGGGTACTTGTGGGTTCTTGTAGGTACTTGTAGGTACTTTTGGGTACTTGTAGGAGCTTGTAGGTACTTGTAGGTACTTGTAGGAGCTTTTAGGTACTTGTAGGAGCTTTTAGGTACTTGTAGGAGCTTGTAGGTACTTGTAGGAGCTTTTAGGTACTTGTAGGAGCTTGTAGGTACTTGTGGGTACTTGTGGGTGCTTGTGGGTACTTGCCCCGGGTACTTGTGGGTGCTTGAAGGTACTTGTGGGTACTTGTGGGTGCTTGAAGGTACTTGTGGGTACTTGTGGGTACTTGCCCCGGGTACTTGTGGGTGCTTGAAGGTACTTGTGGGCACTCGCCCCGGGTGCTTGTAGGTGCTTGTGGATACTTGTGGGCACTCGCCCCGGGTGCTTGTGGATACTTGTAGGTGCTTTTGGGTGCTTGTAGGTGCTTGTGGGTTCTTGTAGGTACTTGTGGGTACTTGTAGGTGCTTGTGGGTACTTATGGGTGCTTGTGGGTGCTTGTGGGTACTTGTGGGTGCTTGTGGGTGCTTGTGGGTACTTGTAGGTACTTGTGGGTGCTTGTGGGTACTTGTGGGTTCTTGTAGGTACTTGTAGGTACTTTTGGGTACTTGTAGGTACTTGTGGGTACTTGTAGGTGTTTGTGGGTACTTGTAGGTAATTGTGGGTACTTGTAGGTACTTGTGGGTACTTGTGGGTACTTGTAGGTACTTGTGGGTACTTGTAGGAGCTTGTAGGTACTTGAAGGTACTTGTAGGAGCTAGTAGGTACTTGTAGGAGCTTTTAGGTACTTGTAGGAGCTTGTAGGTACTTGTAGAAGCTTTTAGGTACTTGTAGGAGCTTGTAGGTACTTGTGGGTGCTTGTGGGTGCTTGTGGGTACTTGTGGGTGCTTGTGGGTACTTATTGGTGCTTGTGGGTACTTGTAGGTGCTTGTGGGTACTTGTGGGTACTTGTAGGTACTTTTAGGTACTTGTGGGTGCTTGTAGGTACTTGTGGGTACTTGTGGGTGCTTGTGGGTACTTGCCCCGGGTACTTGTGGGTGCTTGAAGGTACTTGTGGGTGCTTGAAGGTACTTGTGGGTACTTGCCCCGGGTACTTGTGGGTGCTTGAAGGTACTTGTGGGCACTTGCCCCGGGTGCTTGTAGGTGCTTGTGGATACTTGTAGGTGCTTGTGGGTGCTTGTAGGTGCTTGTGGGTTCTTGTAGGTACTTGTGGGTACTTGTGGGTGCTTGTAGGTACTTATGGGTACATATGGGCACTTGTAGGTACTTGTGGGTACTTGTAGGTACTTGTGGGTACTTGGAGGTACTTGTGGGTGCTTGTAGGTGCTTGTGGGTACTTTAAGGTACTTGTGGGTACTTTTAGGTACTTGTGGGTTCTTGTGGGTTCTTGTGGGTGCTTGTAGGTACTTGTGTGTTCTTGTGGGTACTTGTGTGTTCTTGTGGGTACTTGTGGGTGCTTGTAGGTGCTTGTGGGTGCTTGTAGGTACTTGTGGGTGCTTGTAGGTACTTGTGGGTACTTGTGGGTGCTTGTAGGTACTTGTGGGTGCTTGTGGGTGCTTGTGGGTACTTGTGGGTGCTTGTAGGTTCTTGTGGGTTCTTGTAGGTACTTGTGGGTACTTGTAGGTACTTGTGGGTACTTGTAGGTACTTGTGGGTACTTGTAGGTACTTGTGGGTACTTGTAGGTACTTGTGGGTACTTGTAGGTACTTGTGGGTACTTGTAGGTACTTGTAGGTGCTTGTGGGTACTTTTAGGTACTTGTGGGTACTTTTAGGTACTTGTGGGTACTTGTAGGTACTTGTGGGTACTTGTAGGTACTTGTGGGTACTTGTAGGTGCTTGTGGGTGCTTGTGGGTGCTTGTAGCTGCTTGTGGGTACTTGTGGGTGCTTGTGGGTACTTATGGGTGCTTGTGGGTACTTGTGGGTGCTTGTGGGTACTTGTGGGTACTTGTAGGTACTTGTGGGTACTTTTAGGTACTTTTAGGTATTTGTGGGTACTTGTAGGTACTTGTGGGTGCTTGTGGGTACTTGTGGATACTTGAAGGTACTTGTGGGTACTTGTGGATACTTGTGGATACTTGTAGGTACTTGTGGGTACTTGTGGATACTTGTGGGTACTTGTAGGAGCTTGTAGGTACTTGTAGGTACTTGTAGGAGCTTTTAGGTACTTGTAGGAGCTTGTAGGTACTTGTAGTAGCTTGTAGGTACTTGTGGGTACTTGTGGGTGCTTGTGGGTGCTTGTGGGTACTTGTGGGTGCTTGAAGGTACTTGTGGGTACTTGCCCCGGGTACTTGTGGGTGCTTGAAGGTACTTGTGGGTACTTGCCCCGGGTACTTGTGGGTGCTTGAAGGTACTTGTAGGCACTTGCCCCGGGTGCTTGTAGGTGCTGGTGGATACTTGTAGGTGCTTGTGGGTGCTTGTAGGTGCTTGTGGGTTCTTGTAGGTACTTGTGGGTACTTGTGGGTGCTTGTAGGTACTTATGGGTACTTATGGGTACTTGCAGGTACTTGTGGGTACTTGTGGGTGCTTGTAGGTGTTTGTGGGTACTCGTAGGTGCTTGTGGGTACTTGTAGGTGCTTGTGGGTACTTATGGGTGCTTGTGGGTGCTTGTGGGTACTTATGGGTACTTGTGGGTGCTTGTGGGTGCTTGTGGGTACTTGTAGGTACTTGTGGGTGCTTGTGGGTACTTGTGGGTTCTTGTAGGTACTTGTAGGTACTTGTGGGTACTTGTAAGTACTTGTGGGTACTTGTAGGTGTTTGTGGGTACTTGTAGGTACTTGTGGGTACTTGTAGGTACTTGTGGGTACTTGTGGGTACTTGTAGGTGCTTGTGGGTGCTTTTAGGTACTTGTGGGTACTTGTAGGTACTTGTGGGTACTTGTAGGAGCTTGTAGGTACTTGAAGGTACTTGTAGGAGCTTGTAGGTACTTGTAGGAGCTTTTAGGTACTTGTAGGAGCTTGTAGGTACTTGTAGGAGCTTTTAGGTACTTGTAGGAGCTTGTAGGTACTTGTGGGTGCTTGTGGGTGCTTGTGGGTACTTGTGGGTGCTTGTGGGTACTTATGGGTGCTTGTGGGTACTTGTGGGTGCTTGTGGGTTCTTGTAGGTACTTGTGGGTACTTGTGGGTGCTTGTAGGTACTTATGGGTACTTGCAGGTACTTGTGGGTACTTGTGGGTGCTTGTAGGTGTTTGTGGGTACTCGTAGGTGCTTGTGGGTACTTGTAGGTGCTTGTGGGTACTTATGGGTGCTTGTGGGTGCTTGTGGGTACTTATGGGTACTTGTGGGTGCTTGTGGGTGCTTGTGGGTACTTGTAGGTACTTGTGGGTGCTTGTGGGTACTTGTGGGTTCTTGTAGGTACTTGTAGGTACTTGTGGGTACTTGTAAGTACTTGTGGGTACTTGTAGGTGTTTGTGGGTACTTGTAGGTACTTGTGGGTACTTGTAGGTACTTGTGGGTACTTGTGGGTACTTGTAGGTGCTTGTGGGTGCTTTTAGGTACTTGTGGGTACTTGTAGGTACTTGTGGGTACTTGTAGGAGCTTGTAGGTACTTGAAGGTACTTGTAGGAGCTTGTAGGTACTTGTAGGAGCTTTTAGGTACTTGTAGGAGCTTGTAGGTACTTGTAGGAGCTTTTAGGTACTTGTAGGAGCTTGTAGGTACTTGTGGGTGCTTGTGGGTGCTTGTGGGTACTTGTGGGTGCTTGTGGGTACTTATGGGTGCTTGTGGGTACTTGTGGGTGCTTGTGGGTACTTATGGGTGCTTGTGGGTACTTGTGGGTACTTGTGGGTACTTGTAGGTATTTGTGGGTACTTTTAGGTACTTGTGGGTACTTGTGGATACTTGTGGATACTTGTAGGTACTTGTGGGCACTTGTGGATACTTGTGGATACTTGTAGGTACTTGTGGGTACTTGTGGATACTTGTGGGTACTTGTAGGAGCTTGTAGGTACTTGTAGGTACTTGTAGGAGCTTTTAGGTACTTGTAGGAGCTTGTAGGTACTTGTAGGAGCTTTTAGGTACTTGTAGGAGCTTGTAGGAGCTTTTAGGTACTTGTAGGAGCTTGTAGGTACTTGTGGGTACTTGTGGGTGCTTGTGGGTACTTGCCCCGGGTACTTGTGGGTGCTTGAAGGTACTTGTGGGTACTTGTGGGTGCTTGAAGGTACTTGTGGGTACTTGCCCCGGGTACTTGTGGGTGCTTGAAGGTACTTGTGGGCACTCGCCCCGGGTGCTTGTAGGTGCTTGTGGATACTTGTAGGTGCTTGTGGGTGCTTGTAGGTGCTTGTGGGTTCTTGTAGGTACTTGTGGGTACTTGTGGGTGCTTGTAGGTACTTATGGGTACTTGCAGGTACTTGTGGGTACTTGTGGGTGCTTGTAGGTGTTTGTGGGTACTCGTAGGTGCTTGTGGGTACTTGTAGGTGCTTGTGGGTACTTATGGGTGCTTGTGGGTGCTTGTGGGTACTTGTGGGTGCTTGTGGGTGCTTGTGGGTACTTGTAGGTACTTGTGGGTGCTTGTGGGTACTTGTGGGTTCTTGTAGGTACTTGTAGGTACTTTTGGGTACTTGTCGGTACTTGTGGGTACTTGTAGGTGTTTGTGGGTACTTGTGGGTACTTGTAGGTACATGTGATACTTGTGGGTACTTGTGGGTACTTGTAGGTGCTTGTGGGTGCTTGTAGGTGCTTGTGGGTACTTGTAGGTACTTGTGGGTACTTGTAGGAGCTTGTAGGTACTTGAAGGTACTTGTAGGAGCTAGTAGGTACTTGTAGGAGCTTTAAGGTACTTGTAGGAGCTTGTAGGTACTTGTAGAAGCTTTTAGGTACTTGTAGGAGCTTGTAGGTACTTGTGGGTGCTTGTGGGTGCTTGTGGGTACTTGTGGGTGCTTTTGGGTACTTATGGGTGCTTGTGGGTACTTGTAGGTGCTTGTGGGTACTTGTGGGTACTTGTAGGTATTTGTGGGTACTTTTAGGTACTTTTAGGTACTTGTGGGTACTTGTGGATACTTGTGGGTACTTGTGGATACTTGTGGATACTTGTAGGTACTTGTGGGCACTTGTGGATACTTGTGAATACTTGTAGGTACTTGTGGGTACTTGTGGATACTTGTGGGTACTTGTAGGAGCTTGTAGGTACTTGTAGGTGTTTGTGGGTACTTGTAGGTACTTGTGGGTACTTGTAGGTACTTGTGGGTACTTGTGGGTACTTGTAGGTGCTTGTGGGTGCTTGTAGGTGCTTGTGGGTACTTGTAGGTACTTGTGGGTACTTGTAGGAGCTTGTAGGTACTTGAAGGTAGTTGTAGGAGCTAGTAGGTACTTGTAGGAGCTTTTAGGTACTTGTAGGAGCTTGTAGGTACTTGTAGAAGCTTTTAGGTACTTGTAGGAGCTTGTAGGTACTTGTGGGTGCTTGTGAGTGCTTGTGGGTACTTGTGGGTGCTTGTGGGTACTTATTGGTGCTTGTGGGTACTTGTAGGTGCTTGTGGGTGCTTGTAGGTGCTTGTGGGTTCTTGTAGGTACTTGTGGGTACTTGTAGGTGCTTGTGGGTACTTATGGGTGCTTGTGGGTGCTTGTGGGTACTTGTGGGTGCTTGTGGGTACTTGTAGGTACTTGTGGGTGCTTGTGGGTACTTGTGGGTTCTTGTAGGTACTTGTAGGTACTTTTGGGTACTTGTAGGAGCTTGTAGGTACTTGTAGGTACTTGTAGGAGCTTTTAGGTACTTGTAGGAGCTTTTAGGTACTTGTAGGAGCTTGTAGGTACTTGTAGGAGCTTTTAGGTACTTGTAGGAGCTTGTAGGTACTTGTGGGTACTTGTGGGTGCTTGTGGGTACTTGCCCCGGGTACTTGTGGGTGCTTGAAGGTACTTGTGGGTACTTGTGGGTGCTTGAAGGTACTTGTGGGTACTTGTGGGTACTTGCCCCGGGTACTTGTGGGTGCTTGAAGGTACTTGTGGGCACTCGCCCCGGGTGCTTGTAGGTGCTTGTGGATACTTGTGGGCACTCGCCCCGGGTGCTTGTGGATACTTGTAGGTGCTTTTGGGTGCTTGTAGGTGCTTGTGGGTTCTTGTAGGTACTTGTGGGTACTTGTAGGTGCTTGTGGGTACTTATGGGTGCTTGTGGGTGCTTGTGGGTACTTGTGGGTGCTTGTGGGTGCTTGTGGGTACTTGTAGGTACTTGTGGGTGCTTGTGGGTACTTGTGGGTTCTTGTAGGTACTTGTAGGTACTTTTGGGTACTTGTAGGTACTTGTGGGTACTTGTAGGTGTTTGTGGGTACTTGTAGGTAATTGTGGGTACTTGTAGGTACTTGTGGGTACTTGTGGGTACTTGTAGGTACTTGTGGGTACTTGTAGGAGCTTGTAGGTACTTGAAGGTACTTGTAGGAGCTAGTAGGTACTTGTAGGAGCTTTTAGGTACTTGTAGGAGCTTGTAGGTACTTGTAGAAGCTTTTAGGTACTTGTAGGAGCTTGTAGGTACTTGTGGGTGCTTGTGGGTGCTTGTGGGTACTTGTGGGTGCTTGTGGGTACTTATTGGTGCTTGTGGGTACTTGTAGGTGCTTGTGGGTACTTGTGGGTACTTGTAGGTACTTTTAGGTACTTGTGGGTGCTTGTAGGTACTTGTGGGTACTTGTGGGTGCTTGTGGGTACTTGCCCCGGGTACTTGTGGGTGCTTGAAGGTACTTGTGGGTGCTTGAAGGTACTTGTGGGTACTTGCCCCGGGTACTTGTGGGTGCTTGAAGGTACTTGTGGGCACTTGCCCCGGGTGCTTGTAGGTGCTTGTGGATACTTGTAGGTGCTTGTGGGTGCTTGTAGGTGCTTGTGGGTTCTTGTAGGTACTTGTGGGTACTTGTGGGTGCTTGTAGGTACTTATGGGTACATATGGGCACTTGTAGGTACTTGTGGGTACTTGTAGGTACTTGTGGGTACTTGGAGGTACTTGTGGGTGCTTGTAGGTGCTTGTGGGTACTTTTAGGTACTTGTGGGTACTTTTAGGTACTTGTGGGTTCTTGTGGGTTCTTGTGGGTGCTTGTAGGTACTTGTGTGTTCTTGTGGGTACTTGTGTGTTCTTGTGGGTACTTGTGGGTGCTTGTAGGTGCTTGTGGGTGCTTGTAGGTACTTGTGGGTGCTTGTAGGTACTTGTGGGTACTTGTGGGTGCTTGTAGGTACTTGTGGGTGCTTGTGGGTGCTTGTGGGTACTTGTGGGTGCTTGTAGGTTCTTGTGGGTTCTTGTAGGTACTTGTGGGTACTTGTAGGTACTTGTGGGTACTTGTAGGTACTTGTGGGTACTTGTAGGTACTTGTGGGTACTTGTAGGTACTTGTGGGTACTTGTAGGTACTTGTGGGTACTTGTAGGTACTTGTAGGTGCTTGTGGGTACTTTTAGGTACTTGTGGGTACTTTTAGGTACTTGTGGGTACTTGTAGGTACTTGTGGGTACTTGTAGGTACTTGTGGGTACTTGTAGGTGCTTGTGGGTGCTTGTGGGTGCTTGTAGCTGCTTGTGGGTACTTGTGGGTGCTTGTGGGTACTTATGGGTGCTTGTGGGTACTTGTGGGTGCTTGTGGGTACTTGTGGGTACTTGTAGGTACTTGTGGGTACTTTTAGGTACTTTTAGGTATTTGTGGGTACTTGTAGGTACTTGTGGGTGCTTGTGGGTACTTGTGGATACTTGAAGGTACTTGTGGGTACTTGTGGATACTTGTGGATACTTGTAGGTACTTGTGGGTACTTGTGGATACTTGTGGGTACTTGTAGGAGCTTGTAGGTACTTGTAGGTACTTGTAGGAGCTTTTAGGTACTTGTAGGAGCTTGTAGGTACTTGTAGTAGCTTGTAGGTACTTGTGGGTACTTGTGGGTGCTTGTGGGTGCTTGTGGGTACTTGTGGGTGCTTGAAGGTACTTGTGGGTACTTGCCCCGGGTACTTGTGGGTGCTTGAAGGTACTTGTGGGTACTTGCCCCGGGTACTTGTGGGTGCTTGAAGGTACTTGTAGGCACTTGCCCCGGGTGCTTGTAGGTGCTGGTGGATACTTGTAGGTGCTTGTGGGTGCTTGTAGGTGCTTGTGGGTTCTTGTAGGTACTTGTGGGTACTTGTGGGTGCTTGTAGGTACTTATGGGTACTTATGGGTACTTGCAGGTACTTGTGGGTACTTGTGGGTGCTTGTAGGTGTTTGTGGGTACTCGTAGGTGCTTGTGGGTACTTGTAGGTGCTTGTGGGTACTTATGGGTGCTTGTGGGTGCTTGTGGGTACTTATGGGTACTTGTGGGTGCTTGTGGGTACTTGTAGGTACTTGTGGGTGCTTGTGGGTACTTGTGGGTTCTTGTAGGTACTTGTAGGTACTTGTGGGTACTTGTAAGTACTTGTGGGTACTTGTAGGTGTTTGTGGGTACTTGTAGGTACTTGTGGGTACTTGTAGGTACTTGTGGGTACTTGTGGGTACTTGTAGGTGCTTGTGGGTGCTTTTAGGTACTTGTGGGTACTTGTAGGTACTTGTGGGTACTTGTAGGAGCTTGTAGGTACTTGAAGGTACTTGTAGGAGCTTGTAGGTACTTGTAGGAGCTTTTAGGTACTTGTAGGAGCTTGTAGGTACTTGTAGGAGCTTTTAGGTACTTGTAGGAGCTTGTAGGTACTTGTGGGTGCTTGTGGGTGCTTGTGGGTACTTGTGGGTGCTTGTGGGTACTTATGGGTGCTTGTGGGTACTTGTGGGTGCTTGTGGGTTCTTGTAGGTACTTGTGGGTACTTGTGGGTGCTTGTAGGTACTTATGGGTACTTGCAGGTACTTGTGGGTACTTGTGGGTGCTTGTAGGTGTTTGTGGGTACTCGTAGGTGCTTGTGGGTACTTGTAGGTGCTTGTGGGTACTTATGGGTGCTTGTGGGTGCTTGTGGGTACTTATGGGTACTTGTGGGTGCTTGTGGGTGCTTGTGGGTACTTGTAGGTACTTGTGGGTGCTTGTGGGTACTTGTGGGTTCTTGTAGGTACTTGTAGGTACTTGTGGGTACTTGTAAGTACTTGTGGGTACTTGTAGGTGTTTGTGGGTACTTGTAGGTACTTGTGGGTACTTGTAGGTACTTGTGGGTACTTGTGGGTACTTGTAGGTGCTTGTGGGTGCTTTTAGGTACTTGTGGGTACTTGTAGGTACTTGTGGGTACTTGTAGGAGCTTGTAGGTACTTGAAGGTACTTGTAGGAGCTTGTAGGTACTTGTAGGAGCTTTTAGGTACTTGTAGGAGCTTGTAGGTACTTGTAGGAGCTTTTAGGTACTTGTAGGAGCTTGTAGGTACTTGTGGGTGCTTGTGGGTGCTTGTGGGTACTTGTGGGTACTTATGGGTGCTTGTGGGTACTTGTGGGTGCTTGTGGGTACTTATGGGTGCTTGTGGGTACTTGTGGGTACTTGTGGGTACTTGTAGGTATTTGTGGGTACTTTTAGGTACTTGTGGGTACTTGTGGATACTTGTGGATACTTGTAGGTACTTGTGGGCACTTGTGGATACTTGTGGATACTTGTAGGTACTTGTGGGTACTTGTGGATACTTGTGGGTACTTGTAGGAGCTTGTAGGTACTTGTAGGTACTTGTAGGAGCTTTTAGGTACTTGTAGGAGCTTGTAGGTACTTGTAGGAGCTTTTAGGTACTTGTAGGAGCTTGTAGGAGCTTTTAGGTACTTGTAGGAGCTTGTAGGTACTTGTGGGTACTTGTGGGTGCTTGTGGGTACTTGCCCCGGGTACTTGTGGGTGCTTGAAGGTACTTGTGGGTACTTGTGGGTGCTTGAAGGTACTTGTGGGTACTTGCCCCGGGTACTTGTGGGTGCTTGAAGGTACTTGTGGGCACTCGCCCCGGGTGCTTGTAGGTGCTTGTGGATACTTGTAGGTGCTTGTGGGTGCTTGTAGGTGCTTGTGGGTTCTTGTAGGTACTTGTGGGTACTTGTGGGTGCTTGTAGGTACTTATGGGTACTTGCAGGTACTTGTGGGTACTTGTGGGTGCTTGTAGGTGTTTGTGGGTACTCGTAGGTGCTTGTGGGTACTTGTAGGTGCTTGTGGGTACTTATGGGTGCTTGTGGGTGCTTGTGGGTACTTGTGGGTGCTTGTGGGTGCTTGTGGGTACTTGTAGGTACTTGTGGGTGCTTGTGGGTACTTGTGGGTTCTTGTAGGTACTTGTAGGTACTTTTGGGTACTTGTCGGTACTTGTGGGTACTTGTAGGTGTTTGTGGGTACTTGTGGGTACTTGTAGGTACATGTGATACTTGTGGGTACTTGTGGGTACTTGTAGGTGCTTGTGGGTGCTTGTAGGTGCTTGTGGGTACTTGTAGGTACTTGTGGGTACTTGTAGGAGCTTGTAGGTACTTGAAGGTACTTGTAGGAGCTAGTAGGTACTTGTAGGAGCTTTAAGGTACTTGTAGGAGCTTGTAGGTACTTGTAGAAGCTTTTAGGTACTTGTAGGAGCTTGTAGGTACTTGTGGGTGCTTGTGGGTGCTTGTGGGTACTTGTGGGTGCTTGTGGGTACTTATGGGTGCTTGTGGGTACTTGTAGGTGCTTGTGGGTACTTGTGGGTACTTGTAGGTATTTGTGGGTACTTTTAGGTACTTTTAGGTACTTGTGGGTACTTGTGGATACTTGTGGGTACTTGTGGATACTTGTGGATACTTGTAGGTACTTGTGGGCACTTGTGGATACTTGTGAATACTTGTAGGTACTTGTGGGTACTTGTGGATACTTGTGGGTACTTGTAGGAGCTTGTAGGTACTTGTAGGTGTTTGTGGGTACTTGTAGGTACTTGTGGGTACTTGTAGGTACTTGTGGGTACTTGTGGGTACTTGTAGGTGCTTGTGGGTGCTTGTAGGTGCTTGTGGGTACTTGTAGGTACTTGTGGGTACTTGTAGGAGCTTGTAGGTACTTGAAGGTAGTTGTAGGAGCTAGTAGGTACTTGTAGGAGCTTTTAGGTACTTGTAGGAGCTTGTAGGTACTTGTAGAAGCTTTTAGGTACTTGTAGGAGCTTGTAGGTACTTGTGGGTGCTTGTGGGTGCTTGTGGGTACTTGTGGGTGCTTGTGGGTACTTATGGGTGCTTGTGGGTACTTGTAGGTGCTTGTGGGTACTTGTGGGTACTTGTAGGTATTTGTGGGTACTTTTAGGTACTTTTAGGTACTTGTGGGTACTTGTGGATACTTGTGGGTACTTGTGGATACTTGTGGATACTTGTAGGTACTTGTGGGCACTTGTGGATACTTGTGGATACTTGTAGGTACTTGTGGGTACTTGTGGATACTTGTGGGTACTTGTAGGAGCTTGTAGGTACTTGTAGGAGCTTTTAGGTACTTGTAGGAGCTTGTAGGTACTTGTAGGAGATTTTAGGTACTTGTAGGAGCTTGTAGGTACTTGTAGGAGCTTTTAGGTACTTGTAGGAGCTTGTAGGTACTTGTGGGTGCTTGTGGGTACTTGCCCCGGGTACTTGTGGGTGCTTGAAGGTACTTGTGGGTACTTGTGGGTGCTTGAAGGTACTTGTGGGTACTTGCCCCGGGTACTTGTGGGTGCTTGAAGGTACTTGTGGGCACTCGCCCCGGGTGCTTGTAGGTGCTTGTGGATACTTGTAGGTGCTTGTGGGTGCTTGTAGGTGTTTGTGGGTACTCGTAGGTGCTTGTGGGTACTTGTAGGTGCTTGTGGGTACTTATGGGTGCTTGTGGGTGCTTGTGGGTACTTATGGGTACTTGTGGGTGCTTGTGGGTGCTTGTGGGTACTTGTAGGTACTTGTGGGTGCTTGTGGGTACTTGTGGGTTCTTGTAGGTACTTGTAGGTACTTGTGGGTACTTGTAAGTACTTGTGGGTACTTGTAGGTGTTTGTGGGTACTTGTAGGTACTTGTGGGTACTTGTAGGTACTTGTGGGTACTTGTGGGTACTTGTATGTGCTTGTGGGTGCTTTTAGGTACTTGTGGGTACTTGTAGGTACTTGTGGGTACTTGTAGGAGCTTGTAGGTACTTGAAGGTACTTGTAGGAGCTTGTAGGTACTTGTAGGAGCTTTTAGGTACTTGTAGGAGCTTGTAGGTACTTGTAGGAGCTTTTAGGTACTTGTAGGAGCTTGTAGGTACTTGTGGGTGCTTGTGGGTGCTTGTGGGTACTTGTGGGTGCTTGTGGGTACTTATGGGTGCTTGTGGGTACTTGTGGGTGCTTGTGGGTACTTATGGGTGCTTGTGGGTACTTGTGGGTACTTGTGGGTACTTGTAGGTATTTGTGGGTACTTTTAGGTACTTGTGGGTACTTGTGGATACTTGTGGATACTTGTAGGTACTTGTGGGCACTTGTGGATACTTGTGGATACTTGTAGGTACTTGTGGGTACTTGTGGATACTTGTGGGTACTTGTAGGAGCTTGTAGGTACTTGTAGGTACTTGTAGGAGCTTTTAGGTACTTGTAGGAGCTTGTAGGTACTTGTAGGAGCTTTTAGGTACTTGTAGGAGCTTGTAGGAGCTTTTAGGTACTTGTAGGAGCTTGTAGGTACTTGTGGGTACTTGTGGGTGCTTGTGGGTACTTGCCCCGGGTACTTGTGGGTGCTTGAAGGTACTTGTGGGTACTTGTGGGTGCTTGAAGGTACTTGTGGGTACTTGCCCCGGGTACTTGTGGGTGCTTGAAGGTACTTGTGGGCACTCGCCCCGGGTGCTTGTAGGTGCTTGTGGATACTTGTAGGTGCTTGTGGGTGCTTGTAGGTGCTTGTGGGTTCTTGTAGGTACTTGTGGGTACTTGTGGGTGCTTGTAGGTACTTATGGGTACTTGCAGGTACTTGTGGGTACTTGTGGGTGCTTGTAGGTGTTTGTGGGTACTCGTAGGTGCTTGTGGGTACTTGTAGGTGCTTGTGGGTACTTATGGGTGCTTGTGGGTGCTTGTGGGTACTTGTGGGTGCTTGTGGGTGCTTGTGGGTACTTGTAGGTACTTGTGGGTGCTTGTGGGTACTTGTGGGTTCTTGTAGGTACTTGTAGGTACTTTTGGGTACTTGTCGGTACTTGTGGGTACTTGTAGGTGTTTGTGGGTACTTGTAGGTACTTGTGGGTACTTGTAGGTACTTGTGATACTTGTGGGTACTTGTGGGTACTTGTAGGTGCTTGTGGGTGCTTGTAGGTGCTTGTGGGTACTTGTAGGTACTTGTGGGTACTTGTAGGAGCTTGTAGGTACTTGAAGGTACTTGTAGGAGCTAGTAGGTACTTGTAGGAGCTTTAAGGTACTTGTAGGAGCTTGTAGGTACTTGTAGAAGCTTTTAGGTACTTGTAGGAGCTTGTAGGTACTTGTGGGTGCTTGTGGGTGCTTGTGGGTACTTGTGGGTGCTTGTGGGTACTTATGGGTGCTTGTGGGTACTTGTAGGTGCTTGTGGGTACTTGTGGGTACTTGTAGGTATTTGTGGGTACTTTTAGGTACTTTTAGGTACTTGTGGGTACTTGTGGATACTTGTGGGTACTTGTGGATACTTGTGGATACTTGTAGGTACTTGTGGGCACTTGTGGATACTTGTGAATACTTGTAGGTACTTGTGGGTACTTGTGGATACTTGTGGGTACTTGTAGGAGCTTGTAGGTACTTGTAGGTGTTTGTGGGTACTTGTAGGTACTTGTGGGTACTTGTAGGTACTTGTGGGTACTTGTGGGTACTTGTAGGTGCTTGTGGGTGCTTGTAGGTGCTTGTGGGTACTTGTAGGTACTTGTGGGTACTTGTAGGAGCTTGTAGGTACTTGAAGGTAGTTGTAGGAGCTAGTAGGTACTTGTAGGAGCTTTTAGGTACTTGTAGGAGCTTGTAGGTACTTGTAGAAGCTTTTAGGTACTTGTAGGAGCTTGTAGGTACTTGTGGGTGCTTGTGGGTGCTTGTGGGTACTTGTGGGTGCTTGTGGGTACTTATGGGTGCTTGTGGGTACTTGTAGGTGCTTGTGGGTACTTGTGGGTACTTGTAGGTATTTGTGGGTACTTTTAGGTACTTTTAGGTACTTGTGGGTACTTGTGGATACTTGTGGGTACTTGTGGATACTTGTGGATACTTGTAGGTACTTGTGGGCACTTGTGGATACTTGTGGATACTTGTAGGTACTTGTGGGTACTTGTGGGTACTTGTGGATACTTGTGGGTACTTGTAGGAGCTTGTAGGTACTTGTAGGAGCTTTTAGGTACTTGTAGGAGCTTGTAGGTACTTGTAGGAGATTTTAGGTACTTGTAGGAGCTTGTAGGTACTTGTAGGAGCTTTTAGGTACTTGTAGGAGCTTGTAGGTACTTGTGGGTGCTTGTGGGTACTTGCCCCGGGTACTTGTGGGTGCTTGAAGGTACTTGTGGGTACTTGTGGGTGCTTGAAGGTACTTGTGGGTACTTGCCCCGGGTACTTGTGGGTGCTTGAAGGTACTTGTGGGCACTCGCCCCGGGTGCTTGTAGGTGCTTGTGGATACTTGTAGGTGCTTGTGGGTGCTTGTAGGTGCTTGTGGGTTCTTGTAGGTACTTGTGGGTATTTGTGGGTGCTTGTAGGTACTTATGGGTACTTGCAGGTACTTGTGGGTACTTGTGGGTGCTTGTAGGTGTTTGTGGGTACTCGTAGGTGCTTGTGGGTACTTGTAGGTGCTTGTGGGTACTTATGGGTGCTTGTGGGTGCTTGTGGGTACTTGTGGGTGCTTGTGGGTGCTTGTGGGTACTTGTAGGTACTTGTGGGTGCTTGTGGGTACTTGTGGGTTCTTGTAGGTACTTGTAGGTACTTTTGGGTACTTGTAGGTACTTGTGGGTACTTGTAGGTGTTTGTGGGTACTTGTAGGTACTTGTGGGTACTTGTAGGTGCTTGTGGGTACTTATGGGTGCTTGTGGGTGCTTGTGGGTACTTGTGGGTGCTTGTGGGTGCTTGTGGGTACTTGTAGGTACTTGTGGGTGCTTGTGGGTACTTGTGGGTTCTTGTAGGTACTTTTAGGAACTTTTGGGTACTTGTAGGTACTTGTGGGTACTTGTAGGTGTTTGTGGGTACTTGTAGGTAATTGTGGGTACTTGTAGGTACTTGTGGGTACTTGTGGGTACTTGTAGGTACTTGTGGGTACTTGTAGGAGCTTGTAGGTACTTGAAGGTACTTGTAGGAGCTAGTAGGTACTTGTAGGAGCTTTTAGGTACTTGTAGGAGCTTGTAGGTACTTGTAGAAGCTTTTAGGTACTTGTAGGAGCTTGTAGGTACTTGTGGGTGCTTGTGGGTGCTTGTGGGTACTTGTGGGTGCTTGTGGGTACTTATTGGTGCTTGTGGGTACTTGTAGGTGCTTGTGGGTGCTTGTAGGTGCTTGTGGGTTCTTGTAGGTACTTGTGGGTACTTGTAGGTGCTTGTGGGTACTTATGGGTGCTTGTGGGTGCTTGTGGGTACTTGTGGGTGCTTGTGGGTGCTTGTGGGTACTTGTAGGTACTTGTGGGTGCTTGTGGGTACTTGTGGGTTCTTGTAGGTACTTGTAGGTACTTTTGGGTACTTGTAGGAGCTTGTAGGTACTTGTAGGTACTTGTAGGAGCTTTTAGGTACTTGTAGGAGCTTTTAGGTACTTGTAGGAGCTTGTAGGTACTTGTAGGAGCTTTTAGGTACTTGTAGGAGCTTGTAGGTACTTGTGGGTGCTTGTGGGTACTTGCCCCGGGTACTTGTGGGTGCTTGAAGGTACTTGTGGGTACTTGTGGGTACTTGCCCCGGGTACTTGTGGGTGCTTGAAGGTACTTGTGGGCACTCGCCCCGGGTGCTTGTAGGTGCTTGTGGATACTTGTGGGCACTCGCCCCGGGTGCTTGTGGATACTTGTAGGTGCTTTTGGGTGCTTGTAGGTGCTTGTGGGTTCTTGTAGGTACTTGTGGGTACTTGTAGGTGCTTGTGGGTACTTATGGGTGCTTGTGGGTGCTTGTGGGTACTTGTGGGTGCTTGTGGGTGCTTGTGGGTACTTGTAGGTACTTGTGGGTGCTTGTGGGTACTTGTGGGTTCTTGTAGGTACTTGTAGGTACTTTTGGGTACTTGTAGGTACTTGTGGGTACTTGTAGGTGTTTGTGGGTACTTGTAGGTAATTGTGGGTACTTGTAGGTACTTGTGGGTACTTGTGGGTACTTGTAGGTACTTGTGGGTACTTGTAGGAGCTTGTAGGTACTTGAAGGTACTTGTAGGAGCTAGTAGGTACTTGTAGGAGCTTTTAGGTACTTGTAGGAGCTTGTAGGTACTTGTAGAAGCTTTTAGGTACTTGTAGGAGCTTGTAGGTACTTGTGGGTGCTTGTGGGTGCTTGTGGGTACTTGTGGGTGCTTGTGGGTACTTATTGGTGCTTGTGGGTACTTGTAGGTGCTTGTGGGTACTTGTGGGTACTTGTAGGTACTTTTAGGTACTTGTGGGTGCTTGTAGGTACTTGTGGGTACTTGTGGGTGCTTGTGGGTACTTGCCCCGGGTACTTGTGGGTGCTTGAAGGTACTTGTGGGTGCTTGAAGGTACTTGTGGGTACTTGCCCCGGGTACTTGTGGGTGCTTGAAGGTACTTGTGGGCACTTGCCCCGGGTGCTTGTAGGTGCTTGTGGATACTTGTAGGTGCTTGTGGGTGCTTGTAGGTGCTTGTGGGTTCTTGTAGGTACTTGTGGGTGCTTGTAGGTGCTTGTAGGTACTTATGGGTACATATGGGCACTTGTAGGTACTTGTGGGTACTTGTAGGTACTTGTGGGTACTTGGAGGTACTTGTGGGTGCTTGTAGGTGCTTGTGGGTACTTTTAGGTACTTGTGGGTACTTTTAGGTACTTGTGGGTTCTTGTGGGTTCTTGTGGGTGCTTGTAGGTACTTGTGTGTTCTTGTGGGTACTTGTGTGTTCTTGTGGGTACTTGTGGGTGCTTGTAGGTGCTTGTGGGTGCTTGTAGGTACTTGTGGGTGCTTGTAGGTACTTGTGGGTACTTGTGGGTGCTTGTAGGTACTTGTGGGTGCTTGTGGGTGCTTGTGGGTACTTGTGGGTGCTTGTAGGTTCTTGTGGGTTCTTGTAGGTACTTGTGGGTACTTGTAGGTACTTGTGGGTACTTGTAGGTACTTGTGGGTACTTGTAGGTACTTGTGGGTACTTGTAGGTACTTGTGGGTACTTGTAGGTACTTGTGGGTACTTGTAGGTACTTGTAGGTGCTTGTGGGTACTTTTAGGTACTTGTGGGTACTTTTAGGTACTTGTGGGTACTTGTAGGTACTTGTGGGTACTTGTAGGTACTTGTGGGTACTTGTAGGTGCTTGTGGGTGCTTGTGGGTGCTTGTAGCTGCTTGTGGGTACTTGTGGGTGCTTGTGGGTACTTATGGGTGCTTGTGGGTACTTGTGGGTGCTTGTGGGTACTTGTGGGTACTTGTAGGTACTTGTGGGTACTTATAGGTACTTTTAGGTATTTGTGGGTACTTGTAGGTACTTGTGGGTGCTTGTGGGTACTTGTGGATACTTGAAGGTACTTGTGGGTACTTGTGGATACTTGTGGATACTTGTAGGTACTTGTGGGTACTTGTGGATACTTGTGGGTACTTGTAGGAGCTTGTAGGTACTTGTAGGTACTTGTAGGAGCTTTTAGGTACTTGTAGGAGCTTGTAGGTACTTGTAGTAGCTTGTAGGTACTTGTGGGTACTTGTGGGTGCTTGTGGGTGCTTGTGGGTACTTGTGGGTGCTTGAAGGTACTTGTGGGTACTTGCCCCGGGTACTTGTGGGTGCTTGAAGGTACTTGTGGGTGCTTGAAGGTACTTGTGGGTACTTGCCCCGGGTACTTGTGGGTGCTTGAAGGTACTTGTAGGCACTTGCCCCGGGTGCTTGTAGGTGCTGGTGGATACTTGTAGGTGCTTGTGGGTGCTTGTAGGTGCTTGTGGGTTCTTGTAGGTACTTGTGGGTACTTGTGGGTGCTTGTAGGTACTTATGGGTACTTATGGGTACTTGCAGGTACTTGTGGGTACTTGTGGGTGCTTGTAGGTGTTTGTGGGTACTCGTAGGTGCTTGTGGGTACTTGTAGGTGCTTGTGGGTACTTATGGGTGCTTGTGGGTGCTTGTGGGTACTTATGGGTACTTGTGGGTGCTTGTGGGTGCTTGTGGGTACTTGTAGGTACTTGTGGGTGCTTGTGGGTACTTGTGGGTTCTTGTAGGTACTTGTAGGTACTTGTGGGTACTTGTAAGTACTTGTGGGTACTTGTAGGTGTTTGTGGGTACTTGTAGGTACTTGTGGGTACTTGTAGGTACTTGTGGGTACTTGTGGGTACTTGTAGGTGCTTGTGGGTGCTTTTAGGTACTTGTGGGTACTTGTAGGTACTTGTGGGTACTTGTAGGAGCTTGTAGGTACTTGAAGGTACTTGTAGGAGCTTGTAGGTACTTGTAGGAGCTTTTAGGTACTTGTAGGAGCTTGTAGGTACTTGTAGGAGCTTTTAGGTACTTGTAGGAGCTTGTAGGTACTTGTGGGTGCTTGTGGGTGCTTGTGGGTACTTGTGGGTGCTTGTGGGTACTTATGGGTGCTTGTGGGTACTTGTGGGTGCTTGTGGGTTCTTGTAGGTACTTGTGGGTACTTGTGGGTGCTTGTAGGTACTTATGGGTACTTGCAGGTACTTGTGGGTACTTGTGGGTGCTTGTAGGTGTTTGTGGGTACTCGTAGGTGCTTGTGGGTACTTGTAGGTGCTTGTGGGTACTTATGGGTGCTTGTGGGTGCTTGTGGGTACTTATGGGTACTTGTGGGTGCTTGTGGGTGCTTGTGGGTACTTGTAGGTACTTGTGGGTGCTTGTGGGTACTTGTGGGTTCTTGTAGGTACTTGTAGGTACTTGTGGGTACTTGTAAGTACTTGTGGGTACTTGTAGGTGTTTGTGGGTACTTGTAGGTACTTGTGGGTACTTGTAGGTACTTGTGGGTACTTGTGGGTACTTGTAGGTGCTTGTGGGTGCTTTTAGGTACTTGTGGGTACTTGTAGGTACTTGTGGGTACTTGTAGGAGCTTGTAGGTACTTGAAGGTACTTGTAGGAGCTTGTAGGTACTTGTAGGAGCTTTTAGGTACTTGTAGGAGCTTGTAGGTACTTGTAGGAGCTTTTAGGTACTTGTAGGAGCTTGTAGGTACTTGTGGGTGCTTGTGGGTGCTTGTGGGTACTTGTGGGTGCTTGTGGGTACTTATGGGTGCTTGTGGGTACTTGTGGGTGCTTGTGGGTACTTATGGGTGCTTGTGGGTACTTGTGGGTACTTGTGGGTACTTGTAGGTATTTGTGGGTACTTTTAGGTACTTGTGGGTACTTGTGGATACTTGTGGATACTTGTAGGTACTTGTGGGCACTTGTGGATACTTGTGGATACTTGTAGGTACTTGTGGGTACTTGTGGATACTTGTGGGTACTTGTAGGAGCTTGTAGGTACTTGTAGGTACTTGTAGGAGCTTTTAGGTACTTGTAGGAGCTTGTAGGTACTTGTAGGAGCTTTTAGGTACTTGTAGGAGCTTGTAGGAGCTTTTAGGTACTTGTAGGAGCTTGTAGGTACTTGTGGGTACTTGTGGGTGCTTGTGGGTACTTGCCCCGGGTACTTGTGGGTGCTTGAAGGTACTTGTGGGTACTTGTGGGTGCTTGAAGGTACTTGTGGGTACTTGCCCCGGGTACTTGTGGGTACTTGCCCCGGGTACTTGTGGGTGCTTGAAGGTACTTGTGGGCACTCGCCCCGGGTGCTTGTAGGTGCTTGTGGATACTTGTAGGTGCTTGTGGGTGCTTGTAGGTGCTTGTGGGTTCTTGTAGGTACTTGTGGGTACTTGTGGGTGCTTGTAGGTACTTATGGGTACTTGCAGGTACTTGTGGGTACTTGTGGGTGCTTGTAGGTGTTTGTGGGTACTCGTAGGTGCTTGTGGGTACTTGTAGGTGCTTGTGGGTACTTATGGGTGCTTGTGGGTGCTTGTGGGTACTTGTGGGTGCTTGTGGGTGCTTGTGGGTACTTGTAGGTACTTGTGGGTGCTTGTGGGTACTTGTGGGTTCTTGTAGGTACTTGTAGGTACTTTTGGGTACTTGTCGGTACTTGTGGGTACTTGTAGGTGTTTGTGGGTACTTGTAGGTACTTGTGGGTACTTGTAGGTACTTGTGATACTTGTGGGTACTTGTGGGTACTTGTAGGTGCTTGTGGGTGCTTGTAGGTGCTTGTGGGTACTTGTAGGTACTTGTGGGTACTTGTAGGAGCTTGTAGGTACTTGAAGGTACTTGTAGGAGCTAGTAGGTACTTGTAGGAGCTTTAAGGTACTTGTAGGAGCTTGTAGGTACTTGTAGAAGCTTTTAGGTACTTGTAGGAGCTTGTAGGTACTTGTGGGTGCTTGTGGGTGCTTGTGGGTACTTGTGGGTGCTTGTGGGTACTTATGGGTGCTTGTGGGTACTTGTAGGTGCTTGTGGGTACTTGTGGGTACTTGTAGGTATTTGTGGGTACTTTTAGGTACTTTTAGGTACTTGTGGGTACTTGTGGATACTTGTGGGTACTTGTGGATACTTGTGGATACTTGTAGGTACTTGTGGGCACTTGTGGATACTTGTGAATACTTGTAGGTACTTGTGGGTACTTGTGGATACTTGTGGGTACTTGTAGGAGCTTGTAGGTACTTGTAGGTGTTTGTGGGTACTTGTAGGTACTTGTGGGTACTTGTAGGTACTTGTGGGTACTTGTGGGTACTTGTAGGTGCTTGTGGGTGCTTGTAGGTGCTTGTGGGTACTTGTAGGTACTTGTGGGTACTTGTAGGAGCTTGTAGGTACTTGAAGGTAGTTGTAGGAGCTAGTAGGTACTTGTAGGAGCTTTTAGGTACTTGTAGGAGCTTGTAGGTACTTGTAGAAGCTTTTAGGTACTTGTAGGAGCTTGTAGGTACTTGTGGGTGCTTGTGGGTGCTTGTGGGTACTTGTGGGTGCTTGTGGGTACTTATGGGTGCTTGTGGGTACTTGTAGGTGCTTGTGGGTACTTGTAGGTACTTGTGGGTACTTGTAGGTACTTGTGGGTACTTGTGGGTACTTGTAGGTGCTTGTGGGTGCTTGTAGGTGCTTGTGGGTACTTGTAGGTACTTGTGGGTACTTGTAGGAGCTTGTAGGTACTTGAAGGTACTTGTAGGAGCTTGTAGGTACTTGTAGGAGCTTTTAGGTACTTGTAGGAGCTTGTAGGTACTTGTAGGAGCTTTTAGGTACTTGTAGGAGCTTGTAGGTACTTGTGGGTGCTTGTGGGTGCTTGTGGGTACTTGTGGGTGCTTGTGGGTACTTATGGGTGCTTGTGGGTACTTGTGGGTGCTTGTGGGTTCTTGTAGGTACTTGTGGGTACTTGTGGGTGCTTGTAGGTACTTATGGGTACTTGCAGGTACTTGTGGGTACTTGTGGGTGCTTGTAGGTGTTTGTGGGTACTCGTAGGTGCTTGTGCGTACTTGTAGGTGCTTGTGGGTACTTATGGGTGCTTGTGGGTGCTTGTGGGTACTTATGGGTACTTGTGGGTGCTTGTGGGTGCTTGTGGGTACTTGTAGGTACTTGTGGGTGCTTGTGGGTACTTGTGGGTTCTTGTAGGTACTTGTAGGTACTTGTGGGTACTTGTAAGTACTTGTGGGTACTTGTAGGTGTTTGTGGGTACTTGTAGGTACTTGTGGGTACTTGTAGGTACTTGTGGGTACTTGTGGGTACTTGTAGGTGCTTGTGGGTGCTTTTAGGTACTTGTGGGTACTTGTAGGTACTTGTGGGTACTTGTAGGAGCTTGTAGGTACTTGAAGGTACTTGTAGGAGCTTGTAGGTACTTGTAGGAGCTTTTAGGTACTTGTAGGAGCTTGTAGGTACTTGTAGGAGCTTTTAGGTACTTGTAGGAGCTTGTAGGTACTTGTGGGTGCTTGTGGGTGCTTGTGGGTACTTGTGGGTGCTTGTGGGTACTTATGGGTGCTTGTGGGTACTTGTGGGTGCTTGTGGGTACTTATGGGTGCTTGTGGGTACTTGTGGGTACTTGTGGGTACTTGTAGGTATTTGTGGGTACTTTTAGGTACTTGTGGGTACTTGTGGATACTTGTGGATACTTGTAGGTACTTGTGGGCACTTGTGGATACTTGTGGATACTTGTAGGTACTTGTGGGTACTTGTGGATACTTGTGGGTACTTGTAGGAGCTTGTAGGTACTTGTAGGTACTTGTAGGAGCTTTTAGGTACTTGTAGGAGCTTGTAGGTACTTGTAGGAGCTTTTAGGTACTTGTAGGAGCTTGTAGGAGCTTTTAGGTACTTGTAGGAGCTTGTAGGTACTTGTGGGTGCTTGTGGGTACTTGCCCCGGGTACTTGTGGGTGCTTGAAGGTACTTGTGGGTACTTGTGGGTGCTTGAAGGTACTTGTGGGTACTTGCCCCGGGTACTTGTGGGTGCTTGAAGGTACTTGTGGGCACTCGCCCCGGGTGCTTGTAGGTGCTTGTGGATACTTGTAGGTGCTTGTGGGTGCTTGTAGGTGCTTGTGGGTTCTTGTAGGTACTTGTGGGTACTTGTGGGTGCTTGTAGGTACTTATGGGTACTTGCAGGTACTTGTGGGTACTTGTGGGTGCTTGTAGGTGTTTGTGGGTACTCGTAGGTGCTTGTGGGTACTTGTAGGTGCTTGTGGGTACTTATGGGTGCTTGTGGGTGCTTGTGGGTACTTGTGGGTGCTTGTGGGTGCTTGTGGGTACTTGTAGGTACTTGTGGGTGCTTGTGGGTACTTGTGGGTTCTTGTAGGTACTTGTAGGTACTTTTGGGTACTTGTCGGTACTTGTGGGTACTTGTAGGTGTTTGTGGGTACTTGTAGGTACTTGTGGGTACTTGTAGGTACTTGTGATACTTGTGGGTACTTGTGGGTACTTGTAGGTGCTTGTGGGTGCTTGTAGGTGCTTGTGGGTACTTGTAGGTACTTGTGGGTACTTGTAGGAGCTTGTAGGTACTTGAAGGTACTTGTAGGAGCTAGTAGGTACTTGTAGGAGCTTTAAGGTACTTGTAGGAGCTTGTAGGTACTTGTAGAAGCTTTTAGGTACTTGTAGGAGCTTGTAGGTACTTGTGGGTGCTTGTGGGTGCTTGTGGGTACTTGTGGGTGCTTGTGGGTACTTATGGGTGCTTGTGGGTACTTGTAGGTGCTTGTGGGTACTTGTGGGTACTTGTAGGTATTTGTGGGTACTTTTAGGTACTTTTAGGTACTTGTGGGTACTTGTGGATACTTGTGGGTACTTGTGGATACTTGTGGATACTTGTAGGTACTTGTGGGCACTTGTGGATACTTGTGAATACTTGTAGGTACTTGTGGGTACTTGTGGATACTTGTGGGTACTTGTAGGAGCTTGTAGGTACTTGTAGGTGTTTGTGGGTACTTGTAGGTACTTGTGGGTACTTGTAGGTACTTGTGGGTACTTGTGGGTACTTGTAGGTGCTTGTGGGTGCTTGTAGGTGCTTGTGGGTACTTGTAGGTACTTGTGGGTACTTGTAGGAGCTTGTAGGTACTTGAAGGTAGTTGTAGGAGCTAGTAGGTACTTGTAGGAGCTTTTAGGTACTTGTAGGAGCTTGTAGGTACTTGTAGAAGCTTTTAGGTACTTGTAGGAGCTTGTAGGTACTTGTGGGTGCTTGTGGGTGCTTGTGGGTACTTGTGGGTGCTTGTGGGTACTTATGGGTGCTTGTGGGTACTTGTAGGTGCTTGTGGGTACTTGTGGGTACTTGTAGGTATTTGTGGGTACTTTTAGGTACTTTTAGGTACTTGTGGGTACTTGTGGATACTTGTGGGTACTTGTGGATACTTGTGGATACTTGTAGGTACTTGTGGGCACTTGTGGATACTTGTGGATACTTGTAGGTACTTGTGGGTACTTGTGGATACTTGTGGGTACTTGTAGGAGCTTGTAGGTACTTGTAGGAGCTTTTAGGTACTTGTAGGAGCTTGTAGGTACTTGTAGGAGATTTTAGGTACTTGTAGGAGCTTGTAGGTACTTGTAGGAGCTTTTAGGTACTTGTAGGAGCTTGTAGGTACTTGTGGGTGCTTGTGGGTACTTGCCCCGGGTACTTGTGGGTGCTTGAAGGTACTTGTGGGTACTTGTGGGTGCTTGAAGGTACTTGTGGGTACTTGTGGGTGCTTGAAGGTACTTGTGGGTACTTGCCCCGGGTACTTGTGGGTGCTTGAAGGTACTTGTGGGCACTCGCCCCGGGTGCTTGTAGGTGCTTGTGGATACTTGTAGGTGCTTGTGGGTGCTTGTAGGTGCTTGTGGGTTCTTGTAGGTACTTGTGGGTATTTGTGGGTGCTTGTAGGTACTTATGGGTACTTGCAGGTACTTGTGGGTACTTGTGGGTGCTTGTAGGTGTTTGTGGGTACTCGTAGGTGCTTGTGGGTACTTGTAGGTGCTTGTGGGTACTTATGGGTGCTTGTGGGTGCTTGTGGGTACTTGTGGGTGCTTGTGGGTGCTTGTGGGTACTTGTAGGTACTTGTGGGTGCTTGTGGGTACTTGTGGGTTCTTGTAGGTACTTGTAGGTACTTTTGGGTACTTGTAGGTACTTGTGGGTACTTGTAGGTGTTTGTGGGTACTTGTAGGTACTTGTGGGTACTTGTAGGTACTTGTGGGTACTTGTGGGTACTTGTAGGTACTTGTGGGTACTTGTAGGAGCTTGTAGGTACTTGAAGGTACTTGTAGGAGCTAGTAGGTACTTGTAGGAGCTTTTAGGTACTTGTAGGAGCTTGTAGGTACTTGTAGAAGCTTTTAGGTACTTGTAGGAGCTTGTAGGTACTTGTGGGTGCTTGTGGGTGCTTGTGGGTACTTGTGGGTGCTTGTGGGTACTTATTGGTGCTTGTGGGTACTTGTAGGTGCTTGTGGGTACTTGTGGGTACTTGTAGGTATTTGTGGGTACTTTTAGGTACTTTTAGGTACTTGTGGGTACTTGTGGATACTTGTGGATACTTGTAGGTACTTGTGGGCACTTGTGGATACTTGTAGGTACTTGTGGGCACTTGTGGATACTTGTAGGTACTTGTGGGTACTTGTGGATACTTGTGGGTACTTGTAGGAGCTTGTAGGTGCTTGTAGGTACTTGTAGGAGCTTTTAGGTACTTGTAGGAGCTTGTAGGTACTTGTAGGAGCTTTTAGGTACTTGTAGGAGCTTGTAGGTACTTGTGGGTACTTGTGGGTGCTTGTGGGTACTTGCCCCGGGTACTTGTGGGTGCTTGAAGGTACTTGTGGGTACTTGCCCCGGGTACTTGTGGGTGCTTGAAGGTACTTGTGGGCACTCGCCCCGGGTGCTTGTAGGTGCTTGTGGATACTTGTAGGTGCTTTTGGGTGCTTGTAGGTGCTTGTGGGTTCTTGTAGGTACTTGTGGGTACTTGTGGGTACTTGTGGGTGCTTGTAGGTACTTGTGGGTACTTGTGGATACTTTTGGGTACTTGTAGGAGCTTGTAGGTACTTGTAGGTACTTGTAGGAGCTTTTAGGTACTTGTAGGAGCTTGTAGGTACTTGTAGGAGCTTTTAGGTACTTGTAGGAGCTTGTAGGTACTTGTAGGAGCTTTTAGGTACTTGTAGGAGCTTGTAGGTACTTGTGGGTACTTGTGGGTGCTTGTGGGTACTTGCCCCGGGTACTTGTGGGTGCTTGAAGGTACTTGTGGGTACTTGTGGGTGCTTGAAGGTACTTGTGGGTACTTGTGGGTACTTGCCCCGGGTACTTGTGGGTGCTTGAAGGTACTTGTGGGCACTCGCCCCGGGTGCTTGTAGGTGCTTGTGGATACTTGTGGGCACTCGCCCCGGGTGCTTGTGGATACTTGTAGGTGCTTTTGGGTGCTTGTAGGTGCTTGTGGGTTCTTGTAGGTACTTGTGGGTACTTGTAGGTGCTTGTGGGTACTTATGGGTGCTTGTGGGTGCTTGTGGGTACTTGTGGGTGCTTGTGGGTGCTTGTGGGTACTTGTAGGTACTTGTGGGTGCTTGTGGGTACTTGTGGGTTCTTGTAGGTACTTGTAGGTACTTTTGGGTACTTGTAGGTACTTGTGGGTACTTGTAGGTGTTTGTGGGTACTTGTAGGTAATTGTGGGTACTTGTAGGTACTTGTGGGTACTTGTGGGTACTTGTAGGTACTTGTGGGTACTTGTAGGAGCTTGTAGGTACTTGAAGGTACTTGTAGGAGCTAGTAGGTACTTGTAGGAGCTTTTAGGTACTTGTAGGAGCTTGTAGGTACTTGTAGAAGCTTTTAGGTACTTGTAGGAGCTTGTAGGTACTTGTGGGTGCTTGTGGGTGCTTGTGGGTACTTGTGGGTGCTTGTGGGTACTTATTGGTGCTTGTGGGTACTTGTAGGTGCTTGTGGGTACTTGTGGGTACTTGTAGGTACTTTTAGGTACTTGTGGGTACTTGTGGATACTTGTGGATACTTGTAGGTACTTGTGGGCACTTGTGGATACTTGTAGGTACTTGTGGGCACTTGTGGATACTTGTAGGTACTTGTGGGTACTTGTGGATACTTGTGGGTACTTGTGGGCACTTGTGGATACTTGTAGGTACTTGTGGGTACTTGTGGATACTTGTGGGTACTTGTGGATACTTGTGGGTACTTGTAGGAGCTTGTAGGTGCTTGTAGGTACTTGTAGGAGCTTTTAGGTACTTGTAGGAGCTTGTAGGTACTTGTAGGAGCTTTTAGGTACTTGTAGGAGCTTGTAGGTACTTGTGGGTACTTGTGGGTGCTTGTGGGTACTTGCCCCGGGTACTTGTGGGTGCTTGAAGGTACTTGTGGGTACTTGCCCCGGGTACTTGTGGGTGCTTGAAGGTACTTGTGGGCACTCGCCCCGGGTGCTTGTAGGTGCTTGTGGATACTTGTAGGTGCTTTTGGGTGCTTGTAGCTGCTTGTGGGTTCTTGTAGGTACTTGTGGGTACTTGTGGGTACTTGTGGGTGCTTGTAGGTACTTGTGGGTACTTGTGGATACTTTTGGGTACTTGTAGGAGCTTGTAGGTACTTGTAGGTACTTGTAGGAGCTTTTAGGTACTTGTAGGAGCTTGTAGGTACTTGTAGGAGCTTTTAGGTACTTGTAGGAGCTTGTAGGTACTTGTAGGAGCTTTTAGGTACTTGTAGGAGCTTGTAGGTACTTGTGGGTACTTGTGGGTGCTTGTGGGTACTTGCACCGGGTACTTGTGGGTGCTTGAAGGTACTTGTGGGTACTTGTGGGTGCTTGAAGGTACTTGTGGGTACTTGCCCCGGGTACTTGTGGGTGCTTGAAGGTACTTGTGGGCACTCGCCCCGGGTGCTTGTAGGTGCTTGTGGATACTTGTGGGCACTCGCCCCGGGTGCTTGTAGGTGCTTGTGGATACTTGTAGGTGCTTTTGGGTGCTTGTAGGTGCTTGTGGGTTCTTGTAGGTACTTGTGGGTACTTGTGGGTACTTGTGGGTGCTTGTAGGTACTTGTAGGTACTTGTGGGTGCTTGTGGGTACTTGTGGGTTCTTGTAGGTACTTGTAGGTACTTGTGGGTACTTGTAAGTACTTGTGGGTACTTGTGGATACTTGTGGGTACTTGTAGGAGCTTGTAGGTGCTTGTAGGTACTTGTAGGAGCTTTTAGGTACTTGTAGGAGCTTGTAGGTACTTGTAGGAGCTTTTAGGTACTTGTAGGAGCTTGTAGGTACTTGTGGGTACTTGTGGGTGCTTGTGGGTACTTGCCCCGGGTACTTGTGGGTGCTTGAAGGTACTTGTGGGTACTTGCCCCGGGTACTTGCCCAGGGTACTTGTGGGTGCTTGAAGGTACTTGTGGGCACTCGCCCCGGGTGCTTGTAGGTGCTTGTGGATACTTGTAGGTGCTTTTGGGAGCTTGTAGGTGCTTGTGGGTACTTGCAGGTACTTGTGGGTACTTGTGGGTGCTTGTAGGTGTTTGTGGGTACTTATGGGTACTTATGGGTACTTGCAGGTACTTGTGGGTACTTGTGGGTGCTTGTAGGTGTTTGTGGGTACTCGTAGGTGCTTGTGGGTACTTATGGGTGCTTGTGGGTGCTTGTGGGTACTTATGGGTACTTGTGGGTGCTTGTGGGTGCTTGTGGGTACTTGTAGGTACTTGTAGGTACTTGTGGGTGCTTGTGGGTACTTGTGGGTTCTTGTAGGTACTTGTAGGTACTTGTGGGTACTTGTAAGTACTTGTGGGTACTTGTAAGTGTTTGTGGGTACTTGTAGGTACTTGTGGGTACTTGTAGGTACTTGTGGGTACTTGTGGGTACTTGTAGGTGCTTGTGGGTGCTTTTAGGTACTTGTGGGTACTTGTAGGTACTTGTGGGTACTTGTAGGAGCTTGTAGGTACTTGAAGGTACTTGTAGGAGCTTGTAGGTACTTGTAGGAGCTTTTAGGTACTTGTAGGAGCTTGTAGGTACTTGTGGGTGCTTGTGGGTGCTTGTGGGTACTTGTGGGTGCTTGTGGGTACTTATGGGTGCTTGTGGGTACTTGTGGGTGCTTGTGGGTTCTTGTAGGTACTTGTGGGTACTTGTGGGTGCTTGTAGGTACTTATGGGTACATATGGGTACTTGCAGGTACTTGTGGGTACTTGTGGGTGCTTGTAGGTGTTTGTGGGTACTTGTAGGTGCTTGTGGGTACTTGTAGGTACTTGTGGGTACTTGTGGGTACTTGTGGGTACTTGTGGGTACTTGTGGGTACTTGTGGATACTTGTGGATACTTGTAGGTACTTGTGGGTACTTGTGGATACTTGTGGATACTTGTAGGTACTTGTGGGTACTTCTGGATACTTGTGGGTACTTGTAGGAGCTTGTAGGTACTTGTAGGTACTTGTAGGAGCTTTTTGGTACTTGTAGGAGCTTGTAGGTACTTGTAGGAGCTTTTAGGTACTTGTAGGAGCTTGTAGGTACTTGTAGGAGCTTTTAGGTACTTGTAGGAGCTTGTAGGTACTTGTAGGAGCTTTTAGGTACTTGTAGGAGCTTGTAGGTACTTGTGGGTACTTGTGGGTGCTTGTGGGTGCTTGTGGGTACTTGTGGGTACTTGCCCCGGGTACTTGTGGGTGCTTGAAGGTACTTGTGGGTACTTGCCCCGGGTACTTGTGGGTGCTTGAAGGTACTTGTGGGTACATGCCCCGGGTGCTTGTAGGTGCTTGTGGATACTTGTAGGTGCTTGTGGGTGCTTGTAGGTGCTTGTGGGTTCTTGTAGGTACTTGTGGGTACTTGTGGGTGCTTGTGGATACTTGTGGGTACTTGTAGGTACTTGTGGGTACTTTTAGGTACTTGTGGGTACTTGTAGGTACTTGTGGGTGCTTGTGGGTACTTGTGGATACTTGTAGGTACTTGTGGGTACTTGTGGATACTTGTGGATACTTGTAGGTACTTGTGGGTACTTGTGGATACTTGTGGGTACTTGTAGGAGCTTGTAGGTACTTGTAGGTACTTGTAGGAGCTTGTAGGTACTTGTAGGAGCTTGTAGGTACTTGTAGGAGCTTGTAGGTACTTGTGGGTACTCGCCCCGGGTGCTTGTAGGTGCTTGTGGATACTTGTAGGTGCTTTTGGGTGCTTGTAGGTGCTTGTGGGTACTTGCAGGTACTTGTGGGTACTTGTGGGTGCTTGTAGGTGTTTGTGGGTACTTGTAGGTGCTTGTGGGTACTTGCAGGTACTTGTGGGTACTTGTGGGTACTTGTGGATAGTTGTGGATACTTGTAGGTACTTGTGGGTACTTGTGGGTACTTGTGGATACTTGTGGATACTTGTGGATACTTGTAGGTACTTGTGGGTACTTCTGGATACTTGTGGGTACTTGTAGGAGCTTGTAGGTACTTGTAGGAGCTTTTAGGTACTTGTAGGAGCTTGTAGGTACTTGTAGGAGCTTTTAGGTACTTGTAGGAGCTTGTAGGTACTTGTAGGAGCTTTTAGGTACTTGTAGGAGCTTGTAGGTACTTGTAGGAGCTTTTAGGTACTTGTAGGAGCTTGTAGGTACTTGTGGGTACTTGTGGGTGCTTGTGGGTGCTTGTGGGTACTTTTGGGTGCTTGAAGGTACTTGTGGGTACTTGCCCCGGGTACTTGTGGGTGCTTGAAGGTACTTGTGGGTGCTTGAAGGTACTTGTGGGTACATGCCCCGGGTACTTGTGGGTGCTTGAAGGTACTTGTGGGCACTTGCCCCGGGTGCTTGTAGGTGCTTGTGGATACTTGTAGGTGCTTGTGGGTGCTTGTAGGTGCTTGTGGGTTCTTGTAGGTACTTGTGGGTACTTGTGGGTGCTTGTGGGTTCTTGTAGGTACTTGTGGGTACTTGTGGGTGCTTGTGGGTACTTGTGGATACTTGTAGGTACTTGTGGGTACTTGTGGGTACTTGTGGATACTTGTGGATACTTGTAGGTACTTGTGGGTACTTGTGGATACTTGTGGGTACTTGATGGAGCTTGTAGGTACTTGTAGGCACTTGTAGGAGCTTTAAGGTACTTGTAGGAGCTTGTAGGTACTTGTAGGAGCCTGTAGGTACTTGTAGGAGCTTGTAGGTACTTGTGGGTACTTGTGGGTGCTTGTGGGTGCTTGTGAGTACTTGTGGGTGCTTGAAAGTACTTGTGGGTACTTGCCCCGGGTACTTGTGGGTGCTTGAAGGTACTTGTGGGTGCTTGAAGGTACTTGTGGGTACTTGCCCCGGGTACTTGTGGGTGCTTGAAGGTATTTGTGGGCACTTGCCCCGGGTGCTTGTAGGTGCTGGTGGATACTTGTAGGTGCTTGTGGGTGCTTGTAGGTGCTTGTGGGTTCTTGTAGGTACTTGTGGGTACTTGTGGGTGCTTGTAGGTACTTATGGGTACTTATGGGTACTTGCAGGTACTTGTGGGTACTTGTGGGTGCTTGTAGGTGTTTGTGGGTACTCGTAGGTGCTTGTGGGTACTTGTAGGTGCTTGTGGGTACTTATGGGTGCTTGTGGGTGCTTGTGGGTACTTATGGGTACTTGTGGGTGCTTGTGGGTGCTTGTGGGTACTTGTAGGTACTTGTAGGTACTTGTGGGTGCTTGTGGGTTCTTGTAGGTACTTGTAGGTACTTGTGGGTACTTGTAAGTACTTGTGGGTACTTGTAGGTGTTTGTGGGTACTTGTAGGTACTTGTGGGTACTTGTAGGTACTTGTGGGTACTTGTAGGTGCTTGTGGGTGCTTTTAGGTACTTGTGGGTACTTGTAGGTACTTGTGGGTACTTGTAGGAGCTTGTAGGTACTTGAAGGTACTTGTAGGAGCTTGTAGGTACTTGTAGGAGCTTTTAGGTACTTGTAGGAGCTTGTAGGTACTTGTAGGAGCTTTTAGGTACTTGTAGGAGCTTGTAGGTACTTGTGGGTGCTTGTGGGTGCTTGTGGGTACTTGTGGGTACTTGTGGGTGCTTGTGGGTGCTTGTGGGTACTTGTGGGTGCTTGTGGGTTCTTGTAGGTACTTGTGGGTACTTGTGGGTACTTGTGGGTGCTTGTAGGTACTTATGGGTACATATGGGTACTTGCAGGTACTTGTGGGTACTTGTGGGTGCTTGTAGGTGTTTGTGGGTACTTGTAGGTCCTTGTGGGTACTTGTAGGTACTTGTGGGTACTTGTGGGTACTTGTGGATACTTGTGGATACTTGTGGATACTTGTAGGTACTTGTGGGTACTTCTGGATACTTGTGGGTACTTGTAGGAGCTTGTAGGTACTTGTAGGAGCTTTTAGGTACTTGTAGGAGCTTGTAGGTACTTGTAGGAGCTTTTAGGTACTTGTAGGAGCTTGTAGGTACTTGTAGGAGCTTTTAGGTACTTGTAGGAGCTTGTAGGTACTTGTGGGTACTTGTGGGTGCTTGTGGGTGCTTGTGGGTACTTTTGGGTGCTTGAAGGTACTTGTGGGTACTTGCCCCGGGTACTTGTGGGTGCTTGAAGGTACTTGTGGGTGCTTGAAGGTACTTGTGGGTACTTGCCCCGGGTACTTGTGGGTGCTTGAAGGTATTTGTGGGCACTTGCCCCGGGTGCTTGTAGGTGCTGGTGGATACTTGTAGGTGCTTGTGGGTGCTTGTAGGTGCTTGTGGGTTCTTGTAGGTACTTGTGGGTACTTGTGGGTGCTTGTAGGTACTTATGGGTACTTATGGGTACTTGCAGGTACTTGTGGGTACTTGTGGGTGCTTGTAGGTGTTTGTGGGTACTCGTAGGTGCTTGTGGGTACTTGTAGGTGCTTGTGGGTACTTATGGGTGCTTGTGGGTGCTTGTGGGTACTTATGGGTACTTGTGGGTGCTTGTGGGTGCTTGTGGGTACTTGTAGGTACTTGTAGGTACTTGTGGGTGCTTGTGGGTTCTTGTAGGTACTTGTAGGTACTTGTGGGTACTTGTAAGTACTTGTGGGTACTTGTAGGTGTTTGTGGGTACTTGTAGGTACTTGTGGGTACTTGTAGGTACTTGTGGGTACTTGTAGGTGCTTGTGGGTGCTTTTAGGTACTTGTGGGTACTTGTAGGTACTTGTGGGTACTTGTAGGAGCTTGTAGGTACTTGAAGGTACTTGTAGGAGCTTGTAGGTACTTGTAGGAGCTTTTAGGTACTTGTAGGAGCTTGTAGGTACTTGTAGGAGCTTTTAGGTACTTGTAGGAGCTTGTAGGTACTTGTGGGTGCTTGTGGGTGCTTGTGGGTACTTGTGGGTACTTGTGGGTGCTTGTGGGTGCTTGTGGGTACTTGTGGGTGCTTGTGGGTTCTTGTAGGTACTTGTGGGTACTTGTGGGTACTTGTGGGTGCTTGTAGGTACTTATGGGTACATATGGGTACTTGCAGGTACTTGTGGGTACTTGTGGGTGCTTGTAGGTGTTTGTGGGTACTTGTAGGTCCTTGTGGGTACTTGTAGGTACTTGTGGGTACTTGTGGGTACTTGTGGATACTTGTGGATACTTGTGGATACTTGTAGGTACTTGTGGGTACTTCTGGATACTTGTGGGTACTTGTAGGAGCTTGTAGGTACTTGTAGGAGCTTTTAGGTACTTGTAGGAGCTTGTAGGTACTTGTAGGAGCTTTTAGGTACTTGTAGGAGCTTGTAGGTACTTGTAGGAGCTTTTAGGTACTTGTAGGAGCTTGTAGGTACTTGTGGGTACTTGTGGGTGCTTGTGGGTGCTTGTGGGTACTTTTGGGTGCTTGAAGGTACTTGTGGGTACTTGCCCCGGGTACTTGTGGGTGCTTGAAGGTACTTGTGGGTGCTTGAAGGTACTTGTGGGTACATGCCCCGGGTACTTGTGGGTGCTTGAAGGTACTTGTGGGCACTTGCCCCGGGTGCTTGTAGGTGCTTGTGGATACTTGTAGGTGCTTGTGGGTGCTTGTAGGTGCTTGTGGGTTCTTGTAGGTACTTGTGGGTACTTGTGGGTGCTTGTGGGTTCTTGTAGGTACTTGTGGGTACTTGTGGGTGCTTGTGGGTACTTGTGGATACTTGTAGGTACTTGTGGGTACTTGTGGGTACTTGTGGATACTTGTGGATACTTGTAGGTACTTGTGGGTACTTGTGGATACTTGTGGGTACTTGATGGAGCTTGTAGGTACTTGTAGGCACTTGTAGGAGCTTTAAGGTACTTGTAGGAGCTTGTAGGTACTTGTAGGAGCCTGTAGGTACTTGTAGGAGCTTGTAGGTACTTGTGGGTACTTGTGGGTGCTTGTGGGTGCTTGTGGGTACTTGTGGGTGCTTGAAAGTACTTGTGGGTACTTGCCCCGGGTACTTGTGGGTGCTTGAAGGTACTTGTGGGTGCTTGAAGGTACTTGTGGGTACTTGCCCCGGGTACTTGTGGGTGCTTGAAGGTATTTGTGGGCACTTGCCCCGGGTGCTTGTAGGTGCTGGTGGATACTTGTAGGTGCTTGTGGGTGCTTGTAGGTGCTTGTGGGTTCTTGTAGGTACTTGTGGGTACTTGTGGGTGCTTGTAGGTACTTATGGGTACTTATGGGTACTTGCAGGTACCTGTGGGTACTTGTGGGTGCTTGTAGGTGTTTGTGGGTACTCGTAGGTGCTTGTGGGTACTTGTAGGTGCTTGTGGGTACTTATGGGTGCTTGTGGGTGCTTGTGGGTACTTATGGGTACTTGTGGGTGCTTGTGGGTGCTTGTGGGTACTTGTAGGTACTTGTAGGTACTTGTGGGTGCTTGTGGGTTCTTGTAGGTACTTGTAGGTACTTGTGGGTACTTGTAAGTACTTGTGGGTACTTGTAGGTGTTTGTGGGTGATTGTAGGTACTTGTGGGTACTTGTAGGTACTTGTGGGTACTTGTAGGTGCTTGTGGGTGCTTTTAGGTACTTGTGGGTACTTGTAGGTACTTTAGGGTACTTGTAGGAGCTTGTAGGTACTTGAAGGTACTTGTAGGAGCTTGTAGGTACTTGTAGGAGCTTTTAGGTACTTGGAGGAGCTTGTAGGTACTTGTAGGAGCTTTTAGGTACTTGTAGGAGCTTGTAGGTACTTGTGGGTGCTTGTGGGTGCTTGTGGGTACTTGTGGGTACTTGTGGGTGCTTGTGGGTGCTTGTGGGTACTTGTGGGTGCTTGTGGGTTCTTGTAGGTACTTAAGGGTACTTGTGGGTACTTGTGGGTGCTTGTAGGTACTTATGGGTACATATGGGTACTTGCAGGTACTTGTGGGTACTTGTGGGTGCTTGTAGGTGTTTGTGGGTACTTGTAGGTCCTTGTGGGTACTTGTAGGTACTTGTGGGTACTTGTGGGTACTTGTGGATACTTGTGGATACTTGTGGATACTTGTAGGTACTTGTGGGTACTTCTGGATACTTGTGGGTACTTGTAGGAGCTTGTAGGTACTTGTAGGAGCTTTTAGGTACTTGTAGGAGCTTGTAGGTACTTGTAGGAGCTTTTAGGTACTTGTAGGAGCTTGTAGGTACTTGTAGGAGCTTTTAGGTACTTGTAGGAGCTTGTAGGTACTTGTGGGTACTTGTGGGTGCTTGTGGGTACTTGCCCCGGGTACTTGTGGGTGCTTGAAGGTACTTGTGGGTACTTGCCCCGGGTACTTGTGGGTGCTTGAAGGTACTTGTGGGTGCTTGAAGGTACTTGTGGGTACATGCCCCGGGTACTTGTGGGTGCTTGAAGGTACTTGTGGGCACTTGCCCCGGGTGCTTGTAGGTGCTTGTGGATACTTGTAGGTGCTTGTGGGTGCTTGTAGGTGCTTGTGGGTTCTTGTAGGTACTTGTGGGTACTTGTGGGTGCTTGTGGGTTCTTGTAGGTACTTGTGGGTACTTGTGGGTGCTTGTGGGTACTTGTGGATACTTGTAGGTACTTGTGGGTACTTGTGGGTACTTGTGGATACTTGTGGATACTTGTAGGTACTTGTGGGTACTTGTGGATACTTGTGGGTACTTGATGGAGCTTGTAGGTACTTGTAGGCACTTGTAGGAGCTTTAAGGTACTTGTAGGAGCTTGTAGGTACTTGTAGGAGCCTGTAGGTACTTGTAGGAGCTTGTAGGTACTTGTGGGTACTTGTGGGTGCTTGTGGGTGCTTGTGGGTACTTGTGGGTGCTTGAAAGTACTTGTGGGTACTTGCCCCGGGTACTTGTGGGTGCTTGAAGGTACTTGTGGGTGCTTGAAGGTACTTGTGGGTACTTGCCCCGGGTACTTGTGGGTGCTTGAAGGTATTTGTGGGCACTTGCCCCGGGTGCTTGTAGGTGCTGGTGGATACTTGTAGGTGCTTGTGGGTGCTTGTAGGTGCTTGTGGGTTCTTGTAGGTACTTGTGGGTACTTGTGGGTGCTTGTAGGTACTTATGGGTACTTATGGGTACTTGCAGGTACTTGTGGGTACTTGTGGGTGCTTGTAGGTGTTTGTGGGTACTCGTAGGTGCTTGTGGGTACTTGTAGGTGCTTGTGGGTACTTATGGGTGCTTGTGGGTGCTTGTGGGTACTTATGGGTACTTGTGGGTGCTTGTGGGTGCTTGTGGGTACTTGTAGGTACTTGTAGGTACTTGTGGGTGCTTGTGGGTTCTTGTAGGTACTTGTAGGTACTTGTGGGTACTTGTAAGTACTTGTGGGTACTTGTAGGTGTTTGTGGGTACTTGTAGGTACTTGTGGGTACTTGTAGGTACTTGTGGGTACTTGTAGGTGCTTGTGGGTGCTTTTAGGTACTTGTGGGTACTTGTAGGTACTTGTGGGTACTTGTAGGAGCTTGTAGGTACTTGAAGGTACTTGTAGGAGCTTGTAGGTACTTGTAGGAGCTTTTAGGTACTTGTAGGAGCTTGTAGGTACTTGTAGGAGCTTTTAGGTACTTGTAGGAGCTTGTAGGTACTTGTGGGTGCTTGTGGGTGCTTGTGGGTACTTGTGGGTACTTGTGGGTACTTGTGGGTGCTTGTGGGTGCTTGTGGGTACTTGTGGGTGCTTGTGGGTTCTTGTAGGTACTTGTGGGTACTTGTGGGTACTTGTGGGTGCTTGTAGGTACTTATGGGTACATATGGGTACTTGCAGGTACTTGTGGGTACTTGTGGGTGCTTGTAGGTGTTTGTGGGTACTTGTAGGTCCTTGTGGGTACTTGTAGGTACTTGTGGGTACTTGTGGGTACTTGTGGGTACTTGTGGATACTTGTGGATACTTGTAGGTACTTGTGGGTACTTGTGGATACTTGTGGATACTTTTGGATACTTGTAGGTACTTGTGGGTACTTCTGGATACTTGTGGGTACTTGTAGGAGCTTGTAGGTACTTGTAGGTACTTGTAGGAGCTTTGAGGTACTTGTATGAGCTTGTAGGTACTTGTAGGAGCTTTTAGGTACTTGTAGGAGCTTGTAGGTACTTGTAGGAGCTTTTAGGTACTTGTAGGAGCTTGTAGGTACTTGTAGGAGCTTTAAGGTACTTGTAGGAGCTTGTAGGTACTTGTGGGTACTTGTGGGTGCTTGTGGGTACTTGCCCCGGGTACTTGTGGGTGCTTGAAGGTACTTGTGGGTACTTGTGGATACTTGTGGGTACTTGTAGGAGCTTGTAGGTACTTGTAGGTACTTGTAGGAGCTTTTAGGTACTTGTAGGAGCTTGTAGGTACTTGTAGGAGCTTGTAGGTACTTGTAGGAGCTTGTAGGTACTTGTGGGTACTCGCCCCGGGTGCTTGTAGGTGCTTGTGGATACTTGTAGGTGCTTTTGGGTGCTTGTAGGTGCTTGTGGGTACTTGCAGGTACTTGTGGGTACTTGTGGGTGCTTGTAGGTGTTTGTGGGTACTTGTAGGTGCTTGTGGGTACTTGTAGGTACTTGTGGGTACTTGTGGGTACTTGTGGATAGTTGTGGATACTTGTAGGTACTTGTGGGTACTTGTGGGTACTTGTGGATACTTGTGGATACTTGTGGATACTTGTAGGTACTTGTGGGTACTTCTGGATACTTGTGGGTACTTGTAGGAGCTTGTAGGTACTTGTAGGTACTTGTAGGAGCTTTTAGGTACTTGTAGGAGCTTGTAGGTACTTGTAGGAGCTTTTAGGTACTTGTAGGAGCTTGTAGGTACTTGTAGGAGCTTTTAGGTACTTGTAGGAGCTTGTAGGTACTTGTGGGTACTTGTGGGTGCTTGTGGGTGCTTGTGGGTACTTGTGGGTGCTTGAAGGTACTTGTGGGTACTTGCCCCGGGTACTTGTGGGTGCTTGAAGGTACTTGTGGGTGCTTGAAGGTACTTGTAAGTACATGCCCCGGGTACTTGTGGGTGCTTGAAGGTACTTGTGGGCACTTGCCCCGGGTGCTTGTAGGTGCTTGTGGATACTTGTAGGTGCTTGTGGGTGCTTGTAGGTGCTTGTGGGTTCTTGTAGGTACTTGTGGGTACTTGTGGGTGCTTGTGGGTTCTTGTAGGTACTTGTGGGTACTTGTGGGTGCTTGTGGGTACTTGTGGATACTTGTAGGTACTTGTGGGTACTTGTGGGAGCTTTTAGGTACTTGTAGGAGCTTGTAGGTACTTGTGGGTGCTTGTGGGTGCTTGTGGGTACTTGTGGGTGCTTGTGGGTACTTATGGGTGCTTGTGGGTACTTGTGGGTGCTTGTGGGTTCTTGTAGGTACTTGTGGGTACTTGTGGGTGCTTGTAGGTACTTATGGGTACATATGGGTACTTGCAGGTACTTGTGGGTACTTGTGGGTGCTTGTAGGTGTTTGTGGGTACTTGTAGGTGCTTGTGGGTACTTGTAGGTACTTGTGGGTACTTGTGGGTACTTGTGGGTACTTGTGGATACTTGTGGATACTTGTAGGTACTTGTGGGTACTTGTGGATACTTGTGGATACTTGTAGGTACTTGTGGGTACTTCTGGATACTTGTGGGTACTTGTAGGAGCTTGTAGGTACTTGTAGGTACTTGTAGGAGCTTTTTGGTACTTGTAGGAGCTTTTAGGTACTTGTAGGAGCTTGTAGGTACTTGTAGGAGCTTTTAGGTACTTGTAGGAGCTTGTAGGTACTTGTGGGTGCTTGTGGGTGCTTGTGGGTACTTGTGGGTACTTGTGGGTGCTTGTGGGTGCTTGTGGGTACTTGTGGGTGCTTGTGGGTTCTTGTAGGTACTTGTGGGTACTTGTGGGTACTTGTGGGTGCTTGTAGGTACTTATGGGTACATATGGGTACTTGCAGGTACTTGTGGGTACTTGTGGGTGCTTGTAGGTGTTTGTGGGTACTTGTAGGTCCTTGTGGGTACTTGTAGGTACTTGTGGGTACTTGTGGGTACTTGTGGGTACTTGTGGATACTTGTGGATACTTGTAGGTACTTGTGGGTACTTGTGGATACTTGTGGATACTTTTGGATACTTGTAGGTACTTGTGGGTACTTCTGGATACTTGTGGGTACTTGTAGGAGCTTGTAGGTACTTGTAGGTACTTGTAGGAGCTTTTAGGTACTTGTATGAGCTTGTAGGTACTTGTAGGAGCTTTTAGGTACTTGTAGGAGCTTGTAGGTACTTGTAGGAGCTTTTAGGTACTTGTAGGAGCTTGTAGGTACTTGTAGGAGCTTTAAGGTACTTGTAGGAGCTTGTAGGTACTTGTGGGTACTTGTGGGTGCTTGTGGGTACTTGCCCCGGGTACTTGTGGGTGCTTGAAGGTACTTGTGGGTACTTGTGGATACTTGTGGATACTTGTAGGTACTTGTGGGTACTTGTGGATACTTGTGGGTACTTGTAGGAGCTTGTAGGTACTTGTAGGTACTTGTAGGAGCTTTTAGGTACTTGTAGGAGCTTGTAGGTACTTGTAGGAGCTTGTAGGTACTTGTAGGAGCTTGTAGGTACTTGTGGGTACTCGCCCCGGGTGCTTGTAGGTGCTTGTGGATACTTGTAGGTGCTTTTGGGTGCTTGTAGGTGCTTGTGGGTACTTGCAGGTACTTGTGGGTACTTGTGGGTGCTTGTAGGTGTTTGTGGGTACTTGTAGGTGCTTGTGGGTACTTGTAGGTACTTGTGGGTACTTGTGGGTACTTGTGGATAGTTGTGGATACTTGTAGGTACTTGTGGGTACTTGTGGGTACTTGTGGATACTTGTGGATACTTGTGGATACTTGTAGGTACTTGTGGGTACTTCTGGATACTTGTGGGTACTTGTAGGAGCTTGTAGGTACTTGTAGGTACTTGTAGGAGCTTTTAGGTACTTGTAGGAGCTTGTAGGTACTTGTAGGAGCTTTTAGGTACTTGTAGGAGCTTGTAGGTACTTGTAGGAGCTTTTAGGTACTTGTAGGAGCTTGTAGGTACTTGTGGGTACTTGTGGGTGCTTGTGGGTGCTTGTGGGTACTTGTGGGTGCTTGAAGGTACTTGTGGGTACTTGCCCCGGGTACTTGTGGGTGCTTGAAGGTACTTGTGGGTGCTTGAAGGTACTTGTGGGTACATGCCCCGGGTACTTGTGGGTGCTTGAAGGTACTTGTGGGCACTTGCCCCGGGTGCTTGTAGGTGCTTGTGGATACTTGTAGGTGCTTGTGGGTGCTTGTAGGTGCTTGTGGGTTCTTGTAGGTACTTGTGGGTACTTGTGGGTGCTTGTGGGTTCTTGTAGGTACTTGTGGGTACTTGTGGGTGCTTGTGGGTACTTGTGGATACTTGTAGGTACTTGTGGGTACTTGTGGGAGCTTTTAGGTACTTGTAGGAGCTTGTAGGTACTTGTGGGTGCTTGTGGGTGCTTGTGGGTACTTGTGGGTGCTTGTGGGTACTTATGGGTGCTTGTGGGTACTTGTGGGTGCTTGTGGGTTCTTGTAGGTACTTGTGGGTACTTGTGGGTGCTTGTAGGTACTTATGGGTACATATGGGTACTTGCAGGTACTTGTGGGTACTTGTGGGTGCTTGTAGGTGTTTGTGGGTACTTGTAGGTGCTTGTGGGTACTTGTAGGTACTTGTGGGTACTTGTGGGTACTTGTGGGTACTTGTGGATACTTGTGGATACTTGTAGGTACTTGTGGGTACTTGTGGATACTTGTGGATACTTGTAGGTACTTGTGGGTACTTCTGGATACTTGTGGGTACTTGTAGGAGCTTGTAGGTACTTGTAGGTACTTGTAGGAGCTTTTTGGTACTTGTAGGAGCTTGTAGGTACTTGTAGGAGCTTTTAGGTACTTGTAGGAGCTTGTAGGTACTTGTAGGAGCTTTTAGGTACTTGTAGGAGCTTGTAGGTACTTGTGGGTACTTGTGGGTGCTTGTGGGTGCTTGTGGGTACTTGTGGGTACTTGCCCCGGGTACTTGTGGGTGCTTGAAGGTACTTGTGGGTACTTGCCCCGGGAACTTGTGGGTGCTTGAAGGTACTTGTGGGTACATGCCCCGGGTACTTGTGGGTGCTTGAAGGTACTTGTGGGCACTTGCCCCGGGTGCTTGTAGGTGCTTGTGGATACTTGTAGGTGCTTGTGGGTGCTTGTAGGTGCTTGTGGGTTCTTGTAGGTACTTGTGGGTACTTGTGGGTGCTTGTGGATACTTGTGGGTACTTGTAGGTACTTGTGGGTACTTTTAGGTACTTTTAGGTACTTGTGGGTACTTGTAGGTACTTGTGGGTGCTTGTGGGTACTTGTGGATACTTGTAGGTACTTGTGGGTACTTGTGGATACTTGTGGATACTTGTAGGTACTTGTGGGTACTTGTGGATACTTGTGGGTACTTGTAGGAGCTTGTAGGTACTTGTAGGTACTTGTAGGAGCTTTTAGGTACTTGTAGGAGCTTGTAGGTACTTGTAGGAGCTTGTAGGAGCTTGTAGGTACTTGTGGGTACTCGCCCCGGGTGCTTGTAGGTGCTTGTGGATACTTGTAGGTGCTTTTGGGTGCTTGTAGGTGCTTGTGGGTACTTGCAGGTACTTGTGGGTACTTGTGGGTGCTTGTAGGTGTTTGTGGGTACTTGTAGGTGCTTGTGGGTACTTGTAGGTACTTGTGGGTACTTGTGGGTACTTGTGGGTACTTGTGGATACTTGTGGATACTTGTAGGTACTTGTGGGTACTTGTGGATACTTGTGGATACTTGTAGGTACTTGTGGGTACTTCTGGATACTTGTGGGTACTTGTAGGAGCTTGTAGGTACTTGTAGGTACTTGTAGGAGCTTTTTGGTACTTGTAGGAGCTTGTAGGTACTTGTAGGAGCTTTTAGGTACTTGTAGGAGCTTGTAGGTACTTGTAGGAGCTTTTAGGTACTTGTAGGAGCTTGTAGGTACTTGTGGGTACTTGTGGGTGCTTGTGGGTGCTTGTGGGTACTTGTGGGTACTTGCCCCGGGTACTTGTGGGTGCTTGAAGGTACTTGTGGGTACTTGCCCCGGGTACTTGTGGGTGCTTGAAGGTACTTGTGGGTACATGCCCCGGGTACTTGTGGGTGCTTGAAGGTACTTGTGGGCACTTGCCCCGGGTGCTTGTAGGTGCTTGTGGATACTTGTAGGTGCTTGTGGGTGCTTGTAGGTGCTTGTGGGTTCTTGTAGGTACTTGTGGGTGCTTGTGGATACTTGTGGGTACTTGTAGGTACTTGTGGGTACTTTTAGGTACTTTTAGGTACTTGTGGGTACTTGTAGGTACTTGTGGGTGCTTGTGGGTACTTGTGGATACTTGTAGGTACTTGTGGGTACTTGTGGATACTTGTGGATACTTGTAGGTACTTGTGGGTACTTGTGGATACTTGTGGGTACTTGTAGGAGCTTGTAGGTACTTGTAGGTACTTGTAGGAGCTTTTAGGTACTTGTAGGAGCTTGTAGGTACTTGTAGGAGCTTGTAGGTACTTGTAGGAGCTTGTAGGTACTTGTGGGTACTCGCCCCGGGTGCTTGTAGGTGCTTGTGGATACTTGTAGGTGCTTTTGGGTGCTTGTAGGTGCTTGTGGGTACTTGCAGGTACTTGTGGGTACTTGTGGGTGCTTGTAGGTGTTTGTGGGTACTTGTAGGTGCTTGTGGGTACTTGCAGGTACTTGTGGGTACTTGTGGGTACTTGTGGGTACTTGTGGATACTTGTGGGTACTTGTAGGAGCTTGTAGGTACTTGTAGGTACTTGTAGGAGCTTTTAGGTACTTGTAGGAGCTTGTAGGTACTTGTAGGAGCTTGTAGGTACTTGTAGGAGCTTGTAGGTACTTGTGGGTACTCGCCCCGGGTGCTTGTAGGTGCTTGTGGATACTTGTAGGTGCTTTTGGGTGCTTGTAGGTGCTTGTGGGTACTTGCAGGTACTTGTGGGTACTTGTGGGTGCTTGTAGGTGTTTGTGGGTACTTGTAGGTGCTTGTGGGTACTTGCAGGTACTTGTGGGTACTTGTGGGTACTTGTGGATACTTGTAGGTACTTGTGGGTACTTCTGGATACTTGTGGGTACTTGTAGGAGCTTGTAGGTACTTGTAGGTACTTGTAGGAGCTTTTAGGTACTTGTAGGAGCTTGTAGGTACTTGTAGGAGCTTTTAGGTACTTGTAGGAGCTTGTAGGTACTTGTAGGAGCTTTTAGGTACTTGTAGGAGCTTGTAGGTACTTGTGGGTACTTGTGGGTGCTTGTGGGTGCTTGTGGGTACTTGTGGGTGCTTGAAGGTACTTGTGGGTACTTGCCCCGGGTACTTGTGGGTGCTTGAAGGTACTTGTGGGTGCTTGAAGGTACTTGTGGGTACATGCCCCGGGTACTTGTGGGTGCTTGAAGGTACTTGTGGGCACTTGCCCCGGGTGCTTGTAGGTGCTTGTGGATACTTGTAGGTGCTTGTGGGTGCTTGTAGGTGCTTGTGGGTTCTTGTAGGTACTTGTGGGTACTTGTGGGTGCTTGTGGGTTCTTGTAGGTACTTGTGGGTACTTGTGGGTGCTTGTGGGTACTTGTGGATACTTGTAGGTACTTGTGGGTACTTGTGGGTACTTGTGGATACTTGTGGATACTTGTAGGTACTTGTGGGTACTTGTGGATACTTGTGGGTACTTGATGGAGCTTGTAGGTACTTGTAGGCACTTGTAGGAGCTTTAAGGTACTTGTAGGAGCTTGTAGGTACTTGTAGGAGCCTGTAGGTACTTGTAGGAGCTTGTAGGTACTTGTGGGTGCTTGTGGGTACTTGTGGGTGCTTGAAAGTACTTGTGGGTACTTGCCCCGGGTACTTGTGGGTGCTTGAAGGTACTTGTGGGTGCTTGAAGGTACTTGTGGGTGCTTGAAGGTACTTGTGGGTACTTGCCCCGGGTACTTGTGGGTGCTTGAAGGTATTTGTGGGCACTTGCCCCGGGTGCTTGTAGGTGCTGGTGGATACTTGTAGGTGCTTGTGGGTGCTTGTGGGTGCTTGTAGGTGCTTGTGGGTTCTTGTAGGTACTTGTGGGTACTTGTGGGTGCTTGTAGGTACTTATGGGTACTTATGGGTACTTGCAGGTACTTGTGGGTACTTGTGGGTGCTTGTAGGTGTTTGTGGGTACTCGTAGGTGCTTGTGGGTACTTGTAGGTGCTTGTGGGTACTTATGGGTGCTTGTGGGTACTTATGGGTACTTGTGGGTGCTTGTGGGTGCTTGTGGGTACTTGTAGGTACTTGTAGGTACTTGTGGGTGCTTGTGGGTTCTTGTAGGTACTTGTAGGTACTTGTGGGTACTTGTAAGTACTTGTGGGTACTTGTAGGTGTTTGTGGGTACTTGTAGGTACTTGTGGGTACTTGTAGGTACTTGTGGGTACTTGTAGGAGCTTTTAGGTACTTGTAGGAGCTTGTAGGTACTTGTAGGAGCTTTTAGGTACTTGTAGGAGCTTGTAGGTACTTGTGGGTGCTTGTGGGTGCTTGTGGGTACTTGTGGGTACTTGTGGGTGCTTGTGGGTGCTTGTGGGTACTTGTGGGTGCTTGTGGGTTCTTGTAGGTACTTGTGGGTACTTGTGGGTGCTTGTAGGTACTTATGGGTACATATGGGTACTTGCAGGTACTTGTGGGTACTTGTGGGTGCTTGTAGGTGTTTGTGGGTACTTGTAGGTCCTTGTGGGTACTTGTAGGTACTTGTGGGTACTTGTGGGTACTTGTGGGTGCTTGTGGGTGCTTGTGGGTACTTGTGGGTGCTTGAAGGTACTTGTGGGTACTTGCCCCGGGTACTTGTGGGTGCTTGAAGGTACTTGTGGGTGCTTGAAGGTACTTGTGGGTACATGCCCCGGGTACTTGTGGGTGCTTGAAGGTACTTGTGGGCACTTGCCCCGGGTGCTTGTAGGTGCTTGTGGATACTTGTAGGTGCTTGTGGGTGCTTGTAGGTGCTTGTGGGTTCTTGTAGGTACTTGTGGGTACTTGTGGGTGCTTGTGGGTTCTTGTAGGTACTTGTGGGTACTTGTGGGTGCTTGTGGGTACTTGTGGATACTTGTAGGTACTTGTGGGTACTTGTGGGTACTTGTGGATACTTGTGGATACTTGTAGGTACTTGTGGGTACTTGTGGATACTTGTGGGTACTTGATGGAGCTTGTAGGTACTTGTAGGCACTTGTAGGAGCTTTAAGGTACTTGTAGGAGCTTGTAGGTACTTGTAGGAGCCTGTAGGTACTTGTAGGAGCTTGTAGGTACTTGTGGGTACTTGTGGGTGCTTGTGGGTGCTTGTGGGTACTTGTGGGTGCTTGAAAGTACTTGTGGGTACTTGCCCCGGGTACTTGTGGGTGCTTGAAGGTACTTGTGGGTGCTTGAAGGTACTTGTGGGTGCTTGAAGGTACTTGTGGGTACTTGCCCCGGGTACTTGTGGGTGCTTGAAGGTATTTGTGGGCACTTGCCCCGGGTGCTTGTAGGTGCTGGTGGATACTTGTAGGTGCTTGTGGGTGCTTGTAGGTGCTTGTGGGTTCTTGTAGGTACTAGTGGGTACTTGTGGGTGCTTGTAGGTACTTATGGGTACTTATGGGTACTTGCAGGTACTTGTGGGTACTTGTGGGTGCTTGTAGGTGTTTGTGGGTACTCGTAGGTGCTTGTGGGTACTTGTAGGTGCTTGTGGGTACTTATGGGTGCTTGTCGGTGCTTGTGGGTACTTATGGGTACTTGTGGGTGCTTGTGGGTGCTTGTGGGTACTTGTAGGTACTTGTAGGTACTTGTGGGTGCTTGTGGGTTCTTGTAGGTACTTGTAGGAACTTGTGGGTACTTGTAAGTACTTGTGGGTACTTGTAGGTGTTTGTGGGTACTTGTAGGTACTTGTGGGTACTTGTAGGTACTTGTAGGTACTTGTAGGTGCTTGTGGGTGCTTTTAGGTACTTGTGGGTACTTGTAGGTACTTGTGGGTACTTGTAGGAGCTTGTAGGTACTTGAAGGTACTTGTAGGAGCTTGTAGGTACTTGTAGGAGCTTTTAGGTACTTGTAGGAGCTTGTAGGTACTTGTAGGAGCTTTTAGGTACTTGTAGGAGCTTGTAGGTACTTGTAGGAGCTTTTAGGTACTTGTAGGAGCTTGTAGGTACTTGTGGGTGCTTGTGGGTGCTTGTGGGTACTTGTACGTACTTGTGGGTGCTTGTGGGTGCTTGTGGGTACTTGTGGGTGCTTGTGGGTTCTTGTAGGTACTTGTGGGTACTTGTGGGTACTTGTGGGTGCTTGTAGGTACTTATGGGTACATATGGGTACTTGCAGGTACTTGTGGGTACTTGTGGGTGCTTGTAGGTGTTTGTGGGTACTTGTAGGTCCTTGTGGGTACTTGTAGGTACTTGTGGGTACTTGTGGGTACTTGTGGGTACTTGTGGATACTTGTGGATACTTGTAGGTACTTGTGGGTACTTGTGGATACTTGTGGATACTTGTAGGTACTTGTGGGTACTTGTGGATACTTGTGGGTACTTGATGGAGCTTGTAGGTACTTGTAGGCACTTGTAGGAGCTTTAAGGTACTTGTAGGAGCTTGTAGGTACTTGTAGGAGCCTGTAGGTACTTGTAGGAGCTTGTAGGTACTTGTGGGTGCTTGTGGGTGCTTGTGGGTACTTGTGGGTGCTTGAAAGTACTTGTGGGTACTTGCCCCGGGTACTTGTGGGTGCTTGAAGGTACTTGTGGGTGCTTGAAGGTACTTGTGGGTGCTTGAAGGTACTTGTGGGTACTTGCCCCGGGTACTTGTGGGTGCTTGAAGGTATTTGTGGGCACTTGCCCCGGGTGCTTGTAGGTGCTGGTGGATACTTGTAGGTGCTTGTGGGTGCTTGTAGGTGCTTGTGGGTTCTTGTAGGTACTTGTGGGTACTTGTGGGTGCTTGTAGGTACTTATGGGTACTTATGGGTACTTGCAGGTACTTGTGGGTACTTGTGGGTGCTTGTAGGTGTTTGTGGGTACTCGTAGGTGCTTGTGGGTACTTGTAGGTGCTTGTGGGTACTTATGGGTGCTTGTGGGTGCTTGTGGGTGCTTGTGGGTGCTTGTGGGTACTTATGGGTACTTGTGGGTGCTTGTGGGTGCTTGTGGGTACTTGTAGGTACTTGTAGGTACTTGTGGGTGCTTGTGGGTTCTTGTAGGTACTTGTAGGAACTTGTGGGTACTTGTAAGTACTTGTGGGTACTTGTAGGTGTTTGTGGGTACTTGTAGGTACTTGTGGGTACTTGTAGGTACTTGTGGGTACTTGTAGGTGCTTGTGGGTGCTTTTAGGTACTTGTGGGTACTTGTAGGTACTTGTGGGTACTTGTAGGAGCTTGTAGGTACTTGAAGGTACTTGTAGGAGCTTGTAGGTACTTGTAGGAGCTTTTAGGTACTTGTAGGAGCTTGTAGGTACTTGTAGGAGCTTTTAGGTACTTGTAGGAGCTTGTAGGTACTTGTGGGTGCTTGTGGGTGCTTGTGGGTACTTGTGGGTACTTGTGGGTGCTTGTGGGTGCTTGTGGGTACTTGTGGGTGCTTGTGGGTTCTTGTAGGTACTTGTGGGTACTTGTGGGTACTTGTGGGTGCTTGTAGGTACTTATGGGTACATATGGGTACTTGCAGGTACTTGTGGGTACTTGTGGGTGCTTGTAGGTGTTTGTGGGTACTTGTAGGTCCTTGTGGGTACTTGTAGGTACTTGTGGGTACTTGTGGGTACTTGTGGGTACTTGTGGATACTTGTGGATACTTGTAGGTACTTGTGGGTACTTGTGGATACTTGTGGATACTTGTGGATACTTGTAGGTACTTGTGGGTACTTCTGGATACTTGTGGGTACTTGTAGGAGCTTGTAGGTACTTGTAGGTACTTGTAGGAGCTTTTAGGTACTTGTATGAGCTTGTAGGTACTTGTAGGAGCTTTTAGGTACTTGTAGGAGCTTGTAGGTACTTGTAGGAGCTTTTAGGTACTTGTAGGAGCTTGTAGGTACTTGTAGGAGCTTTAAGGTACTTGTAGGAGCTTGTAGGTACTTGTGGGTACTTGTGGGTGCTTGTGGGTACTTGCCCCGGGTACTTGTGGGTGCTTGAAGGTACTTGTGGGTACTTGTGGGTGCTTGAGGTACTTGTGGGTACTTGCCCCGGGTACTTGTGGGTACTTGCCCCGGGTACTTGTGGGTGCTTGAAGGTACTTGTGGGCACTCGCCCCGGGTGCTTGTAGGTGCTTGTGGATACTTGTAGATGCTTTTGGGAGCTTGTAGGTGCTTGTGGGTACTTGCAGGTACTTGTGGGTACTTGTGGGTGCTTGTAGGTGTTTGTGGGTACTTGCAGGTACTTGTGGGTACTTGTGGGTGCTTGTAGGTGTTTGTGGGTACTCGTAGGTGCTTGTGGGTACTTATGGGTGCTTGTGGGTGCTTGTGGGTACTTATGGGTACTTGTGGGTGCTTGTGGGTGCTTGTGGGTACTTGTAGGTACTTGTAGGTACTTGTGGGTGCTTGTGGGTACTTGTGGGTTCTTGTAGGTACTTGTAGGTACTTGTGGGTACTTGTAAGTACTTGTGGGTACTTGTAGGTGTTTGTGGGTACTTGTAGGTACTTGTGGGTACTTGTAGGTACTTGTGGGTACTTGTGGGTACTTGTAGGTGCTTGTGGGTGCTTTTAGGTACTTGTGGGTACTTGTAGGTACTTGTGGGTACTTGTAGGAGCTTGTAGGTACTTGAAGGTACTTGTAGGAGCTTGTAGGTACTTGTAGGAGCTTTTAGGTACTTGTAGGAGCTTTTAGGTACTTGTAAGAGCTTGTAGGTACTTGTAGGAGCTTTTAGGTACTTGTAGGAGCTTGTAGGTACTTGTAGGAGCTTTTAGGTACTTGTAGGAGCTTGTAGGTACTTGTGGGTACTTGTGGGTGCTTGTGGGTACTTGCCCCGGGTACTTGTGGGTGCTTGAAGGTACTTGTGGGTACTTGTGGGTGCTTGAAGGTACTTGTGGGTACTTGTGGGTACTTGCCCCGGGTACTTGTGGGTGCTTGAAGGTACTTGTGGGCACTCGCCCCGGGTGCTTGTAGGTGCTTGTGGATACTTGTGGGCACTCGCCCCGGGTGCTTGTAGGTGCTTGTGGATACTTGTAGGTGCTTTTGGGTGCTTGTAGGTGCTTGTGGGTTCTTGTAGGTACTTGTGGGTACTTGTGGGTGCTTGTAGGTACTTGTGGGTACTTGTGGATACTTGTGGGTACTTGTAGGAGCTTGTAGGTGCTTGTAGGTACTTGTAGGAGCTTTTAGGTACTTGTAGGAGCTTGTAGGTACTTGTAGGAGCTTTTAGGTACTTGTAGGAGCTTGTAGGTACTTGTAGGAGCTTTTAGGTACTTGTAGGAGCTTGTAGGTACTTGTGGGTACTTGCCCCGGGTACTTGTGGGTGCTTGAAGGTACTTGTGGGTACTTGCCCCGGGTACTTGTGGGTACTTGCCCCGGGTACTTGTGGGTGCTTGAAGGTACTTGTGGGCACTCGCCCCGGGTGCTTGTAGGTGCTTGTGGATACTTGTAGGTGCTTTTGGGAGCTTGTAGGTGCTTGTGGGTACTTGCAGGTACTTGTGGGTACTTGTGGGTGCTTGTAGGTGTTTGTGGGTACTCGTAGGTGCTTGTGGGTACTTATGGGTGCTTGTGGGTGCTTGTGGATACTTATGGGTACTTGTGGGTGCTTGTGGGTGCTTGTCGGTACTTGTAGGTACTTGTAGGTACTTGTGGGTGCTTGTGGGTACTTGTGGGTTCTTGTAGGTACTTGTAGGTACTTGTGGGTACTTGTAAGTACTTGTGGGTACTTGTAGGTGTTTGTGGGTACTTGTAGGTACTTGTGGGTACTTGTAGGTACTTGTGGGTACTTGTGGGTACTTGTAGGTGCTTGTGGGTGCTTTTAGGTACTTGTGGGTACTTGTGGGTACTTGTGGGTACTTGTAGGAGCTTGTAGGTACTTGAAGGTACTTGTAGGAGCTTGTTGGTACTTGTAGGAGCTTTTAGGTACTTGTAGGAGCTTTTAGGTACTTGTAGGAGCTTGTAGGTACTTGTAGGAGCTTTTAGGTACTTGTAGGAGCTTGTAGGTACTTGTAGGAGCTTTTAGGTACTTGTAGGAGCTTGTAGGTACTTGTGGGTACTTGTGGGTGCTTGTGGGTACTTGCCCCGGGTACTTGTGGGTGCTTGAAGGTACTTGTGGGTACTTGTGGGTGCTTGAAGGTACTTGTGGGTACTTGCCCCGGGTACTTGTGGGTGCTTGAAGGTACTTGTGGGCACTCGCCCCGGGTGCTTGTAGGTGCTTGTGGATACTTGTGGGCACTCGCCCCGGGTGCTTGTAGGTGCTTGTGGATACTTGTAGTTGCTTTTGGGTGCTTGTAGGTGCTTGTAGGTTCTTGTAGGTACTTGTGGGTACTTGTGGGTGCTTGTAGGTACTTGTGGGTACTTGTGGATACTTGTGGGTACTTGTAGGAGCTTGTAGGTGCTTGTAGGTACTTGTAGGAGCTTTTAGGTACTTGTAGGAGCTTGTAGGTACTTGTAGGAGCTTTTAGGTACTTGTAGGAGCTTGTAGGTACTTGTAGGAGCTTTTAGGTACTTGTAGGAGCTTGTAGGTACTTGTGGGTACTTGCCCCGGGTACTTGTGGGTGCTTGAAGGTACTTGTGGGTACTTGCCCCGGGTACTTGTGGGTACTTGCCCCGGGTACTTGTGGGTACTTGCCCCGGGTACTTGTGGGTACTTGCCCCGGGTACTTGTGGGTGCTTGAAGGTACTTGTGGGCACTCGCCCCGGGTGCTTGTAGGTGCTTGTGGATACTTGTAGGTGCTTTTGGGAGCTTGTAGGTGTTTGTGGGTACTTATGGGTACTTATGGGTACTTGCAGGTACTTGTGGGTATTTGTGGGTGCTTGTAGGTGTTTGTGGGTACTCGTAGGTGCTTGTGGGTACTTATGGGTGCTTGTGGGTGCTTGTGGGTACTTGCCCCGGGTACTTGTGGGTACTTGCCCCGGGTACTTGTGGGTGCTTGAAGGTACTTGTGGGCACTCTTCCCGGGTGCTTGTAGGTGCTTGTGGATACTTGTAGGTGCTTTTGGGAGCTTGTAGGTGTTTGTGGGTACTTATGGGTACTTATGGGTACTTGCAGGTACTTGTGGGTACTTGTGGGTGCTTGTAGGTGTTTGTGGGTACTCGTAGGTGCTTGTGGGTACTTATGGGTGCTTGTGGGTGCTTGTGGGTACTTATGGGTACTTATGGGTACTTGTGGGTGCTTGTGGGTGCTTGTGGGTACTTGTAGGTACTTGTAGGTACTTGTGGGTGCTTGTGGGTACTTGTGGGTTCTTGTAGGTACTTGTAGGTACTTGTGGGTACTTGTAAGTACTTGTGGGTACTTGTAGGTGTTTGTGGGTACTTGTAGGTACTTGTGGGTACTTGTAGGTACTTGTGGGTACTTGTGGGTACTTGTAGGTGCTTGTGGGTGCTTTTAGGTACTTGTGGGTACTTGTAGGTACTTGTGGGTACTTGTAGGAGCTTGTAGGTACTTGAAGGTACTTGTAGGAGCTTGTAGGTACTTGTAGGAGCTTTTAGGTACTTGTAGGAGCTTGTAGGTACTTGTAGGAGCTTTTAGGTACTTGTAGGAGCTTGTAGGTACTTGTGGGTGCTTGTGGGTGCTTGTGGGTACTTGTGGGTGCTTGTGGGTACTTATGGGTGCTTGTGGGTACTTGTGGGTGCTTGTGGGTTCTTGTAGGTACTTGTGGGTACTTGTGGGTACTTGTGGGTGCTTGTAGGTACTTATGGGTACATATGGGTACTTGCAGGTACTTGTGGGTACTTGTGGGTGCTTGTAGGTGTTTGTGGGTACTTGTAGGTGCTTGTGGGTACTTGTAGGTACTTGTGGGTACTTGTGGGTACTTGTGGATACTTGTGGATACTTGTAGGTACTTGTGGGTACTTGTGGATACTTGTGGATACTTGTAGGTACTTGTGGGTACTTCTGGATACTTGTGGGTACTTGTAGGAGCTTGTAGGTACTTGTAGGTACTTGTAGGAGCTTTTAGGTACTTGTAGGAGCTTGTAGGTACTTGTAGGAGCTTTTAGGTACTTGTAGGAGCTTGTAGGTACTTGTAGGAGCTTTTAGGTACTTGTAGGAGCTTGTAGGTACTTGTGGGTACTTGTGGGTGCTTGTGGGTGCTTGTGGGTACTTGTGGGTGCTTGAAGGTACTTGTGGGTACTTGCCCCGGGTACTTGTGGGTGCTTGAAGGTACTTGTGGGTGCTTGAAGGTACTTGTGGGTGCTTGAAGGTACTTGTGGGTACATGCCCCGGGTACTTGTGGGTGCTTGAAGGTACTTGTGGGCACTTGTAGGTACTTGTGGGTACTTTTAGGTACTTTTAGGTATTTGTGGGTACTTGTAGGTACTTGTGGGTGCTTGTGGGTGCTTGTGGATACTTGTAGGTGCTTGTGGGTGCTTGTAGGTGCTTGTGGGTTCTTGTAGGTACTTGTGGGTACTTGTGGGTGCTTGTGGATACTTGTGGGTACTTGTAGGTACTTGTGGGTACTTTTAGGTACTTTTAGGTATTTGTGGGTACTTGTAGGTACTTGTGGGTGCTTGTGGGTACTTGTGGATACTTGTAGGTACTTGTGGGTACTTGTGGATACTTGTGGATACTTGTAGGTACTTGTGGGTACTTGTGGATACTTGTGGGTACTTGTAGGAGCTTGTAGGTACTTATAGGTACTTGTAGGAGCTTTTAGGTACTTGTAGGAGCTTGTAGGTACTTGTAGGAGCTTGTAGGTACTTGTGGGTACTTGTGGGTGCTTGTGGGTGCTTGTGGGTACTTGTGGGTGCTTGAAGGTACTTGTGGGTACTTGCCCCGGGTACTTGTGGGTGCTTGAAGGTACTTGTGGGTACTTGCCCCGGGTACTTGTGGGTGCTTGAAGGTACTTGTAGGCACTTGCCCCGGGTGCTTGTAGGTGCTGGTGGATACTTGTAGGTGCTTGTGGGTGCTTGTAGGTGCTTGTGGGTTCTTGTAGGTACTTGTGGGTACTTGTGGGTGCTTGTAGGTACTTATGGGTACTTATGGGTACTTGCAGGTACTTGTGGGTACTTGTGGGTGCTTGTAGGTGTTTGTGGGTACTCGTAGGTGCTTGTGGGTACTTGTAGGTGCTTGTGGGTACTTATGGGTGCTTGTGGGTGCTTGTGGGTACTTATGGGTACTTGTGGGTACTTGTGGGTGCTTGTGGGTGCTTGTGGGTACTTGTAGGTACTTGTGGGTGCTTGTGGGTACTTGTGGGTTCTTGTAGGTACTTGTAGGTACTTGTGGGTACTTGTAAGTACTTGTGGGTACTTGTAGGTGTTTGTTAGTACTTGTAGGTACTTGTGGGTACTTGTAGGTACTTGTGGGTACTTGTGGGTACTTGTAGGTGCTTGTGGGTGCTTTTAGGTACTTGTGGGTACTTGTAGGTACTTGTGGGTACTTGTAGGAGCTTGTAGGTACTTGAAGGTACTTGTAGGAGCTTGTAGGTACTTGTAGGAGCTTTTAGGTACTTGTAGGAGCTTGTAGGTACTTGTGGGTGCTTGTGGGTGCTTGTGGGTACTTGTGGGTGCTTGTGGGTACTTATGGGTGCTTGTGGGTACTTGTGGGTGCTTGTGGGTACTTATGGGTGCTTGTGGGTACTTGTGGGTACTTGTGGGTACTTGTAGGTATTTGTGGGTACTTTTAGGTACTTGTGGGTACTTGTGGATACTTGTGGATACTTGTAGGTACTTGTGGGCACTTGTGGATACTTGTGGATACTTGTAGGTACTTGTGGGTACTTGTGGATACTTGTGGGTACTTGTAGGAGCTTGTAGGAGCTTGTAGGTACTTGTAGGTACTTGTAGGAGCTTTTAGGTACTTGTAGGAGCTTGTAGGTACTTGTAGGAGCTTTTAGGTACTTGTAGGAGCTTGTAGGAGCTTTTAGGTACTTGTAGGAGCTTGTAGGTACTTGTGGGTGCTTGTGGGTACTTGCCCCGGGTACTTGTGGGTGCTTGAAGGTACTTGTGGGTACTTGTGGGTGCTTGAAGGTCTTTGTGGGTACTTGCCCCGGGTACTTGTGGGTGCTTGAAGGTACTTGTGGGCACTCGCCCCGGGTGCTTGTAGGTGCTTGTGGATACTTGTAGGTGCTTGTGGGTGCTTGTAGGTGCTTGTGGGTTCTTGTAGGTACTTGTGGGTACTTGTGGGTGCTTGTAGGTACTTATGGGTACTTGCAGGTACTTGTGGGTACTTGTGGGTGCTTGTAGGTGTTTGTGGGTACTCGTAGGTGCTTGTGGGTACTTGTAGGTGCTTGTGGGTACTTATGGGTGCTTGTGGGTGCTTGTGGGTACTTGTGGGTGCTTGTGGGTGCTTGTGGGTACTTGTAGGTACTTGTGGGTGCTTGTGGGTACTTGTGGGTTCTTGTAGGTACTTGTAGGTACTTTTGGGTACTTGTAGGTACTTGTGGGTACTTGTAGGTGTTTGTGGGTACTTGTAGGTACTTGTGGGTACTTGTAGGTACTTGTGGGTGCTTGTGGGTACTTGTGGGTACTTGTAGGTGCTTGTGGGTGCTTGTAGGTGCTTGTGGGTACTTGTAGGTACTTGTGGGTACTTGTAGGAGCTTGTAGGTACTTGAAGGTACTTGTAGGAGCTAGTAGGTACTTGTAGGAACTTTAAGGTACTTGTAGGAGCTTGTAGGTACTTGTAGAAGCTTTTAGGTACTTGTAGGAGCTTGTAGGTACTTGTGGGTGCTTGTGGGTACTTGTGGGTGCTTGTGGGTACTTATGGGTGCTTGTGGGTACTTGTAGGTGCTTGTGGGTACTTGTGGGTACTTGTAGGTATTTGTGGGTACTTTTAGGTACTTTTAGGTACTTGTGGGTACTTGTGGATACTTGTGGGTACTTGTGGATACTTGTGGATACTTGTAGGTACTTGTGGGCACTTGTGGATACTTGTGGATACTTGTAGGTACTTGTGGGTACTTGTGGATACTTGTGGGTACTTGTAGGAGCTTGTAGGTACTTGTAGGTGTTTGTGGGTACTTGTAGGTACTTGTGGGTACTTGTAGGTACTTGTGGGTACTTGTGGGTACTTGTAGGTGCTTGTGGGTGCTTGTAGGTGCTTGTGGGTACTTGTAGGAGCTTTGAGGTACTTGAAGGTACTTGTAGGAGCTAGTAGGTACTTTTAGGAGCTTTTAGGTACTTGTAGGAGCTTGTAGGTACTTGTAGAAGCTTTTAGGTACTTGTAGGAGCTTGTAGGTACTTGTGGGTGCTTGTGGGTGCTTGTGGGTACTTGTGGGTGCTTGTGGGTACTTATGGGTGCTTGTGGGTACTTGTAGGTGCTTGTGGGTACTTGTGGGTACTTGTAGGTATTTGTGGGTACTTTTAGGTACTTTTAGGTACTTGTGGGTACTTGTGGATACTTGTGGGTACTTGTGGATACTTGTGGATACTTGTAGGTACTTGTGGGCACTTGTGGATACTTGTGGATACTTGTAGGTACTTGTGGGTACTTGTGGATACTTGTGGGTACTTGTAGGAGCTTGTAGGTACTTGTGGGTGCTTGTGGGTACTTGCCCCGGGTACTTGTGGGTGCTTGAAGGTACTTGTGGGTACTTGTGGGTGCTTGAAGGTCTTTGTGGGTACTTGCCCCGGGTACTTGTGGGTGCTTGAAGGTACTTGTGGGCACTCGCCCCGGGTGCTTGTAGGTGCTTGTGGATACTTGTAGGTGCTTGTGGGTGCTTGTAGGTGCTTGTGGGTTCTTGTAGGTACTTGTGGGTACTTGTGGGTGCTTGTAGGTACTTATGGGTACTTGCAGGTACTTGTGGGTACTTGTGGGTGCTTGTAGGTGTTTGTGGGTACTCTTAGGTGCTTGTGGGTACTTGTAGGTGCTTGTGGGTACTTATGGGTGCTTGTGGGTGCTTGTGGGTACTTGTGGGTGCTTGTGGGTGCTTGTGGGTACTTGTAGGTACTTGTGGGTGCTTGTGGGTACTTGTGGGTTCTTGTAGGTACTTGTAGGTACTTTTGGGTACTTGTAGGTACTTGTGGGTACTTGTAGGTGTTTGTGGGTACTTGTAGGTACTTGTGGGTACTTGTAGGTACTTGTGGGTACTTGTGGGTACTTGTGGGTACTTGTAGGTGCTTGTGGGTGCTTGTAGGTGCTTGTGGGTACTTGTAGGTACTTGTGGGTACTTGTAGGAGCTTGTAGGTACTTGAAGGTACTTGTAGGAGCTAGTAGGTACTTGTAGGAACTTTAAGGTACTTGTAGGAGCTTGTAGGTACTTGTAGAAGCTTTTAGGTACTTGTAGGAGCTTGTAGGTACTTGTGGGTGCTTGTGGGTACTTGTGGGTGCTTGTGGGTACTTATGGGTGCTTGTGGGTACTTGTAGGTGCTTGTGGGTACTTGTGGGTACTTGTAGGTATTTGTGGGTACTTTTAGGTACTTTTAGGTACTTGTGGGTACTTGTGGATACTTGTGGGTACTTGTGGATACTTGTGGATACTTGTAGGTACTTGTGGGCACTTGTGGATACTTGTGGATACTTGTAGGTACTTGTGGGTACTTGTGGATACTTGTGGGTACTTGTAGGAGCTTGTAGGTACTTGTAGGTGTTTGTGGGTACTTGTAGGTACTTGTGGGTACTTGTAGGTACTTGTGGGTACTTGTGGGTACTTGTAGGTGCTTGTGGGTGCTTGTAGGTGCTTGTGGGTACTTGTAGGAGCTTTGAGGTACTTGAAGGTACTTGTAGGAGCTAGTAGGTACTTTTAGGAGCTTTTAGGTACTTGTAGGAGCTTGTAGGTACTTGTAGAAGCTTTTAGGTACTTGTAGGAGCTTGTAGGTACTTGTGGGTGCTTGTGGGTGCTTGTGGGTACTTGTGGGTGCTTGTGGGTACTTATGGGTGCTTGTGGGTACTTGTAGGTGCTTGTGGGTACTTGTGGGTACTTGTAGGTATTTGTGGGTACTTTTAGGTACTTTTAGGTACTTGTGGGTACTTGTGGATACTTGTGGATACTTGTGGATACTTGTAGGTACTTGTGGGCACTTGTGGATACTTGTGGATACTTGTAGGTACTTGTGGGTACTTGTGGATACTTGTGGGTACTTGTAGGAGCTTGTAGGTACTTGTAGGTACTTGTAGGAGCTTTTAGGTACTTGTAGGAGCTTGTAGGTACTTGTAGGAGCTTGTAGGTACTTGTAGGAGCTTTTAGGTACTTGTAGGAGCTTGTAGGTACTTGTGGGTGCTTGTGGGTACTTGCCCCGGGTACTTGTGGGTGCTTGAAGGTACTTGTGGGTACTTGTGGGTGCTTGAAGGTACTTGTGGGTACTTGCCCCGGGTACTTGTGGGTGCTTGAAGGTACTTGTGGGCACTCGCCCCGGGTGCTTGTAGGTGCTTGTGGATACTTGTAGGTGCTTGTGGGTGCTTGTAGGTGCTTGTGGGTTCTTGTAGGTACTTGTGGGTACTTGTGGGTGCTTGTAGGTACTTATGGGTACTTGCAGGTACTTGTGGGTACTTGAAGGTACTTGTGGGCACTCGCCCCGGGTGCTTGTAGGTGCTTGTGGATACTTGTAGGTGCTTGTGGGTGCTTGTAGGTGCTTGTGGGTTCTTGTAGGTACTTGTGGGTACTTGTGGGTGCTTGTAGGTACTTATGGGTACTTGCAGGTACTTGTGGGTACTTGTGGGTGCTTGTAGGTGTTTGTGGGTACTCGTAGGTGCTTGTGGGTACTTGTAGGTGCTTGTGGGTACTTATGGGTGCTTGTGGGTGCTTGTGGGTACTTGTGGGTGCTTGTGGGTGCTTGTGGGTACTTGTAGGTACTTGTGGGTTTTTGTGGGTACTTGTGGGTTCTTGTAGGTACTTTTGGGTACTTGTAGGTACTTGTGGGTACTTGTAGGTGTTTGTGGGTACTTGTAGGTACTTGTGGGTACTTGTAGGTACTTGTGGGTACTTGTGGGTACTTGTGGGTACTTGTAGGTGCTTGTGGGTGCTTGTAGGTGCTTGTGGGTACTTGTAGGTACTTGTGGGTACTTGTAGGAGCTTGTAGGTACTTGAAGGTACTTGTAGGAGCTAGTAGGTACTTGTAGGAACTTTAAGGTACTTGTAGGAGCTTGTAGGTACTTGTAGAAGCTTTTAGGTACTTGTAGGAGCTTGTAGGTACTTGTGGGTGCTTGTGGGTACTTGTGGGTGCTTGTGGGTACTTATGGGTGCTTGTGGGTACTTGTAGGTGCTTGTGGGTACTTGTGGGTACTTGTAGGTATTTGTGGGTACTTTTAGGTACTTTTAGGTACTTGTGGGTACTTGTGGATACTTGTGGGTACTTGTGGATACTTGTGGATACTTGTAGGTACTTGTGGGCACTTGTGGATACTTGTGGATACTTGTAGGTACTTGTGGGTACTTGTGGATACTTGTGGGTACTTGTAGGAGCTTGTAGGTACTTGTAGGTGTTTGTGGGTACTTGTAGGTACTTGTGGGTACTTGTAGGTACTTGTGGGTACTTGTGGGTACTTGTAGGTGCTTGTGGGTGCTTGTAGGTGCTTGTGGGTACTTGTAGGAGCTTTGAGGTACTTGAAGGTACTTGTAGGAGCTAGTAGGTACTTTTAGGAGCTTTTAGGTACTTGTAGGAGCTTGTAGGTACTTGTAGAAGCTTTTAGGTACTTGTAGGAGCTTGTAGGTACTTGTGGGTGCTTGTGGGTGCTTGTGGGTACTTGTGGGTGCTTGTGGGTACTTATGGGTGCTTGTGGGTACTTGTAGGTGCTTGTGGGTACTTGTGGGTACTTGTGGGTACTTGTGGATACTTGTGGATACTTGTAGGTACTTGTGGGCACTTGTGGATACTTGTGGATACTTGTAGGTACTTGTGGGTACTTGTGGATACTTGTGGGTACTTGTAGGAGCTTGTAGGTACTTGTAGGTACTTGTAGGAGCTTTTAGGTACTTGTAGGAGCTTGTAGGTACTTGTAGGAGCTTGTAGGTACTTGTTGGAGCTTTTAGGTACTTGTAGGAGCTTGTAGGTACTTGTGGGTGCTTGTGGGTACTTGCCCCGGGTACTTGTGGGTGCTTGAAGGTACTTGTGGGTACTTGTGGGTGCTTGAAGGTACTTGTGGGTACTTGCCCCGGGTACTTGTGGGTGCTTGAAGGTACTTGTGGGCACTCGCCCCGGGTGCTTGTAGGTGCTTGTGGATACTTGTAGGTGCTTGTGGGTGCTTGTAGGTGCTTGTGGGTTCTTGTAGGTACTTGTGGGTACTTGTGGGTGCTTGTAGGTACTTATGGGTACTTGCAGGTACTTGTGGGTACTTGTGGGTGCTTGTAGGTGTTTGTGGGTACTCGTAGGTGCTTGTGGGTACTTGTAGGTGCTTGTGGGTACTTATGGGTGCTTGTGGGTGCTTGTGGGTACTTGTGGGTGCTTGTGGGTGCTTGTGGGTACTTGTAGGTACTTGTGGGTGCTTGTGGGTACTTGTGGGTTCTTGTAGGTACTTGTGGGTACTTGCCCCGGGTACTTGTGGGTGCTTGAAGGTACTTGTGGGTGCTTGAAGGTACTTGTGGGTACTTGCCCCGGGTACTTGTGGGTGCTTGAAGGTACTTGTAGGCACTTGCCCCGGGTGCTTGTAGGTGCTGGTGGTTACTTGTAGGTGCTTGTGGGTGCTTGTAGGTGCTTGTGGGTTCTTGTAGGTACTTGTGGGTACTTGTGGGTGCTTGTAGGTACTTATGGGTACTTATGGGTACTTGCAGGTACTTGTGGGTACTTGTGGGTGCTTGTAGGTGTTTGTGGGTACTCGTAGGTGCTTGTGGGTACTTGTAGGTGCTTGTGGGTACTTATGGGTGCTTGTGGGTGCTTGTGGGTACTTATGGGTACTTGTGGGTGCTTGTGGGTGCTTGTGGGTACTTGTAGGTACTTGTGGGTGCTTGTGGGTACTTGTGGGTTCTTGTAGGTACTTGTAGGTACTTGTGGGTACTTGTAAGTACTTGTGGGTACTTGTAGGTGTTTGTGGGTACTTGTAGGTACTTGTGGGTACTTGTAGGTACTTGTGGGTACTTGTGGGTACTTGTAGGTGCTTGTGGGTGCTTTTAGGTACTTGTGGGTACTTGTAGGTACTTGTGGGTACTTGTAGGAGCTTGTAGGTACTTAAAGGTACTTGTAGGAGCTTGTAGGTACTTGTAGGAGCTTTTAGGTACTTGTAGGAGCTTGTAGGTACTTGTGGGTGCTTGTGGGTGCTTGTGGGTACTTGTGGGTGCTTGTGGGTACTTATGGGTGCTTGTGGGTACTTGTGGGTGCTTGTGGGTACTTATGGGTGCTTGTGGGTACTTGTGGGTACTTGTGGGTACTTGTAGGTATTTGTGGGTACTTTTAGGTACTTGTGGGTACTTGTGGATACTTGTGGATACTTGTAGGTACTTGTGGGCACTTGTGGATACTTGTGGATACTTGTAGGTACTTGTGGGTACTTGTGGATACTTGTGGGTACTTGTAGGAGCTTGTAGGTACTTGTAGGTACTTGTAGGAGCTTGTAGGTACTTGTAGGTGCTTGTGGGTACTTATGGGTGCTTGTGGGTGCTTGTGGGTACTTGTGGGTGCTTGTGGGTGCTTGTGGGTACTTGTAGGTACTTGTGGGTGCTTGTGGGTACTTGTGGGTTCTTGTAGGTACTTGTAGGTACTTTTGGGTACTTGTAGGTACTTGTGGGTACTTGTAGGTGTTTGTGGGTACTTGTAGGTACTTGTGGGTACTTGTAGGTACTTGTGGGTACTTGTGGGTACTTGTGGGTACTTGTAGGTGCTTGTGGGTGCTTGTAGGTGCTTGTGGGTACTTGTAGGTACTTGTGGGTACTTGTAGGAGCTTGTAGGTACTTGAAGGTACTTGTAGGAGCTAGTAGGTACTTGTAGGAACTTTAAGGTACTTGTAGGAGCTTGTAGGTACTTGTAGAAGCTTTTAGGTACTTGTAGGAGCTTGTAGGTACTTGTGGGTGCTTGTGGGTACTTGTGGGTGCTTGTGGGTACTTATGGGTGCTTGTGGGTACTTGTAGGTGCTTGTGGGTACTTGTGGGTACTTGTAGGTATTTGTGGGTACTTTTAGGTACTTTTAGGTACTTGTGGGTACTTGTGGATACTTGTGGGTACTTGTGGATACTTGTGGATACTTGTAGGTACTTGTGGGCACTTGTGGATACTTGTGGATACTTGTAGGTACTTGTGGGTACTTGTGGATACTTGTGGGTACTTGTAGGAGCTTGTAGGTACTTGTAGGTGTTTGTGGGTACTTGTAGGTACTTGTGGGTACTTGTAGGTACTTGTGGGTACTTGTAGGTACTTGTGGGTACTTGTGGGTACTTGTGGGTACTTGTAGGTGCTTGTGGGTGCTTGTAGGTGCTTGTGGGTACTTGTAGGAGCTTTGAGGTACTTGAAGGTACTTGTAGGAGCTAGTAGGTACTTTTAGGAGCTTTTAGGTACTTGTAGGAGCTTGTAGGTACTTGTAGAAGCTTTTAGGTACTTGTAGGAGCTTGTAGGTACTTGTGGGTGCTTGTGGGTGCTTGTGGGTACTTGTGGGTGCTTGTGGGTACTTATGGGTGCTTGTGGGTACTTGTAGGTGCTTGTGGGTACTTGTGGGTACTTGTAGGTATTTGTGGGTACTTTTAGGTACTTTTAGGTACTTGTGGGTACTTGTGGATACTTGTGGGTACTTGTGGATACTTGTGGATACTTGTAGGTACTTGTGGGCACTTGTGGATACTTGTGGATACTTGTAGGTACTTGTGGGTACTTGTGGATACTTGTGGGTACTTGTAGGAGCTTGTAGGTACTTGTAGGTACTTGTAGGAGCTTTTAGGTACTTGTAGGAGCTTGTAGGTACTTGTAGGAGCTTGTAGGTACTTGTAGGAGCTTTTAGGTACTTGTAGGAGCTTGTAGGTACTTGTGGGTGCTTGTGGGTACTTGCCCCGGGTACTTGTGGGTGCTTGAAGGTACTTGTGGGTACTTGTGGGTGCTTGAAGGTACTTGTGGGTACTTGCCCCGGGTACTTGTGGGTGCTTGAAGGTACTTGTGGGCACTCGCCCCGGGTGCTTGTAGGTGCTTGTGGATACTTGTAGGTGCTTGTGGGTGCTTGTAGGTGCTTGTGGGTTCTTGTAGGTACTTGTGGGTACTTGTGGGTGCTTGTAGGTACTTATGGGTACTTGCAGGTACTTGTGGGTACTTGAAGGTACTTGTGGGCACTCGCCCCGGGTGCTTGTAGGTGCTTGTGGATACTTGTAGGTGCTTGTGGGTGCTTGTAGGTGCTTGTGGGTTCTTGTAGGTACTTGTGGGTACTTGTGGGTGCTTGTAGGTACTTATGGGTACTTGCAGGTACTTGTGGGTACTTGTGGGTGCTTGTAGGTGTTTGTGGGTACTCGTAGGTGCTTGTGGGTACTTGTAGGTGCTTGTGGGTACTTATGGGTGCTTGTGGGTGCTTGTGGGTACTTGTGGGTGCTTGTGGGTACTTGTAGGTACTTGTGGGTTTTTGTGGGTACTTGTGGGTTCTTGTAGGTACTTTTGGGTACTTGTAGGTACTTGTGGGTACTTGTAGGTGTTTGTGGGTACTTGTAGGTACTTGTGGGTACTTGTAGGTACTTGTGGGTACTTGTGGGTACTTGTGGGTACTTGTAGGTGCTTGTGGGTGCTTGTAGGTGCTTGTGGGTACTTGTAGGTACTTGTGGGTACTTGTAGGAGCTTGTAGGTACTTGAAGGTACTTGTAGGAGCTAGTAGGTACTTGTAGGAACTTTAAGGTACTTGTAGGAGCTTGTAGGTACTTGTAGAAGCTTTTAGGTACTTGTAGGAGCTTGTAGGTACTTGTGGGTGCTTGTGGGTACTTGTGGGTGCTTGTGGGTACTTATGGGTGCTTGTGGGTACTTGTAGGTGCTTGTGGGTACTTGTGGGTACTTGTAGGTATTTGTGGGTAATTTTAGGTACTTTTAGGTACTTGTGGGTACTTGTGGATACTTGTGGGTACTTGTGGATACTTGTGGATACTTGTAGGTACTTGTGGGCACTTGTGGATACTTGTGGATACTTGTAGGTACTTGTGGGTACTTGTGGATACTTGTGGGTACTTGTAGGAGCTTGTAGGTACTTGTAGGTGTTTGTGGGTACTTGTAGGTACTTGTGGGTACTTGTAGGTACTTGTGGGTACTTGTGGGTACTTGTAGGTGCTTGTGGGTGCTTGTAGGTGCTTGTGGGTACTTGTAGGAGCTTTGAGGTACTTGAAGGTACTTGTAGGAGCTAGTAGGTACTTTTAGGAGCTTTTAGGTACTTGTAGGAGCTTGTAGGTACTTGTAGAAGCTTTTAGGTACTTGTAGGAGCTTGTAGGTACTTGTGGGTGCTTGTGGGTGCTTGTGGGTACTTGTGGGTGCTTGTGGGTACTTATGGGTGCTTGTGGGTACTTGTAGGTGCTTGTGGGTACTTGTGGGTACTTGTGGGTACTTGTGGATACTTGTGGATACTTGTAGGTACTTGTGGGCACTTGTGGATACTTGTGGATACTTGTAGGTACTTGTGGGTACTTGTGGATACTTGTGGGTACTTGTAGGAGCTTGTAGGTACTTGTAGGTACTTGTAGGAGCTTTTAGGTACTTGTAGGAGCTTGTAGGTACTTGTAGGAGCTTGTAGGTACTTGTTGGAGCTTTTAGGTACTTGTAGGAGCTTGTAGGTACTTGTGGGTGCTTGTGGGTACTTGCCCCGGGTACTTGTGGGTGCTTGAAGGTACTTGTGGGTACTTGTGGGTGCTTGAAGGTACTTGTGGGTACTTGCCCCGGGTACTTGTGGGTGCTTGAAGGTACTTGTGGGCACTCGCCCCGGGTGCTTGTAGGTGCTTGTGGATACTTGTAGGTGCTTGTGGGTGCTTGTAGGTGCTTGTGGGTTCTTGTAGGTACTTGTGGGTACTTGTGGGTGCTTGTAGGTACTTATGGGTACTTGCAGGTACTTGTGGGTACTTGTGGGTGCTTGTAGGTGTTTGTGGGTACTCGTAGGTGCTTGTGGGTACTTGTAGGTGCTTGTGGGTACTTATGGGTGCTTGTGGGTGCTTGTGGGTACTTGTGGGTGCTTGTGGGTGCTTGTGGGTACTTGTAGGTACTTGTGGGTGCTTGTGGGTACTTGTGGGTTCTTGTAGGTACTTGTGGGTACTTGCCCCGGGTACTTGTGGGTGCTTGAAGGTACTTGTGGGTGCTTGAAGGTACTTGTGGGTACTTGCCCCGGGTACTTGTGGGTGCTTGAAGGTACTTGTAGGCACTTGCCCCGGGTGCTTGTAGGTGCTGGTGGTTACTTGTAGGTGCTTGTGGGTGCTTGTAGGTGCTTGTGGGTTCTTGTAGGTACTTGTGGGTACTTGTGGGTGCTTGTAGGTACTTATGGGTACTTATGGGTACTTGCAGGTACTTGTGGGTACTTGTGGGTGCTTGTAGGTGTTTGTGGGTACTCGTAGGTGCTTGTGGGTACTTGTAGGTGCTTGTGGGTACTTATGGGTGCTTGTGGGTGCTTGTGGGTACTTATGGGTACTTGTGGGTGCTTGTGGGTGCTTGTGGGTACTTGTAGGTACTTGTGGGTGCTTGTGGGTACTTGTGGGTTCTTGTAGGTACTTGTAGGTACTTGTGGGTACTTGTAAGTACTTGTGGGTACTTGTAGGTGTTTGTGGGTACTTGTAGGTGCTTGTGGGTGCTTTTAGGTACTTGTGGGTACTTGTAGGTACTTGTGGGTACTTGTAGGAGCTTGTAGGTACTTAAAGGTACTTGTAGGAGCTTGTAGGTACTTGTAGGAGCTTTTAGGTACTTGTAGGAGCTTGTAGGTACTTGTGGGTGCTTGTGGGTGCTTGTGGGTACTTGTGGGTGCTTGTGGGTACTTATGGGTGCTTGTGGGTACTTGTGGGTGCTTGTGGGTACTTATGGGTGCTTGTGGGTACTTGTGGGTACTTGTGGGTACTTGTAGGTATTTGTGGGTACTTTTAGGTACTTGTGGGTACTTGTGGATACTTGTGGATACTTGTAGGTACTTGTGGGCACTTGTGGATACTTGTGGATACTTGTAGGTACTTGTGGGTACTTGTGGATACTTGTGGGTACTTGTAGGAGCTTGTAGGTACTTGTAGGTACTTGTAGGAGCTTTTAGGTACTTGTAGGAGCTTGTAGGTACTTGTAGGAGCTTTTAGGTACTTGTAGGAGCTTGTAGGAGCTTTTATTTACTTGTAGGAGCTTGTAGGTACTTGTGGGTGCTTGTGGGTACTTGCCCCGGGTACTTGTGGGTGCTTGAAGGTACTTGTGGGTACTTGTGGGTGCTTGAAGGTACTTGTGGGTACTTGCCCCGGGTACTTGTGGGTGCTTGAAGGTACTTGTGGGCACTCGCCCCGGGTGCTTGTAGGTGCTTGTGGATACTTGTAGGTGCTTGTGGGTGCTTGTAGGTGCTTGAAGGTACTTGTGGGTACTTGCCCCGGGTACTTGTGGGTGCTTGAAGGTACTTGTGGGCACTCGCCCCGGGTGCTTGTAGGTGCTTGTGGATACTTGTAGGTGCTTGTGGGTGCTTGTAGGTGCTTGTGGTTTCTTGTAGGTACTTGTGGGTACTTGTGGGTGCTTGTAGGTACTTATGGGTACTTGCAGGTACTTGTGGGTACTTGTGGGTGCTTGTAGGTGTTTGTGGGTACTCGTAGGTGCTTGTGGGTACTTGTAGGTGCTTGTGGGTACTTATGGGTGCTTGTGGGTGCTTGTGGGTACTTGTGGGTGCTTGTGGGTGCTTGTGGGTGCTTGTGGGTACTTGTAGGTACTTGTGGGTGCTTGTGGGTACTTGTGGGTTCTTGTAGGTACTTGAAGGTACTTTTGGGTACTTGTAGGTACTTGTGGGTACTTGTAGGTGTTTGTGGGTACTTGTAGGTACTTGTGGGTACTTGTAGGTACTTGTGGGTACTTGTGGGTACTTGTGGGTACTTGTAGGTGCTTGTGGGTGCTTGTAGGTGCTTGTGGGTACTTATAGGTACTTGTGGGTACTTGTAGGAGCTTGTGGGTGCTTGTGGGTACTTATGGGTGCTTGTGGGTACTTGTAGGTGCTTGTGGGTACTTGTGGGTACTTGTAGGTATTTGTGGGTACTTTTAGGTACTTTTAGGTACTTGTGGGTACTTGTGGATACTTGTGGGTACTTGTGGATACTTGTGGATACTTGTAGGTACTTGTGGGCACTTGTGGATACTTGTGGATACTTGTAGGTACTTGTGGGTACTTGTGGATACTTGTGGGTACTTGTAGGAGCTTGTAGGTACTTGTAGGTACTTGTAGGAGCTTTTAGGTACTTGTAGGAGCTTGTAGGTACTTGTAGGAGCTTGTAGGTACTTGTTGGAGCTTTTAGGTACTTGTAGGAGCTTGTAGGTACTTGTGGGTGCTTGTGGGTACTTGCCCCGGGTACTTGTGGGTGCTTGAAGGTACTTGTGGGTACTTGTGGGTGCTTGAAGGTACTTGTGGGTACTTGCCCCGGGTACTTGTGGGTGCTTGAAGGTACTTGTGGGCACTCGCCCCGGGTGCTTGTAGGTGCTTGTGGATACTTGTAGGTGCTTGTGGGTGCTTGTAGGTGCTTGTGGGTTCTTGTAGGTACTTGTGGGTACTTGTGGGTGCTTGTAGGTACTTATGGGTACTTGCAGGTACTTGTGGGTACTTGTGGGTGCTTGTAGGTGTTTGTGGGTACTCGTAGGTGCTTGTGGGTACTTGTAGGTGCTTGTGGGTACTTATGGGTGCTTGTGGGTGCTTGTGGGTACTTGTGGGTGCTTGTGGGTGCTTGTGGGTACTTGTAGGTACTTGTGGGTGCTTGTGGGTACTTGTGGGTTCTTGTAGGTACTTGTGGGTACTTGCCCCGGGTACTTGTGGGTGCTTGAAGGTACTTGTGGGTGCTTGAAGGTACTTGTGGGTACTTGCCCCGGGTACTTGTGGGTGCTTGAAGGTACTTGTAGGCACTTGCCCCGGGTGCTTGTAGGTGCTGGTGGTTACTTGTAGGTGCTTGTGGGTGCTTGTAGGTGCTTGTGGGTTCTTGTAGGTACTTGTGGGTACTTGTGGGTGCTTGTAGGTACTTATGGGTACTTATGGGTACTTGCAGGTACTTGTGGGTACTTGTGGGTGCTTGTAGGTGTTTGTGGGTACTCGTAGGTGCTTGTGGGTACTTGTAGGTGCTTGTGGGTACTTATGGGTGCTTGTGGGTGCTTGTGGGTACTTATGGGTACTTGTGGGTGCTTGTGGGTGCTTGTGGGTACTTGTAGGTACTTGTGGGTGCTTGTGGGTACTTGTGGGTTCTTGTAGGTACTTGTAGGTACTTGTGGGTACTTGTAAGTACTTGTGGGTACTTGTAGGTGTTTGTGGGTACTTGTAGGTACTTGTGGGTACTTGTAGGTACTTGTGGGTACTTGTGGGTACTTGTAGGTGCTTGTGGGTGCTTTTAGGTACTTGTGGGTACTTGTAGGTACTTGTGGGTACTTGTAGGAGCTTGTAGGTACTTAAAGGTACTTGTAGGAGCTTGTAGGTACTTGTAGGAGCTTTTAGGTACTTGTAGGAGCTTGTAGGTACTTGTGGGTGCTTGTGGGTGCTTGTGGGTACTTGTGGGTGCTTGTGGGTACTTATGGGTGCTTGTGGGTACTTGTGGGTGCTTGTGGGTACTTATGGGTGCTTGTGGGTACTTGTGGGTACTTGTGGGTACTTGTAGGTATTTGTGGGTACTTTTAGGTACTTGTGGGTACTTGTGGATACTTGTGGATACTTGTAGGTACTTGTGGGCACTTGTGGATACTTGTGGATACTTGTAGGTACTTGTGGGTACTTGTGGATACTTGTGGGTACTTGTAGGAGCTTGTAGGTACTTGTAGGTACTTGTAGGAGCTTTTAGGTACTTGTAGGAGCTTGTAGGTACTTGTAGGAGCTTTTAGGTACTTGTAGGAGCTTGTAGGAGCTTTTATTTACTTGTAGGAGCTTGTAGGTACTTGTGGGTGCTTGTGGGTACTTGCCCCGGGTACTTGTGGGTGCTTGAAGGTACTTGTGGGTACTTGTGGGTGCTTGAAGGTACTTGTGGGTACTTGCCCCGGGTACTTGTGGGTGCTTGAAGGTACTTGTGGGCACTCGCCCCGGGTGCTTGTAGGTGCTTGTGGATACTTGTAGGTGCTTGTGGGTGCTTGTAGGTGCTTGAAGGTACTTGTGGGTACTTGCCCCGGGTACTTGTGGGTGCTTGAAGGTACTTGTGGGCACTCGCCCCGGGTGCTTGTAGGTGCTTGTGGATACTTGTAGGTGCTTGTGGGTGCTTGTAGGTGCTTGTGGTTTCTTGTAGGTACTTGTGGGTACTTGTGGGTGCTTGTAGGTACTTATGGGTACTTGCAGGTACTTGTGGGTACTTGTGGGTGCTTGTAGGTGTTTGTGGGTACTCGTAGGTGCTTGTGGGTACTTGTAGGTGCTTGTGGGTACTTATGGGTGCTTGTGGGTGCTTGTGGGTACTTGTGGGTGCTTGTGGGTGCTTGTGGGTGCTTGTGGGTACTTGTAGGTACTTGTGGGTGCTTGTGGGTACTTGTGGGTTCTTGTAGGTACTTGAAGGTACTTTTGGGTACTTGTAGGTACTTGTGGGTACTTGTAGGTGTTTGTGGGTACTTGTAGGTACTTGTGGGTACTTGTAGGTACTTGTGGGTACTTGTGGGTACTTGTGGGTACTTGTAGGTGCTTGTGGGTGCTTGTAGGTGCTTGTGGGTACTTATAGGTACTTGTGGGTACTTGTAGGAGCTTGTGGGTGCTTGTGGGTACTTATGGGTGCTTGTGGGTACTTGTAGGTGCTTGTGGGTACTTGTGGGTACTTGTAGGTATTTGTGGGTACTTTTAGGTACTTTTAGGTACTTGTGGGTACTTGTGGATACTTGTGGGTACTTGTGGATACTTGTGGATACTTGTAGGTACTTGTGGGCACTTGTGGATACTTGTGGATACTTGTAGGTACTTGTGGGTACTTGTGGATACTTGTGGGTACTTGTAGGAGCTTGTAGGTACTTGTAGGTACTTGTAGGAGCTTTTAGGTACTTGTAGGAGCTTGTAGGTACTTGTAGGAGCTTGTAGGTACTTGTTGGAGCTTTTAGGTACTTGTAGGAGCTTGTAGGTACTTGTGGGTGCTTGTGGGTACTTGCCCCGGGTACTTGTGGGTGCTTGAAGGTACTTGTGGGTACTTGTGGGTGCTTGAAGGTACTTGTGGGTACTTGCCCCGGGTACTTGTGGGTGCTTGAAGGTACTTGTGGGCACTCGCCCCGGGTGCTTGTAGGTGCTTGTGGATACTTGTAGGTGCTTGTGGGTGCTTGTAGGTGCTTGTGGGTTCTTGTAGGTACTTGTGGGTACTTGTGGGTGCTTGTAGGTACTTATGGGTACTTGCAGGTACTTGTGGGTACTTGTGGGTGCTTGTAGGTGTTTGTGGGTACTCGTAGGTGCTTGTGGGTACTTGTAGGTGCTTGTGGGTACTTATGGGTGCTTGTGGGTGCTTGTGGGTACTTGTGGGTGCTTGTGGGTGCTTGTGGGTACTTGTAGGTACTTGTGGGTGCTTGTGGGTACTTGTGGGTTCTTGTAGGTACTTGTGGGTACTTGCCCCGGGTACTTGTGGGTGCTTGAAGGTACTTGTGGGTGCTTGAAGGTACTTGTGGGTACTTGCCCCGGGTACTTGTGGGTGCTTGAAGGTACTTGTAGGCACTTGCCCCGGGTGCTTGTAGGTGCTGGTGGTTACTTGTAGGTGCTTGTGGGTGCTTGTAGGTGCTTGTGGGTTCTTGTAGGTACTTGTGGGTACTTGTGGGTGCTTGTAGGTACTTATGGGTACTTATGGGTACTTGCAGGTACTTGTGGGTACTTGTGGGTGCTTGTAGGTGTTTGTGGGTACTCGTAGGTGCTTGTGGGTACTTGTAGGTGCTTGTGGGTACTTATGGGTGCTTGTGGGTGCTTGTGGGTACTTATGGGTACTTGTGGGTGCTTGTGGGTGCTTGTGGGTACTTGTAGGTACTTGTGGGTGCTTGTGGGTACTTGTGGGTTCTTGTAGGTACTTGTAGGTACTTGTGGGTACTTGTAAGTACTTGTGGGTACTTGTAGGTGTTTGTGGGTACTTGTAGGTACTTGTGGGTACTTGTAGGTACTTGTGGGTACTTGTGGGTACTTGTAGGTGCTTGTGGGTGCTTTTAGGTACTTGTGGGTACTTGTAGGTACTTGTGGGTACTTGTAGGAGCTTGTAGGTACTTAAAGGTACTTGTAGGAGCTTGTAGGTACTTGTAGGAGCTTTTAGGTACTTGTAGGAGCTTGTAGGTACTTGTGGGTGCTTGTGGGTGCTTGTGGGTACTTGTGGGTGCTTGTGGGTACTTATGGGTGCTTGTGGGTACTTGTGGGTGCTTGTGGGTACTTATGGGTGCTTGTGGGTACTTGTGGGTACTTGTGGGTACTTGTAGGTATTTGTGGGTACTTTTAGGTACTTGTGGGTACTTGTGGATACTTGTGGATACTTGTAGGTACTTGTGGGCACTTGTGGATACTTGTGGATACTTGTAGGTACTTGTGGGTACTTGTGGATACTTGTGGGTACTTGTAGGAGCTTGTAGGTACTTGTAGGTACTTGTAGGAGCTTTTAGGTACTTGTAGGAGCTTGTAGGTACTTGTAGGAGCTTTTAGGTACTTGTAGGAGCTTGTAGGAGCTTTTAGGTACTTGTAGGAGCTTGTAGGTACTTGTGGGTGCTTGTGGGTACTTGCCCCGGGTACTTGTGGGTGCTTGAAGGTACTTGTGGGTACTTGTGGGTGCTTGAAGGTACTTGTGGGTACTTGCCCCAGGTACTTGTGGGTGCTTGAAGGTACTTGTGGGCACTCGCCCCGGGTGCTTGTAGGTGCTTGTGGATACTTGTAGGTGCTTGTGGGTGCTTGTAGGTGCTTGAAGGTACTTGTGGGTACTTGCCCCGGGTACTTGTGGGTGCTTGAAGGTACTTGTGGGCACTCGCCCCGGGTGCTTGTAGGTGCTTGTGGATACTTGTAGGTGCTTGTGGGTGCTTGTAGGTGCTTGTGGTTTCTTGTAGGTACTTGTGGGTACTTGTGGGTGCTTGTAGGTACTTATGGGTACTTGCAGGTACTTGTGGGTACTTGTGGGTGCTTGTAGGTGTTTGTGGGTACTCGTAGGTGCTTGTGGGTACTTGTAGGTGCTTGTGGGTACTTATGGGTGCTTGTGGGTGCTTGTGGGTACTTGTGGGTGCTTGTGGGTGCTTGTGGGTACTTGTAGGTACTTGTGGGTGCTTGTGGGTACTTGTGGGTTCTTGTAGGTACTTGAAGGTACTTTTGGGTACTTGTAGGTGTTTGTGGGTACTTGTAGGTGTTTGTGGGTACTTGTAGGTACTTGTGGGTACTTGTAGGTACTTGTGGGTACTTGTGGGTACTTGTGGGTACTTGTAGGTGCTTGTGGGTGCTTGTAGGTGCTTGTGGGTACTTATAGGTACTTGTGGGTACTTGTAGGAGCTTGTAGGTACTTGAAGGTACTTGTAGGAGCTAGTAGGTACTTGTAGGAGCTTTAAGGTACTTGTAGGAGCTTGTAGGTACTTGTAGAAGCTTTTAGGTACTTGTAGGAGCTTGTAGGTACTTGTGGGTGCTTGTGGGTACTTGTGGGTGCTTGTGGGTACTTATGGGTGCTTGTGGGTACTTGTAGGTGCTTGTGGGTACTTGTGGGTACTTGTAGGTATTTGTGGGTACTTTTAGGTACTTGTGGGTACTTGTGGATACTTGTGGGTACTTGTAGGAGCTTGTAGGTACTTGTAGGTGTTTGTGGGTACTTGTGGGTACTTGTAGGTACTTGTGGGTACTTGTGGGTACTTGTAGGTGCTTGTGGGTGCTTGTAGGTGCTTGTGGGTACTTGTAGGTACTTGTGGGTACTTGTAGGAGCTTTGAGGTACTTGAAGGTACTTGTAGGAGCTAGTAGGTACTTTTAGGAGCTTTTAGGTACTTGTAGGAGCTTGTAGGTACTTGTAGAAGCTTTTAGGTACTTGTAGGAGCTTGTAGGTACTTGTGGGTGCTTGTGGGTGCTTGTGGGTACTTGTGGGTGCTTGTGGGTACTTATGGGTGCTTGTGGGTACTTGTAGGTGCTTGTGGGTACTTGTGGGTACTTGTAGGTATTTGTGGGTACTTTTAGGTACTTTTAGGTACTTGTGGGTACTTGTGGATACTTGTGGGTACTTGTGGATACTTGTGGATACTTGTAGGTACTTGTGGGCACTTGTGGATACTTGTGGATACTTGTAGGTACTTGTGGGTACTTGTGGATACTTGTGGGTACTTGTAGGAGCTTGTAGGTACTTGTAGGTACTTGTAGGAGCTTTTAGGTACTTGTAGGAGCTTGTAGGTACTTGTAGGAGCTTGTAGGTACTTGTGGGTGCTTGTGGGTACTTGCCCCGGGTACTTGTGGGTGCTTGAAGGTACTTGTGGGTACTTGTGGGTGCTTGAAGGTACTTGTGGGTACTTGCCCCGGGTACTTGTGGGTGCTTGAAGGAACTTGTGGGCACTCGCCCCGGGTGCTTGTAGGTGCTTGTGGATACTTGTAGGTGCTTGTGGGTGCTTGTAGGTGCTTGTGGGTTCTTGTAGGTACTTGTGGGTACTTGTGGGTGCTTGTAGGTACTTATGGGTACTTGCAGGTACTTGTGGGTACTTGTGGGTACTTGTGGGTGCTTGTAGGTGTTTGTGGGTACTCGTAGGTGCTTGTGGGTACTTGTAGGTGCTTGTGGGTACTTATGGGTGCTTGTGGGTGCTTGTGGGTACTTGTGGGTGCTTGTGGGTGCTTGTGGGTACTTGTAGGTACTTGTGGGTGCTTGTGGGTACTTGTGGGTTCTTGTAGGTACTTGAAGGTACTTTTGGGTACTTGTAGGTACTTGTGGGTACTTGTAGGTGTTTGTGGGTACTTGTAGGTACTTGTGGGTACTTGTAGGTACTTGTGGGTACTTGTGGGTACTTGTGGGTACTTGTAGGTGCTTGTGGGTGCTTGTAGGTGCTTGTGGGTACTTATAGGTACTTGTGGGTACTTGTAGGAGCTTGTAGGTACTTGAAGGTACTTGTAGGAGCTAGTAGGTACTTGTAGGAGCTTTAAGGTACTTGTAGGAGCTTGTAGGTACTTGTAGAAGCTTTTAGGTACTTGTAGGAGCTTGTAGGTACTTGTGGGTGCTTGTGGGTACTTGTGGGTGCTTGTGGGTACTTATGGGTGCTTGTGGGTACTTGTAGGTGCTTGTGGGTACTTGTGGGTACTTGTAGGTATTTGTGGGTACTTTTAGGTACTTGTGGGTACTTGTGGATACTTGTGGGTACTTGTGGATACTTGTGGATACTTGTAGGTACTTGTGGGCACTTGTGGATACTTGTGGATACTTGTAGGTACTTGTGGGTACTTGTGGATACTTGTGGGTACTTGTAGGAGCTTGTAGGTACTTGTAGGTGTTTGTGGGTACTTGTAGGTACTTGTGGGTACTTGTAGGTACTTGTGGGTACTTGTAGGTGCTTGTGGGTGCTTGTAGGTGCTTGTGGGTACTTGTAGGTACTTGTGGGTACTTGTAGGAGCTTTGAGGTACTTGAAGGTACTTGTAGGAGCTAGTAGGTACTTTTAGGAGCTTTTAGGTACTTGTAGGAGCTTGTAGGTACTTGTAGAAGCTTTTAGGTACTTGTAGGAGCTTGTAGGTACTTGTGGGTGCTTGTGGGTGCTTGTGGGTACTTGTGGGTGCTTGTGGGTACTTATGGGTGCTTGTGGGTACTTGTAGGTGCTTGTGGGTACTTGTGGGTACTTGTAGGTATTTGTGGGTACTTTTAGGTACTTTTAGGTACTTGTGGGTACTTGTGGATACTTGTGGGTACTTGTGGATACTTGTGGATACTTGTAGGTACTTGTGGGCACTTGTGGATACTTGTGGATACTTGTAGGTACTTGTGGGTACTTGTGGATACTTGTGGGTACTTGTAGGAGCTTGTAGGTACTTGTAGGTACTTGTAGGAGCTTTTAGGTACTTGTAGGAGCTTGTAGGTACTTGTAGGAGCTTGTAGGTACTTGTGGGTGCTTGTGGGTACTTGCCCCGGGTACTTGTGGGTGCTTGAAGGTACTTGTGGGTACTTGTGGGTGCTTGAAGGTACTTGTGGGTACTTGCCCCGGGTACTTGTGGGTGCTTGAAGGTACTTGTGGGCACTCGCCCCGGGTGCTTGTAGGTGCTTGTGGATACTTGTAGGTGCTTGTGGGTGCTTGTAGGTGCTTGTGGGTTCTTGTAGGTACTTGTGGGTACTTGTGGGTGCTTGTAGGTACTTATGGGTACTTGCAGGTACTTGTGGGTACTTGTGGGTACTTGTGGGTGCTTGTAGGTGTTTGTGGGTACTCGTAGGTGCTTGTGGGTACTTGTAGGTGCTTGTGGGTACTTATGGGTGCTTGTGGGTGCTTGTGGGTACTTGTGGGTGCTTGTGGGTGCTTGTGGGTACTTGTAGGTACTTGTGGGTGCTTGTGGGTACTTGTGGGTTCTTGTAGGTACTTGAAGGTACTTTTGGGTACTTGTAGGTACTTGTGGGTACTTGTAGGTGTTTGTGGGTACTTGTAGGTACTTGTGGGTACTTGTAGGTACTTGTGGGTACTTGTGGGTACTTGTGGGTACTTGTAGGTGCTTGTGGGTGCTTGTAGGTGCTTGTGGGTACTTATAGGTACTTGTGGGTACTTGTAGGAGCTTGTAGGTACTTGAAGGTACTTGTAGGAGCTAGTAGGTACTTGTAGGAGCTTTAAGGTACTTGTAGGAGCTTGTAGGTACTTGTAGAAGCTTTTAGGTACTTGTAGGAGCTTGTAGGTACTTGTGGGTGCTTGTGGGTACTTGTGGGTGCTTGTGGGTACTTATGGGTGCTTGTGGGTACTTGTAGGTGCTTGTGGGTACTTGTGGGTACTTGTAGGTATTTGTGGGTACTTTTAGGTACTTGTGGGTACTTGTGGATACTTGTGGGTACTTGTGGATACTTGTGGATACTTGTAGGTACTTGTGGGCACTTGTGGATACTTGTGGATACTTGTAGGTACTTGTGGGTACTTGTGGATACTTGTGGGTACTTGTAGGAGCTTGTAGGTACTTGTAGGTGTTTGTGGGTACTTGTAGGTACTTGTGGGTACTTGTAGGTACTTGTGGGTACTTGTGGGTACTTGTAGGTGCTTGTGGGTGCTTGTAGGTGCTTGTGGGTACTTGTAGGTACTTGTGGGTACTTGTAGGAGCTTTGAGGTACTTGAAGGTACTTGTAGGAGCTAGTAGGTACTTTTAGGAGCTTTTAGGTACTTGTAGGAGCTTGTAGGTACTTGTAGAAGCTTTTAGGTACTTGTAGGAGCTTGTAGGTACTTGTGGGTGCTTGTGGGTGCTTGTGGGTACTTGTGGGTGCTTGTGGGTACTTATGGGTGCTTGTGGGTACTTGTAGGTGCTTGTGGGTACTTGTGGGTACTTGTAGGTATTTGTGGGTACTTTTAGGTACTTTTAGGTACTTGTGGGTACTTGTGGATACTTGTGGGTACTTGTGGATACTTGTGGATACTTGTAGGTACTTGTGGGCACTTGTGGATACTTGTGGATACTTGTAGGTACTTGTGGGTACTTGTGGATACTTGTGGGTACTTGTAGGAGCTTGTAGGTACTTGTAGGTACTTGTAGGAGCTTTTAGGTACTTGTAGGAGCTTGTAGGTACTTGTAGGAGCTTGTAGGTACTTGTAGGAGCTTTTAGGTACTTGTAGGAGCTTGTAGGTACTTGTGGGTGCTTGTGGGTACTTGCCCCGGGTACTTGTGGGTGCTTGAAGGTACTTGTGGGTACTTGTGGGTGCTTGAAGGTACTTGTGGGTACTTGCCCCGGGTACTTGTGGGTGCTTGAAGGTACTTGTGGGCACTCGCCCCGGGTGCTTGTAGGTGCTTGTGGATACTTGTAGGTGCTTGTGGGTGCTTGTAGGTGCTTGTGGGTTCTTGTAGGTACTTGTGGGTACTTGTGGGTGCTTGTAGGTACTTATGGGTACTTGCAGGTACTTGTGGGTACTTGTGGGTGCTTGTAGGTGTTTGTGGGTACTCGTAGGTGCTTGTGGGTACTTGTAGGTGCTTGTGGGTACTTATGGGTGCTTGTGGGTGCTTGTGGGTACTTGTGGGTGCTTGTGGGTGCTTGTGGGTACTTGTAGGTACTTGTGGGTGCTTGTGGGTACTTGTGGGTTCTTGTAGGTACTTGTAGGTACTTTTGGGTACTTGTAGGTACTTGTGGGTACTTGTAGGTGTTTGTGGGTACTTGTAGGTACTTGTGGGTACTTGTAGGTACTTGTGGGTACTTGTGGGTACTTGTGGGTACTTGTGGGTGCTTGTGGGTGCTTGTAGGTGCTTGTGGGTACTTATAGGTACTTGTGGGTACTTGTAGGAGCTTGTAGGTACTTGAAGGTACTTGTAGGAGCTAGTAGGTACTTGTAGGAGCTTTAAGGTACTTGTAGGAGCTTGTAGGTACTTGTAGAAGCTTTTAGGTACTTGTAGGAGCTTGTAGGTACTTGTGGGTGCTTGTGGGTACTTGTGGGTGCTTGTGGGTACTTATGGGTGCTTGTGGGCACTTGTAGGTGCTTGTGGGTACTTGTGGGTACTTGTAGGTATTTGTGGGTACTTTTAGGTACTTTTAGGTACTTGTGGGTACTTGTGGATACTTGTGGGTACTTGTGGATACTTGTGGATACTTGTAGGTACTTGTGGGCACTTGTGGATACTTGTGGATACTTGTAGGTACTTGTGGGTACTTGTGGATACTTGTGGGTACTTGTAGGAGCTTGTAGGTACTTGTAGGTACTTGTAGGAGCTTTTAGGTACTTGTAGGAGCTTGTAGGTACTTGTAGGAGCTTGTAGGTACTTGTAGGAGCTTTTAGGTACTTGTAGGAGCTTGTAGGTACTTGTGGGTGCTTGTGGGTACTTGCCCCGGGTACTTGTGGGTGCTTGAAGGTACTTGTGGGTACTTGTGGGTGCTTGAAGGTACTTGTGGGTACTTGCCCCGGGTACTTGTGGGTGCTTGAAGGTACTTGTGGGCACTCGCCCCGGGTGCTTGTAGGTGCTTGTGGATACTTGTAGGTGCTTGTGGGTGCTTGTAGGTGCTTGTGGGTTCTTGTAGGTACTTGTGGGTACTTGTGGGTGCTTGTAGGTACTTATGGGTACTTGCAGGTACTTGTGGGTACTTGTGGATACTTGTGGGTACTTGTAGGAGCTTGTAGGTACTTGTAGGTGTTTGTGGGTACTTGTGGGTACTTGTAGGTACTTGTGGGTACTTGTGGGTACTTGTAGGTGCTTGTGGGTGCTTGTAGGTGCTTGTGGGTACTTGTAGGTACTTGTGGGTACTTGTAGGAGCTTTGAGGTACTTGAAGGTACTTGTAGGAGCTAGTAGGTACTTTTAGGAGCTTTTAGGTACTTGTAGGAGCTTGTAGGTACTTGTAGAAGCTTTTAGGTACTTGTAGGAGCTTGTAGGTACTTGTGGGTGCTTGTGGGTGCTTGTGGGTACTTGTGGGTGCTTGTGGGTACTTATGGGTGCTTGTGGGTACTTGTAGGTGCTTGTGGGTACTTGTGGGTACTTGTAGGTATTTGTGGGTACTTTTAGGTACTTTTAGGTACTTGTGGGTACTTGTGGATACTTGTGGGTACTTGTGGATACTTGTGGATACTTGTAGGTACTTGTGGGCACTTGTGGATACTTGTGGATACTTGTAGGTGTTTGTGGGTACTCGTAGGTGCTTGTGGGTACTTGTAGGTACTTGTGGGTGCTTGTAGGTACTTATGGGTACTTGCAGGTACTTGTGGGTACTTGTGGGTGCTTGTAGGTGTTTGTGGGTACTCGTAGGTGCTTGTGGGTACTTGTAGGTGCTTGTGGGTACTTATGGGTGCTTGTGGGTGCTTGTGGGTACTTGTGGGTGCTTGTGGGTGCTTGTGGGTACTTGTAGGTACTTGTGGGTGCTTGTGGGTACTTGTGGGTTCTTGTAGGTACTTGTAGGTACTTTTGGGTACTTGTAGGTACTTGTGGGTACTTGTGGGTACTTGTGGATACTTGTGGGTACTTGTGGATACTTGTGGATACTTGTAGGTACTTGTGGGCACTTGTGGATACTTGTGGATACTTGTAGGTACTTGTGGGTACTTGTGGATACTTGTGGGTACTTGTAGGAGCTTGTAGGTACTTGTAGGTGTTTGTGGGTACTTGTAGGTACTTGTGGGTACTTGTAGGTACTTGTGGGTACTTGTGGGTACTTGTAGGTACTTGTGGGTGCTTGTGGGTACTTGTGGGTTCTTGTAGGTACTTGTAGGTACTTGTGGGTACTTGTGGGTACTTGTAGGTGCTTGTGGGTACTTGTAGGTACTTGTGGGTGCTTGTGGGTACTTGTGGGTTCTTGTAGGTACTTGTAGGTACTTTTGGGTACTTGTAGGTACTTGTGGGTACTTGTAGGTGTTTGTGGGTACTTGTAGGTACTTGTGGGTACTTGTAGGTACTTGTGGGTACTTGTGGGTACTTGTGGGTACTTGTGGGTGCTTGTGGGTGCTTGTAGGTGCTTGTGGGTACTTATAGGTACTTGTGGGTACTTGTAGGAGCTTGTAGGTACTTGAAGGTACTTGTAGGAGCTAGTAGGTACTTGTAGGAGCTTTAAGGTACTTGTAGGAGCTTGTAGGTACTTGTAGAAGCTTTTAGGTACTTGTAGGAGCTTGTAGGTACTTGTGGGTGCTTGTGGGTACTTGTGGGTGCTTGTGGGTACTTATGGGTGCTTGTGGGCACTTGTAGGTGCTTGTGGGTACTTGTGGGTACTTGTAGGTATTTGTGGGTACTTTTAGGTACTTTTAGGTACTTGTGGGTACTTGTGGATACTTGTGGGTACTTGTGGATACTTGTGGATACTTGTAGGTACTTGTGGGCACTTGTGGATACTTGTGGATACTTGTTGGTACTTGTGGGTACTTGTGGATACTTGTGGGTACTTGTAGGAGCTTGTAGGTACTTGTAGGTGTTTGTGGGTACTTGTAGGTACTTGTGGGTACTTGTAGGTACTTGTGGGTACTTGTGGGTACTTGTAGGTGCTTGTGGGTGCTTGTAGGTGCTTGTGGGTACTTGTAGGTACTTGTGGGTACTTGTAGGAGCTTTGAGGTACTTGAAGGTACTTGTAGGAGCTAGTAGGTACTTTTAGGAGCTTTTAGGTACTTGTAGGAGCTTGTAGGTACTTGTAGAAGCTTTTAGGTACTTGTAGGAGCTTGTAGGTACTTGTGGGTGCTTGTGGGTACTTGTGGGTGCTTGTGGGTACTTATGGGTGCTTGTGGGTACTTGTAGGTGCTTGTGGGTACTTGTGGGTACTTGTAGGTATTTGTGGGTACTTTTAGGTACTTTTAGGTACTTGTGGGTACTTGTGGATACTTGTGGGTACTTGTGGATACTTGTGGATACTTGTAGGTACTTGTGGGCACTTGTGGATACTTGTGGATACTTGTAGGTACTTGTGGGTACTTGTGGATACTTGTGGGTACTTGTAGGAGCTTGTAGGTACTTGTAGGTACTTGTAGGAGCTTTTAGGTACTTGTAGGAGCTTGTAGGTACTTGTAGGAGCTTGTAGGTACTTGTAGGAGCTTTTAGGTACTTGTAGGAGCTTGTAGGTACTTGTGGGTGCTTGTGGGTACTTGCCCCGGGTACTTGTGGGTGCTTGAAGGTACTTGTGGGTACTTGTGGGTGCTTGAAGGTACTTGTGGGTACTTGCCCCGGGTACTTGTGGGTGCTTGAAGGTACTTGTGGGCACTCGCCCCGGGTGCTTGTAGGTGCTTGTGGATACTTGTAGGTGCTTGTGGGTGCTTGTAGGTGCTTGTGGGTTCTTGTAGGTACTTGTGGGTACTTGTGGGTGCTTGTAGGTACTTATGGGTACTTGCAGGTACTTGTGGGTACTTGTGGATACTTGTGGGTACTTGTAGGAGCTTGTAGGTACTTGTAGGTGTTTGTGGGTACTTGTGGGTACTTGTAGGTACTTGTGGGTACTTGTGGGTACTTGTAGGTGCTTGTGGGTGCTTGTAGGTGCTTGTGGGTACTTGTAGGTACTTGTGGGTACTTGTAGGAGCTTTGAGGTACTTGAAGGTACTTGTAGGAGCTAGTAGGTACTTTTAGGAGCTTTTAGGTACTTGTAGGAGCTTGTAGGTACTTGTAGAAGCTTTTAGGTACTTGTAGGAGCTTGTAGGTACTTGTGGGTGCTTGTGGGTGCTTGTGGGTACTTGTGGGTGCTTGTGGGTACTTATGGGTGCTTGTGGGTACTTGTAGGTGCTTGTGGGTACTTGTGGGTACTTGTAGGTATTTGTGGGTACTTTTAGGTACTTTTAGGTACTTGTGGGTACTTGTGGATACTTGTGGGTACTTGTGGATACTTGTGGATACTTGTAGGTACTTGTGGGCACTTGTGGATACTTGTGGATACTTGTAGGTGTTTGTGGGTACTCGTAGGTGCTTGTGGGTACTTGTAGGTACTTGTGGGTGCTTGTAGGTACTTATGGGTACTTGCAGGTACTTGTGGGTACTTGTGGGTGCTTGTAGGTGTTTGTGGGTACTCGTAGGTGCTTGTGGGTACTTGTAGGTGCTTGTGGGTACTTATGGGTGCTTGTGGGTGCTTGTGGGTACTTGTGGGTGCTTGTGGGTGCTTGTGGGTACTTGTAGGTACTTGTGGGTGCTTGTGGGTACTTGTGGGTTCTTGTAGGTACTTGTAGGTACTTTTGGGTACTTGTAGGTACTTGTGGGTACTTGTAGGTGTTTGTGGGTACTTGTAGGTACTTGTGGGTACTTGTAGGTACTTGTGGGTACTTGTGGGTACTTGTGGGTACTTGTGGGTGCTTGTGGGTGCTTGTAGGTGCTTGTGGGTACTTATAGGTACTTGTGGGTACTTGTAGGAGCTTGTAGGTACTTGAAGGTACTTGTAGGAGCTAGTAGGTACTTGTAGGAGCTTTAAGGTACTTGTAGGAGCTTGTAGGTACTTGTAGAAGCTTTTAGGTACTTGTAGGAGCTTGTAGGTACTTGTGGGTGCTTGTGGGTACTTGTGGGTGCTTGTGGGTACTTATGGGTGCTTGTGGGCACTTGTAGGTGCTTGTGGGTACTTGTGGGTACTTGTAGGTATTTGTGGGTACTTTTAGGTACTTTTAGGTACTTGTGGGTACTTGTGGATACTTGTGGGTACTTGTGGATACTTGTGGATACTTGTAGGTACTTGTGGGCACTTGTGGATACTTGTGGATACTTGTAGGTACTTGTGGGTACTTGTGGATACTTGTGGGTACTTGTAGGAGCTTGTAGGTACTTGTAGGTGTTTGTGGGTACTTGTAGGTACTTGTGGGTACTTGTAGGTACTTGTGGGTACTTGTGGGTACTTGTAGGTGCTTGTGGGTGCTTGTAGGTGCTTGTGGGTACTTGTAGGTACTTGTGGGTACTTGTAGGAGCTTTGAGGTACTTGAAGGTACTTGTAGGAGCTAGTAGGTACTTTTAGGAGCTTTTAGGTACTTGTAGGAGCTTGTAGGTACTTGTAGAAGCTTTTAGGTACTTGTAGGAGCTTGTAGGTACTTGTGGGTGCTTGTGGGTACTTGTGGGTGCTTGTGGGTACTTATGGGTGCTTGTGGGTACTTGTAGGTGCTTGTGGGTACTTGTGGGTACTTGTAGGTATTTGTGGGTACTTTTAGGTACTTTTAGGTACTTGTGGGTACTTGTGGATACTTGTGGGTACTTGTGGATACTTGTGGATACTTGTAGGTACTTGTGGGCACTTGTGGATACTTGTGGATACTTGTAGGTACTTGTGGGTACTTGTGGATACTTGTGGGTACTTGTAGGAGCTTGTAGGTACTTGTAGGTACTTGTAGGAGCTTTTAGGTACTTGTAGGAGCTTGTAGGTACTTGTAGGAGCTTGTAGGTACTTGTAGGAGCTTTTAGGTACTTGTAGGAGCTTGTAGGTACTTGTGGGTGCTTGTGGGTACTTGCCCCGGGTACTTGTGGGTGCTTGAAGGTACTTGTGGGTACTTGTGGGTGCTTGAAGGTACTTGTGGGTACTTGCCCCGGGTACTTGTGGGTGCTTGAAGGTACTTGTGGGCACTCGCCCCGGGTGCTTGTAGGTGCTTGTGGATACTTGTAGGTGCTTGTGGGTGCTTGTAGGTGCTTGTGGGTTCTTGTAGGTACTTGTGGGTACTTGTGGGTGCTTGTAGGTACTTATGGGTACTTGCAGGTACTTGTGGGTACTTGTGGGTGCTTGTAGGTGTTTGTGGGTACTCGTAGGTGCTTGTGGGTACTTGTAGGTGCTTGTGGGTACTTATGGGTGCTTGTGGGTGCTTGTGGGTACTTGTGGGTGCTTGTGGGTGCTTGTGGGTACTTGTAGGTACTTGTGGGTGCTTGTGGGTACTTGTGGGTTCTTGTAGGTACTTGTAGGTACTTTTGGGTACTTGTAGGTACTTGTGGGTACTTGTAGGTGTTTGTGGGTACTTGTAGGTACTTGTGGGTACTTGTAGGTACTTGTGGGTACTTGTGGGTACTTGTGGGTACTTGTGGGTGCTTGTGGGTGCTTGTAGGTGCTTGTGGGTACTTATAGGTACTTGTGGGTACTTGTAGGAGCTTGTAGGTACTTGAAGGTACTTGTAGGAGCTAGTAGGTACTTGTAGGAGCTTTAAGGTACTTGTAGGAGCTTGTAGGTACTTGTAGAAGCTTTTAGGTACTTGTAGGAGCTTGTAGGTACTTGTGGGTGCTTGTGGGTACTTGTGGGTGCTTGTGGGTACTTATGGATACTTGTAGGTACTTGTGGGTACTTGTAGGAGCTTTTAGGTACTTGTAGGAGCTTGTAGGTACTTGTAGGAGCTTGTAGGTACTTGTAGGAGCTTTTAGGTACTTGTAGGAGCTTGTAGGTACTTGTGGGTGCTTGTGGGTACTTGCCCCGGGTACTTGTGGGTGCTTGAAGGTACTTGTGGGTACTTGTGGGTGCTTGAAGGTACTTGTGGGTACTTGCCCCGGGTACTTGTGGGTGCTTGAAGGTACTTGTGGGCACTCGCCCCGGGTGCTTGTAGGTGCTTGTGGATACTTGTAGGTGCTTGTGGGTGCTTGTAGGTGCTTGTGGGTTCTTGTAGGTACTTGTGGGTACTTGTGGGTGCTTGTAGGTACTTATGGGTACTTGCAGGTACTTGTGGGTACTTGTGGGTGCTTGTAGGTGTTTGTGGGTACTCGTAGGTGCTTGTGGGTACTTGTAGGTGCTTGTGGGTACTTATGGGTGCTTGTGGGTGCTTGTGGGTACTTGTGGGTGCTTGTGGGTGCTTGTGGGTACTTGTAGGTACTTGTGGGTGCTTGTGGGTACTTGTGGGTTCTTGTAGGTACTTGTGGGTACTTGCCCCGGGTACTTGTGGGTGCTTGAAGGTACTTGTGGGTGCTTGAAGGTACTTGTGGGTACTTGCCCCGGGTACTTGTGGGTGCTTGAAGGTAATTGTAGGCACTTGCCCCGGGTGCTTGTAGGTGCTGGTGGTTACTTGTAGGTGCTTGTGGGTGCTTGTAGGTGCTTGTGGGTTCTTGTAGGTACTTGTGGGTACTTGTGGGTGCTTGTAGGTACTTATGGGTACTTATGGGTACTTGTGGGTACTTGTAGGTGTTTGTGGGTACTTGTAGGTACTTGTGGGTACTCGTAGGTGCTTGTGGGTACTTGTAGGTGCTTGTGGGTACTTATGGGTGCTTGTGGGTGCTTGTGGGTACTTGTGGGTACTTATAGGTACTTGTGGGTACTTGTAGGAGCTTGTAGGTACTTGAAGGTACTTGTAGGAGCTAGTAGGTACTTGTAGGAGCTTTAAGGTACTTGTAGGAGCTTGTAGGTACTTGTAGAAGCTTTTAGGTACTTGTAGGAGCTTGTAGGTACTTGTGGGTGCTTGTGGGTACTTGTGGGTGCTTGTGGGTACTTATGGATACTTGTAGGTACTTGTGGGTACTTGTAGGAGCTTTTAGGTACTTGTAGGAGCTTGTAGGTACTTGTAGGAGCTTGTAGGTACTTGTAGGAGCTTTTAGGTACTTGTAGGAGCTTGTAGGTACTTGTGGGTGCTTGTGGGTACTTGCCCCGGGTACTTGTGGGTGCTTGAAGGTACTTGTGGGTACTTGTGGGTGCTTGAAGGTACTTGTGGGTACTTGCCCCGGGTACTTGTGGGTGCTTGAAGGTACTTGTGGGCACTCGCCCCGGGTGCTTGTAGGTGCTTGTGGATACTTGTAGGTGCTTGTGGGTGCTTGTAGGTGCTTGTGGGTTCTTGTAGGTACTTGTGGGTACTTGTGGGTGCTTGTAGGTACTTATGGGTACTTGCAGGTACTTGTGGGTACTTGTGGGTGCTTGTAGGTGTTTGTGGGTACTCGTAGGTGCTTGTGGGTACTTGTAGGTGCTTGTGGGTACTTATGGGTGCTTGTGGGTGCTTGTGGGTACTTGTGGGTGCTTGTGGGTGCTTGTGGGTACTTGTAGGTACTTGTGGGTGCTTGTGGGTACTTGTGGGTTCTTGTAGGTACTTGTGGGTACTTGCCCCGGGTACTTGTGGGTGCTTGAAGGTACTTGTGGGTGCTTGAAGGTACTTGTGGGTACTTGCCCCGGGTACTTGTGGGTGCTTGAAGGTAATTGTAGGCACTTGCCCCGGGTGCTTGTAGGTGCTGGTGGTTACTTGTAGGTGCTTGTGGGTGCTTGTAGGTGCTTGTGGGTTCTTGTAGGTACTTGTGGGTACTTGTGGGTGCTTGTAGGTACTTATGGGTACTTGCAGGTACTTGTGGGTACTTGTGGGTGCTTGTAGGTGTTTGTGGGTACTCGTAGGTGCTTGTGGGTACTTGTAGGTGCTTGTGGGTACTTATGGGTGCTTGTGGGTGCTTGTGGGTACTTATGGGTACTTGTGGGTGCTTGTGGGTGCTTGTGGGTACTTGTAGGTACTTGTGGGTGCTTGTGGGTACTTGTGGGTTCTTGTAGGTACTTGTAGGTACTTGTGGGTACTTGTAAGTACTTGTGGGTACTTGTAGGTGTTTGTGGGTACTTGTAGGTACTTGTGGGTACTTGTAGGTGTTTGTGGGTACTTGTAGGTACTTGTGGGTACTTGTAGGTACTTGTGGGTACTTGTGGGTACTTGTAGGTGCTTGTGGGTGCTTTTAGGTACTTGTGGGTACTTGTAGGTACTTGTGGGTACTTGTAGGAGCTTGTAGGTACTTGAAGGTACTTGTAGGAGCTTGTAGGTACTTGTAGGAGCTTTTAGGTACTTGTAGGAGCTTGTAGGTACTTGTGGGTGCTTTTGGGTGCTTGTGGGTACTTGTGGGTTATTGTGGGTACTTATGGGTGCTTGTGGGTACTTGTGGGTGCTTGTGGGTACTTATGGGTGCTTGTGGGTACTTGTGGGTACTTGTAGGTATTTGTGGGTACTTTTAGGTACTTGTGGGTGCTTGTGGGTACTTGTGGGTTCTTGTAGGTACTTGTGGGTACTTGCCCCGGGTACTTGTGGGTGCTTGAAGGTACTTGTGGGTGCTTGAAGGTACTTGTGGGTACTTGCCCCGGGTACTTGTGGGTGCTTGAAGGTAATTGTAGGCACTTGCCCCGGGTGCTTGTAGGTGCTGGTGGTTACTTGTAGGTGCTTGTGGGTGCTTGTAGGTGCTTGTGGGTTCTTGTAGGTACTTGTGGGTACTTGTGGGTGCTTGTAGGTACTTATGGGTACTTATGGGTACTTGCAGGTACTTGTGGGTACTTGTGGGTGCTTGTAGGTGTTTGTGGGTACTCGTAGGTGCTTGTGGGTACTTGTAGGTGCTTGTGGGTACTTATGGGTGCTTGTGGGTGCTTGTGGGTACTTATGGGTACTTGTGGGTGCTTGTGGGTGCTTGTGGGTACTTGTAGGTACTTGTGGGTGCTTGTGGGTACTTGTGGGTTCTTGTAGGTACTTGTAGGTACTTGTGGGTACTTGTAAGTACTTGTGGGTACTTGTAGGTGTTTGTGGGTACTTGTAGGTACTTGTGGGTACTTGTAGGTACTTGTGGGTACTTGTGGGTACTTGTAGGTGCTTGTGGGTGCTTTTAGGTACTTGTGGGTACTTGTAGGTACTTGTGGGTACTTGTAGGAGCTTGTAGGTACTTGAAGGTACTTGTAGGAGCTTGTAGGTACTTGTAGGAGCTTTTAGGTACTTGTAGGAGCTTGTAGGTACTTGTGGGTGCTTTTGGGTGCTTGTGGGTACTTGTGGGTTATTGTGGGTACTTATGGGTGCTTGTGGGTACTTGTGGGTGCTTGTGGGTACTTATGGGTGCTTGTGGGTACTTGTGGGTACTTGTGGGTACTTGTAGGTATTTGTGGGTACTTTTAGGTACTTGTGGGTACTTGTGGATACTTGTGGATACTTGTAGGTACTTGTGGGCACTTGTGGATACTTGTGGATACTTGTAGGTACTTGTGGGTACTTGTGGATACTTGTGGGTACTTGTAGGAGCTTGTAGGTACTTGTAGGTACTTGTAGGAGCTTTTAGGTACTTGTAGGAGCTTGTAGGTACTTGTAGGAGCTTTTAGGTACTTGTAGGAGCTTGTAGGAGCTTTTAGGTACTTGTAGGAGCTTGTAGGTACTTGTGGGTGCTTGTGGGTACTTGCCCCGGGTACTTGTGGGTGCTTGAAGGTACTTGTGGGTACTTGTGGGTGCTTGAAGGTATTTGTGGGTACTTGCCCCGGGTACTTGTGGGTGCTTGAAGGTACTTGTGGGCACTCGCCCCGGGTGCTTGTAGGTGATTGTGGATACTTGTAGGTGCTTGTGGGTGCTTGTAGGTGCTTGTGGGTTCTTGTAGGTACTTGTGGGTACTTGTGGGTGCTTGTAGGTACTTATGGGTACTTGCAGGTACTTGTGGGTACTTGTGGGTGCTTGTAGGTGTTTGTGGGTACTCGTAGGTGCTTGTGGGTACTTGTAGGTGCTTGTGGGTACTTATGGGTGCTTGTGGGTACTTGTGGGTGCTTGTGGGTGCTTGTGGGTACTTGTAGGTACTTGTGGGTGCTTGTGGGTACTTGTGGGTTCTTGTAGGTACTTGTAGGTACTTTTGGGTACTTGTAGGTACTTGTGGGTACTTGTAGGTGTTTGTGGGTACTTGTAGGTACTTGTGGGTACTTGTAGGTACTTGTGGGTACTTGTGGGTACTTGTGGGTACTTGTAGGTGCTTGTGGGTGCTTGTAGGTGCTTGTGGGTACTTGTAGGTACTTGTGGGTACTTGTACGAGCTTGTAGGTACTTGAAGGTACTTGTAGGAGCTAGTAGGTACTTGTAGGAGCTTTAAGGTACTTGTAGGAGCTTGTAGGTACTTGTAGAAGCTTTTAGGTACTTGTAGGAGCTTGTAGGTACTTGTGGGTGCTTGTGGGTGCTTGTGGGTACTTGTGGGTGCTTGTGGGTACTTATGGGTGCTTGTGGGTACTTGTAGGTGCTTGTGGGTACTTGTGGGTACTTGTAGGTATTTGTGGGTACTTTTAGGTACTTTTAGGTACTTGTGGGTACTTGTGGATACTTGTGGGTACTTGTGGATACTTGTGGATACTTGTAGGTACTTGTGGGCACTTGTGGATACTTGTGGATACTTGTAGGTACTTGTGGGTACTTGTGGATACTTGTGGGTACTTGTAGGAGCTTGTAGGTACTTGTAGGTGTTTGTGGGTACTTGTAGGTACTTGTGGGTACTTGTAGGTACTTGTGGGTACTTGTGGGTACTTGTAGGTGCTTGTGGGTGCTTGTAGGTGCTTGTGGGTACTTGTAGGTACTTGTGGGTACTTGTAGGAGCTTGTAGGTACTTGAAGGTACTTGTAGGAGCTAGTAGGTACTTGTAGGAGCTTTTAGGTACTTGTAGGAGCTTGTAGGTACTTGTAGAAGCTTTTAGGTACTTGTAGGAGCTTGTAGGTACTTGTGGCGCTTGTGGGTGCTTGTGGGTACTTGTGGGTGCTTGTGGGTACTTATGGGTGCTTGTGGGTACTTGTAGGTGCTTGTGGGTACTTGTGGGTACTTGTAGGTATTTGTGGGTACTTTTAGGTACTTTTAGGTACTTGTGGGTACTTGTGGATACTTGTGGGTACTTGTGGATACTTGTGGATACTTGTAGGTACTTGTGGGCACTTGTGGATACTTGTGGATACTTGTAGGTACTTGTGGGTACTTGTGGATACTTGTGGGTACTTGTAGGAGCTTGTAGGTACTTGTAGGTACTTGTAGGAGCTTTTAGGTACTTGTAGGAGCTTGTAGGTACTTGTAGGAGCTTGTAGGTACTTGTAGGAGCTTTTAGGTACTTGTAGGAGCTTGTAGATACTTGTGGGTGCTTGTGGGTACTTGCCCCGGGTACTTGTGGGTGCTTGAAGGTACTTGTGGGTACTTGTGGGTGCTTGAAGGTACTTGTGGGTACTTGCCCCGGGTACTTGTGGGTGCTTGAAGGTACTTGTGGGCACTCGCCCCGGGTGCTTGTAGGTGCTTGTGGATACTTGTAGGTGCTTGTGGGTTCTTGTAGGTACTTGTGGGTACTTGTGGGTGCTTGTAGGTACTTATAGGTACTTGCAGGTACTTGTGGGTGCTTGTAGGTGTTTGTGGGTACTCGTAGGTGCTTGTGGGTACTTATGGGTGCTTGTGGGTGCTTGTGGGTACTTGTGGGTTCTTGTAGGTACTTGTAGGTACTTTTGGGTACTTGTAGGTACTTGTGGGTACTTGTGGGTACTTGTAGGTGTTTGTGGGTACTTGTAGGTACTTGTGGGTACTTGTAGGTACTTGTGGGTACTTGTGGGTACTTGTAGGTACTTGTGGGTACTTGTAGGAGCTTGTAGGTACTTGAAGGTACTTGTAGGAGCTAGTAGGTACTTGTAGGAGCTTTTAGGTACTTGTAGGAGCTTGTAGGTACTTGTAGAAGCTTTTAGGTACTTGTAGGAGCTTGTAGGTACTTGTGGGTGCTTGTGGGTGCTTGTGGGTACTTGTGGGTGCTTGTGGGTACTTATTGGTGCTTGTGGGTACTTGTAGGTGCTTGTGGGTATTTGTGGGTACTTTTAGGTACTTTTAGGTACTTGTGGGTACTTGTGGATACTTGTAGGTACTTGTGGGCACTTGTGGATACTTGTAGGTACTTGTGGGTACTTGTGGATACTTGTGGGTACTTGTAGGAGCTTGTAGGTGCTTGTAGGTGCTTGTAGGTACTTGTAGGAGCTTTTAGGTACTTGTAGGAGCTTGTAGGTACTTGTAGGAGCTTTTAGGTACTTGTAGGAGCTTGTAGGTACTTGTAGGAGCTTTTAGGTACTTGTAGGAGCTTGTAGGTACTTGTGGGTACTTGTGGGTGCTTGTGGGTACTTGCCCCGGGTACTTGTGGGTGCTTGAAGGTACTTGTGGGTACTTGCCCCGGGTACTTGTGGGTGCTTGAAGGTACTTGTGGGCACTCGCCCCGGGTGCTTGTAGGTGCTTGTGGATACTTGTAGGTGGTTTTGGGTGCTTGTAGGTGCTTGTGGGTTCTTGTAGGTACTTGTGGATACTTGTGGGTACTTGTGGATACTTGTGGATACTTGTAGGTACTTGTGGGCACTTGTGGATACTTGTGGATACTTGTAGGTACTTGTGGATACTTGTGGGTACTTGTAGGAGCTTGTAGGTACTTGTAGGTGTTTGTGGGTACTTGTAGGTACTTGTGGGTACTTGTAGGTACTTGTGGGTACTTGTGGGTACTTGTAGGTGCTTGTGGGTGCTTGTAGGTGCTTGTGGGTACTTGTAGGTACTTGTGGGTACTTGTAGGAGCTTGTAGGTACTTGAAGGTACTTGTAGGAGCTAGTAGGTACTTGTAGGAGCTTTTAGGTACTTGTAGGAGCTTGTAGGTACTTGTAGAAGCTTTTAGGTACTTGTAGGAGCTTGTAGGTACTTGTGGGTGCTTGTGGGTGCTTGTGGGTACTTGTGGGTGCTTGTGGGTACTTATGGGTGCTTGTGGGTACTTGTAGGTGCTTGTGGGTACTTGTGGGTACTTGTAGGTATTTGTGGGTACTTTTAGGTACTTTAAGGTACTTGTGGGTACTTGTGGATACTTGTGGGTACTTGTGGATACTTGTGGATACTTGTAGGTACTTGTGGGCACTTGTGGATACTTGTGGATACTTGTAGGTACTTGTGGGTACTTGTGGATACTTGTGGGTACTTGTAGGAGCTTGTAGGTACTTGTAGGTACTTGTAGGAGCTTTTAGGTACTTGTAGGAGCTTGTAGGTACTTGTAGGAGCTTGTAGGTACTTGTAGGAGCTTTTAGGTACTTGTAGGAGCTTGTAGATACTTGTGGGTGCTTGTGGGTACTTGCCCCGGGTACTTGTGGGTGCTTGTGGGTACTTATGGGTGCTTGTGGGTACTTGTAGGTGCTTGTGGGTACTTGTGGGTACTTGTAGGTATTTGTGGGTACTTTTAGGTACTTTAAGGTACTTGTGGGTACTTGTGGATACTTGTGGGTACTTGTGGATACTTGTGGATACTTGTAGGTACTTGTGGGCACTTGTGGATACTTGTGGATACTTGTAGGTACTTGTGGGTACTTGTGGATACTTGTGGGTACTTGTAGGAGCTTGTAGGTACTTGTAGGTACTTGTAGGAGCTTTTAGGTACTTGTAGGAGCTTGTAGGTACTTGTAGGAGCTTGTAGGTACTTGTAGGAGCTTTTAGGTACTTGTAGGAGCTTGTAGATACTTGTGGGTGCTTGTGGGTACTTGCCCCGGGTACTTGTGGGTGCTTGAAGGTACTTGTGGGTACTTGTGGGTGCTTGAAGGTACTTGTGGGTACTTGCCCCGGGTACTTGTGGGTGCTTGAAGGTACTTGTGGGCACTCGCCCCGGGTGCTTGTAGGTGCTTGTGGATACTTGTAGGTGCTTGTGGGTGCTTGTAGGTGCTTGTGGGTTCTTGTAGGTACTTGTGGGTACTTGTGGGTGCTTGTAGGTACTTATGGGTACTTGCAGGTACTTGTGGGTGCTTGTAGGTGTTTGTGGGTACTCGTAGGTGCTTGTGGGTACTTGTAGGTGCTTGTGGGTACTTATGGGTGCTTGTGGGTGCTTGTGGGTACTTGTGGGTGCTTGTGGGTGCTTGTGGGTACTTGTAGGTACTTGTGGGTGCTTGTGGGTACTTGTGGGTTCTTGTAGGTACTTGTAGGTACTTTTGGGTACTTGTAGGTACTTGTGGGTACTTGTAGGTGTTTGTGGGTACTTGTAGGTACTTGTGGGTACTTGTAGGTACTTGTGGGTACTTGTGGGTACTTGTAGGTACTTGTGGGTACTTGTAGGAGCTTGTAGGTACTTGAAGGTACTTGTAGGAGCTAGTAGGTACTTGTAGGAGCTTTTAGGTACTTGTAGGAGCTTGTAGGTACTTGTAGAAGCTTTTAGGTACTTGTAGGAGCTTGTAGGTACTTGTGGGTGCTTGTGGGTGCTTGTGGGTACTTGTGGGTGCTTGTGGGTACTTATTGGTGCTTGTGGGTACTTGTAGGTGCTTGTGGGTACTTGTGGGTACTTGTAGGTATTTGTGGGTACTTTTAGGTACTTTTAGGTACTTGTGGGTACTTGTGGATACTTGTGGATACTTGTAGGTACTTGTGGGCACTTGTGGATACTTGTAGGTACTTGTGGATACTTGTGGATACTTGTGGGTACTTGTAGGAGCTTGTAGGTGCTTGTAGGTACCTGTAGGAGCTTTTAGGTACTTGAAGGAGCTTGTAGGTACTTGTAGGAGCTTTTAGGTACTTGTAGGAGCTTGTAGGTACTTGTAGGAGCTTTTAGGTACTTGTAGGAGCTTGTAGGTACTTGTGGGTACTTGTGGGTGCTTGTGGGTACTTGCCCCGGGTACTTGTGGGTGCTTGAAGGTACTTGTGGGTACTTGCCCCGGGTACTTGTGGGTACTTGCCCCGGGTACTTGTGGGTGCTTGAAGGTACTTGTGGGCACTCGCCCCGGGTGCTTGTAGGTGCTTGTGGATACTTGTAGGTGGTTTTGGGTGCTTGTAGGTGCTTGTGGGTTCTTGTAGGTACTTGTGGGTACTTGTGGATACTTGTGGATACTTGTAGGTACTTGTGGGTACTTGTGGATACTTGTGGGTACTTGTAGGAGCTTGTAGGTACTTGTAGGTACTTGTAGGAGCTTTTAGGTACTTGTAGGAGCTTGTAGGTACTTGTAGGAGCTTGTAGGTACTTGTAGGAGCTTTTAGGTACTTGTAGGAGCTTGTAGATACTTGTGGGTGCTTGTGGGTACTTGCCCCGGGTACTTGTGGGTGCTTGAAGGTACTTGTGGGTACTTGTGGGTGCTTGAAGGTACTTGTGGGTACTTGCCCCGGGTACTTGTGGGTGCTTGAAGGTACTTGTGGGCACTCGCCCCGGGTGCTTGTAGGTGCTTGTGGATACTTGTAGGTGCTTGTGGGTGCTTGTAGGTGCTTGTGGGTTCTTGTAGGTACTTGTGGGTACTTGTGGGTGCTTGTAGGTACTTATAGGTACTTGCAGGTACTTGTGGGTGCTTGTAGGTGTTTGTGGGTACTCGTAGGTGCTTGTGGGTACTTGTAGGTGCTTGTGGGTACTTATGGGTGCTTGTGGGTGCTTGTGGGTACTTGTGGGTTCTTGTAGGTACTTGTAGGTACTTTTGGGTACTTGTAGGTACTTGTGGGTACTTGTAGGTGTTTGTGGGTACTTGTAGGTACTTGTGGGTACTTGTAGGTACTTGTGGGTACTTGTGGGTACTTGTAGGTACTTGTGGGTACTTGTAGGAGCTTGTAGGTACTTGAAGGTACTTGTAGGAGCTAGTAGGTACTTGTAGGAGCTTTTAGGTACTTGTAGGAGCTTGTAGGTACTTGTAGAAGCTTTTAGGTACTTGTAGGAGCTTGTAGGTACTTGTGGGTGCTTGTGGGTGCTTGTGGGTACTTGTGGGTGCTTGTGGGTACTTATTGGTGCTTGTGGGTACTTGTAGGTGCTTGTGGGTATTTGTGGGTACTTTTAGGTACTTTTAGGTACTTTTGGGTACTTGTGGATACTTGTAGGTACTTGTGGGCACTTGTGGATACTTGTAGGTACTTGTGGGTACTTGTGGATACTTGTGGGTACTTGTAGGAGCTTGTAGGAGCTTGTAGGTACTTGTAGGAGCTTTTAGGTACTTGTAGGAGCTTGTAGGTACTTGTAGGAGCTTTTAGGTACTTGTAGGAGCTTGTAGGTACTTGTGGGTACTTGTGGGTGCTTGTGGGTACTTGCCCCGGGTACTTGTGGGTGCTTGAAGGTACTTGTGGGTACTTGCCCCGGGTACTTGTGGGTACTTGCCCCGGGTACTTGTGGGTGCTTGAAGGTACTTGTGGGCACTCGCCCCGGGTGCTTGTAGGTGCTTGTGGATACTTGTAGGTGGTTTTGGGTGCTTGTAGGTGCTTGTGGGTTCTTGTAGGTACTTGTGGATACTTGTGGGTACTTGTGGATACTTGTGGATACTTGTAGGTACTTGTGGGCACTTGTGGATACTTGTGGATACTTGTAGGTACTTGTGGGTACTTGTGGATACTTGTGGGTACTTGTAGGAGCTTGTAGGTACTTGTAGGTGTTTGTGGGTACTTGTAGGTACTTGTGGGTACTTGTAGGTACTTGTGGGTACTTGTGGGTACTTGTAGGTGCTTGTGGGTGCTTGTAGGTGCTTGTGGGTACTTGTAGGTACTTGTGGGTACTTGTAGGAGCTTGTAGGTACTTGAAGGTACTTGTAGGAGCTAGTAGGTACTTGTAGGAGCTTTTAGGTACTTGTAGGAGCTTGTAGGTACTTGTAGAAGCTTTTAGGTACTTGTAGGAGCTTGTAGGTACTTGTGGGTGCTTGTGGGTGCTTGTGGGTACTTGTGGGTGCTTGTGGGTACTTATGGGTGCTTGTGGGTACTTGTAGGTGCTTGTGGGTACTTGTGGGTACTTGTAGGTATTTGTGGGTACTTTTAGGTACTTTAAGGTACTTGTGGGTACTTGTGGATACTTGTGGGTACTTGTGGATACTTGTGGATACTTGTAGGTACTTGTGGGCACTTGTGGATACTTGTAGGTACTTGTGGGTACTTGTGGATACTTGTAGGTACTTGTAGGAGCTTGTAGGTACTTGTAGGTACTTGTAGGAGCTTTTAGGTACTTGTAGGAGCTTGTAGGTACTTGTAGGAGCTTGTAGGTACTTGTAGGAGCTTTTAGGTACTTGTAGTAGCTTGTAGATACTTGTGGGTGCTTGTGGGTACTTGCCCCGGGTACTTGTGGGTGCTTGTGGGTACTTATGGGTGCTTGTGGGTACTTGTAGGTGCTTGTGGGTACTTGTGGGTACTTGTAGGTATTTGTGGGTACTTTTAGGTACTTTAAGGTACTTGTGGGTACTTGTGGATACTTGTGGGTACTTGTGAGTAGTAAGTTACCACACTTTTAGGCATGCAAATTAGCCAGCAATGATCCAAATTTGCATAATTCAGAAATCCCACTTTTGACTATACAAATTTGTCAAAAATGATCAAAATTTGCATAATTCAGAAATCCATACCATAAACAATGCAAATGAACCGTATCACACCTGTCAATCAAAATAGTTAATAAAAGCAATTAGTACATTGATGAATAAGTCATTAGCAATAAATAACTCGACAAGTAAACATGGCAATGTTAGCACCCGCTTACGATTCCTTTTACATTACTTTACCTAGTAATGCCTCCATGCAATTATATCCTGAAAATACTAAAACAAGTTATAGGACGGAACTACCTACAACGTATAACTTATCGGAGGGAAATTGGGAGGTTGGATTGTCGGAAATAAATATGCCTTCAAAGTGGGATAACATAACTGATTGTTTTGATGAATTTGTCGTAAGATCGGTGGATCTTGATTATGAGTACGAAATTGGGGAAGGGGGTTGTGGTAAATTGGGAAATATAGTGAGGGGACCGAACGACGAACCTACAAGTATTTACCAAAAATTATTCGAAACGTTTAAACAGTCAATAACAACAAAAGCTAGGGATGATATAAATTTTGAACTAATGACGAAAGAGGGAATGACATTTATGCAAATTAAAATTAACGGAGACAAACAAACGGCTATTAAGTTTCCCAAAGAATATGGAAAAGTACTTGGAATAGCGGAATTAGATTGGGATCGATGGATTGTTCGGGAAACATATATAGCTAGTAATCCTTTAGACACTGCACGAGATCAATTAGATACCAGAAATTTGGGTAAATTCCAAGTCAAACAATTTGTTCCAAGGGACCGAAATAGACCCGTTGACGTAAATAAAGATGTTAATAAAGCATCAATCGAAACGAAAGCTTATACGATACCTCACGGTACGTATGAAAGTATAGATACCGTACTCGAAGCAATGAAAATGGTTTTACCCGAATCGAAACGAAAATATTTCGATTTTGTGTATAATAAAACAGGAACAGTAACAATCAAATGCGGGGTTGGAATTGTTAAAGAGAACACCCCATGGCATAAAATTACCGTAAATGAGGCAAAATATATGGATTATTTTTCAATTACATTTCCAAAAGATAATCCCGGATTAGGTTACATGTTGGGATTTGATAAGAGTCAAGTAGACACTCCGTTGAGGAACAATACGGAAAGTAAACATCTCGGAGATATAAATAGAGGTGTACAAACTTTATTCATTTATACGAGTCTCATATACCCCCAGGTAATAGGTGACTCTTGGGGTGGGCTTTTACGTACAATTCCAAGACCTGAAAACAGTCGAGATAATAAACCTCACGTGTTAACATTCAATCCAATTAATTATTATCCAGTACGTACACCCAATTTTAATTTAGTTGAGATAGATATAACGACAGATTCGGGAACGAAAATCCCATTTAAACTCGGAAAAACCGTTACGACTTTACATTTTAGAAGGATCCGTAATCACTAATAATGTCTGTACGGAATAGATATTATAATTATTATTTACAACAATCGGGCGGGGCGTTTGTTGGGCCAGTATTTCAAAGAGGAAACGGTTTGGGATCTATATTTAAGAGTTTAGTTCGCTTCATAACCCCCATACTCAAACCAGCAGCAAAAGCTGTTGGACGAGAAGCGATAGGTGTCGGAAGTAGATGGTTCGGCGACATATCAACGGGAGCAGATCCTAAAAGCTCTTTCAAAAAGAATATTAAAATTGCGGGGTCTAATTTATTACATAAAGCGGGTGATAAAATAGGGGAAGCGCAATTTGGGAGTGGAAGACGTAAAAGAAGAAGAAGAACCAGTAAGCTAGGAAAGAGAAAAGTGAAAAGAATAAGGAAGAAGACTGATTTTTTAGCTTAAAGAAGTACCCTTAAAAATCAAAGGGGGGTATAAAAGTAGGGAATTTACACGAGTAGTAAATAGTTTACGTTTAAACAGTGACAAATAAAGTTATTCAAAAATGGAAGGAATGATGTCGGAATTAGATTTTTTCGCTAAACCCGTCACTAATTTGAATATTGTGGCCAGTAACGACATACAACTACAAACTGTTAATGCTATAACGGATGGTGGTCCATTGGAATTTTTTATTCCCGGAACTCCCGATAGTTATATAGACACTTCAAAAATTAAACTGTACGTTAAGGCTCAAATATTAGGATTTAACACAACTGATAATAAATGGGTAGAAATCGCGGGCAACGATAAACTCGGACCGGTTAATTTAACCTTATGGAGTTTATTTGATCAAATAGAAGTTATGTTTAACGATACTCAGGTTCAAGTCGTGAATAATTTAGCCCCATATATCGCTTATTTCGAAACAATGTTAAATTATGGGAAAGAAGCTAAAGACACGCAATTGGCATTAGAAATGTTTTACAAAGATACAAAACTAACAAATGCCGATTCACACCATGCCGAGAATAGCGGAATGAAATCTAGAAGAACCAGAACCGGAGCATCTAAAATATTTGAAATGATAGGGAGATTACACGTTGATGTATGTAAGATGAACAAGTTCTTATTGAACAACGTTGATATAAAGTTTAAATTTATTAGATCAGCGGATACTTTTCCAATAATTTATCAACCTGGCGCTGCTGCTGCTGATCCAATTACTAATTATAAAATCGTTATTAAATCAGCTTCTTTATTTGTACGGAAAATAAAACCAAACTCTGAAATTATGCTAGCGCATGCTATGGTTTTGGAAAAAACACCGTGTGTGTATCCCATTAATCAAACTGTAGCAAAGTATTTTAGTATCGAAGCAGGGAACAGTGACACGATTAAAGAAAACCTATTTTTAGGTAGAATTCCTAATCGAATGATTATCGGATTCGTTAAAACATCAGCCTTCAATGGGCGTATATCTCAAAATCCATTTTATTTCGAACACTTAGATTTGAACTTTTTATCAGTTACAGTAGGGAATAAAAATTATCCAGATCAACCTTTCACACCGGATTTTACTCACGATCAATACTGTAGGGAATACGCTTCCTTATTTACGGCTCTAGATATGTATGGGAAAAATAAAGGAAACTACATTAGTCTTTTTGATTATCCTAGAGGTAACACTTTATACGCTGTTGATTTTACTCCGGAAGAGCAGGCTAGTGCCGAGCATTGTTCTTTAGAAAAACACGGTAGTTTAAGGTTGACTATACGTTTTAACAAAGCACTCACGTTTGCGGTAACAGCCATAGTATACGCCGAGTTCGAAAACGAGTTATTAATAACGAGGGATCGTAACGTTTTGTACAAACTAGAGTGAGAGTATGGACGAGTACGTTTATTTACCAACTCGAAAAGATAATAATCTTCTCGTAACAGTTAGAAATAACAAAAGACACGTAACTATCGTCGGTAATTGTTGGGATTTTAAGGAAATTAAAAAGGTGTTGAAAGAAATATAAAATTAAACGTCTTCAACGAATTAGCGTCAAATGATCGCGTGAAAATCATGAAACAACAACAGTACAATCTCTCCGATAAACAAACTATCGAGATAGCCGAAGCTGGCGATGATCTAATTATTTCCATTTCCGATAATGCGAGAACGGAATATATGGTTACTATCAGTAACAAAGTATATCAAAACTTATGGTTGTTGGTGGATTATATAAACTTGTTTTTCCAAGACGTCTTACCCCGCTTCCACAGTACCCTACCGGAAAATTTTCAAGTTGAAGGTTACGTATCCGGAACCGGAACAAAGTATATCGACATTCGACAATACGTATGCGAAAATTCGAATATTCATCGTTACGATTTACTATGGATGGCTACGTGTAAAGGATTTTGTTTAAATAAAACCACGTGGAATCGATTGAAACAAATAAAACCGGAATTGGACCGACAATTGGAAATAAAAGCCAATACCAAGGAATTATTCAGATCAATGATTTTGCGAGACATTACCGAAAGTTTACTGGAAAAGACCAACTTCTGCGGTAATCTTAATTGCCAAGGCGAAATCGAGCATCACGTATCCTGCACCTCAAATTCGAATACTGACTTGAATATCCTACAAGCGATATCGATGTTAAATAAGACGAATCTGAAGAATGAGTTTGAAAAACGATTTGGAGAGAAGAACGAAAATTTGGATCAATTATTTCTTATTATTACCGACAATGTAACGGAATTGAAAAGAGATGTTTTTTACAATTACGTTTGATAAATAAAAAGCTTATTCACAGATGGTTTCTTTCTTTATTTCCCAAATACCTTCAAAGATGGTTAGTAAAAGAATAGCGCGTAAAATCGAAAATATATATTACGATCCGCAACATCCCGCGAGTTTAGGATCGGTGAGAAAATTACAAAAAGCTCTACCAAATATATCAAAGGAAGATATCGAACAATGGTTGATTTCTCAGCCCGCGTATACGAAACATAAACCCAGAAGAAAAATATATCCTAGAAACCAAACGTACGTCACTAGTATGAACGAGGTTTTCCAATGCGATTTAATCGATCTACCCCAATTGTCCAAATACAATAACAAATATCGTTACATTCTAACCGTCATTGACGTCTTGTCGAGATACGCGTGGGCTTTACCGTTAAAAACGAAGGGGGCGAAAGAAATTATAAAAGCTCTCGGCACAATCTTTAAGCAACGTACACCTTCGAGGTTAAATTCTGACGAAGGAAGCGAATTTAAAAACAAAAAAGTGCAAGCCTATCTTAAAAGTAAGGATATCCATTGGTACGCTAGTTACGGAAATTTAAAATGCGCCATGATAGAAAGATGGAATAGAACATTGAAAACGCGAATGTTTCGATTAATGACGAGAAATAACAATTATAATTACACGAAACATTTACAAAAAATTGTCAAGGGATATAACGCTACTGTTCATTCAACAATCGGTATAGCTCCGAAAAACGTAAATATAAATAACGAACATTTAATATGGAAACGATTATACTACAAGAAGAAACGTACAAGCAACAAGCCAAAATTACGAAAGGGTGATTTGGTGAGAATTACGTCCGACAAAGGCGCTTTTGGTAAAGGATACACTGGATATTGGTCGAATGAAATTTTTGTCGTGCATAAAGTACTACTACGTACTCCAACTGCTTACATAATAAAAGACGAAAACGACGAAATAATAAAAGGATCATTCTACGAGCCGGAATTACAAAAAGTTGTTAAATGAACACGGAAGAATTAAACCTTTTTTTAAGCACAGATCCTCGAACGAGACCCTACTTCATAGGAGTGTTCCCGAAAGATATTTTACCCGACCCACCAGAACGGAAACCCTATTGTTTCGTACTCAATTCGGAACCATCCTCAAACGAAGGATTGCATTGGTTAGGAGTCTATATCGATACTAACGATAACGGTTATTTCTTTTGCTCGTACGGTAAAGACCCTAGTTATTACGGTTTTAATCTATCAAGCTACGCTTCCAATTGGTATTACAATAATTGTCAAATACAGCCGAATAGTTCATTTACATGCGGGGGACACGTTATTTTTGTTTTAACAAGTTTGTGTTACGGATTTTCTTTTAATGAAATAATACGAGAATTGTACGATGTGAAAGATAAACCTTACAACGACGTGATTATTATGTTAAATATGTGTATACATTTATTGAATCAAGAGAAAAAATGAAATAAAATATTTTTTATTTTAAAAAAAATTGGTACATTTTCATTTAGACCATTTTATCGGTGTTTTGACTTTTCGCAACTTCATACCAGTAAGGAGACGTCTCGGGCGATAAGGATGACCGTCACCATCATCACCATCATCACCCTCCTCCGCCTCCGGTACACCTCTGGTATATCGTCGATGTCTCTTCGTTTTCGGAGTCGACGTGAGTTTAGGTCGTGGGAATGACTTCTTAATCGTCGAGGGCAACCTCGAGGGTGACCTCGGTGTTGACCTTGAGAGGGCCAGGGGGGTCCCTTGAGGTGATTGTTGTTGCGAAGGAGGCTGTTGCAATACTGAAAACGGATTAGGTGTTAGAAATTGCGGTGTTTGAACGGGTTGTTGTTGTTGTTGAACTTGGAAAACTGGTGGAATATTTGCAACGTTGACGTTAGGAGGTTCTATCAGGCTCTTCATAGTCAAATACTTTTGTAAAGTTAATAAATAATGTCGAAGTTTATCTTCCGAAGAGGTGTTTTGTTTTAAAATCCGACTCATTTCACGATCCAACTCTGTCGCTTCTTTTTCAGCTCCCGATAAAACAGCGGATTCGGGTAGTAAGACCATTCGTTTCATCTCGCTAATGAAGTGATGGTAGATATCAAGGTCGGTACCAAAGCAGCTATTAACCCGGGTAAAAATCCTCCCGCCTGTTTTATAAGAAGTTTCCGTTTGTTTTTAGCCAGACCTCTTTTATTAGCGATTTTTCTTATATATACTCGATGTTTTTTAATATAAATTCTATCCTTTTCGGGTAAAGGAATATTTCCCTTTAACAAATTATAAAACGTGTTGTGAACGGCTTTGATTTGACTTTGCTTGGCTTTTTTCAGTACCTTGGTTAATTTTCCTCCGCCACTTTGACTGGCGCGTACCAATCCACGAAAAAATGGTAAATGTCTGTGTAACGGATGACGTCCTCTCTTTCGAATTTTTCGTTTAAAATTTCTTTTTAATACTTTTTTTAACAAACTCGATTTACGCTTTCTCTTAACCATTCCAACTCCTCGAACGTTCCAACGCGAAATAAAAGACATACGGAAACGATAAATAGTTTTATATACAAATTTTATTTGTCATCGCATACAATAATCATATTTCCTTCATGCGGAAAAATATTTGTTCTTAAACGCAAATCATCGTGAATGTTTTGTTTTAAATCGATACACAAGTAAGAATAGGGAGTACCCTTGGTAACAAAATCATACGCTCTAGTTACGAGGTTTTTATTATTCGGAAATATTTGTCTGCTCAAGTAAGTTATTTGAGACCCGTCTCGCGGATTTTTAAAAACAATTATGTACGAAGAGTTAAGACTAATGGTTCGACTCTCTTTACCTTGACCAAAAAGATTTTGAGTTAAAAGAGCGACGGATAAATTTTTATGATGAGAGCCGACGCAAAATATATTAGCGATATGGGAACTATTATAACAAGAGAATGCCAGATCATCTATTATAAGAAAATTATTAATACTTTCATCCCAAAAGGAAGAATCATCCGGGGGGAGTCCTTCCAAAAATTCAATGTTTTTAATTTCTTTTTTCGCAATGTCAAATTTCGGTTGATATTCTTTATAACAGTACACTATCCTGTCCGGAGGTGGTTCGATCAAACAATGGGCGTGTTTCAAAAGGTTAAATATCCACGTCGTTTTACCAGCCATAGTACTACCGGCCAGTAAAATTTGCATGGGGGCTTGGAATTTTATTCTACAAGCATCAAACATTTCTCAAAAAGTTTATTAAAATCGTCAATCCGTTTTTGAAATTGGAGTTTGTTTATTTCTCTCCAATTAACGCGATCTTCGTACGGAATAATAAAAACCACGGGGATATCGTCGAAAGTCACTTTTTTTCTTTTAGAGTTGAAATTCCGTGTTGAAAGCATCTATCGACGATTCGAGAATTAAATCGACGAAACTAGACGTAAACGTTTTGATGGATTCGTCAAAATATTCCACGATTTCTTCCTTTAATCTTCTCTTTTCCCCTTCTTCATCAGCCAGACTCACGTTAGTAATATCGAGTCCGAGAATATAATTACAAAATGGAGCTTGTTTTTGATGCACTTCGTGAGGATTAGTCTCATTCGATCCTCCCCAATCGAATAAGTTATGACAGCTGAAACACATGGTTTTTAAGCCGTCGTTTAAGTAAAAGAGACCCGACGCTGCTAGTTCCGCGGGGATAACTTCCAACTCCGACGAATTGGAAGTCCAATGACCATTGAATGATTTTAAACGTAGACTTTCACGATGCATCTTGCTTTAACGAGTATCCAAACGGATATGTTAAAAAATTGTCCGCGATTATTCTCTTATTAAAAGTCACGCCGAAACTTTTTTTCAGATTTCCTAAAAGTAGTTTCGCGCGAGCTTTGTCACGCACAACGTTAAAGGGGATTTCCAAAGTGTAACTAGTTCCCGGAGTGTCTAAAGCCGATTTGATCGAATCAAAGTTAATTATCTGTTCGTTTTTCCTGTTTAACGAAATTCCTTTCATTTTCGTAACGCAATGCCCGGTATTTGTTTTGTAACTGTACGATTTCGGACCCGAAGTAACGAATTCCGATATATACCCATTTGGAACTTCGTCGGTCCAATCACCCATAAATTGTCCGACGGGTGGAAGAAATTCGTCACTTTCTTTGTGAATAAATATAATACTATCCGTATCGCAGTACAAAACCCTTTCTTTTAATTTATTCAGAGTTCGAAATAATTCGATCCGACCGTACGAACTAACGAAACTCCCCAACACTGCCGATCCTTTGTAATATGTCGGGCAAAAATCTTTTTTGAATTTGTAGGTCATTAAACAAACGTCATCGTCGTTAATTGGCCGCATATCCGTTAATTCCAATGTCGGATCCATTATAATTTTAATGAAATCTTGATAATCCTTGACGAAAACCGATTTTGGTTTATCGTTGTTTAAGCAATGTCGACCCCATAACGAGTTTAAAGCTAATTTCGCCAACGCGCGTAGAGCTGAATTGTTTGTTACATCTTCGGGTCTAATCTCGATATCTTCTCGTTCTTTAATTAGTCTTAAATATTCCGTTTTTTCCTCGTCGGTGGTAACGTTGCGAGGCCAGCCAGAGTTTTGGATTTTTAGTTTCAAAAATGTATTAATGTAACTGCCGAAAAAACCAGGATCTTTATCCTTGATATAGGTGTACCTTTCGGGGTAATGGTGAACCTCGAAGATTTCCAATATAACGTAACCGGTTTCGACCGCCATGTATATTTCTGGGGTGGGCCAAATCCCTTCGAAAGCTCGCTCGGAGTCGTTATGCGCGCAGGCTGTTTGTATATCGTTTTCCACGCAAGTACGACACAAAGCGAAAAATAGTTTTTTTCTGGTTCGAATTGGTAATGCCGGTATGTAAGCGTCTTTCGGAGCTAATATTTTACAAGACATTACCCCAAAGTAATGATTCAAATCGAATGAAAAATCTCTCGTAATAATCTCCGGGTGATTTTTAGGATAGTCTCTGTTTTTACATACAAAGGGGTACAAACTACAAACATCGTAATATAGAATTTTTTCGTTTGGTTTGGTTTTATGATACAGCCTGAAGCATTCAGTACGACCACCGTATAATGCCGATCTTGGTCCTATCGGATCTCGAAAGTGTAACGAATCGCAAAACTTTCTTACCTCGATTCTGTTTTTCAACATTTCGTCAAACTCGCAACTCCATATTCTAACATATTCAGCGTTCGGCGCGTTACACATGATATCATCATCTCGATCCAGAGTTCTCTCGTATAAATTTTTAAACGTATCTTGCAATAACGGATTCCATTCGCCTCCTTTCGTATGTTTCGGACATCCGTGAATAAAATCTCCGTCAAATTGAAATATTATTTCGGGTTGAGAAGAATAACCATCTACCGGGTATCGTCCAATCTTTTTTTCCCCTTCCAACGAGAGAACCGATTGAATTTTTATTCCGCGTTCTTTTTCTTCCCACGCCAACCATTTTAAAGCGGATTTGCTTTGATTGTAGTTATTCCTGTAGCCGTTACACGGTACTACTCCGAGCGTAAATTCTTCCAAGTATTTATGAAGGAAAATATTCGTGCAGGCCCCCGCTATGGTTAAAGCGTTCATATTTTAAACATCGAAACCAGTTTCCTTCTCGAACAATTGTCTAAATTTATCCATACCCTGTTGTAAAACCTTAACATCCATGATAGTATAATATTCCAGTTCTTCGCGTAAATTATAGACCGATTGTCTCGATTTCGTCGCGTACCATTCGAGAAAATCTTTATAATCTTTTTCTTTCATATGTTCCGGTTGAAAATACTCTTTCGGCGGTAGTGGACCGACATAATCCAAAGTTTCTTCGGTGTGGAATATGTAAGGGAAAAATTCTTTTCTATTTTCGCCCAAAGAAAACGTCGCGGGGAACGATCTTAATGGTTGCGAGACGAAATTGAAAGAGTCGATAAATTTCATTTTTTGATTTTTCAAAAAAATGGCCAACATTTTGCTTCCGTCAAAAACAATATCCGGTATGATGTTCAATTTTAATAACCCACGAAGAATAAAGAACGAATCGAACCCTTTACTGTTATGAGCTAACAACGTAATATTTTCAAAAACCGGTTTAGTTGCTTTAAGCCGTTTTGTCGCGTGTTGGAAAACCATTTCTTTCGTCCGGAATAAATAATTTAGAAATTTATCGACGCAGTCGAACCCCCGAAATATCTCGTACTCGTAATTGTTCCCTTCATTTTCTTGCATAGCGCTTACGAGTAAGACAGGGACGTGTTCGTTATTTTTAACGATCGATTCGGTATCGAAATAACAATATCTGGTTTTTTCGTACGTTCTCGAAAGAGGCATAACGTAACAACGGTTCCTCTCGTGTACGCGTAAACAGTTTTTACATGGTTTCGAGCAAGAGTGTTTTTCTTTCAGTTCTAGTCCGCATTTTAAACACCTTTTAAAGTTATCGCACGTTCCGTTAGATATATGAAAATTCAAACATTCTTCTCCTTTAAAATAACGATGGCATTTTCGACATTTAACAGGTTTAATTAGTTTATCTTCGTGGAATACATTTAAAGTTCTACATCTACTACATTTAACTCGAGTTTCGCAAAAGTGATTATTCTTTTGATTAGTTCCGTGAAATACTTTTAAACATTTAGAACAATAAGATATACCGCCAAACATTGTATGCAATTCCTTAACTACATGCACGTGATCATTAACTAACAATAGAAAAATTTGTTTTTCCTTGAAAGGTCCGACAAAATATTTTTCTAAATTATCAGCTCTGAATATAATAATTTGATATTCGTTTAAGTAAGTTTGAAAATTTTGAATATCTAATAAATTAACGGTATCCGGAGAAATATTAGCGTTTTTATATAATTGCTCCGCTTTTTCTTTTTGGAGGGGGTGATTACATTTTTTTATCTTTCTAAAATAATTAATTGACTCGTTCGTTGGTTGATACTTTTCATTCGTATTCTTTTCGAATCTCTTATCAGCCAAATAAATTCCTATCACCAAAGCTCTTCCAAAACATAAGTTGTCGGTATTGTCAATGTAAATATAATTTGGACTCGTTTTTATAAACGTATCCAAAATTACTATATTTCTATTTTTTAATGATTTTGATCGATGTCCAACGGGTACGTCGCAATGTAAAAAAATAACGTCAAAAACTAAAGAGCTTTGTAAATGGAAATTTCGATTTGATTGCGCAACTTGACTTATAGCTCCTATTACTCTTTCAGCCGTTAATTCATTAATATTCATAAACCTTAAATTTATCGGACTATCCAACTCATCCGAACGAATACAAAATCTAACTCTATTATATCCTTGCTGGTTGCGTAATAATTCAAAGAGTATGGAATTAATTATACTAACAAACGTTTCGTTTACTTCGGTTAATTTAATATGTTCTAAATTTTTAAATTTAATTTTACATTCTACTTGATTACATTTGTATTTTCTTGATTTTTTATCTAATATTTTTTCGCAAGTATAAAATTGTTTAGGATTAGCTTTAACGCTTAAATTTAGCGGTTCTTCATTTTCGGAATCGCTCGAACTACTCATCTTTAAATGAGTAAGTTTATCAAATTGTTTAGAGTTTTATATATTTTTTTTCGTTTTTCTTCTTTTTCTTTTAAATCGATTTCGACTCTGTGTTGTAACATGTGTGGGCAAGGTGCTAGTTGTTTTCTGGTGGGATGATTTTCCGGTCCCGAGTAGTCCCTTTCAATTTCCTCGGAAAAATTACGACCAGCGATGGGAACGTTTCCACACCTCATTCCTGACCGAAAAACAAATCTGCATAACGGTTGTTCGTAGCCATGAACAGCCATTGGATGATTGTCGGCTCTCCATCCAGTCAAGGTGGTAAGGCAAGAAAAACAACGAACGGTTTTAGGACTAATGCAATAAAAACCGCTAGCTGCCATGTCATCCACGCTAATACCTTCGACAGACCATATCTTGAACGTAGATAATCTATTAACTTCGAGTCTCATATCTATCCCATCCACCATGTAATAATTGTCTTCTTTTTTTTATGTTAAATAGTAGTAGTAATTGATATATTGGGTATATAGTATATATAGATACGTTAATAGATATACGAGTAATAGATATTGGGATTCCATATTGATTAATTATTCGTTTTTGTTAAAAAACGAATAATTTTTCGTGATCTTGTCGGGATTATCGATGATATGCTTGGCGATCTTGTTCACGATAGATCGAATTTGTTTACATTCGACGCTATCTTTAGACGCGACAAATCTTAATCTTCTTCCATCGCATTGCCAAATATCTTTATTATCTCTATCTTTTATATCCTCGTACTTGTATATTTGAATATCGAAATAAAAATCGTCATGCGACGCTGGTAATGAAGTCACGTAACTAGCTAAACCTCGTTTAATATCGTATCGAGGGACAATGCCGGTTTTTTCGATAGTATTTTCCTCTTTAACGTTTTTAATTTGCTCAAAAATATCTATCTCCTCTTCATCATCAGATATATTAAGTTTTCGCTTACCGAGTGAAGATGAAGATGCCATAACGAACGTCGAGTGAAGAACGAATGAAATATCCGAAAATCCCGAGAGTTTATATACACCGTCCCCTGCCGCCCCCGGGGGAGGGGGGTGACACACGGCGTCCCCGCGCGCTAGCGCGCGGGGAACGCTTAATTATACGGTTAAAAATATTTTTTTCCCAGTAATAATTACGATAGGAATTCTCGTAGATAATTATAGCCTCTATAAAATTTTTTAAAAGTTAGAATTCTCATGGATAATTATACGATACCTCTTGGTTATAAAAATATATTTTGAATTCTCGTCGTTAATGATACTTAATGATACCTCTTGGTTATAAAATATATTTTGAATTCTCGTCGTTAATGATACTTAATGATACCTCTTGATTATAAAATATATTTTGAATTCTCGTCGTTAATGATACTTAATGATACCCTAGGTATATACAATGTAACAAAAATAATTGCTGGCTGCGGGTATACTTTTTAATGATGGGTATACGATTTCAAACACCTGGATACCCCTAGGTTATCAAATATATTTTTTAAAAGTAATTTACCGAGAATTCTAGTCGTTAATTATACTTAATGATACTTTTAGGTTGTAAAATATATTTTTTGTATTACAATGTATCAAAAATAATTGCTTTTTTTATCTGGCTGCGGGTATACTTTTTAATGATATTAGATATACGATTGGAACACCTGAATTCCCCTAGGTTACAAAATATATTTTTTAAATTACATTGTATCAAAAATAATTGCTTTTTTATACGATGCACCTGGGTGTAATTACCGAAAAGTATTTTTTGCTTCGATTTGGGTGGAGTTTATGTAGAAGGCTAAAAGACGCTTTCCAATACACGTCCTACACAGATGGAAAGCTTTAATTGGTATTTAATGGTTTTATAAAAAACGAAAAAGTGTGGGAATTTAAACAGGGATTTTTCGGGGGAAAGGTGCTCCGATCTTAAAATGGATGATATTTTTTGGAAAAAGGTCGAAGGGTCAAAATTATACTTTCAAAAATCACGTGTGAATTCTCCCAAGGTTTTTATTTTCTCGTAATTATCAGGTATAAGAATTTCTATCGCTTAAGGGTAATATTATGGAATTTTTAAGTGGAGATATTTTACTATAAAAAGACCCCGAGTTTTTGTTAGGAAAGTCAATCGAAAGTAAATGTTTGAAACTGCACTGCTCGTTCCTGAATAAAAATACCCGTGATGTGTTGTGAGTAATACTATTTTTATAAAAATATGGCTATGTTTCGCGATTTGAACTTACACTTAACAAAAAGCGGTGTAACGGTAACTGTTTGTCCGCGGGGAAGAGACGTAGAACCAACAGTTATTGTTGAAAGTGGAAACTTTATTTTAATACCGTATAAAATATGGTACATCTTGAACAAACGTAAATCTGAATTCGCGGCCTGTATGCAGAAATCGTCAATTAAATTTTTACGTTGTCAAAACATCTATATATCTATTACGAATTTGGGTCTTGTCTTTACGTATGACGAAAGCGTTCCAGTAACAATTAAACCCGAAGTATTTGCGCTTATTATGCAAGACCCCATGAACGGGTTTATTTCAACCCATATTAACTTTATTATTAATCAAAGAATTTTCATAAAAAATATGCTACTCACCTTTCGAATTCTTTTGGGTGATTTTGAAAAAAAACTATTGGATGTTAAACGCGAGTATAAAACTACCTTACACGCATTTTGCAGCACGTTAAATTTAACCGATCTGTTAAAATCTTACGAAAATAATTTACGTAATCCTCAAAATATTCAATGTGTTTTAAGCATTCAACAAATGATTTCGTACTGTTTAATTGAATTTTAAAAAATCTTTTAATAACATGTAAAATTAAAATACAACAATAATAAATGGTATATATTTGGAAAAAGTTAATATTTTTTAGAAAAAGAGTTAAACATTTAAAGGATAATCAAAAATTTCCATAAATGCCGTATTAATATCATCGGGATGGCCGCGACAGGGGTAATGAATATTAACCATAAAAACGGGGAAGCAAATACCCACTATCTTATTATAGCGGGGACAGGATAGAGTTCTACAATAGAAAGCCTTTGAAATATTTCTATCGATTTCAGACACCTCTCTTCCTTTACAAACGCAGCACGGTACGAATACGTATGAATGAGTTTCGAAGATTCTAAAATACATAGCTACTTTTACTTAACTATAGTTTTTAATGGTACAAATATCACTTACCCTGCAGATGCCCTTTCTACCGCTAAAGCTGCGGTAATTTCTAACGGTACTTGGGTTCTATAAAAAAACACTCTTAAGAAACTAGAAGCTTAAAAACAACTAGTAAACTTTTAGCTTACAGAGAGTCCATCTCCTGTAACTGCGGCTGAGGATTATCTTCTGGGATACCCATGTTTTTTAAGACTTTCTCGGATGAAGCGTTAAAAGAAAATGATAAAGTTTTCCCCTAGATTTCTACTATTTAAAGAATTATTATAAGGCGTTGTCAAGGATAACAACTTTCCTAGCTTTAATTTTTGATATTCGAGAGGCTCTTGAAAAACATTGGTTACAGTGTTCGTATTTTAGTGGGGATTTTTAATAGAATGTTTAAGCTTCATATAAATGACGAGACATTTTTTCTTAAAAACTTATATATATATTTTATTCATTTATTTGATAGACATAATTAGGAATATTTCTAAGATAGAGAGGTGAAGCGAATCTGGAATTGAGAAGAAGGTCAATAGGCAAGTAATATTCATAGTAGTTGAGACAGATAATTGATTGATAGAGAGGACAGTCTTCGTGGTTGCAGAAGTAGAGCTTGTAGTGCGTAGTTTGAAGTTGATATTGGATTGACAGAGAATAGTTCGTTGGAGAGTAGTTTTTACAGCGAGGACAGGGGGTGATTCGAGAGTACATGTAGCTATAATAAAAAATATATAAGTAAAATCGGTTTTTTAAAACAAAAAAGGTTTTTTAACTTACTTTAGATCAATTTCGTCATCCGTGGCGTGTAGGTCTTCTTGTAGAAAGTAATTGTAGGATTTAGGAAGATGGGCGTTGTTAATGTAGTAAGAGTTAGTGGATGTTTGATAGATATTAACTGGATGGAATTGTCCTTCCATCCAGCTGAGACAAATTAATGTATGGTAGAGAATACAGTTGTGGTTCATGCAGTAAAATAATTTAAAGGATATAGTATTAGTATTTATTATTCCGGAAAAGGTACGAAAATTATATTGGAAGTGGTTACAGGATGAACAGGGAGTAATATAAGAATACATGGCGCTGTAAAAATCTATATTAATTTCGATTAAAATTAACAAAATAGTTTTTTAGCTTACTCTAAATTAATTTCTACATCTTCGGTATCTGAATAAAATGCATTTTCATTCTCGTCATCACTTTCGGATGCGCTATATAAAACAGTATTAGTATATATCTTGCTAGATATAAGACAAAAAAACTTACGTTTCTTCAGATGATTCCGTAGAGACCACATCCGGGTCGTCCGCTTCGGCGAACATATCAATACTCGCGATTAATTCGTTTATTTCCTCCTCCACTCCATCTGGGATATCATCTTCCTCGAGGATGATGATTGGATCAACTTCCAATTCATCATCGATATCCCAGAGTTGGGGTAGAGCGCTATATATAAAATAGATCCGGTATTAAAAAATAATTTTAACTTGTTAGCTAAAATAACTTACAATTCCTCAGCCGGTTGAACAGCGTTTGAGTCAAAAGATTTTGCTGGACACATTTTTTCTAGTAGTACTCTAGACTTTGAAGATATTTTCAAACTTAAAGTTTTTTTGCGTTATGATGTGAAACTTTGAAATCCGTTCAGTTTATATATGAAATTTTCAAGGTTGTTAGCTTAAGAAGTCTAGTTAGGAATTTGTAATGAGCGTCGAGGTCATCCCTGGTTTTCTTAGAAAAATATTTAACTGTTGGTTTTTTATGTATTAACGACTTTAAAGAAGGGTCCATATTAATGAGCGTCCCTATCGAAAAATATTTATCAGTCGTTTTAAGAAGGGTGCATATTATAAATGTATAATTTTAAAAGAGGCCCTCACAACGTGCGTGTTTCTTATAAGATATTATTACTTTTCAGACTTGAATGAAAAACAATTTTCGGAATTAAATACCACAGGCCAAACTGAGTTACAGAGTGGTCAGGATCTAAACTGTCTTTTTTGTGAAAAAGACGATATTGCTAGTTTCTCATCTATTGGTGGTGAAATTCATTACTGTGTGAATACCGAGTGCGTTAAATTTAAACGGGCTATATACAAACAGTACGGTAAAGTGTTAATTAGCAATATTGAAAACGCTTACGCGATTTTGGACAATAGTTTTTTTTGTATAAACTGTAATCAGTTTTGTTACAAAAACCAACGTCAAGAAAAAAAGTGTTCATATTGGGATAGTGAAGAGGAACCAAATTACTATCTCTGCTCTTTCCGTAAACACAAATGAAGGAAATTTGTTCGTTCAACCTATCAAACATTTTAAAAGTCGATAACGATTGCAAAACTATTGTTCCTCGGTTGGGTACATTATGTTTAATCGAAATTGAAGACAATCGTCAGAAATTTGCGCAAAAGTATAAAATAACCCATACCGTGATTAGAAAACTCGTTTGCGAAGAAATTTTGAAAAACAAGTTTGAGTGTTATGTTGTAGAACTATCTTGGTATTCTTATAGATATGCTTGGACATTTCTAAAACCAATTGATACAGTAAATTGTGGTCAGCACGTACCGACTACTACATGTAAATTAGGTCGGATTCACAAGTACTATAAAAAACAAAACTGGCGTTGTCAACATCGTGAAGAGGCGGCCTACGTTCTGGGATACGTTTGTCACGACAGCGACGCTGTTCAAGCAGTGCTTAACACGGCTATTGTTAAAATCACTTACGAATTCAACTCTACGCTGACGTATAAAAACCCATTTCGTAGGAATTACGCAACATCTAACAGCTTCACCACAAATTTCATGAAGCTGTTATATATAAAAGTTGTAATCAATTCTTTACGGTTCGGCAATTACTCATTATCATCCTTATCAGATAACTTGTCTACATTTAAGAGGAAATTTTATTTGACTCGATACTGTATTTTTATAAACGATGAATTTTGTGACGAAGAAACACTTGATAACGTGTCTGAAGTGATTTTTTCAAAGAATGCCAGCAATAAATCTTACGAAGATTTTCAAAATGCCAATCCATCTTTCCTAGAACTTGAAGGTGAAGATTGGGATTGGTAAGGATTTGCAAGATAGTGAACCATCATTTACCTTTTAGTGAAATAAAAATTCAAAAAATGGATTCCGGGGTTGGAGAATGCATGCATCACATGGTTTTTGGTTCAAGTAACAATATAAATTATCGATTTTCGAGTTACGCGTGTGGCGAAGCTTTTTGTATTAAATCACAAGCTGCGAACGCGATACCTCGGTTAGGTACGTTATGCCTGATCGAAATTGAGGACAATCGTAAAAAGTTTGAAGGAAACAATCTAATATCGAAGTATGCTATTGCTCAACTTGTACACAGTGAAATGTTAAAAAACTTGTGGACCAACAACATTGTTAAAGTATCTCGTAACCGATATGATTTTTGGAGAGATGTAGTCTCGATCGATACCAGGGATTGCGGACGTTACATCTTGACTACGGAGTGTAAACTAGGACGTTTACATAAATACTACCCTCATGAACTTGATCAATGTCAACATTCGAGTCAAGCAGCGTACGTTTTAGGGTATGTGTGTCACGATCAAGCGAGTGTTGAATCGGTATTAAACACAGCAATTATAAAACTTTTGTATGAATTTAACACTCGTTTGATCATAAAGGATAAAAATGGCAATTATGATTACTTCTATTATATTAATGGTGATCCCCGTATTAGTTATACTGTTAATGTGATAAAGTTATTATATATTAACGTAGTTATTGAAGAATTGCATAACTTTAATCATTCGTTAATGGATTTAACTTTCACTTTCGAAAAAATGAAAATAAAATTTAATCTCTTTACAGAATCTAAAAATATTCCAAGAATTTTGAGAGATAAAATCGGTTTAATATATGACCCCACTTTTAAAGTATTTTCAAAAGACGCTATTGATTATGCACGCCTAGAGTTGCAAAAAATAGAACAAAAACTGTTATATTCATTTCCAAGTTTTTGGAATTATTTTCACAGAATTTAACCCCAGAAAGAACGCTGTCAATTATACTTTACAAGATAGTGAACCTTTTGGTGAAATAAAAATTCAAAATGGACGTACCGAACGTTTTTGCTGTTGAATCACGTAAAAATGTAAATCATCGGTTTTCGAGTTACGTGTGTTACAAACCTATTAGTATTAAATCAGAAGGTGCAAACGCGATACCTCGATTAGGTACATTATGTTTGATCGAAATTGAGAACAATCGTATAAAGTTTGAAGGAAACAATCAAATATCAAAGCATGTTATTAATCAACTTGTACGTCGCGAAATGTTTAAAAACTTGTGGACTATCAACACCGTTAAAGTATCTTACTACCGAAGTGTATATTATCGCACACGAAATGATGGTGGTGAATGGGCGGAATTGGCCTCTATCGACACCAGAAATTGTGGACGCTACGTTTTTAGTACGGAATGTAAACTAGGAAGTATACATAAATACGACCCTAATGAACTTGATCAATGTCAAGATTCGAATGCAGCAGCGCACGTTCTAGGATACGTTTGTCACGATCAAGCTAGTGTTGAATCGGTATTAAATACTGCAATTATAAAACTTTTGTATGAATTCAACACTAGTTTGATCATAAAGAACAGACAACACAATGACACCCCCTGGAATATATATATTATTACACCTATTAGTTATACTATTAATTTGTTAAAGTTATTATATATTAACGTAGTTATTGAAGAATTGCATAGATATAGGTATTCTTTAATGTTTTTAACTTTCACTTTCGAAAAATTTAAAAATAAATTTACTCTCATTACAAGATCTCCATATCTTCCAGATATTTTGGAAGGTAGAGATAGAGATGGACACCTAATATTAGCGTATGACCCCACTTTTAATGTGTTTTCAAAAGACGCTGTTGATTATTATCATCGTCAAGACTTGGAACAGATGGAAACACGCTTTTTAAATTTATTTCCAAATTTTTGGAATGTTTATCGCAGAATTTAATCGTGATGTAATCAATACAAATAAACATTGTTTTTTAAAAAATTTATTTCATCCTTTGATTTCTTTTTTACACCATTGACACAATCCTTTTTTAAAAATTAATCTTGTTGATTTGTTTTTTACAATATAGACACAATCCTGATCTTATTAAAAATAAATCCGGTAGTATATATGGTAACATTAAAGGGTATAAACCTAATATCGCATAGCTGTCATTCCTTGTCCACAATGCTGTAATTAACCCAATAGGTATAGTTATAGGTAAAAAAACAAGAAATGTACCAACTCTAAAAGAATATGAAATTGCAACCTCAAAACCCCGTAATATACAACTTCTATTATTACAATATTCTTCAGTCTTGGGTTTGCTTGTAGTTGAAACGTATTTCTCCGTTGGTGGTACATCTCTACCTATCTCATCGATAGAACAATGTATAGGTATGTTGCATGTTGAAAACCCTTTCACAATTGGGCATTCCGGGGAATATTTCCGATGCTCCTCATTTACTTTATCATTAGCTTTCCAACTATGTAATGTTATATCGCAATAAAAACATTTAACGGCGTCGCCTTTCTTTAAATAATAAAAACCATGTTTCGCAAACTCTGACGGTCTTATATTACTAACGGGGTAATCTTTAAAAGTTTCGAGCCGTAGTTTTTCCCAGTTCATTATAGCTTTACGTTTTGTCCCGAACTAATATAATTTCAAACCCTGTTGCTGATATATCTTACAAATTTTACCTACGTCACAACACCACACGTGACTCTCACGTGACTCGCATTTGATTGACAGGCGTGGGATTCTGAATTATGCAAATTATAATCATTTTCGCTTCATTTGCATGGTTTAAGGTCGGATCTCTGAATTATACAAATTTAGATCCTAATTTGCATAGTCAAAAGTGGGATTTCTGAATTATGCAAATTTGGATCATTTTCGGCTAATTTGCATGCCTAAAAGTGTGGTAACTTACTACTCTTGTGGATACTTGTGGATACTTGTAGGTACTTGTGGGCACTTGTGGATACTTGTGGATACTTGTAGGTACTTGTGGGTACTTGTGGATACTTGTGGGTACTTGTAGGAGCTTGTAGGTACTTGTAGGTACTTGTAGGAGCTTTTAGGTACTTGTAGGAGCTTGTAGGTACTTGTAGGAGCTTGTAGGTACTTGTAGGAGCTTTTAGGTACTTGTAGGAGCTTGTAGATACTTGTGGGTGCTTGTGGGTACTTGCCCCGGGTACTTGTGGGTGCTTGAAGGTACTTGTGGGTACTTGTGGGTGCTTGAAGGTACTTGTGGGTACTTGCCCCGGGTACTTGTGGGTGCTTGAAGGTACTTGTGGGCACTCGCCCCGGGTGCTTGTAGGTGCTTGTGGATACTTGTAGGTGCTTGTGGGTGCTTGTAGGTGCTTGTGGGTTCTTGTAGGTACTTGTGGGTACTTGTGGGTGCTTGTAGGTACTTATGGGTACTTGCAGGTACTTGTGGGTGCTTGTAGGTGTTTGTGGGTACTCGTAGGTGCTTGTGGGTACTTGTAGGTGCTTGTGGGTACTTATGGGTGCTTGTGGGTGCTTGTGGGTACTTGTGGGTGCTTGTGGGTGCTTGTGGGTACTTGTAGGTACTTGTGGGTGCTTGTGGGTACTTGTGGGTTCTTGTAGGTACTTGTAGGTACTTTTGGGTACTTGTAGGTACTTGTGGGTACTTGTAGGTGTTTGTGGGTACTTGTAGGTACTTGTGGGTACTTGTAGGTACTTGTGGGTACTTGTGGGTACTTGTAGGTACTTGTGGGTACTTGTAGGAGCTTGTAGGTACTTGAAGGTACTTGTAGGAGCTAGTAGGTACTTGTAGGAGCTTTTAGGTACTTGTAGGAGCTTGTAGGTACTTGTAGAAGCTTTTAGGTACTTGTAGGAGCTTGTAGGTACTTGTGGGTGCTTGTGGGTGCTTGTGGGTACTTGTGGGTGCTTGTGGGTACTTATTGGTGCTTGTGGGTACTTGTAGGTGCTTGTGGGTACTTGTGGGTACTTGTAGGTATTTGTGGGTACTTTTAGGTACTTTTAGGTACTTGTGGGTACTTGTGGATACTTGTGGATACTTGTAGGTACTTGTGGGCACTTGTGGATACTTGTAGGTACTTGTGGGTACTTGTGGATACTTGTGGGTACTTGTAGGAGCTTGTAGGTGCTTGTAGGTACCTGTAGGAGCTTTTAGGTACTTGTAGGAGCTTGTAGGTACTTGTAGGAGCTTTTAGGTACTTGTAGGAGCTTGTAGGTACTTGTAGGAGCTTTTAGGTACTTGTAGGAGCTTGTAGGTACTTGTGGGTACTTGTGGGTGCTTGTGGGTACTTGCCCCGGGTACTTGTGGGTGCTTGAAGGTACTTGTGGGTACTTGCCCCGGGTACTTGTGGGTACTTGCCCCGGGTACTTGTGGGTGCTTGAAGGTACTTGTGGGCACTCGCCCCGGGTGCTTGTAGGTGCTTGTGGATACTTGTAGGTGGTTTTGGGTGCTTGTAGGTGCTTGTGGGTTCTTGTAGGTACTTGTGGGTACTTGTGGATACTTGTGGATACTTGTAGGTACTTGTGGGTACTTGTGGATACTTGTGGGTACTTGTAGGAGCTTGTAGGTACTTGTAGGTACTTGTAGGAGCTTTTAGGTACTTGTAGGAGCTTGTAGGTACTTGTAGGAGCTTGTAGGTACTTGTAGGAGCTTTTAGGTACTTGTAGGAGCTTGTAGATACTTGTGGGTGCTTGTGGGTACTTGCCCCGGGTACTTGTGGGTGCTTGAAGGTACTTGTGGGTACTTGTGGGTGCTTGAAGGTACTTGTGGGTACTTGCCCCGGGTACTTGTGGGTGCTTGAAGGTACTTGTGGGCACTCGCCCCGGGTGCTTGTAGGTGCTTGTGGATACTTGTAGGTGCTTGTGGGTGCTTGTAGGTGCTTGTGGGTTCTTGTAGGTACTTGTGGGTACTTGTGGGTGCTTGTAGGTACTTATAGGTACTTGCAGGTACTTGTGGGTGCTTGTAGGTGTTTGTGGGTACTCGTAGGTGCTTGTGGGTACTTGTAGGTGCTTGTGGGTACTTATGGGTGCTTGTGGGTGCTTGTGGGTACTTGTGGGTTCTTGTAGGTACTTGTAGGTACTTTTGGGTACTTGTAGGTACTTGTGGGTACTTGTAGGTGTTTGTGGGTACTTGTAGGTACTTGTGGGTACTTGTAGGTACTTGTGGGTACTTGTAGGTACTTGTGGGTACTTGTAGGAGCTTGTAGGTACTTGAAGGTACTTGTAGGAGCTAGTAGGTACTTGTAGGAGCTTTTAGGTACTTGTAGGAGCTTGTAGGTACTTGTAGAAGCTTTTAGGTACTTGTAGGAGCTTGTAGGTACTTGTGGGTGCTTGTGGGTGCTTGTGGGTACTTGTGGGTGCTTGTGGGTACTTATTGGTGCTTGTGGGTACTTGTAGGTGCTTGTGGGTATTTGTGGGTACTTTTAGGTACTTTTAGGTACTTTTGGGTACTTGTGGATACTTGTAGGTACTTGTGGGCACTTGTGGATACTTGTAGGTACTTGTGGGTACTTGTGGATACTTGTAGGTACTTGTAGGAGCTTTTAGGTACTTGTAGGAGCTTGTAGGTACTTGTAGGAGCTTTTAGGTACTTGTAGGAGCTTGTAGGTACTTGTAGGAGCTTTTAGGTACTTGTAGGAGCTTGTAGGTACTTGTGGGTACTTGTGGGTGCTTGTGGGTACTTGCCCCGGGTACTTGTGGGTGCTTGAAGGTACTTGTGGGTACTTGCCCCGGGTACTTGTGGGTACTTGCCCCGGGTACTTGTGGGTGCTTGAAGGTACTTGTGGGCACTCGCCCCGGGTGCTTGTAGGTGCTTGTGGATACTTGTAGGTGGTTTTGGGTGCTTGTAGGTGCTTGTGGGTTCTTGTAGGTACTTGTGGATACTTGTGGGTACTTGTGGATACTTGTGGATACTTGTAGGTACTTGTGGGCACTTGTGGATACTTGTGGATACTTGTAGGTACTTGTGGGTACTTGTGGATACTTGTGGGTACTTGTAGGAGCTTGTAGGTACTTGTAGGTGTTTGTGGGTACTTGTAGGTACTTGTGGGTACTTGTAGGTACTTGTGGGTACTTGTGGGTACTTGTAGGTGCTTGTGGGTGCTTGTAGGTGCTTGTGGGTACTTGTAGGTACTTGTGGGTACTTGTAGGAGCTTGTAGGTACTTGAAGGTACTTGTAGGAGCTAGTAGGTACTTGTAGGAGCTTTTAGGTACTTGTAGGAGCTTGTAGGTACTTGTAGAAGCTTTTAGGTACTTGTAGGAGCTTGTAGGTACTTGTGGGTGCTTGTGGGTGCTTGTGGGTACTTGTGGGTGCTTGTGGGTACTTATGGGTGCTTGTGGGTACTTGTAGGTGCTTGTGGGTACTTGTGGGTACTTGTAGGTATTTGTGGGTACTTTTAGGTACTTTAAGGTACTTGTGGGTACTTGTGGATACTTGTGGGTACTTGTGGATACTTGTGGATACTTGTAGGTACTTGTGGGCACTTGTGGATACTTGTGGATACTTGTAGGTACTTGTGGGTACTTGTGGATACTTGTGGGTACTTGTAGGAGCTTGTAGGTACTTGTAGGAGCTTTTAGGTACTTGTAGGAGCTTGTAGGTACTTGTAGGAGCTTGTAGGTACTTGTAGGAGCTTTTAGGTACTTGTAGGAGCTTGTAGATACTTGTGGGTGCTTGTGGGTACTTGCCCCGGGTACTTGTGGGTGCTTGAAGGTACTTGTGGGTACTTGTGGGTGCTTGAAGGTACTTGTGGGTACTTGCCCCGGGTACTTGTGGGTGCTTGAAGGTACTTGTGGGCACTCGCCCCGGGTGCTTGTAGGTGCTTGTGGATACTTGTAGGTGCTTGTGGGTGCTTGTAGGTGCTTGTGGGTTCTTGTAGGTACTTGTGGGTACTTGTGGGTGCTTGTAGGTACTTATGGGTACTTGCAGGTACTTGTGGGTGCTTGTAGGTGTTTGTGGGTACTCGTAGGTGCTTGTGGGTACTTGTAGGTGCTTGTGGGTACTTATGGGTGCTTGTGGGTGCTTGTGGGTACTTGTGGGTGCTTGTGGGTGCTTGTGGGTACTTGTAGGTACTTGTGGGTGCTTGTGGGTACTTGTGGGTTCTTGTAGGTACTTGTAGGTACTTGTAGGTACTTTTGGGTACTTGTAGGTACTTGTGGGTACTTGTAGGTGTTTGTGGGTACTTGTAGGTACTTGTGGGTACTTGTAGGTACTTGTGGGTACTTGTGGGTACTTGTAGGTACTTGTGGGTACTTGTAGGAGCTTGTAGGTACTTGAAGGTACTTGTAGGAGCTAGTAGGTACTTGTAGGAGCTTTTAGGTACTTGTAGGAGCTTGTAGGTACTTGTAGAAGCTTTTAGGTACTTGTAGGAGCTTGTAGGTACTTGTGGGTGCTTGTGGGTGCTTGTGGGTACTTGTGGGTGCTTGTGGGTACTTATTGGTGCTTGTGGGTACTTGTAGGTGCTTGTGGGTACTTGTGGGTACTTGTAGGTATTTGTGGGTACTTTTAGGTACTTTTAGGTACTTGTGGGTACTTGTGGATACTTGTGGATACTTGTAGGTACTTGTGGGCACTTGTGGATACTTGTAGGTACTTGTGGGTACTTGTGGATACTTGTGGGTACTTGTAGGAGCTTGTAGGTGCTTGTAGGTACTTGTAGGAGCTTTTAGGTACTTGTAGGAGCTTGTAGGTACTTGTAGGAGCTTTTAGGTACTTGTAGGAGCTTGTAGGTACTTGTAGGAGCTTTTAGGTACTTGTAGGAGCTTGTAGGTACTTGTGGGTACTTGTGGGTGCTTGTGGGTACTTGCCCCGGGTACTTGTGGGTGCTTGAAGGTACTTGTGGGTACTTGCCCCGGGTACTTGTGGGTACTTGCCCCGGGTACTTGTGGGTGCTTGAAGGTACTTGTGGGCACTCGCCCCGGGTGCTTGTAGGTGCTTGTGGATACTTGTAGGTGGTTTTGGGTGCTTGTAGGTGCTTGTGGGTTCTTGTAGGTACTTGTGGGTACTTGTGGGTACTTGTGGGTGCTTGTAGGTACTTGTGGGTACTTGTGGATACTTGTGGGTACTTGTAGGAGCTTGTAGGTACTTGTAGGTACTTGTAGGAGCTTTTAGGTACTTGTAGGAGCTTTTAGGTACTTGTAGGAGCTTGTAGGTACTTGTAGGAGCTTTTAGGTACTTGTAGGAGCTTGTAGGTACTTGTAGGAGCTTTTAGGTACTTGTAGGAGCTTGTAGGTACTTGTGGGTACTTGTGGGTGCTTGTGGGTACTTGCCCCGGGTACTTGTGGGTGCTTGAAGGTACTTGTGGGTACTTGTGGGTGCTTGAAGGTACTTGTGGGTACTTGTGGGTACTTGCCCCGGGTACTTGTGGGTACTTGCCCCGGGTACTTGTGGGTGCTTGAAGGTACTTGTGGGAACTCGCCCCGGGTGCTTGTAGGTGCTTGTGGATACTTGTGGGCACTCGCCCCGGGTGCTTGTAGGTGCTTGTGGATACTTGTAGGTGCTTTTGGGTGCTTGTAGGTGCTTTTGGGTTCTTGTAGGTACTTGTGGGTACTTGTGGGTACTTGTGGGTGCTTGTAGGTACTTGTGGGTACTTGTGGATACTTGTGGGTACTTGTAGGAGCTTGTAGGTGCTTGTAGGTACTTGTAGGAGCTTTTAGGTACTTGTAGGAGCTTGTAGGTACTTGTAGGAGCTTTTAGGTACTTGTAGGAGCTTGTAGGTACTTGTAGGAGCTTTTAGGTACTTGTAGGAGCTTGTAGGTACTTGTGGGTACTTGTGGGTGCTTGTGGGTACTTGCCCCGGGTACTTGTGGGTGCTTGAAGGTACTTGTGGGTACTTGCCCCGGGTACTTGTGGGTACTTGCCCCGGGTACTTGTGGGTGCTTGAAGGTACTTGTGGGCACTCGCCCCGGGTGCTTGTAGGTGCTTGTGGATACTTGTAGGTGCTTTTGGGAGCTTGTAGGTGCTTGTGGGTACTTGCAGGTACTTGTGGGTGCTTGTAGGTGTTTGTGGGTACTTATGGGTACTTATGGGTACTTGCAGGTACTTGTGGGTACATGTGGGTGCTTGTAGGTGTTTGTGGGTACTCGTAGGTGCTTGTGGGTACTTATGGGTGCTTGTGGGTGCTTGTGGGTACTTATGGGTACTTGTGGGTGCTTGTGGGTGCTTGTGGGTACTTGTAGGTACTTGTAGGTACTTGTGGGTGCTTGTGGGTACTTGTGGGTTCTTGTAGGTACTTGTAGGTACTTGTGGGTACTTGTAAGTACTTGTGGGTACTTGTAGGTGTTTGTGGGTACTTGTAGGTACTTGTGGGTACTTGTAGGTACTTGTGGGTACTTGTGGGTACTTGTAGGTGCTTGTGGGTGCTTTTAGGTACTTGTGGGTACTTGTAGGTACTTGTGGGTACTTGTAGGAGCTTGTAGGTACTTGAAGGTACTTGTAGGAGCTTGTAGGTACTTGTAGGAGCTTTTAGGTACTTGTAGGAGCTTGTAGGTACTTGTAGGAGCTTTTAGGTACTTGTAGGAGCTTGTAGGTACTTGTGGGTGCTTGTGGGTGCTTGTGGGTACTTGTGGGTGCTTGTGGGTACTTATGGGTGCTTGTGGGTACTTGTGGGTGCTTGTGGGTTCTTGTAGGTACTTTTGGGTACTTGTGGGTACTTGTGGGTGCTTGTAGGTACTTATGGGTACATATGGGTACTTGCAGGTACTTGTGGGTACTTGTGGGTGCTTGTAGGTGTTTGTGGGTACTTGTAGGTGCTTGTGGGTACTTGTAGGTACTTGTGGGTACTTGTGGGTACTTGTGGGTACTTGTGGATACTTGTGGATACTTGTAGGTACTTGTGGGTACTTGTGGATACTTGTGGATACTTGTAGGTACTTGTGGGTACTTCTGGATACTTGTGGGTACTTGTAGGAGCTTGTAGGTACTTGTAGGTACTTGTAGGAGCTTTTAGGTACTTGTAGGAGCTTGTAGGTACTTGTAGGAGCTTTTAGGTACTTGTAGGAGCTTGTAGGTACTTGTAGGAGCTTTTAGGTACTTGTAGGAGCTTGTAGGTACTTGTGGGTACTTGTGGGTGCTTGTGGGTGCTTGTGGGTACTTGTGGGTGCTTGAAGGTACTTGTCGGTACTTGCCCCGGGTACTTGTGGGTGCTTGAAGGTACTTGTGGGTGCTTGAAGGTACTTGTGGGTACATGCCCCGGGTACTTGTGGGTGCTTGAAGGTACTTGTGGGCACTTGCCCCGGGTGCTTGTAGGTGCTTGTGGATACTTGTAGGTGCTTGTGGGTGCTTGTAGGTGCTTGTGGGTTCTTGTAGGTACTTGTGGGTACTTGTGGGTGCTTGTGGATACTTGTGGGTACTTGTAGGTACTTGTGGGTACTTTTAGGTACTTTTAGGTACTTGTGGGTACTTGTAGGTACTTGTGGGTGCTTGTGGGTACTTGTGGATACTTGTAGGTACTTGTGGGTACTTGTGGATACTTGTGGATACTTGTAGGTACTTGTGGGTACTTGTGGATACTTGTGGGTACTTGTAGGAGCTTGTAGGTACTTGTAGGTACTTGTAGGAGCTTTTAGGTACTTGTAGGAGCTTGTAGGTACTTGTAGGAGCTTGTAGGTACTTGTGGGTACTCGCCCCGGGTGCTTGTAGGTGCTTGTGGATACTTGTAGGTGCTTTTGGGTGCTTGTAGGTGCTTGTGGGTACTTGCAGGTACTTGTGGGTACTTGTGGGTGCTTGTAGGTGTTTGTGGGTACTTGTAGGTGCTTGTGGGTACTTGTAGGTACTTGTGGGTACTTGTGGGTACTTGTGGATAGTTGTGGATACTTGTAGGTACTTGTGGGTACTTGTGAGTACTTGTGGATACTTGTGGATACTTGTGGATACTTGTAGGTACTTGTGGGTACTTCTGGATACTTGTGGGTACTTGTAGGAGCTTGTAGGTACTTGTAGGTACTTGTAGGAGCTTTTAGGTACTTGTAGGAGCTTGTAGGTACTTGTAGGAGCTTTTAGGTACTTGTAGGAGCTTGTAGGTACTTGTAGGAGCTTTTAGGTACTTGTAGGAGCTTGTAGGTACTTGTGGGTACTTGTGGGTGCTTGTGGGTGCTTGTGGGTACTTGTGGATAGTTGTGGATACTTGTAGGTACTTGTGGGTACTTGTGGGTACTTGTGGATACTTGTGGATACTTGTGGATACTTGTAGGTACTTGTGGGTACTTCTGGATACTTGTGGGTACTTGTAGGAGCTTGTAGGTACTTGTAGGTACTTGTAGGAGCTTTTAGGTACTTGTAGGAGCTTGTAGGTACTTGTAGGAGCTTTTAGGTACTTGTAGGAGCTTGTAGGTACTTGTAGGAGCTTTTAGGTACTTGTAGGAGCTTGTAGGTACTTGTGGGTACTTGTGGGTGCTTGTGGGTGCTTGTGGGTACTTGTGGGTGCTTGAAGGTACTTGTGGGTACTTGCCCCGGGTACTTGTGGGTGCTTGAAGGTACTTGTGGGTGCTTGAAGGTACTTGTGGGTACATGCCCCGGGTACTTGTGGGTACATGCCCCGGGTACTTGTGGGTGCTTGAAGGTACTTGTGGGCACTTGCCCCGGGTGCTTGTGGATACTTGTAGGTGCTTGTGGGTGCTTGTAGGTGCTTGTGGGTTCTTGTAGGTACTTGTGGGTACTTGTGGGTGCTTGTGGGTTCTTGTAGGTACTTGTGGGTACTTGTGGGTGCTTGTGGGTACTTGTGGATACTTGTAGGTACTTGTGGGTACTTGTGGGTACTTGTGGATACTTGTGGATACTTGTAGGTACTTGTGGGCACTTGTGGATACTTGTAGGTACTTGTGGGTACTTGTGGATACTTGTGGGTACTTGTAGGAGCTTGTAGGTGCTTGTAGGTACTTGTAGGAGCTTTTAGGTACTTGTAGCTTGTAGGTACTTGTGGGTACTTGTGGGTGCTTGTGGGTACTTGCCCCGGGTACTTGTGGGTGCTTGAAGGTACTTGTGGGTACTTGCCCCGGGTACTTGTGGGTACTTGCCCCGGGTACTTGTGGGTGCTTGAAGGTACTTGTGGGCACTCGCCCCGGGTGCTTGTAGGTGCTTGTGGATACTTGTAGGTGCTTTTGGGTGCTTGTAGGTGCTTGTGGGTTCTTGTAGGTACTTGTGGGTACTTGTGGGTACTTGTGGGTGCTTGTAGGTACTTGTGGGTACTTGTGGATACTTGTGGGTACTTGTAGGAGCTTGTAGGTACTTGTAGGTACTTGTAGGAGCTTTTAGGTACTTGTAGGAGCTTTTAGGTACTTGTAGGAGCTTGTAGGTACTTGTAGGAGCTTTTAGGTACTTGTAGGAGCTTGTAGGTACTTGTAGGAGCTTTTAGGTACTTGTAGGAGCTTGTAGGTACTTGTGGGTACTTGTGGGTGCTTGTGGGTACTTGCCCCGGGTACTTGTGGGTGCTTGAAGGTACTTGTGGGTACTTGTGGGTGCTTGAAGGTACTTGTGGGTACTTGCCCCGGGTACTTGTGGGTACTTGCCCCGGGTACTTGTGGGTGCTTGAAGGTACTTGTGGGCACTCGCCCCGGGTGCTTGTAGGTGCTTGTGGATACTTGTGGGCACTCGCCCCGGGTGCTTGTAGGTGCTTGTGGATACTTGTAGGTGCTTTTGGGTGCTTGTAGGTGCTTGTGGGTTCTTGTAGGTACTTGTGGGTACTTGTGGGTGCTTTTAGGTACTTGTGGGTACTTGTGGATACTTGTGGGTACTTGTAGGAGCTTGTAGGTGCTTGTAGGTACTTGTAGGAGCTTTTAGGTACTTGTAGGAGCTTGTAGGTACTTGTAGGAGCTTTTAGGTACTTGTAGGAGCTTGTAGGTACTTGTAGGAGCTTTTAGGTACTTGTAGGAGCTTGTAGGTACTTGTGGGTACTTGTGGGTGCTTGTGGGTACTTGCCCCGTGTACTTGTGGGTGCTTGAAGGTACTTGTGGGTACTTGCCCCGGGTACTTGTGGGTACTTGCCCCGGGTACTTGTGGGTGCTTGAAGGTACTTGTGGGCACTCGCCCCGGGTGCTTGTAGGTGCTTGTGGATACTTGTAGGTGCTTTTGGGAGCTTGTAGGTGCTTGTGGGTACTTGCAGGTACTTGTGGGTACTTGTTGGTGCTTGTAGGTGTTTGTGGGTACTTATGGGTACTTATGGGTACTTGCAGGTACTTGTGGGTACTTGTGGGTGCTTGTAGGTGTTTGTGGGTACTCGTAGGTGCTTGTGGGTACTTATGGGTGCTTGTGGGTGCTTGTGGGTACTTATGGGTACTTGTGGGTGCTTGTGGGTGCTTGTGGGTACTTGTAGGTACTTGTAGGTACTTGTGGGTGCTTGTGGGTACTTGTGGGTTCTTGTAGGTACTTGTAGGTACTTGTGGGTACTTGTAAGTACTTGTGGGTACTTGTAGGTGTTTGTGGGTACTTGTAGGTACTTGTGGGTACTTGTAGGTACTTGTGGGTACTTGTGGGTACTTGTAGGTGCTTGTGGGTGCTTTTAGGTACTTGTGGGTACTTGTAGGTACTTGTGGGTACTTGTAGGAGCTTGTAGGTACTTGAAGGTACTTGTAGGAGCTTGTAGGTACTTGTAGAAGCTTTTAGGTACTTGTAGGAGCTTGTAGGTACTTGTAGGAGCTTTTAGATACTTGTAGGAGCTTGTAGGTACTTGTGGGTGCTTGTGGGTGCTTGTGGGTACTTGTGGGTGCTTGTGGGTACTTATGGGTGCTTGTGGGTACTTGTGGGTGCTTGTGGGTTCTTGTAGGTACTTTTGGGTACTTGTGGGTACTTGTGGGTGCTTGTAGGTACTTATGGGTACATATGGGTACTTGCAGGTACTTGTGGGTACTTGTGGGTGCTTGTAGGTGTTTGTGGGTACTTGTAGGTGCTTGTGGGTACTTGTAGGTACTTGTGGGTACTTGTGGGTACTTGTGGGTACTTGTGGATACTTGTGGATACTTGTAGGTACTTGTGGGTACTTGTGGATACTTGTGGATACTTGTAGGTACTTGTGGGTACTTCTGGATACTTGTGGGTACTTGTAGGAGCTTGTAGGTACTTGTAGGTACTTGTAGGAGCTTTTAGGTACTTGTAGGAGCTTGTAGGTACTTGTAGGAGCTTTTAGGTACTTGTAGGAGCTTGTGGGTGCTTGTGGGTGCTTGTGGGTACTTGTGGGTGCTTGAAGGTACTTGTCGGTACTTGCCCCGGGTACTTGTGGGTGCTTGAAGGTACTTGTGGGTGCTTGAAGGTACTTGTGGGTACATGCCCCGGGTACTTGTGGGTGCTTGAAGGTACTTGTGGGCACTTGCCCCGGGTGCTTGTAGGTGCTTGTGGATACTTGTAGGTGCTTGTGGGTGCTTGTAGGTGCTTGTGGGTTCTTGTAGGTACTTGTGGGTACTTGTGGGTGCTTGTGGATACTTGTGGGTACTTGCAGGTACTTGTGGGTACTTTTAGGTACTTTTAGGTACTTGTGGGTACTTGTAGGTACTTGTGGGTGCTTGTGGGTACTTGTGGATACTTGTAGGTACTTGTGGGTACTTGTGGATACTTGTGGATACTTGTAGGTACTTGTGGGTACTTGTGGATACTTGTGGGTACTTGTAGGAGCTTGTAGGTACTTGTAGGTACTTGTAGGAGCTTTTAGGTACTTGTAGGAGCTTGTAGGTACTTGTAGGAGCTTGTAGGTACTTGTAGGAGCTTGTAGGTACTTGTGGGTACTCGCCCCGGGTGCTTGTAGGTGCTTGTGGATACTTGTAGGTGCTTTTGGGTGCTTGTAGGTGCTTGTGGGTACTTGCAGGTACTTGTGGGTACTTGTGGGTGCTTGTAGGTGTTTGTGGGTACTTGTAGGTGCTTGTGGGTACTTGTAGGTACTTGTGGGTACTTGTGGGTACTTGTGGATAGTTGTGGATACTTGTAGGTACTTGTGGGTACTTGTGGGTACTTGTGGATACTTGTGGATACTTGTGGATACTTGTAGGTACTTGTGGGTACTTCTGGATACTTGTGGGTACTTGTAGGAGCTTGTAGGTACTTGTAGGTACTTGTAGGAGCTTTTAGGTACTTGTAGGAGCTTGTAGGTACTTGTAGGAGCTTTTAGGTACTTGTAGGAGCTTGTAGGTACTTGTAGGAGCTTTTAGGTACTTGTAGGAGCTTGTAGGTACTTGTGGGTACTTGTGGGTGCTTGTGGGTGCTTGTGGGTGCTTGTGGGTACTTGTGGGTGCTTGAAGGTACTTGTGGGTACTTGCCCCGGGTACTTGTGGGTGCTTGAAGGTACTTGTGGGTGCTTGAAGGTACTTGTGGGTACATGCCCCGGGTACTTGTGGGTGCTTGAAGGTACTTGTGGGCACTTGCCCCGGGTGCTTGTGGATACTTGTAGGTGCTTGTGGGTGCTTGTAGGTGCTTGTGGGTTCTTGTAGGTACTTGTGGGTACTTGTGGGTGCTTGTGGGTTCTTGTAGGTACTTGTGGGTACTTGTGGGTGCTTGTGGGTACTTGTGGATACTTGTAGGTACTTGTGGGTACTTGTGGGTACTTGTGGATACTTGTGGATACTTGTAGGTACTTGTGGGTACTTGTGGATACTTGTGGGTACTTGATGGAGCTTGTAGGTACTTGTAGGCACTTGTAGGAGCTTTAAGGTACTTGTAGGAGCTTGTAGGTACTTGTAGGAGCCTGTAGGTACTTGTAGGAGCTTGTAGGTACTTGTGGGTACTTGTGGGTGCTTGTGGGTGCTTGTGGGTACTTGTGGGTGCTTGAAAGTACTTGTGGGTACTTGCCCCGGGTACTTGTGGGTGCTTGAAGGTACTTGTGGGCACTTGCCCCGGGTGCTTGTAGGTGCTGGTGGATACTTGTAGGTGCTTGTGGGTGCTTGTAGGTGCTTGTGGGTTCTTGTAGGTACTTTTGGGTACTTGTGGGTGCTTGTAAGTACTTATGGGTACTTATGGGTACTTGCAGGTACTTGTGGGTACTTGTGGGTGCTTGTAGGTGTTTGTGGGTACTCGTAGGTGCTTGTGGGTACTTGTAGGTGCTTGTGGGTACTTATGGGTGCTTGTGGGTGCTTGTGGGTACTTATGGGTACTTGTGGGTGCTTGTGGGTGCTTGTGGGTACTTGTAGGTACTTGTAGGTACTTGTGGGTGCTTTTGGGTACTTGTGGGTTCTTGTAGGTACTTGTAGGTACTTGTGGGTACTTGTAGGTGTTTGTGGGTACTTGTAGGTACTTGTGGGTACTTGTAGGTACTTGTGGGTACTTGTAGGTGCTTGTGGGTGCTTTTAGGTACTTGTGGGTACTTGTAGGTACTTGTGGGTACTTGTAGGAGCTTGTAGGTACTTGAAGGTACTTGTAGGAGCTTGTAGGTACTTGTAGGAGCTTTTAGGTACTTGTAGGAGCTTGTAGGTACTTGTAGGAGCTTTTAGGTACTTGTAGGAGCTTGTAGGTACTTGTGGGTGCTTGTGGGTGCTTGTGGGTACTTGTGGGTGCTTGTGGGTACTTATGGGTGCTTGTGGGTACTTGTGGGTGCTTGTGGGTTCTTGTAGGTACTTGTGGGTACTTGTGGGTACTTGTGGGTGCTTGTAGGTACTTATGGGTACATATGGGTACTTGCAGGTACTTGTGGGTACTTGTGGGTGCTTGTAGGTGTTTGTGGGTACTTGTAGGTGCTTGTGGGTACTTGTAGGTACTTGTGGGTACTTGTGGGTACTTCTGGATACTTGTGGGTACTTGTAGGAGCTTGTAGGTACTTGTAGGTACTAGTAGGAGCTTTTAGGTACTTGTAGGAGCTTGTAGGTACTTGTAGGAGCTTTTAGGTACTTGTAGGAGCTTGTAGGTACTTGTAGGAGCTTTTAGGTACTTGTAGGAGCTTGTAGGTACTTGTAGGAGCTTTAAGGTACTTGTAGGAGCTTGTAGGTACTTGTGGGTACTTGTGGGTGCTTGTGGGTACTTGCCCCGGGTACTTGTGGGTGCTTGAAGGTACTTGTGGGTACTTGTGGGTGCTTGAGGTACTTGTGGGTACTTGCCCCGGGTACTTGTGGGTACTTGCCCCGGGTACTTGTGGGTGCTTGAAGGTACTTGTGGGCACTCGCCCCGGGTGCTTGTAGGTGCTTGTGGATACTTGTAGATGCTTTTGGGAGCTTGTAGGTGCTTGTGGGTACTTGCAGGTACTTGTGGGTACTTGTGGGTGCTTGTAGGTGTTTGTGGGTACTTATGGGTACTTATGGGTACTTGCAGGTACTTGTGGGTACTTGTGGGTGCTTGTAGGTGTTTGTGGGTACTCGTAGGTGCTTGTGGGTACTTATGGGTGCTTGTGGGTGCTTGTGGGTACTTATGGGTACTTGTGGGTGCTTGTGGGTACTTGTGGGTGCTTGTAGGTGTTTGTGGGTACTTATGGGTACTTATGGGTACTTATGGGTACTTGCAGGTACTTGTGGGTACTTGTGGGTGCTTGTAGGTACTTGTAGGTACTTGTGGGTGCTTGTGGGTACTTGTGGGTTCTTGTAGGTACTTGTAGGTACTTGTGGGTACTTGTAAGTACTTGTGGGTACTTGTAGGTGTTTGTGGGTACTTGTGGGTACTTGTAGGTGCTTGTGGGTGCTTTTAGGTACTTGTGGGTACTTGTAGGTACTTGTGGGTACTTGTAGGAGCTTGTAGGTACTTGAAGGTACTTGTAGGAGCTTGTAGGTACTTGTAGGAGCTTTTAGGTACTTGTAGGAGCTTTTAGGTACTTGTAGGAGCTTGTAGGTACTTGTAGGAGCTTTTAGGTACTTGTAGGAGCTTGTAGGTACTTGTAGGAGCTTTTAGGTACTTGTAGGAGCTTGTAGGTACTTGTGGGTACTTGTGGGTGCTTGTGGGTACTTGCCCCGGGTACTTGTGGGTGCTTGAAGGTACTTGTGGGTACTTGTGGGTGCTTGAAGGTACTTGTGGGTACTTGTGGGTACTTGCCCCGGGTACTTGTGGGTGCTTGAAGGTACTTGTGGGCACTCGCCCCGGGTGCTTGTAGGTGCTTGTGGATACTTGTGGGCACTCGCCCCGGGTGCTTGTAGGTGCTTGTGGATACTTGTAGGTGCTTTTGGGTGCTTGTAGGTGCTTGTGGGTTCTTGTAGGTACTTGTGGGTACTTGTGGGTACTTGTGGGTGCTTGTAGGTGCTTGTGGATACTTGTAGGTGCTTTTGGGTGCTTGTAGGTGCTTGTGGGTTCTTGTAGGTACTTGTGGGTACTTGTGGGTACTTGTGGGTGCTTGTAGGTACTTGTGGGTACTTGTGGATACTTGTGGGTACTTGTAGGAGCTTGTAGGTGCTTGTAGGTACTTGTAGGAGCTTTTAGGTACTTGTAGGAGCTTGTAGGTACTTGTAGGAGCTTGTAGGTACTTGTAGGAGCTTTTAGGTACTTGTAGGAGCTTGTAGGTACTTGTAGGAGCTTTTAGGTACTTGTAGGAGCTTGTAGGTACTTGTGGGTACTTGTGGGTGCTTGTGGGTACTTGCCCCGGGTACTTGTGGGTGCTTGAAGGTACTTGTGGGTACTTGCCCCGGGTACTTGTGGGTGCTTGAAGGTACTTGTGGGCACTCGCCCCGGGTGCTTGTAGGTGCTTGTGGATACTTGTAGGTGCTTTTGGGAGCTTGTAGGTGCTTGTGGGTACTTGCAGGTACTTGTGGGTACTTGTGGGTGCTTGTAGGTGTTTGTGGGTACTTATGGGTACTTATGGGTACTTGCAGGTACTTGTGGGTACTTGTGGGTGCTTGTAGGTGTTTGTGGGTACTCGTAGGTGCTTGTGGGTACTTATGGGTGCTTGTGGGTGCTTGTGGGTACTTATGGGTACTTGTGGGTGCTTGTGGGTACTTGTAGGTACTTGTAGGTACTTGTGGGTGCTTGTGGGTACTTGTGGGTTCTTGTAGGTACTTGTAGGTAGTTGTGGGTACTTGTAATTACTTGTGGGTACTTGTAGGTGTTTGTGGGTACTTGTAGGTACTTGTGGGTACTTGTAGGTACTTGTGGGTACTTGTGGGTACTTGTAGGTGCTTGTGGGTGCTTTTAGGTACTTGTGGGTACTTGTAGGTACTTGTGGGTACTTGTAGGAGCTTGTAGGTACTTGAAGGTACTTGTAGGAGCTTGTAGGTACTTGTAGGAGCTTTTAGGTACTTGTAGGAGCTTGTAGGTACTTGTAGGAGCTTTTAGGTACTTGTAGGAGCTTGTAGGTACTTGTGGGTGCTTGTGGGTGCTTGTGGGTACTTGTGGGTGCTTGTGGGTACTTATGGGTGCTTGTGGGTACTTGTGGGTGCTTGTGGGTTCTTGTAGGTACTTGTGGGTACTTGTGGGTACTTGTGGGTGCTTGTAGGTACTTATGGGTACATATGGGTACTTGCAGGTACTTGTGGGTACTTGTGGGTGCTTGTAGGTGTTTGTGGGTACTTGTAGGTGCTTGTGGGTACTTGTAGGTACTTGTGGGTACTTGTGGGTACTTGTGGGTACTTGTGGATACTCTTGGATACTTGTAGGTACTTGTGGGTACTTGTGGATACTTGTGGATACTTGTAGGTACTTGTGGGTACTTCTGGATACTTGTGGGTACTTGTAGGAGCTTGTAGGTACTTGTAGGTACTTGTAGGAGCTTTTAGGTACTTGTAGGAGCTTGTAGGTACTTGTAGGAGCTTTTAGGTACTTGTAGGAGCTTGTAGGTACTTGTAGGAGCTTTTAGGTACTTGTAGGAGCTTGTAGGTACTTGTGGGTACTTGTGGGTGCTTGTGGGTGCTTGTGGGTGCTTGTGGGTACTTGTGGGTGCTTGAAGGTACTTGTGGGTACTTGCCCCGGGTACTTGTGGGTGCTTGAAGGTACTTGTGGGTGCTTGAAGGTACTTGTGGGTGCTTGAAGGTACTTGTGGGTACATGCCCCGGGTACTTGTGGGTGCTTGAAGGTACTTGTGGGCACTTGCCCCGGGTGCTTGTAGGTGCTTGTGGATACTTGTAGGTGCTTGTGGGTGCTTGTAGGTGCTTGTGGGTTCTTGTAGGTACTTGTGGGTACTTGTGGGTGCTTGTGGATACTTGTGGGTACTTGTAGGTACTTGTGGGTACTTTTAGGTACTTTTAGGTACTTGTGGGTACTTGTAGGTACTTGTGGGTGCTTGTGGGTACTTGTGGATACTTGTAGGTACTTGTGGGTACTTGTGGATACTTGTGGATACTTGTAGGTACTTGTGGGTACTTGTGGATACTTGTGGGTACTTGTAGGAGCTTGTAGGTACTTGTAGGTACTTGTAGGAGCTTTTAGGTACTTGTAGGAGCTTGTAGGTACTTGTAGGAGCTTGTAGGTACTTGTAGGAGCTTGTAGGTACTTGTAGGAGCTTGTAGGTACTTGTGGGTACTCGCCCAGGGTGCTTGTAGGTGCTTGTGGATACTTGTAGGTGCTTTTGGGTGCTTGTAGGTGCTTGTGGGTACTTGCAGGTACTTGTGGGTACTTGTGGGTGCTTGTAGGTGTTTGTGGGTACTTGTAGGTGCTTGTGGGTACTTGTAGGTACTTGTGGGTACTTGTGGGTACTTGTGGATAGTTGTGGATACTTGTAGGTACTTGTGGGTACTTGTGGGTACTTGTGGATACTTGTGGATACTTGTGGATACTTGTAGGTACTTGTGGGTACTTCTGGATACTTGTGGGTACTTGTAGGAGCTTGTAGGTACTTGTAGGTACTTGTAGGAGCTTTTAGGTACTTGTAGGAGCTTGTAGGTACTTGTAGGAGCTTTTAGGTACTTGTAGGAGCTTGTAGGTACTTGTAGGAGCTTGTAGGTACTTGTGGGTACTCGCCCAGGGTGCTTGTAGGTGCTTGTGGATACTTGTAGGTGCTTTTGGGTGCTTGTAGGTGCTTGTGGGTACTTGCAGGTACTTGTGGGTACTTGTGGGTGCTTGTAGGTGTTTGTGGGTACTTGTAGGTGCTTGTGGGTACTTGTAGGTACTTGTGGGTACTTGTGGATAGTTGTGGATACTTGTAGGTACTTGTGGGTACTTGTGGGTACTTGTGGATACTTGTGGATACTTGTGGATACTTGTAGGTACTTGTGGGTACTTCTGGATACTTGTGGGTACTTGTAGGAGCTTGTAGGTACGTGTAGGTACTTGTAGGAGCTTTTAGGTACTTGTAGGAGCTTGTAGGTACTTGTAGGAGCTTTTAGGTACTTGTAGGAGCTTGTAGGTACTTGTAGGAGCTTTTAGGTACTTGTAGGAGCTTGTAGGTACTTGTGGGTACTTGTGGGTGCTTGTGGGTGCTTGTGGGTACTTGTGGGTGCTTGAAGGTACTTGTGGGTACTTGCCCCGGGTACTTGTGGGTGCTTGAAGGTACTTGTGGGTACATGCCCCGGGTACGTGTGGGTGCTTGAAGGTACTTGTGGGCACTTGCCCCGGGTGCTTGTAGGTGCTTGTGGATACTTGTAGGTGCTTGTGGGTGCTTGTAGGTGCTTGTGGGTTCTTGTAGGTACTTGTGGGTACTTGTGGGTGCTTGTGGGTTCTTGTAGGTACTTGTGGGTACTTGTGGGTGCTTGTGGGTACTTGTGGATACTTGTAGGTACTTGTGGGTACTTGTGGGTACTTGTGAATACTTGTGGATACTTGTAGGTACTTGTGGGTACTTGTGGATACTTGTGGGTACTTGATGGAGCTTGTAGGTACTTGTAGGCACTTGTAGGAGCTTTAAGGTACTTGTAGGAGCTTGTAGGTACTTGTAGGAGCCTGTAGGTACTTGTAGGAGCTTGTAGGTACTTGTGGGTACTTGTGGGTACTTGCCCCGGGTACTTGTGGGTGCTTGAAGGTACTTGTGGGTGCTTGAAGGTACTTGTGGGTACTTGCCCCGGGTACTTGTGGGTGCTTGAAGGTACTTGTGGGCACTTGCCCCGGGTGCTTGTAGGTGCTGGTGGATACTTGTAGGTGCTTGTGGGTGCTTGTAGGTGCTTGTGGGTTCTTGTAGGTACTTGTGGGTGCTTGTAGGTACTTGTGGGTACTTGTAGGTACTTGTGGGTACTTGTGGGTACTTGTAGGTGCTTGTGGGTGCTTTTAGGTACTTGTGGGTACTTGTAGGTACTTGTGGGTACTTGTAGGAGCTTGTAGGTACTTGAAGGTACTTGTAGGAGCTTGTAGGTACTTGTAGGAGCTTTTAGGTACTTGTAGGAGCTTGTAGGTACTTGTAGGAGCTTTTAGGTACTTGTAGGAGCTTGTAGGTACTTGTGGGTGCTTGTGGGTGCTTGTGGGTACTTGTGGGTGCTTGTGGGTACTTATGGGTGCTTGTGGGTACTTGTGGGTGCTTGTGGGTTCTTGTAGGTACTTGTGGGTACTTGTGGGTACTTGTGGGTGCTTGTAGGTACTTATGGGTACATATGGGTACTTGCAGGTACTTGTGGGTACTTGTGGGTGCTTGTAGGTGTTTGTGGGTACTTGTAGGTGCTTGTGGGTACTTGTAGGTACTTGTGGGTACTTGTGGGTACTTGTGGGTACTTGTGGATACTCTTGGATACTTGTAGGTACTTGTGGGTACTTGTGGATACTTGTGGATACTTGTAGGTACTTGTGGGTACTTCTGGATACTTGTGGGTACTTGTAGGAGCTTGTAGGTACTTGTAGGTACTTGTAGGAGCTTTTAGGTACTTGTAGGAGCTTGTAGGTACTTGTAGGAGCTTTTAGGTACTTGTAGGAGCTTGTAGGTACTTGTAGGAGCTTTTAGGTACTTGTAGGAGCTTGTAGGTACTTGTGGGTACTTGTGGGTGCTTGTGGGTGCTTGTGGGTACTTGTGGGTGCTTGAAGGTACTTGTGGGTACTTGCCCCGGGTACTTGTGGGTGCTTGAAGGTACTTGTGGGTGCTTGAAGGTACTTGTGGGTGCTTGAAGGTACTTGTGGGTACATGCCCCGGGTACTTGTGGGTGCTTGAAGGTACTTGTGGGCACTTGCCCCGGGTGCTTGTAGGTGCTTGTGGATACTTGTAGGTGCTTGTGGGTGCTTGTAGGTGCTTGTGGGTTCTTGTAGGTACTTGTGGGTACTTGTGGGTGCTTGTGGATACTTGTGGGTACTTGTAGGTACTTGTGGGTACTTTTAGGTACTTTTAGGTACTTGTGGGTACTTGTAGGTACTTGTGGGTGCTTGTGGGTACTTGTGGATACTTGTAGGTACTTGTGGGTACTTGTGGATACTTGTGGATACTTGTAGGTACTTGTGGGTACTTGTGGATACTTGTGGGTACTTGTAGGAGCTTGTAGGTACTTGTAGGTACTTGTAGGAGCTTTTAGGTACTTGTAGGAGCTTGTAGGTACTTGTAGGAGCTTGTAGGTACTTGTAGGAGCTTGTAGGTACTTGTAGGAGCTTGTAGGTACTTGTGGGTACTCGCCCAGGGTGCTTGTAGGTGCTTGTGGATACTTGTAGGTGCTTTTGGGTGCTTGTAGGTGCTTGTGGGTACTTGCAGGTACTTGTGGGTACTTGTGGGTGCTTGTAGGTGTTTGTGGGTACTTGTAGGTGCTTGTGGGTACTTGTAGGTACTTGTGGGTACTTGTGGGTACTTGTGGATAGTTGTGGATACTTGTAGGTACTTGTGGGTACTTGTGGGTACTTGTGGATACTTGTGGATACTTGTGGATACTTGTAGGTACTTGTGGGTACTTCTGGATACTTGTGGGTACTTGTAGGAGCTTGTAGGTACTTGTAGGTACTTGTAGGAGCTTTTAGGTACTTGTAGGAGCTTGTAGGTACTTGTAGGAGCTTTTAGGTACTTGTAGGAGCTTGTAGGTACTTGTAGGAGCTTGTAGGTACTTGTGGGTACTCGCCCAGGGTGCTTGTAGGTGCTTGTGGATACTTGTAGGTGCTTTTGGGTGCTTGTAGGTGCTTGTGGGTACTTGCAGGTACTTGTGGGTACTTGTGGGTACTTGTGGGTGCTTGTAGGTGCTTGTGGATACTTGTAGGTGCTTTTGGGTGCTTGTAGGTGCTTGTGGGTTCTTGTAGGTACTTGTGGGTACTTGTGGGTACTTGTGGGTGCTTGTAGGTACTTGTGGGTACTTGTGGATACTTGTGGGTACTTGTAGGAGCTTGTAGGTGCTTGTAGGTACTTGTAGGAGCTTTTAGGTACTTGTAGGAGCTTGTAGGTACTTGTAGGAGCTTGTAGGTACTTGTAGGAGCTTTTAGGTACTTGTAGGAGCTTGTAGGTACTTGTAGGAGCTTTTAGGTACTTGTAGGAGCTTGTAGGTACTTGTGGGTACTTGTGGGTGCTTGTGGGTACTTGCCCCGGGTACTTGTGGGTGCTTGAAGGTACTTGTGGGTACTTGCCCCGGGTACTTGTGGGTGCTTGAAGGTACTTGTGGGCACTCGCCCCGGGTGCTTGTAGGTGCTTGTGGATACTTGTAGGTGCTTTTGGGAGCTTGTAGGTGCTTGTGGGTACTTGCAGGTACTTGTGGGTACTTGTGGGTGCTTGTAGGTGTTTGTGGGTACTTATGGGTACTTATGGGTACTTGCAGGTACTTGTGGGTACTTGTGGGTGCTTGTAGGTGTTTGTGGGTACTCGTAGGTGCTTGTGGGTACTTATGGGTGCTTGTGGGTGCTTGTGGGTACTTATGGGTACTTGTGGGTGCTTGTGGGTACTTGTAGGTACTTGTAGGTACTTGTGGGTGCTTGTGGGTACTTGTGGGTTCTTGTAGGTACTTGTAGGTAGTTGTGGGTACTTGTAATTACTTGTGGGTACTTGTAGGTGTTTGTGGGTACTTGTAGGTACTTGTGGGTACTTGTAGGTACTTGTGGGTACTTGTGGGTACTTGTAGGTGCTTGTGGGTGCTTTTAGGTACTTGTGGGTACTTGTAGGTACTTGTGGGTACTTGTAGGAGCTTGTAGGTACTTGAAGGTACTTGTAGGAGCTTGTAGGTACTTGTAGGAGCTTTTAGGTACTTGTAGGAGCTTGTAGGTACTTGTAGGAGCTTTTAGGTACTTGTAGGAGCTTGTAGGTACTTGTGGGTGCTTGTGGGTGCTTGTGGGTACTTGTGGGTGCTTGTGGGTACTTATGGGTGCTTGTGGGTACTTGTGGGTGCTTGTGGGTTCTTGTAGGTACTTGTGGGTACTTGTGGGTACTTGTGGGTGCTTGTAGGTACTTATGGGTACATATGGGTACTTGCAGGTACTTGTGGGTACTTGTGGGTGCTTGTAGGTGTTTGTGGGTACTTGTAGGTGCTTGTGGGTACTTGTAGGTACTTGTGGGTACTTGTGGGTACTTGTGGGTACTTGTGGATACTCTTGGATACTTGTAGGTACTTGTGGGTACTTGTGGATACTTGTGGATACTTGTAGGTACTTGTGGGTACTTCTGGATACTTGTGGGTACTTGTAGGAGCTTGTAGGTACTTGTAGGAGCTTTTAGGTACTTGTAGGAGCTTGTAGGTACTTGTAGGAGCTTTTAGGTACTTGTAGGAGCTTGTAGGTACTTGTAGGAGCTTTTAGGTACTTGTAGGAGCTTGTAGGTACTTGTGGGTACTTGTGGGTGCTTGTGGGTGCTTGTGGGTACTTGTGGGTGCTTGAAGGTACTTGTGGGTACTTGCCCCGGGTACTTGTGGGTGCTTGAAGGTACTTGTGGGTGCTTGAAGGTACTTGTGGGTGCTTGAAGGTACTTGTGGGTACATGCCCCGGGTACTTGTGGGTGCTTGAAGGTACTTGTGGGCACTTGCCCCGGGTGCTTGTAGGTGCTTGTGGATACTTGTAGGTGCTTGTGGGTGCTTGTAGGTGCTTGTGGGTTCTTGTAGGTACTTGTGGGTACTTGTGGGTGCTTGTGGATACTTGTGGGTACTTGTAGGTACTTGTGGGTACTTTTAGGTACTTTTAGGTACTTGTGGGTACTTGTAGGTACTTGTGGGTGCTTGTGGGTACTTGTGGATACTTGTAGGTACTTGTGGGTACTTGTGGATACTTGTGGATACTTGTAGGTACTTGTGGGTACTTGTGGATACTTGTGGGTACTTGTAGGAGCTTGTAGGTACTTGTAGGTACTTGTAGGAGCTTTTAGGTACTTGTAGGAGCTTGTAGGTACTTGTAGGAGCTTGTAGGTACTTGTAGGAGCTTGTAGGTACTTGTAGGAGCTTGTAGGTACTTGTGGGTACTCGCCCAGGGTGCTTGTAGGTGCTTGTGGATACTTGTAGGTGCTTTTGGGTGCTTGTAGGTGCTTGTGGGTACTTGCAGGTACTTGTGGGTACTTGTGGGTGCTTGTAGGTGTTTGTGGGTACTTGTAGGTGCTTGTGGGTACTTGTAGGTACTTGTGGGTACTTGTGGGTACTTGTGGATAGTTGTGGATACTTGTAGGTACTTGTGGGTACTTGTGGGTACTTGTGGATACTTGTGGATACTTGTGGATACTTGTAGGTACTTGTGGGTACTTCTGGATACTTGTGGGTACTTGTAGGAGCTTGTAGGTACTTGTAGGTACTTGTAGGAGCTTTTAGGTACTTGTAGGAGCTTGTAGGTACTTGTAGGAGCTTTTAGGTACTTGTAGGAGCTTGTAGGTACTTGTAGGAGCTTGTAGGTACTTGTGGGTACTCGCCCAGGGTGCTTGTAGGTGCTTGTGGATACTTGTAGGTGCTTTTGGGTGCTTGTAGGTGCTTGTGGGTACTTGCAGGTACTTGTGGGTACTTGTGGGTGCTTGTAGGTGTTTGTGGGTACTTGTAGGTGCTTGTGGGTACTTGTAGGTACTTGTGGGTACTTGTGGATAGTTGTGGATACTTGTAGGTACTTGTGGGTACTTGTGGGTACTTGTGGATACTTGTGGATACTTGTGGATACTTGTAGGTACTTGTGGGTACTTCTGGATACTTGTGGGTACTTGTAGGAGCTTGTAGGTACGTGTAGGTACTTGTAGGAGCTTTTAGGTACTTGTAGGAGCTTGTAGGTACTTGTAGGAGCTTTTAGGTACTTGTAGGAGCTTGTAGGTACTTGTAGGAGCTTTTAGGTACTTGTAGGAGCTTGTAGGTACTTGTGGGTACTTGTGGGTGCTTGTGGGTGCTTGTGGGTACTTGTGGGTGCTTGAAGGTACTTGTGGGTACTTGCCCCGGGTACTTGTGGGTGCTTGAAGGTACTTGTGGGTACATGCCCCGGGTACGTGTGGGTGCTTGAAGGTACTTGTGGGCACTTGCCCCGGGTGCTTGTAGGTGCTTGTGGATACTTGTAGGTGCTTGTGGGTGCTTGTAGGTGCTTGTGGGTTCTTGTAGGTACTTGTGGGTACTTGTGGGTGCTTGTGGGTTCTTGTAGGTACTTGTGGGTACTTGTGGGTGCTTGTGGGTACTTGTGGATACTTGTAGGTACTTGTGGGTACTTGTGGGTACTTGTGAATACTTGTGGATACTTGTAGGTACTTGTGGGTACTTGTGGATACTTGTGGGTACTTGATGGAGCTTGTAGGTACTTGTAGGCACTTGTAGGAGCTTTAAGGTACTTGTAGGAGCTTGTAGGTACTTGTAGGAGCCTGTAGGTACTTGTAGGAGCTTGTAGGTACTTGTGGGTACTTGTGGGTACTTGCCCCGGGTACTTGTGGGTGCTTGAAGGTACTTGTGGGTGCTTGAAGGTACTTGTGGGTACTTGCCCCGGGTACTTGTGGGTGCTTGAAGGTACTTGTGGGCACTTGCCCCGGGTGCTTGTAGGTGCTGGTGGATACTTGTAGGTGCTTGTGGGTGCTTGTAGGTGCTTGTGGGTTCTTGTAGGTACTTGTGGGTGCTTGTAGGTACTTGTGGGTACTTGTAGGTACTTGTGGGTACTTGTGGGTACTTGTAGGTGCTTGTGGGTGCTTTTAGGTACTTGTGGGTACTTGTAGGTACTTGTGGGTACTTGTAGGAGCTTGTAGGTACTTGAAGGTACTTGTAGGAGCTTGTAGGTACTTGTAGGAGCTTTTAGGTACTTGTAGGAGCTTGTAGGTACTTGTAGGAGCTTTTAGGTACTTGTAGGAGCTTGTAGGTACTTGTGGGTGCTTGTGGGTGCTTGTGGGTACTTGTGGGTGCTTGTGGGTACTTATGGGTGCTTGTGGGTACTTGTGGGTGCTTGTGGGTTCTTGTAGGTACTTGTGGGTACTTGTGGGTACTTGTGGGTGCTTGTAGGTACTTATGGGTACATATGGGTACTTGCAGGTACTTGTGGGTACTTGTGGGTGCTTGTAGGTGTTTGTGGGTACTTGTAGGTGCTTGTGGGTACTTGTAGGTACTTGTGGGTACTTGTGGGTACTTGTGGGTACTTGTGGATACTCTTGGATACTTGTAGGTACTTGTGGGTACTTGTGGATACTTGTGGATACTTGTAGGTACTTGTGGGTACTTCTGGATACTTGTGGGTACTTGTAGGAGCTTGTAGGTACTTGTAGGTACTTGTAGGAGCTTTTAGGTACTTGTAGGAGCTTGTAGGTACTTGTAGGAGCTTTTAGGTACTTGTAGGAGCTTGTAGGTACTTGTAGGAGCTTTTAGGTACTTGTAGGAGCTTGTAGGTACTTGTGGGTACTTGTGGGTGCTTGTGGGTGCTTGTGGGTACTTGTGGGTGCTTGAAGGTACTTGTGGGTACTTGCCCCGGGTACTTGTGGGTGCTTGAAGGTACTTGTGGGTGCTTGAAGGTACTTGTGGGTGCTTGAAGGTACTTGTGGGTACATGCCCCGGGTACTTGTGGGTGCTTGAAGGTACTTGTGGGCACTTGCCCCGGGTGCTTGTAGGTGCTTGTGGATACTTGTAGGTGCTTGTGGGTGCTTGTAGGTGCTTGTGGGTTCTTGTAGGTACTTGTGGGTACTTGTGGGTGCTTGTGGATACTTGTGGGTACTTGTAGGTACTTGTGGGTACTTTTAGGTACTTTTAGGTACTTGTGGGTACTTGTAGGTACTTGTGGGTGCTTGTGGGTACTTGTGGATACTTGTAGGTACTTGTGGGTACTTGTGGATACTTGTGGATACTTGTAGGTACTTGTGGGTACTTGTGGATACTTGTGGGTACTTGTAGGAGCTTGTAGGTACTTGTAGGTACTTGTAGGAGCTTTTAGGTACTTGTAGGAGCTTGTAGGTACTTGTAGGAGCTTGTAGGTACTTGTAGGAGCTTGTAGGTACTTGTAGGAGCTTGTAGGTACTTGTGGGTACTCGCCCAGGGTGCTTGTAGGTGCTTGTGGATACTTGTAGGTGCTTTTGGGTGCTTGTAGGTGCTTGTGGGTACTTGCAGGTACTTGTGGGTACTTGTGGGTGCTTGTAGGTGTTTGTGGGTACTTGTAGGTGCTTGTGGGTACTTGTAGGTACTTGTGGGTACTTGTGGGTACTTGTGGATAGTTGTGGATACTTGTAGGTACTTGTGGGTACTTGTGGGTACTTGTGGATACTTGTGGATACTTGTGGATACTTGTAGGTACTTGTGGGTACTTCTGGATACTTGTGGGTACTTGTAGGAGCTTGTAGGTACTTGTAGGTACTTGTAGGAGCTTTTAGGTACTTGTAGGAGCTTGTAGGTACTTGTAGGAGCTTTTAGGTACTTGTAGGAGCTTGTAGGTACTTGTAGGAGCTTGTAGGTACTTGTGGGTACTCGCCCAGGGTGCTTGTAGGTGCTTGTGGATACTTGTAGGTGCTTTTGGGTGCTTGTAGGTGCTTGTGGGTACTTGCAGGTACTTGTGGGTACTTGTGGGTGCTTGTAGGTGTTTGTGGGTACTTGTAGGTGCTTGTGGGTACTTGTAGGTACTTGTGGGTACTTGTGGATAGTTGTGGATACTTGTAGGTACTTGTGGGTACTTGTGGGTACTTGTGGATACTTGTGGATACTTGTGGATACTTGTAGGTACTTGTGGGTACTTCTGGATACTTGTGGGTACTTGTAGGAGCTTGTAGGTACGTGTAGGTACTTGTAGGAGCTTTTAGGTACTTGTAGGAGCTTGTAGGTACTTGTAGGAGCTTTTAGGTACTTGTAGGAGCTTGTAGGTACTTGTAGGAGCTTTTAGGTACTTGTAGGAGCTTGTAGGTACTTGTGGGTACTTGTGGGTGCTTGTGGGTGCTTGTGGGTACTTGTGGGTGCTTGAAGGTACTTGTGGGTACTTGCCCCGGGTACTTGTGGGTGCTTGAAGGTACTTGTGGGTACATGCCCCGGGTACGTGTGGGTGCTTGAAGGTACTTGTGGGCACTTGCCCCGGGTGCTTGTAGGTGCTTGTGGATACTTGTAGGTGCTTGTGGGTGCTTGTAGGTGCTTGTGGGTTCTTGTAGGTACTTGTGGGTACTTGTGGGTGCTTGTGGGTTCTTGTAGGTACTTGTGGGTACTTGTGGGTGCTTGTGGGTACTTGTGGATACTTGTAGGTACTTGTGGGTACTTGTGGGTACTTGTGAATACTTGTGGATACTTGTAGGTACTTGTGGGTACTTGTGGATACTTGTGGGTACTTGATGGAGCTTGTAGGTACTTGTAGGCACTTGTAGGAGCTTTAAGGTACTTGTAGGAGCTTGTAGGTACTTGTAGGAGCCTGTAGGTACTTGTAGGAGCTTGTAGGTACTTGTGGGTACTTGTGGGTACTTGCCCCGGGTACTTGTGGGTGCTTGAAGGTACTTGTGGGTGCTTGAAGGTACTTGTGGGTACTTGCCCCGGGTACTTGTGGGTGCTTGAAGGTACTTGTGGGCACTTGCCCCGGGTGCTTGTAGGTGCTGGTGGATACTTGTAGGTGCTTGTGGGTGCTTGTAGGTGCTTGTGGGTTCTTGTAGGTACTTGTGGGTGCTTGTAGGTACTTATGGGTACTTATGGGTACTTGCAGGTACTTGTGGGTACTTGTGGGTGCTTGTAGGTGTTTGTGGGTACTCGTAGGTGCTTGTGGGTACTTGTAGGTGCTTGTGGGTACTTATGGGTGCTTGTGGGTGCTTGTGGGTACTTATGGGTACTTGTGGGTGCTTGTGGGTAACTGTAGGTACTTGTAGGTACTTGTGGGTGCTTGTGGGTACTTGTGGGTTCTTGTAGGTACTTGTAGGTACTTGTGGGTACTTGTAAGTACTTGTGGGTACTTGTAGGTGTTTGTGGGTACTTGTAGGTACATGTGGGTACTTGTAGGTACTTGTGGGTACTTGTAGGTGCTTGTGGGTGCTTTTAGGTACTTGTGGGTACTTGTAGGTACTTGTGGGTACCTGTAGGAGCTTGTAGGTACTTGAAAGTACTTGTAGGAGCTTTTAGGTACTTGTAGGAGCTTGTAGGTACTTGTAGGAGCTTTTAGGTACTTGTAGGAGCTTGTAGGTACTTGTGGGTGCTTGTGGGTGCTTGTGGGTACTTGTGGGTGCTTGTGGGTACTTATGGGTGCTTGTGGGTACTTGTGGGTGCTTGTGGGTTCTTGTAGGTACTTGTGGGTACTTGTGGGTACTTGTGGGTGCTTGTAGGTACTTATGGGTACATATGGGTACTTGCAGGTACTTGTGGGTACTTGTGGGTGCTTGTAGGTGTTTGTGGGTACTTGTAGGTGCTTGTGGGTACTTGTGGATACTTGTAGGTACTTGTGGGTACTTGTGGGTACTTGTGGATACTTGTGGATACTTGTAGGTACTTGTGGGTACTTGTGGATACTTGTGGGTACTTGATGGAGCTTGTAGGTACTTGTAGGCACTTGTAGGAGCTTTAAGGTACTTGTAGGAGCTTGTAGGTACTTGTAGGAGCCTGTAGGTACTTGTAGGAGCTTGTAGGTACTTGTGGGTACTTGTGGGTGCTTGTGGGTGCTTGTGGGTACTTGTGGGTGCTTGAAAGTACTTGTGGGTACTTGCCCCGGGTACTTGTGGGGGCTTGAAGGTACTTGTGGGTGCTTGAAGGTACTTGTGGGTGCTTGAAGGTACTTGTGGGTACTTGCCCCGGGTACTTGTGGGTGCTTGAAGGTACTTGTGGGCACTTGCCCCGGGTGCTTGTAGGTGCTGGTGGATACTTGTAGGTGCTTGTGGGTGCTTGTAGGTGCTTGTGGGTTCTTGTAGGTACTTGTGGGTACTTGTGGGTGCTTGTAGGTACTTATGGGTACTTATGGGTACTTGCAGGTACTTGTGGGTACTTGTGGGTGCTTGTAGGTGTTTGTGGGTACTCGTAGGTGCTTGTGGGTACTTGTAGGTGCTTGTGGGTACTTATGGGTGCTTGTGGGTGCTTGTGGGTACTTATGGGTACTTGTGGGTGCTTGTGGGTGCTTGTGGGTACTTGTAGGTACTTGTAGGTACTTGTGGGTGCTTGTGGGTACTTGTGGGTTCTTGTAGGTACTTGTAGGTACTTGTGGGTACTTGTAAGTACTTGTGGGTACTTGTAGGTGTTTGTGGGTACTTGTAGGTACTTGTGGGTACTTGTAGGTACTTGTGGGTACTTGTAGGTGCTTGTGGGTGCTTTTAGGTACTTGTGGGTACTTGTAGGTACTTGTGGGTACTTGTAGGAGCTTGTAGGTACTTGAAGGTACTTGTAGGAGCTTGTAGGTACTTGTAGGAGCTTTTAGGTACTTGTAGGAGCTTGTAGGTACTTGTAGGAGCTTTTAGGTACTTGTAGGAGCTTGTAGGTACTTGTGGGTGCTTGTGGGTACTTGTGGGTGCTTGTGGGTACTTATGGGTGCTTGTGGGTACTTGTGGGTGCTTGTGGGTTCTTGTAGGTACTTGTGGGTACTTGTGGGTACTTGTGGGTGCTTGTAGGTACTTATGGGTACATATGGGTACTTGCAGGTACTTGTGGGTACTTGTGGGTGCTTGTAGGTGTTTGTGGGTACTTGTAGGTGCTTGTGGGTACTTGTAGGTACTTGTGGGTACTTGTGGGTACTTGTGGGTACTTGTGGATACTTGTGGATACTTGTAGGTACTTGTGGGTACTTGTGGATACTTGTGGATACTTGTGGATACTTGTAGGTACTTGTGGGTACTTCTGGATACTTGTGGGTACTTGTAGGAGCTTGTAGGTACTTGTAGGTACTTGTAGGAGCTTTTAGGTACTTGTAGGAGCTTGTAGGTACTTGTAGGAGCTTTTAGGTACTTGTAGGAGCTTGTAGGTACTTGTAGGAGCTTTTAGGTACTTGTGTTATCGTTCATAAAAAAAAACTGTAGACTAACTATTTTTTAATACACTAACGATTTATCTAAACCCGCTGTGTTAAGCTATATATAAGGAAAATATTTTGTAATCGAGATGTAGTCGTTCGAGACCGGCCCGCTACGTAACTGTAACCTTTGTTTACTTTTATTTAAAAACATTAAATTAAATCTTGTTTTGATAGAACGTTCGTTTTAACTTTAATCACATAAGTTAACAAATCAGAAGTGGGATTAGCAATCCATTTCGGTTCAACACCGGAGTTAGAATACGTTCCATGGTTGTTGGGACACGATCCACCGTTAAAGACGCTTCCATGGCCACCCTAACCGCAAAAGAACTACAGGATGTCATGCAAGCCGCGATAACCACCGCTGTTCAACAAGCCGTCGCCGCTGTCACTACGATCCAACAACCCGGGGCACAAGGTGGTCAAGGGACGTCTCAAGTTCAACAACACCGATGGGGTGACGGAGATCAGCTCATTCCAGTATTTGACCCGATAGAATCCCCACATCAAACCATAACATCATGGATAGCAAAGGTTGACGATATCGCCTCCTCGTACACCTGGCCAGATGCCGTAACCGTCAGCCATGCCATACCGAAGTTACGAGGAACAGCAAAAACATGGTACGACGGCCTTGCAACAGTAAGCTACACGTGGACTGAATGGAAACAACTGCTTCAGCAATGGTTTCCCGAAACGAAAAGCACCCAACGACTACATCGGGAAATGGAACGTCGTGTCAAACAACCCGGAGAATCTGTGGAGACTTATTTTCATGACAAGCGAGGGAAAGCTACCCGTTGTGGCCTTTCCGATACCGCCATGATCGAGTATATCATCACCGGTCTCAACGATGAACGACTCATAACGGCACTTGGAGCGCGCGAATTCACAACACCACAGGAGTTGCTTAGCGGTATGAAGCAAATGGAAGATAGGTACTTGATGGCTCGTCAAACGTCAGACAGTACCATCAGGATCAGCAGACCCAACGTAAGAGATTCAAAGGATAATAATCAGCATCGTTCTTCCAAAAACGAAACTAGCGACGGTCCACGACACGAGAAACGTACGACCAACGGCTCACGGAAACCACGTTACAACGACAAGGGAGAACCCATTTGTTTCAATTGCTCGCGCTACGGACATTACTCCAGAGACTGCTCCGAACCTCAACGAAAACCACGGTGTCCTACTTGCCAACGAACTGGGCATACCGAAGATAACTGTCCGGACAAAGGCAAATCGAAATCCAATCTCACGTCAGCGCATTTGGACGACAGTACATCGAATCAAAACACGAACCTGAAATATTTCAAGGATGCTACCATCAATGGTCACCCTATTCAAGCGTACGTTGATTTGGGAAGCCAATGCGTTACCATCCGTCTGGACAAAGCCCTTGAACTTCAGCTGGAATATCAAAAACCACCATCGAATTGCACCATAGGCGGCTATGGAGCTGGCCGTGTTGGTCCGATCGGCGTCCTTACGGCTGAAATTATCATTGATCAAGCCAGCGCGACAGTTGAAGTTTACGTAGTACCCAGCATCGCTCAAGCTATACCTTTACTCGTCGGACAGCCGTTCACCGATAAACCACATGTCACCGTCATTCGAAGAAAAGCAACGTTGCGACTTTTCAACGAAGAACATGATACTAACGATAACGACGACGAGTGTCTGACGACGATGAGAATACCAGAACTACCCAAACAGAATGTCAGCTTGTGGGTAAAAGAAGCCACCGTCATACCACCCAATTACATTGGTTTGGTTGCGTTATATACGACGGAGGAAAACTGGTACGATCAGGATGTTTACGTCGAAGCCCAGCTACGAACACAGGCTGGGAGAGAACACTACATAGCCAGAAGCATAGTGAACATCGATGCGGATGGATGCACCATACTACCAGTCGTCAACGTATCGAACACGGATTTACAGTTCAAGTCCAATCAGAGGGAACTTAGAGTGGACCGATGCGAAGAACAGTCGATTGACCCTGCCGTACTTCAGGTCCTAGCCACTGATCAGCGAAAAAGGCGACCGATAGACATAAACGAAGTCAACGTTGGACCGTCAGTATCGACTAAACAAAAACAGTCCTTGCATGATCTCATCACCGAGTACCGCGACTGCTTTGCAGACAACATCTACGAGCTTGGAAGGACCACGGCTACGAAAATGACGATCGAACTGACGACTGACCAACCCGTCACGTTTAGACCTTATCGTTTATCTCATAGTCAACGAGAGAAGGTCCGGAACATGGTTGCCGAATTGAAACAGGCCAACATAATCGAAGATTCATTCTCTCCCTACTCCAGTCCTGTCCTGGTGGTCAAAAAGAAGACGGGTGATGAACGACTCTGCATCGACTACAGAGGGTTAAACAAAATTACGAAACGAGATGCCTATCCATTACCTCTTATCGATGACCAGCTCGAAAGACTTAGCGGGAATAAATGGTTCACCGCTCTGGACATGGCTTCAGGATATTATCAGATCCCGGTCGATAAAGAGTCCCAAGATAAAACGTCGTTCATCACACCGGATGGACAATATAACTTCAAGACCATGCCTTTCGGACTAACGAACGCCCCAGCAGTATTTCAGAGGATGGTCAATGCCGTGCTTGGTCCGTTGAGATTCACGATCGCCCTAGCGTATATGGATGATATCCTCATACCAACTACGACAGATGAAGAAGGCCTCGACCACCTACGTCAAATTCTCGACGTCTTCCGAAACGCCAACCTCACCTTGAACCTGCGGAAATGCTTTTTCCTACGCAATGAAATCGATTACCTGGGATTCGAAGTTGGTCAGCATGGTATACGTCCTGGGAAAAGGAAGATTGAATGCGTCCAACACTTTCCACAACCAACCAGCGTCCACGACGTCAGGAGGTTTCTCGGACTGACAAGTTACTTTCGGCGTTTCGTTCACAAATTTGCTTACGTCTCGGAACCATTGACTCGATTGTTGAAGAAAGACTCCGTATGGACGTGGACAGAACATGAAGAAAGTGCGTTTGTTGCCCTAAAGAAATGCCTGTCAGAACGCCCGCTCTTGGGACTATATCAGCATGATGCCGAAACAGAAATCCATACAGACGCTTGTAGTATTGGTATCGGAGCGATGTTACTTCAGAGAGGGGACGACACTCTGTTTCACCCTATTCAATATGCAAGTCGCCGTACAACCCCAGAAGAAAGTCGGTATCATTCAAGCGAGCTGGAGACTTTGGCTGTAGTCTGGGCATTGGAAAGATTTCGTGTCTATTTACTCGGTAGAATGTTCACCGTGGTCACTGATTGTAACGCCGTACGAGAAACTATGTCCAAACGCAACATTCTCCCAAGAATCGGACGATGGTTCCTCAAATTACAAGAGTTCACATACGATATCGAACATCGACCAGGGACAAAGATGGCCCACGTGGATGCACTCAGTCGCGCACCATACGACTACCCGGAGGAAACTGATTCAGTTGATGGGCTTCACGTTTTGAATGTCCACATAACGCTTGATGACTGGTTAGCCACCGCTCAACACGAAGATCCAAAACTACGGCTAATCAAGGAAAAATTGGAGCGAAAAACAAGACTTACGAAAGATGAAAAATCCGTTCATCAGGAATACATACTGAAAGATGGAAAAATCTTCAAGCGAACGTCCAACGATAGAGGAGACGAGAAGTATCTTTGGGTCGTACTTCAAAAGGCTCGCTGGCGAATCGTCAAAAAACATCATGATGACATAGGTCATTTTGGAGTGGATAAAACTTTGTCGAAAATGCGTGAAAAATTCTGGTTTCCCGGCATGAAGAAATACGTCCGCCGCTACATCTCTTCTTGTTTGGACTGTCTGTACCACAAGTATCCCGGAGGAAGAAAGCCAGGTTACCTGCACCCAATTGAGAAAGCAGCCCATCCGTTCGATACCATTCACATGGACCACCTGGGACCATTCGTTAGAAGCATTCGTGGGAATACGTACCTCGTCGTTATCGTAGACGCATTTACCAAGTATACCATACTTCGCCCCGTACGGAATGCCAGCTCGGGTCCAGTTATGAAAATCCTTGAAGAACTTATTGGTTTGTTTGGAGCACCACGACGACTTATTACTGACCAAGGAACTGCGTACACTAGCAAGAACTTCGAGGCTGTCTGCGAACGGGCGAATATTATCCACGTTAAGAATTCTACAGCCACTCCCCGCGGAAACGGTCAAGTAGAACGGTATAATCGTACCATTACGCCTTCAATCGCAAGCCTTAGTTGCAGAGATGATGAAAAAGACTGGGACGAACGGCTGCACCAGGTCCAATGGGGTGTAAACAATACGGAACACCATGCCACTAAAACAACGCCATTTTCCTTATTGTTCAATTATGAACCACGAAACCCAACGGGAAATCAAGTCATCGACGCTGTTAACATAACCTTAGACAAGGACATCTTGGAGCGGCGGGCAGAGGCTATAGACAAGATCAGAGCAGATCAAGAGAAACAGAGTCAGCGGTACAACGCCAAACGATCCAAAGCAACGACGTACGAGCCTGGCGATCTTGTCGTTGTTGAGAGGGAACCCGCAGCAACAGGACTGTCCAGAAAAACCAACGCCAAGTTTAAAGGTCCGTATGTAGTCTCCAAAAAACTGGGCTACGACCGGTATCAAATTGAAGATCTTCCCGGAACACAACGCACCCAACGATTCTACCGAAATACAGCCCCAGTGGACAAACTAAAGCGATGGAACCTGTTCGATGCTCAGGACGAATTCAAGTCGGATGAGGAAGGCGACAACGACGACGCATTCTCAATCATCACAGACGAGCCAGTTCCAACTAGTACTGATTCGAACGCTCCCGATGGCAGTGCCTGGACACCACCACCTCTTTCGGCTATCAGAACGCGTAGCCAAACGAAAAACAACTAATGTATTAACGACACCTATAATTGTTAATATTAGTCAGGGGCCTAATGCTTAGGATGGCCGAATGTTATCGTTCATAAAAAAAAAAACTGTAGACTAACTATTTTTTAATACACTAACGATTTATCTAAACCCGCTGTGTTAAGCTATATATAAGGAAAATATTTTGTAATCGAGATGTAGTCGTTCGAGACCGGCCCGCTACGTAACTGTAACCTTTGTTTACTTTTATTTAAAAACATTAAATTAAATCTTGTTTTGATAGAACGTTCGTTTTAACTTTAATCACATAAGTTAACACTTGTAGGAGCTTGTAGGTACTTGTAGGAGCTTTAAGGTACTTGTAGGAGCTTGTAGGTACTTGTGGGTACTTGTGGGTGCTTGTGGGTACTTGCCCCGGGTACTTGTGGGTGCTTGAAGGTACTTGTGGGTACTTGTGGGTGCTTGAGGTACTTGTGGGTACTTGCCCCGGGTACTTGTGGGTACTTGCCCCGGGTACTTGTGGGTGCTTGAAGGTACTTGTGGGCACTCGCCCCGGGTGCTTGTAGGTGCTTGTGGATACTTGTAGATGCTTTTGGGAGCTTGTAGGTGCTTGTGGGTACTTGCAGGTACTTGTGGGTACTTGTGGGTGCTTGTAGGTGTTTGTGGGTACTTATGGGTACTTATGGGTACTTGCAGGTACTTGTGGGTGCTTGTAGGTGTTTGTGGGTACTCGTAGGTGCTTGTGGGTACTTATGGGTGCTTGTGGGTGCTTGTGGGTACTTATGGGTACTTGTGGGTGCTTGTGGGTGCTTGTGGGTACTTGTAGGTACTTGTAGGTACTTGTGGGTGCTTGTGGGTACTTGTGGGTTCTTGTAGGTACTTGTAGGTACTTGTGGGTACTTGTAAGTACTTGTGGGTACTTGTAGGTGTTTGTGGGTACTTGTAGGTACTTGTGGGTACTTGTAGGTACTTGTGGGTACTTGTGGGTACTTGTAGGTGCTTGTGGGTGCTTTTAGGTACTTGTAGGAGCTTGTAGGTACTTGAAGGTACTTGTAGGAGCTTGTAGGTACTTGTAGGAGCTTTTAGGTACTTGTAGGAGCTTGTAGGTACTTGTAGGAGCTTTTAGGTACTTGTAGGAGCTTGTAGGTACTTGTGGGTGCTTGTGGGTACTTGTGGGTGCTTGTGGGTACTTATGGGTGCTTGTGGGTACTTGTGGGTTCTTGTAGGTACTTGTGGGTACTTGTGGGTGCTTGTAGGTACTTATGGGTACATATGGGTACTTGCAGGTACTTGTGGGTACTTGTGGGTGCTTGTAGGTGTTTGTGGGTACTTGTAGGTGCTTGTGGGTACTTGTAGGTACTTGTGGGTACTTGTGGGTACTTGTGGGTACTTGTGGATACTTGTGGATACTTGTAGGTACTTGTGGGTACTTGTGGATACTTGTGGATACTTGTAGGTACTTGTGGGTACTTCTGGATACTTGTGGGTACTTGTAGGAGCTTGTAGGTACTTGTAGGAGCTTTTAGGTACTTGTAGGAGCTTGTAGGTACTTGTAGGAGCTTTTAGGTACTTGTAGGAGCTTGTAGGTACTTGTAGGAGCTTTTAGGTACTTGTAGGAGCTTGTAGGTACTTGTGGGTACTTGTGGGTGCTTGTGGGTGCTTGTGGGTACTTGTGGGTGCTTGAAGGTACTTGTGGGTACTTGCCCCGGGTACTTGTGGGTGCTTGAAGGTACTTGTGGGTGCTTGAAGGTACTTGTGGGTACATGCCCCGGGTACTTGTGGGTGCTTGAAGGTACTTGTGGGCACTTGCCCCGGGTGCTTGTAGGTGCTTGTGGATACTTGTAGGTGCTTGTGGGTGCTTGTAGGTGCTTGTGGGTTCTTGTAGGTACTTGTGGGTACTTGTGGGTACTTGTGGATACTTGTGGGTACTTGTAGGTACTTGTGGGTACTTTTAGGTACTTTTAGGTACTTGTGGGTACTTGTAGGTACTTGTGGGTGCTTGTGGGTACTTGTGGATACTTGTAGGTACTTGTGGGTACTTGTGGATACTTGTGGATACTTGTAGGTACTTGTGGGTACTTGTGGATACTTGTGGGTACTTGTAGGAGCTTGTAGGTACTTGTAGGTACTTGTAGGAGCTTTTAGGTACTTGTAGGAGCTTGTAGGTACTTGTAGGAGCTTGTAGGTACTTGTAGGAGCTTGTAGGTACTTGTGGGTACTCGCCCCGGGTGCTTGTAGGTGCTTGTGGATACTTGCAGGTGCTTTTGGGTGCTTGTAGGTGCTTGTGGGTACTTGCAGGTACTTGTGGGTACTTGTGGGTGCTTGTAGGTGTTTGTGGGTACTTGTAGGTGCTTGTGGGTACTTGTAGGTACTTGTGGGTACTTGTGGGTACTTGTGGATAGTTGTGGATACTTGTAGGTACTTGTGGGTACTTGTGGATACTTGTGGATACTTGTGGATACTTGTAGGTACTTGTGGGTACTTCTGGATACTTGTGGGTACTTGTAGGAGCTTGAAGGTACTTGTAGGTACTTGTAGGAGCTTTTAGGTACTTGTAGGAGCTTGTAGGTACTTGTAGGAGCTTTTAGGTACTTGTAGGAGCTTGTAGGTACTTGTAGGAGCTTTTAGGTACTTGTAGGAGCTTGTAGGTACTTGTGGGTACTTGTGGGTGCTTGTGGGTGCTTGTGGGTACTTGTGGGTGCTTGAAGGTACTTGTGGGTACTTGCCCCGGGTACTTGTGGGTGCTTGAAGGTACTTGTGGGTGCTTGAAGGTACTTGTGGGTACATGCGCCGGGTACTTGTGGGTGCTTGAAGGTACTTGTGGGCACTTGCCCCGGGTGCTTGTAGGTGCTTGTGGATACTTTTAGGTGCTTGTGGGTGCTTGTAGGTGCTTGTGGGTTCTTGTAGGTACTTGTGGGTACTTGTGGGTGCTTGTGGGTTCTTGTAGGTACTTGTGGGTACTTGTGGGTGCTTGTGGGTACTTGTGGATACTTGTAGGTACTTGTGGGTACTTGTGGATACTTGTGGATACTTGTAGGTACTTGTGGGTACTTGTGGATACTTGTGGGTACTTGATGGAGCTTGTAGGTACTTGTAGGCACTTGTAGGAGCTTTAAGGTACTTGTAGGAGCTTGTAGGTACTTGTGGGTACTTGTGGGTGCTTGTGGGTACTTGCCCCGGGTACTTGTGGGTGCTTGAAGGTACTTGTGGGTACTTGTGGGTGCTTGAGGTACTTGTGGGTACTTGCCCCGGGTACTTGTGGGTACTTGCCCCGGGTACTTGTGGGTGCTTGAAGGTACTTGTGGGCACTCGCCCCGGGTGCTTGTAGGTGCTTGTGGATACTTGTAGATGCTTTTGGGAGCTTGTAGGTGCTTGTGGGTACTTGCAGGTACTTGTGGGTACTTGTGGGTGCTTGTAGGTGTTTGTGGGTACTTATGGGTACTTATGGGTACTTGCAGGTACTTGTGGGTACTTGTGGGTGCTTGTAGGTGTTTGTGGGTACTCGTAGGTGCTTGTGGGTACTTATGGGTGCTTGTGGGTGCTTGTGGGTACTTATGGGTACTTGTGGGTGCTTGTGGGTGCTTGTGGGTACTTGTAGGTACTTGTAGGTACTTGTGGGTGCTTGTGGGTACTTGTGGGTTCTTGTAGGTACTTGTAGGTACTTGTGGGTACTTGTAAGTACTTGTGGGTACTTGTAGGTGTTTGTGGGTACTTGTAGGTACTTGTGGGTACTTGTAGGTACTTGTGGGTACTTGTGGGTACTTGTAGGTGCTTGTGGGTGCTTTTAGGTACTTGTAGGAGCTTGTAGGTACTTGAAGGTACTTGTAGGAGCTTGTAGGTACTTGTAGGAGCTTTTAGGTACTTGTAGGAGCTTGTAGGTACTTGTAGGAGCTTTTAGGTACTTGTAGGAGCTTGTAGGTACTTGTGGGTGCTTGTGGGTACTTGTGGGTGCTTGTGGGTACTTATGGGTGCTTGTGGGTACTTGTGGGTTCTTGTAGGTACTTGTGGGTACTTGTGGGTGCTTGTAGGTACTTATGGGTACATATGGGTACTTGCAGGTACTTGTGGGTACTTGTGGGTGCTTGTAGGTGTTTGTGGGTACTTGTAGGTGCTTGTGGGTACTTGTAGGTACTTGTGGGTACTTGTGGGTACTTGTGGATACTTGTGGATACTTGTAGGTACTTGTGGGTACTTGTGGATACTTGTGGATACTTGTAGGTACTTGTGGGTACTTCTGGATACTTGTGGGTACTTGTAGGAGCTTGTAGGTACTTGTAGGAGCTTTTAGGTACTTGTAGGAGCTTGTAGGTACTTGTAGGAGCTTTTAGGTACTTGTAGGAGCTTGTAGGTACTTGTAGGAGCTTTAGGTACTTGTAGGAGCTTGTAGGTACTTGTGGGTACTTGTGGGTGCTTGTGGGTGCTTGTGGGTACTTGTGGGTGCTTGAAGGTACTTGTGGGTACTTGCCCCGGGTACTTGTGGGTGCTTGAAGGTACTTGTGGGTGCTTGAAGGTACTTGTGGGTGCTTGAAGGTACTTGTGGGTACATGCCCCGGGTACTTGTGGGTGCTTGAAGGTACTTGTGGGCACTTGCCCCGGGTGCTTGTAGGTGCTTGTGGATACTTGTAGGTGCTTGTGGGTGCTTGTAGGTGCTTGTGGGTTCTTGTAGGTACTTGTGGGTACTTGTGGGTACTTGTGGATACTTGTGGGTACTTGTAGGTACTTGTGGGTACTTTTAGGTACTTTTAGGTACTTGTGGGTACTTGTAGGTACTTGTGGGTGCTTGTGGGTACTTGTGGATACTTGTAGGTACTTGTGGGTACTTGTGGATACTTGTGGATACTTGTAGGTACTTGTGGGTACTTGTGGATACTTGTGGGTACTTGTAGGAGCTTGTAGGTACTTGTAGGTACTTGTAGGAGCTTTTAGGTACTTGTAGGAGCTTGTAGGTACTTGTAGGAGCTTGTAGGTACTTGTAGGAGCTTGTAGGTACTTGTGGGTACTCGCCCCGGGTGCTTGTAGGTGCTTGTGGATACTTGCAGGTGCTTTTGGGTGCTTGTAGGTGCTTGTGGGTACTTGCAGGTACTTGTGGGTACTTGTGGGTGCTTGTAGGTGTTTGTGGGTACTTGTAGGTGCTTGTGGGTACTTGTAGGTACTTGTGGGTACTTGTGGGTACTTGTGGATACTTGTGGATACTTGTAGGTACTTGTGGGTACTTGTGGATACTTGTGGATACTTGTAGGTACTTG